>NC_085989.1:58567854-59246187 GCF_030014385.1 Trichomycterus rosablanca
AAGCAATCAACTAGATCCCTGCAGTCACTCTCAACTCCACTGCTGATACACCCCCAGCACTGCAGTCTTCTGAAAACTTCTGTAGATGACAGGACTCAGAGATGTGCTGGAATTCTGAGGTATACAGTGTAAAGAGGAAGGTTAGTGTACAGTCTCCTGTGGTGCTGTGGAGGTGTCTACTTGCATCTGTTGGAGCTTTTCTTTTGGCATTGAAGGCTGGATATTGTTAAAGGCACTGGAGAAATCTAAGAATCAACAGTGCTGATGTCAGAGGAAGAAGCAGAAACACAATTTTGTGATTTAGTTTTAACAGCTGTATTTAATTTAATAAGTAGTTACAATAATAGTGATTTATTCGGGAATGTGGTAAAAAAATTTAAACCATTCGTTTATCTGGTTCAATCTGATGGATCACACCTGTGTGTCTTAAATGTTGAGAAATAAGCAAAACTCTTCTCACACTGTGAGCAGTAAAACGGTTTCTCTCCAGTGTGAAGGCGCTGGTGTATTTTAAGATGACTCTGACTATTGAAACTCTTCCCACACTGTGAGCAGTAATATGGTTTCTCTCCAGTGTGAATGCGCTGGTGGATTTTGAGATGACTTTGGTCAATGAAACTCTTTCCACACTGTGAGCACTGATAAGGTTTCTCTCCAGTGTGAATGCGCTGATGGGTTTTGAGAGTGCTCTGTTTATTAAAAGTTTTCCCACACAGAGAGCACTGATACGGTTTCTCTCCAGTGTGAATGCGCTGGTGTTCTTTGAGATTTCTCTGGTCATTAAATCTCCTCCCACACTGTAAGCACTGATAGGGTTTCTCTCCAGTGTGAATGCGCTGGTGTGTTTTAAGATGACTCTGGTCATTGAAACTCTTTCCACACTGTGAGCACTGATATGGTTTCTCTCCAGTGTGAGTGAGCTGGTGTCTTTTGAGATGACTCTGACGATTAAAGCTCTTCCCACATTGTGAGCACTCATACGGTTTCTCTCCAGTGTGAATGCGCTGGTGATTTTTAAGATGACTCTGACGATTAAAACTTTTCCCGCACTCTGAGCACTGATACGGTTTCTCTCCAGTGTGAATGTGCTGGTGTATTTTAAGATTACTTTGTTCATTAAAACACTTCCCACACTGTAAGCACTGATAAGGTTTCTCTCCAGTGTGAATGCGCTGGTGATTTTTGAGAACACCCTGTCGATTAAAACTCTTTCCACACTGTGTGCACTGATACGGTTTTTCTCCAGTGTGAATGCGCTGGTGTGTTTTGAGATCACTCTGGAGATTAAAGCTCCTCCCACACTGTAAGCACTGATACGGTTTCTCTCCAGTGTGAATGCGCTGGTGTATTCTGAGCAAACTCTGGAACCTGAATCTCTTCCCACACTGTGAGCAGACGTTTCCTTCTTCCTGTGTGGGACTGAGAGAAGTGTTAATGCTGACAGTACCAGAGGACGTTTGCTGATTACTGGAGCTTCTGGTGGGCGTCAGATCCTCATGTTCAGTCTTAATCTTCACCAGCGCATCATATTTATCATGGCTGCAGCTCTTGATGTGATTGTGGAGGTGATTTTGGGTTGTAGAGGAACGTGGACACGAGGAGCACGAGAAATCGTTGTTCAGTTCTGAAGCAGAAAATAATAAAACACATTTATAACATTACAAATAATAAAATACATTTATAACATTATAAATAATAAAATACATTTATAACATTATAAATAATAAAATACATTTATAACATTATAAATAATAAAACACATTTATAACATTATAAATAATGAAATACATTTATAACATTATAAATAATAAAATACATTTATAACATTATAAATAATAAAATACATTTATAACATTATAAATAATAAAATACATTTATAACATTATAAATAATAAAATACATTTATAACATTATAAATAATAAAATACATTTATAACATTATAAATAATAAAATACATTTATAACATTATAAATAATAAAATACATTCCATCTACAGACCATCAAGCTCAGTGAAAGGTACACAAGCAACTATCTGTGATGGTACTGGGGTGCATCAGTGCTTCACCCAACTCGGTTTCACCCAGTCATTCGTTAAATTTGGTGCGCTGGTTGCATCAGACGTAACATCAGGTAACGGTTTTGAATCAATGAGTTTAATTTGGATGCGTTTAAAGAACCAAGTCTCTTCACATGACCGCATACTGTGGAGATGAAGAAAAACATCTGATCACCATTGGCGTTGGGTGGAAAAACCTGCAACTGCAAGCTGCGAGCACCAGTCTAATTTCCTTTTGCAGCAATTACAGCTTCAAGGCGTCTTGGGGAAAAAGCTACAAGCTTGGCACACTTGTTCCTGGATATTTGTGCCCGTTCCTTTTGGTACATCCTTGCAGCTCCGTCAGGTTGGATGGGGAGCGTCAGTACACTCACAGCCATTTTCAGCTCCTTCCACAGATTTTCCATTGGATTCAGGTCTGGGCTCTGGCTCAAGCCTTTGTTCTCTTGGCTGTGTGTTTTGGGTCGTTGTCATGTTGGAAGGTAAACGTTCGCCCAAGTCTGAGGTCCAGAGTGCTCTGGAGTCATGAGCAGGTTTCCCTCAAGGATCTGGGTGTACTGAGCTGCATTCATCCCCTCTATCAGGACTAGTCGCCCCGGTCCAGCTGCTGAAGAACATCTCCACATCATAATGCTGCCACCACCATGCTTTACTGTAGGGATGACATTAGCCAGGTGATGAGCGGTGCCTGGTTTCCTCCAGACGCCCCGGAGGTATTCAGGCCTCATGGTTTGAGAGTCCTTCAGGTGCCTTTTTTCCAGACAGGCTGTCATGTGCCTTTTACTGAGGAGAGGCTTCCGTCTGGCCACTCTACCATAAAGGTGTGATTTGTGGAGTTGCTGCCTGGATGGTTGATCTTCTGACAGGTTCTCCCATCTCCACAAGGATACCCCGGAGCTCTGTCAGAGTAACCCTTGGGTTCCTGCTCACCTCCCTGACCAAGGTCCATCTTCCCCGATCGATCAGTTTGGAAGGGCGGTCAGGTCTAGTAAGATTTTTGGTGGTTCCAAACTTCTTCCATTGATGAATGATGGAGGCCACTGTGCTCTCTGGGACGTGTAAAGCTGCAGCAATGTTTCTGTTCCTTCTCCAGATCTGTGCCTCAATACAATCCTGTTTCTGAGGTCTGCAGATGATTCCTCTGACCCCATGGCTTGGAGTTTACTCCGATATGCACTGCCGACTCTGGGACCTTATATAGGCAGGTGTTGACAATCCCCAATCGTGTCCAATCGGTTGAATTGACCACAGGTGGACTCCAGTTAAACTGTAGAAACATCTCAAGCAGGATCAGTGAAAACAAGATGCACCTCAGATCACTTTTGAGTGTCGTAGCAAAGGGTGTGCACACTCGTGTACATATTATATTTTACATTTAGATTTTTAATAAATGAACAAAATGTCTAAAAATCTGCTTCACTTTGTCATTGTGGATATTTTGTGTACAATTTTGAGAGAAAGAAATGAACTGAATCTATTATAGAACAAGTCTGTAATGTAATAAAACGTGGAGAAGGTGAAAGGGGTGTTCAGACTTTTCGGCTTGACTGTACATGTTTATACCTCCCTCGTTACCACTTACTGTAGTTACTTCATTTACTTATTGATTATTATTGTATGTTATGCTTTTAGTGTTCAATAAACATTGCAACTAGAATTTAGCACTGTGAGTTTGATTCACTGATTAATGACAAAGGAATCTTACTGAGTTCATCTTTATCTTCAGGTTCTTCCTTCTTCACTGGATTCATCTGGAAACCTCCACACTGTTGGTTCACTGAGACAAGTTGTCCTTCTGAGGTGATGTGTTCCACAGGGATTAAAGATCCTTCACCTGAAATTCCATCAATATGAGAGGAAGAAACGTAAATGTAAGATTGTGGGTTTGGTTTTTCAATCACAAATAAATCCTACTTAGATTAAAAACTTAAATTCAGACTGGAGTGTATCAGCACAGGACAGTACAGGACAGTACAGTACAGGTTCTAATCCCACTATCCACATTCTCTTATTATTTCTACTGATTAGTGACTCCAATACTAACCACACTGTACTGTACCATACTGTACTGTACCACACTGTACTGTACCATACTGTACTGTACCACACTGTACTGTACCACACTGTACTGTACCACACTGTACTGTACCACACTGTACTGTACCACACTGTCTGGTGGAAAAGTGTCATTTTGCACCACATTTACTTACAGAAGTAACTTTCATCTTCATCTTCTTCCTTTTTTATTATTTTTATCTGGAATCCTTCATGTTGTAGATTCACAGGGGTGATGTGTCTCTCTTCTACTGACTGCATTATTAAAGATCTAACAGAAAATATATTAGGCAGTTAAACACTGTAAAAACGCTTGAAACACAGTGAAACTTCTGATGGTCTGGTCACCGGATCATGGTTTGGAATGATCCATGATCACAAGAAGCTGGGACAGTATGGAAAATGCAAACAAAACATAAGTAAATGAAAGTGTTTCCTACATCACGTTCAATTCATTGCAGACAATATAAACCCAAGATTTCAACTTCATTTCAATTGTTAATAAACATCCATTCCTGCATTTTAGGCCTGCAACACATTCCAAAAAAAATTGGGACGGGGCAATTTAGGAGTATTAGTGAGGTAACTGATTGTAATCATGATTTGTAACATAAGCAGTATCCACAAAAGGCTGATCCCAATACATGCATAAGAAAATTACTGAAATGTTTAAAACAATGTTACCTTAAATAGATTGGAAGGGATTTGCATATTTCTCCCTACACAGTGCATAATATCATTAAAGGATTCAAGCAACCTGGAGGAATTTCAGTGCATAAAGGGCAAAGGCACAAGCCAAAAATGAAAACCTGGCGCCGCATCAAGAACCTCCACTCAACACTAGCTGATATAACCACATGGGTGAGGGATTAGTTTATCAAACCTTTATCAAGCTCTACAATACAGAGTTGCTGCACAAATGTTACTTAACACTTTATTGTGCAAAAAATAAGCCTTATGTTAACCATGTCCAGAAGCGGCGTCGACTTCTCTGGGCTCGGAGGCGTCTAGGATGGACCATCACACAGTGAAAATTTGTATTGTGGATGAAGGATGAACAGGACCATCAGCAACAAGTCCAAAAGTCAGGGTCTGTGTCAAATAAAGGTAAACCGTGAAGCCCCCCAAGCACCAAACCTTCCATGCAGTGCAGGTGTCCGTCTGACCCATCCCACCAAGTGTCCTCTTTTTTGAAAACCAAAATATGGTCACCCTACTTTCATTTTTCATACTGTCCCAACTTTTTCTGATTTGGGGTTGCAATCACGTGAATCTTGCAATTATAACTGAGCACAGAGCTTAAAACCTAGTAAGGTTCATATCTACTAAATCTGATTTAATAATAAAGAAACTCTGAATCAGTTCCGAACGATTGATTCATTTTGCTGGATCGGTTCAAATGAATCGGTTTATCAGTACTGAATCCTGTGTGATGCTAACAGTTAGCGGAGCAGCTAGCAGTTTGTGTGTTCAAATGAGAAGGAAGTTAAAGTGAAAGATCCTCAAATCTTAACAGTGATATTTTATTATGACCTCAAATTGTATTTTAACTAGAACGTAGAAGAATTAAAGTGAAATAAATAAATATTTTACCTACAGATGATTCACTGTAGTACAAACACATCAGCTGATGAAGCTTTTTCTTCTTCTTGTTTGAATTGAGATGGTTGATCCACAATGTTCAGGTTTATTACCGCCCCTACTGGACTGCAGTGAGAGAACTGGTAACACCACATTTATTCATTCATTCATTCATTCATTCAGGACCGCTGAGCAGCCAATCAGTATTTTACTCAAAGAAATAAACCTAGGAAGAACCTTTATCAAGCTCTACAATACGGAGTGTTACGCTGCCCGATCTCGGCAGCGTATTATGGGCGCGCTATAAAACAGCGCATTAGTTATTGGCACACTCGTGCGTTCTGTTCTGCTGTTGTTGTTGCTGCTTTTGAGACAGGGGAAACGACCAATAGATCGCTGATCCGTCACCAGGCAGAATGTGAGGACAACCAACCGATCGTTTGGGTTAGACAGCTGCATGGCCAATCAACGTAACGGATCGGGAAAACGGAGGCGGGACCTATCCTTGAAGAGAGGCGCTGCAACACCTACTCGGCCGCCTTTTTTGCGCTCAGACTGGCTGTGGTCATTAAACTGTGTGTTGCTCTGCCAAATGCGTTCGTGTTTTGTAGTTGGGTGTTCGTTGAGTATTTGGTGTTGCTATCAGTGTTCGTTGTGTTAGTCTGTTCTGTTCTGTCCGGTATACTTGGTCAGGTTGTAAATATTATTGTAAATAGTCATTTTCTCCCACCTTGTAAATATTTGCATAACCACTATAAAAAGTAAACGCACCTTTGTTGTTCTCCGTTTATTTTATGGGTTTCCTGTTTAGTTCATTTTGCTAACACTAGTGGCTTCTTTATTTTATTTATCCTTAGTGTTACGGCTTTTACCTCTAGACTGGGTCGTAACATTATATGGGGGCTCGTCCTAAAGAAATTTAAATATTTCTCCTGTCATTTCTTTTCTTTGTCCTGCATAGCTCATTGCATCTGTTGTCAAACATTTTAAACTTCTACATCACCCTAGAAGTTTATTTTTGAGGGTGGGGGAGAGAAGAGTAGGAAAATAGAGTTTTGTTTGTTTGTTTGTTTGTTTTTCTTTTGTTTAAATAATGGCTTCAGCAGCATTTAATCTTGCAGAATTTATTCGTGGTCCCAATGTTGCGCAGTTGGACAGTTGTCGGAAGGATGACTTGGGTGAGATTGCAAAGCATTTTGGGGTTAGTGTTTCCAGACAAATGGTTAAAAAGGAAATAAAACAATTGGTGATAGACAGGCTAATTGAATTGGATGTGTTGCAACCAAGTGTTGTGGTAGATACCACGGTTCACTCTGAGGATATGGAGTTGCAATCTGCCTCTGTTGAAAGGGAAGGAGCTACACCTAAAGAGAGAAGGGCCTTGCCTTTGTATACACCTCCAGTGTCTCCGAGGGGATCTGGTGAAGCTAGGTTTAAGGTGCGTATGGCACGTCTGAGGTTGGAGGCTGAGGAAAGGGAAAAAGCACGTTGTGCTGAGATAGACCTCCGGCTCGCAATAAGAAAGCTCGAACTGGAAACCGAAAAAGAGATCCGTTTTCGGGAGCTAGAACTTGGTGTGGCGAAGGCGGCACCAAGCTCAGCCGGCGAAGCGGTGACTGATCGGGTCCAGGGTCCAGTGGGAGCTGTTTTTCCTGAAATGCCAGCTGTGGAACCTCTAGAACCAGCACCGGTGCTAGCCAGGAGCGCTGATGTGAGTAAAAACATTGGCCTGGTCCCTCCGTTCAAGGAGCATGAGGTGGATGCTTACTTCCCAATCTTTGAGAGGATTGCAATTACGTTAAATTGGCCAAAAAGTTTGTGGGCTCTTTTGCTTCAATGCAAATTAGTTGGGAAAGCTCAAGAAGTCTGTTCTGCGTTGTCACTACAACAAAGTATGGACTATGAGTTTGTGAAAGCGGCAGTTTTGAGAGCTTACGAGTTGGTGCCCGAAGCCTACCGACAAAAGTTTAGAAGCACGGAGAAGCGCGGTAGTCATACGTTCGTAGAATTTGCTTATGAAAAGTCAAGTCAGTTTGATAAGTGGTGTTCGGCTAGTAACACAACCACGTTTAATGAGCTTAAGGAGCTTATTCTTTTGGAAGAATTTAAAAAGTGCCTGCCAGATCAGCTGGTGACTTATTTAAACGAACAAAAAGTAATGACACTATCCCAAGCTGCGACGCTGGCTGATGAGTTCGCCTTGACTCATAAAACAGTTTTCGTGGGTCCATCGGTCAACACTGGTTTACAAATGTCTAAAAATCGGCCTAGGGTTAAGTCTGTACCGAAATCGGAAAAGAATGAGGAAAGAATTTGTTTTTACTGCCGTGAACCAGGTCACTTTATTGCCGAGTGCGGGATGTTAAAGAAAAAAAATGAACGTGGCAAATTCGTTAAAAAGGTGAATGCATTTAGTTCTGGAGGGACCCTTGTTGTCCCCTCTGTCTCGGTAGACGTAATAGAACCCGTGTTTAAACCGTTTACAACAATGGGTTATGTTTCTATTCCCGGTTCAGAGGAAAAACAGCACATTTCCATATTACGGGATACAGGTGCGGCTCAGTCGCTTATGTTGGATTGTGTATTACCGTTTACGTCTGATAGCTATAGTGGCAGTGACGCTTTACTACAAGGGGTGGGTATGGACATTATTCGTGCCCCGCTACATAATGTTCTTGTTGAACTGCCAGATTTTGTAAAGCAAGGAAAAATTGCTATTCGTCCGCAGTTACCGGTAAGCGGAATTTCACTTATTCTCGGCAATGATCTTGCCGGTGATAAACTTTGTACAGTACCTGAAGTTGTTAATGATCCTTTTAAAAATGTTAATGAAACAGAGTCCGAATTGTATCCGTCTTGTGTTTGTACTCGTGCCATGAAACGAAAATGTCCTGATATGGTTCACTTGTCTGACACTATTTTTATGGAAGAGTTTATGTCACCGCCGGTCTCTGATGTAAAAGATGAAATGGATGTTTGTGACGCGACTGCTGTGAGTAATAACACTGATTCTTTTGTAACGAGAGAAGAACTTATATTAGAACAAAAGAAAGATGCTACCTTAAGGCATTGTTTTAAGTTTGTTGAGACACCTAAATCTGTTAAATCTCCTGGTCAATATTATTTGTACAATGATGTGTTAATGAGACGGTGGTCTCCTGTTTGTATTTCAGATGACCGATCGGATGTGTGCCAGATTGTCGTGCCTCAGCCATTTAGATTGCAAGTTCTCTCATTGGCTCATGATCATCCCTGCTCTGGACATTTGGGAATTCGGAAGACCTATCAGCGAATTCTCCGGTACTTTTTCTGGCCATCTTTAAAATCGGACGTATCCAGGTACTGTAGCACCTGTCACGTGTGTCAACTTGTCGGTAAGCCAAATCAGAAAGTTAAACCTGTACCACTTCGCCCAATCCAAATTAGCTGTGAACCGTTCGAGCGAATCCTAATAGATTGTGTAGGGCCACTACCCAAAACGCGTTCAGGAAATAGTTACATGTTAACTATAATGTGCGCCGCTACTCGGTTCCCTGAGGCCATACCTATTAGTTCCCTTCGCTCCCGTGTCATTGTGAAGGCTTTGATTAAATTCTGTACCACCTTCGGATTACCAAAGGTAATTCAATCAGACCAAGGCTCTAATTTTATGTCGAGATTATTTTCGCAAGTAATTAAGGAACTTGCAATAAAACATCAAGTTTCCTCGGCATACCACCCTGAGTCACAGGGAGCTCTGGAACGCTTTCATCAAACGTTCAAAAATATGTTGCGTACATATTGTTTCGAATTGGAGAAGGACTGGGATGAAGGAGTACCGTTCTTATTATTTGCTGTTCGCGACGCGGTACAAGAATCGCTTGGTTTTAGTCCTTCCGAATTAGTTTTTGGTCATGTTGTTAGAGGTCCACTTCGTGCGCTCCAGGAACAGTGGTTGTCCCTGAGGTCACAATCGAAGTCTAAGTCGGTTTTAGAGTATGTGCAGTCTCTTCGTGAGCGAATGGAAACTGCACGAAAATTGGCCGCTCGTTCATTATCCTCGTCACAGGAGGATATGAAAAGGGGGTTTGACCGTAAGTCTGCGCCCCGTTCATTTCAGGTTGGCGATTTAGTTTTAGCTTTGCTTCCTGTGCCTGGTGCGTCCCTACATACACGTTTTTCTGGTCCCTATACGGTGTTAGAAAAATTAAGTAACGAAAATTATTTAATTAGTACGCCCAACCGCAAAGATCCAGGCGATTCAAAATTTTCCCGTGCCTACCACAAAACGAGAATTGCGACGTTTCCTTGGTATGGCCGGATACTATCGCTGTTTTTGCAGGAACTTCTCAACCTTAGTAAACCCGCTAACTAATTTGTTACGTGCAAACGTATCATTCGCATGGTCCCCCGAAGCTGAGAGTGCTTTTGTTTCGATCAAGACCCTATTAAGTGGATCTCCCGTGTTATCCGCACCAGTGTTTAACGAACCATTCAAATTAGAAGTTGACGCATGTGACACAGGTGCAGGTGCCGTACTCGTCCAAGAGGATGAGCTTGGAGTTGATCACCCAGTGTGCTTCTTTTCCAGGAAATTTTTAAAACATCAACTCGCTTACAGCACAATAGAAAAAGAGGCCCTGGCGCTGTTATTAGCCCTGCAACATTTTGAGGTTTATCTGGGTAGCAGCAGCAGTCCGATCCGTGTCTTTACAGATCACAACCCATTGCTATATATACACCGCATGGCGAACGCTAATCACCGGCTGATGAGGTGGTCCTTAATATTACAGGGATATAATTTAAAAATTATACATCGGAGGGGACTTGACAACATAGTGGCTGACGCACTCTCGCGCGGAATTATGTAAGTTTGTCTTTTCTATTATGTTCCTTATTGTGTGGGTTTTGTTTTGTGGGTGGGGGTGTTACGCTGCCCGATCTCGGCAGCGTATTATGGGCGCGCTATAAAACAGCGCATTAGTTATTGGCACACTCGTGCGTTCTGTTCTGCTGTTGTTGTTGCTGCTTTTGAGACAGGGGAAACGACCAATAGATCGCTGATCCGTCACCAGGCAGAATGTGAGGACAACCAACCGATCGTTTGGGTTAGACAGCTGCATGGCCAATCAACGTAACGGATCGGGAAAACGGAGGCGGGACCTATCCTTGAAGAGAGGCGCTGCAACACCTACTCGGCCGCCTTTTTTGCGCTCAGACTGGCTGTGGTCATTAAACTGTGTGTTGCTCTGCCAAATGCGTTCGTGTTTTGTAGTTGGGTGTTCGTTGAGTATTTGGTGTTGCTATCAGTGTTCGTTGTGTTAGTCTGTTCTGTTCTGTCCGGTATACTTGGTCAGGTTGTAAATATTATTGTAAATAGTCATTTTCTCCCACCTTGTAAATATTTGCATAACCACTATAAAAAGTAAACGCACCTTTGTTGTTCTCCGTTTATTTTATGGGTTTCCTGTTTAGTTCATTTTGCTAACACTAGTGGCTTCTTTATTTTATTTATCCTTAGTGTTACAGCTTTTACCTCTAGACTGGGTCGTAACAGGAGTTACTGCACAAATGCCACTTAACACGTTACTGTGCAAAAAAGAAGCCTTATGTTAACCATGTCCAGAGGAAGTGTTGAATTCTCTGGGCTCAGAGGTATCTGGGATGGACCATCACACAGTGGAAACGTGTATTGTGAACAGACGCATCAGTATTCCAGGTCTTCAGGTCCACTTCATTCATTCACTCAGGACAGCTGAGCAGCCAATCAGTATTTTACTCAAAGAAAATCAACATAGGAAGAACCTACAAACATAACCTCTTGTTGCTGTGCAGTACCCACTATACCAGCTCAACCATTCATTTACTCAACACTAATTAACCTTTTAAAGCCATATTTACTAGTGGTGTTTGAAATGTATCTTTCTATTTTTTATTATCTATTATTTTATTAGGCACTATTTTACTGTATAGCTTTTTATTCTTATGTTGTAATTTTCTGTAAAACTTAGAAAGTATTTACGGACAATTTAGAGTTGGAACAGTGTAAATAACTCAAAAATTGAGTATGAAAGCCAGACAAAATATGTGGAACAATAAGAGGTGCATTCCATGACAAATAAACCTGTCATGTGATAGTATGTCCAAAAGGATGTCTAAGGATCAACCAGAAGCACAGTACAGTAGACTCTTGAGTTACAAACGGTTTACCATACGAACATTTCGGTTTATGAACGATCTTTTTCAAACATTCGGACAGTGGACGGTGTTTTTCTGGTGTTTTCTTTATATTTTGTAAGATTCTATATTAAAATGTCCCCAAAGAAGGTGCAGAGAAAGCGCAGTTATTTGTTGTTGTATAATTACTCCTGCCAGTAGGTGTCACTGTGTATCAGACAGAGGGAACAGTGAGTAAGAGAGAAGAAGGAAGTCGGCTCAGTAAAGTATTCTTTCTTTTGTGAAATTACACCTACAAAATACAACACTACTGAAATAAAGAAGGAAATAATAGAGAAATATGAGAGTTATTGTTGTTTCTGGTAGATACATTTTATAAAAAAAGAAGGAAATGTATTATGGTGTATGGTGCAGCACACGTACTGTACTGAAATGTGATGTGTGTTTATGTACTGTACTACTGTGTATTATTGTTTATTATTGTTTATTACAGTATTATCTATTCTATAATTTAAGATTTAAGGGAAAATATACGTGTATTTATAACAAAAAAGAGCATTTAAGACATTAGAGAGGTTAGGTAAGGGGGGGGGGTTGGGAGGTCTGGCACGGATTAATTCTATTTACATTATTTCTTACGGGAAAAATAGGTTTAACTAACGAACATTTTGACTTAAGAACAGCGCTTCAGAACCAATTACATTTGTAAGTCAAGGGTCGACTGTAGATTGAAGTGCTTTTAAAATAATGAATAGGTTAAGCACGGTAGGTAAAAAAAGTGTGATCCAAATTCTATATGCACGGCACGGTGACATCACTGGGCTGAACGTTTGAGATTTGGAATGTGTCAATATCTCAAACATTGTGAAAGAAAAGTGACGGACAAAAATGGACAACAATAAAGTTGGCTTCTGTTGGTGCTAAGGTATAGCTAGAGGGTTGCTATGGTAACAGAGCGTTAGTAAACTGTTGCTAGGCAGTTACTAAGATGATGCCAAGTCAGTGCTAAGGTGTTGCTAGGCGGTTGCTCTGGTAGGTTTTGCCATGCAGTGGCCAAGAGAAAGAAGTTAAATGTAAAGTTTTAAGTAATATTTGTGCAGTAACTTTGTACTGTAGCGCGTGCCTAACCTCATCCGTCAGCATGTCCATGAGCACTGCTGACAAGAAAGCACAAACTCCACTGCCGTCACTCCAAAACATTTCCATGTCTCGTCATCTGGACTGCCTTTCCACTCTTCACTCTTTTCATTGCTAATCCAAAGCGCTCTCTGTTTCATTCTGTGTTCTGTATATACCAGGGGTCACCAACACGGTGCCCGCAGGGACCACATGAGTCGCCCGCAGGGCATGTTCTAAAATAGCACTAGTGACTTTAGAGCTCCGTCTTAAAATTATATTTGTGTTGCTGTTCTTTTTGAATCAATAACACTTGCATTGATGTAGATTTGAAAATGACAAAATACTGAATATAACATTTAAAAAACAAAACTGTTTGATGTTTATGTGAGCTCTGATCTTGTCGGTGCGGAGTTTTAAAACGTGCGCATAACGCTAAAACAAGCGAGCTACGCATGCGCAGCTGCGATGCGGGTTTTAGCCCGAATAATAATAATAAAAAAACACAAGAAAAGCGAAAAAAAACGTAATATTTTCACAATGATTGGGATGAATGTGGAGAGACACTTCAGTAAGTGTAACTAAAACTTTCCTGTACATCGCAGATTTTGTTTAAGATCGTACATAACTGATAATAAAAATGATTTGTTCTAAAATGTTGCAGGTAGTGATAAGTACAAACAGGACAGTATCTGACTGCGGTAAAGTTAGTTTAATATTCAACATTCGTTTGACATTCGTTCATTTCGAGCTATATGATTGATAAAACACCTAACACCTTCTTTTTTTATGATTTCTTACACAGATAAAAGTAGGCAACATACAGTGTATCACAAAAGTGAGTACACCCCTCACATTTCTGCAAATATTTCATTATATCTTTTCATGGGACAACACTATAGACATGAAACTTGGATATAACTTAGAGTAGTCAGTGTACAGCTTGTATAGCAGTGTAGATTTACTGTCTTCTGAAAATAACTCAACACACAGCCATTAATGTCTAAATAGCTTGCAACATAAGTGAGTACACCCCACAGTGAACATGTCCAAATTGTGCCCAAATGTGTCGTTGTCCCTCCCTGGTGTCATGTGTCAAGGTCCCAGGAGTAAATTGGGAGCAGGGCTGTTAAATTTGGTGTTTTGGGTACAATTCTCTCATACTGGCCACTGGATATTCAACATGGCACCTCATGGCAAAGAACTCTCTGAGGATGTGAGAAATAGAATTGTTGCTCTCCACAAAGATGTCCTGGGCTATAAGAAGATTGCTAACACCCTGAAACTGAGCTACAGCATGGTGGCCAAGGTCATACAGCAGTTTTCCAGGACAGGTTCCACTCGGAACAGGCTTCGCCAGGGTCGACCAAAGAAGTTGAGTCCACGTGTTCGGCGTCATATCCAGAGGTTGGCTTTAAAAAATAGACACATGAGTGCTGCCAGCATTGCTGCAGAGGTTGAAGACGTGGGAGGTCAGCCTGTCAGTGCTCAGACCATACGCCGCACACTGCATCAACTCGGTCTGCATGGTCGTCATCCCAGAAGGAAGCTGACGCACAAGAAAGCTCACAAACAGTTTGCTGAAGACAAGCAGTCCTAGAACATGGATTACTGGAATGCCCTGTGGTCTGACGAGACCAAGATAAACTTGTTTGGCTCAGATGGTGTCCAGCATGTGTGGCGGCGCCCTGGTGAGAAGTACCAAGACAACTGTATCTTGCCTACAGTCAAGCATGGTGGTGGTAGCATCATGGTCTTGGGCTACATGAGTGTTGCTGGCACTGGGGAGCTGCGGTTTATTGAGGGAAACATGAATTCCAACATGTACTGTGACATTCTGAAACAGAGCATGATCCCCTCCCTTCGAAAACTGGGCCTCATGGCAGTTTTCCAACAGGATAACGACCCCAAACACAACCTCCAAGATGACAACTGCCTTGCTGAGGAAGCTGAAGGTAAAGGTGATGGACTAAACCCAATTGAGCACCTGTGGCGCATCCTCAAGTGGAAGGTGGAGGAGTTCAAGGTGTCTAACATCCACCAGCTCCGTGATGTCATCATGGAGGAGTGGAAGAGGATTCCAGTAGCGACCTGTGCAGCTCTGGTGAATTCCATGCCCAGGAGGGTTAAGGCAGTGCTGGATAATAATGGTGGTCACACAAAATATTGACACTTTGGGCACAATTTGGACGTGTTCACTGTGGGGTGTACTCACTTATGTTGCCAGCCATTTAGACATTAATGGCTGTGTGTTGAGTTATTTTCAGAAGACAGTAAATCTACACTGCTATACAAGTTGTACACTGACTACTCTAACTTATATCCAAGTTTTATTTCTATAGTGTTGTCCCATGAAAAGATATAATAAAATATTTGCAGAAATGTGAGGGGTGTACTCACTTTTGTGATACACTGTACTACAAAAACTATTTGATGGTAATTTTAGGATTACATGTATTTATTTACAGAAAGCTTATAATGAAACTGCTAAACAAGCTCCCACTTCATCTAACGCGTTAGGGACCGTCATCAAACTAACAGAAAAACATAGGAGACGTTTACTCTGCACTTATTACAGACAAATAAATCCATTCAAGTCTTGTCATGATTTGATGGATTAATGTCAAACTATTTTTTATACAAACACATTAAATACTACAAACCATATTTTTTAAAAATAACGTTTGTATTTATTATCCATTAATTTTAAAGTATCAATAAAGTATGAAAAAAATTTTCAAAAATTTATAATGAAGATTAATAAATCTATAAAGATCTCAAGAAATGTTTTAGCATTTTTATATACAATCAATCTTCCTCACCTACTACAAACCTTGTTTTCAAATTAATTTTTATATTTATTTTATAATAATTTTATTGTGCAAATAAATAAATCTATTAAAATCTTGTATCATTTCATGAATTAATGTCAAACTATTTTTATATACACAATTAATGTCCCTTACCTCCTACAAACCTTGTTTTAAAAAAAAAATCATTTTATATTTATTTTATATTAAAATATAATAAAGATCAGTAAATCCATACTGTGTGATGATCATTTGTAAAAAAAAATTGTGTGATTTTGATCAAAATGCTACATATGTGCTCATTCATACAAAACTGTCAAGAAAGATATTTACAACAATATCAAAGATGTGATAGCTCTGACAGATTTAGATTAATAGATATAAATAATGTTACATGTTGAAATATACTGTATGTTTCCTACCATGGTAAATTGTTGTTAATAATTATTCTGAGGAATCATTAACATTAACATATGATCAGACAGTCTCTTCATATATATGAATATTGATAATAATAATAACATTAATAATAATATCATTAAAGGTGAACCATGCAACTGTTATTCAGGAAGTTTGTATCACCAAGTAGCCCTTCGTATTATTCAGTAGCCTTGAAGTAGCTCTCGGTCTCGAAAAGGTTGGTGACCCCTGGTATATACAATCTATTTACCGACTTTTGGATACTTGCAACCAGGAGGGTTGCCAACTTTCAGAACTGGAAATAAGGAACACTGGCAGGTTGGTGGAAGGCATAGGGTGTTTAATGTTTAATTTAGGCTGTTTAACATACAGTGGGGGAAATAAGTATTTGATCCCCTGCTGATTTTGTAAGTTTACCCCCTTACAAAGACTTGAACAGTCTATAATTTTTATGGAAGGTTTATTTTAACAGATAGAGACAGAATATCAACAAAAAATCCAGAAAAAAAACATTAAATAAAAGTTATAAATTAATTTGTATTTAATTAAGGGAAATAAGTATTTGATCCCCTACCAACCAGCAAGAATTCTGACCCCCACAGACCGGTTATGTGCCCATGAGGCACACAAATTAGTCCTGTCCCTGTATAAAAGACTCCTGTCACAGAATCAGTTTCTTCCGTTCAAATCTCTCGACCACCATGGGCAAGACCAAAGAGCTATCAAAGGACGTCAGGGACAAGATTGTAGACCTGCACAAGGCTGGAATGGGCTACAAGACCATCAGCAAGAAGCTTGGTGAGAAAGAGATCACTGTTGGTGCGATCATTCGAAAATGGAAGAAATACAAGATCACAGTCAATCGCCCTCACTCTGGAGCTCCATGCAAGATCTCACCTGGTGGGGTAAGAATGATTCTGAGAAAGGTGAGGTCAGTCCAGAATTACACGGGAGGAGCTTGTCAATGATCTCAAGGGAGCTGGGAGCAGAGAAATGCTGGATATGACCCCAAGAACACCATCCCCACTGGGCATTTCTCTGCCTCCAAACACGGCGAATGGAGTTGATGCCAAAGAGCTCAATTTTGGTCTCATCTGACCATATCACATTCTCCCAAGCTTTCTCTGAATCATTCAGGTGTTCATTGGCAAACTTCAGACGGGCCTGTACATGAGCCTTCTTGAGCAAAGGGACTTTGCGGGCACTGCAGGATCTCAATCCATTACGGCGAAGTGTGTTACTAATGGTTTTCTTGGTGACTGTGCTCCCAGCTCCCTTGAGATCATTGACAAGCTCCTCATGTATATTCAATACAAAAAACAATATGAAGACATTCATTTACTCATCCTCACTTACTCAAAACAAATGAAAAATAACATGACTTCTGCACACAGCGCCACCTGTGGTACATTCAGAAAAAATAATTGAAATAACAACATGATTAGAGAACATGCTAATCATTACAATTGCTGCTGTTAATAAGATCACCACGTGATCACCTGTACAAAAAAATTAAACCCTTAGTTTGATGAAAGCAAAACTGTTCCCACAGTATGAAAAGTAAAATGTTTTGTTCTTCTCCACAGTGAATGCGCTGGTGTATTTTAGGTTCACCCTGTCCAATAAAGCTCTTTCCAGATTCAAACTCCTGAGTGTGAGTTGGTAAGCGCAGTACTGGTATGCTATCGTGTTTTGCCAATGCGCCACCAAACTGCCCCACACTGGTGCCTTTTGAGATTATTAAATCTCTTCATACTTTACGGACTGATGTGTTTTTTCTCCAGTTTGGATGCGCTGGTGGGCTTTGATACTATTCAGTTGACCGAAACTCTTTCCAGACTGTGAGCACTGATGCGGTTTCTTTCCAATGTGAATGTGCTGGTGTATTGTGAGATTAGTCGGTCGTTTAAAACTCTTCCCACACCACAAGCACTGATATGGTTTCTCTATATTGTGAATGCGCTGGTGCCTTTTGAATTCACTCTGTGTATTAAAACCCTTTTCACACTGTGAGCACTGATATGGTTTCTCTCCAGTGTGAATGCGCTGGTGTCTTCTGAGACAACTCTGTTGATTAAAACTCTTTCCACATTCTGAGCACTGATATGGTTTCTCTCCAGTGTGAATGCGCTGGTGTATTTTGAGTTCACTCTGTGTATTAAAACTCTTTCCACATTCTGAGCACTGATATGGTTTCTCTCCAGTGTGAATGCGCTGGTGTCTTTTGAGTTCACTTTGTGTATTAAATCTCTTACCACACTGTAAGCACTGATATAGTTTCTCTCCAGTGTGAATGCGCTGGTGTCTTCTAAAATCACTCTGTGTATTAAATCTCTTTCCACACTGTGAGCATGGATACGGTTTCTCTCCTGTGTGAAAGCGCTGGTGTATTTTGAGATCACTCAGTCGAGTAAAACTCTTCCCACACTGTGTGCACCGATATGGTTTCTCACCAGTGTGAATGCGCTGGTGTTCTTTGAGATTACCCTGTGTGTTAAAACTGTTTCCACACAGCAAGCACTGATAGGGTTTCTCTCCAGTGTGAACGCGCTGGTGTATTTTAAGAACACTCTGTCGAGTAAAACTCTTTCCACACTGTGAGCACTGATACGTTTTTTCTCCAGTGTGAATGCGCTGGTGTATTTTTAGATTACTCTGTGTATTAAAACTCTTTCCACACTGTGAGCACTGATATGGTCTCTCTCCGGTGTGAATGCGCTGGTGTCTTTTTAGATCACTCCGTTTATAAAAACTCTTCCCACATTGTAAACATTGATACGGTTTCTCTCCAGTGTGAATGCGCTGGTGTACTTTGAGATAACTCTGGAACTTGAAGCTCTTCCCACACTGTGAGCAGACGTTTCGTTCTTCCTGTGTGGGACTGAGAGAGGTGTTAATGCTGACAGTACCAGAGGACGTTTGCTGATTACTGGAGCTTCTGGTGGGCGTCAGATCCTCATGTTCAGTCTTAATCTTCACCAGCGCATCATATTTATCATGGTTGCAGCTCTTGATGTGATTGTGGAGGTGATTTTGGGTTGTAGAGGAACGTGGACACGAGGAGCAGGAGAAATCCTTGTTCAGTTCTGAAGCAGAAAATAATAAAACACATTTATAACATTATAAATAATAAAATACATTTATAACATTATAAATAATAAAGATTCTAATACATCATAATCATAATTAAAAAGTCTTACTGAGTTCATCTTCATCTTCAGGTTCTTCCTTCTTCACAGGCTTCATCTGGAAACCTCCACACTGTTGGTCCTCTTCCTCAGAGGTGACGAGTTCCACAGGGATTATGGATCCTTCACCTGAAATTCATCAATATGTGAAGAAGAAACTCAACAGCTGGAGGAAACTGAAGGTTGTGGGTTTGATTTTCCAATCACAAATAAATCCTAGTTAGATTAAAGCTTAAATCCAGACTGGAGTGTATCAGCACAGTACAGTACGGTACAGTACAGGTTCTAATCCCACTATCCACATTCTCTTATTATTTCTACTATACTAACCACATTGTCTGTTGGAAAAGTGGCATCATATTTACTTACAGAAGTAACTTCCATCTTCATCTTCCTCCTTTATTATTATGTTCATCTGGAATCCTTCATGTTGTAGATCTACAGGAGCGGCGTGTTCCTCTTCTACTGACTGCATTATTAAACACCTGACAAATAAATGGATAAACAACATGTAAACAAAGCTCAAATAACTTGACGCGTTACTTAGATCCGATCAACTGATTCATTTGCAGGATCGGTTCAAATCAATCGGTTCATCAGAGCTGAATCATGTGTGATGCTAACAGTTAGCCGAGCCGCCAGCTGTTTGTGTGCTTAAATGCGAAGTTAAAGCTCCTCAAATACACCCAACGACATTTTATTATAAATTCTAGTTAAATTATCACTTAGAATGTAGTTAATAATTACAGTATAATTAAAAAATACATATTTTACTTACAGATGATTCACTTTAGTACAAAAACATCAGCTGCTGAAGCTTCTGCTTCTTCTTGATGTTTGAACTGAGCTGGTGGATCTACAATGTTCAGGTTTATTAGCGCCTCTACTGGACTGCAGTGTGAGAACTGATATCAACACATTCATTCATTCATTGTTTTACCACTACTTTATCCTAATTAGGGTAAAGATTTGACATATACTGATTCAACTGACCACAATACAAATTTTCACTGTGTGATGGTCCATCCTAGATGCCTCTGAGCCCAGAGAAGTGGACACCGCTTCTGGACATGGTTAACATAAGGCTTCTTTTTTGCATAGTAAAGTGTTAAGTATGATTTGTGCAGTAACTCTGTATTGTAGAGCTTGATAAAGGTTTGATAAACTAATCCCTCACCCATGTGGTTATATCAGCTAGTGTTGAGTGGAGGTTCTTGATGCGGCGCCGTCTGAGGGATGGAAGATCACGAGCGTTCAGATTAATCTTGTGTCCTCGACCTTTACACACTGAAATTCCTCCTGATTCTTTGAATGGTTTAATTATATTCTGCACTGTAGAGGGAGAACATGCAAATCCCTTCCAATCCTTCTTTGAGGTTCATTGTTTTTAAACATTTCAATCATTTTCTCACACATTTGTGGACAAACTGGATCCTCTGATCATCTTTACTCATCAGAGACTCTCAGCCTTTCCTGGATGCTGCTTTTGTACCAAACCATGATTACAATCACCTGTTCACATCACATCATTATTTAATTTCTTCACCTCATTACTCGCCCTAAATTGCCTCCGTCCCAACTTTTTTTGGAATGTGTTGCAGGTCTGAAATGCAGGAATGGATGTTTATTAATAAATGAAATGAAGTTGAGCAGATAAAAGATGAAATATCTCAGGTTCATCCTGTCTGACATCAAATAAAAGTCACTTTCGTGGGCTGAGCACCTCTTACAATCAGGAATCTTCCCACAATTACTTATAACAGCACGAAGTGAAAATAATACAAAACATTAACATTTTTAAAATACAATGACATCAAATAATTATTATATTTGATTTAAAATAAAAATATACTGATATTTATGATATATTTAAAATAAAAATATACTGATCTTTTACCCCTACAATCAGATTAAATTACAATAAACATCAACATTGCTGTTGTATATTTAATGCAAAAAATACGATGAAAACATGCAAAACCCTAACTCTAACCCTGTGTCCTTTTTTGGTATTGAAATTACCCCTTCTGTTTGATCCCCTCATCCTGTATCCAGTGTTACCCCTCTCCTCCTCACACCACTAGGGTAAGTAAATTACCCTCTATAACCACCAACATCCTTTTGTCTCTATCACACATCCTCAAACTTTGTTTAGAGACCTTCTTTGTCGTCATCTCTTCATCCTCGTTTTTCCTAGGTAGATAAAGCTTCCCCAAACGTATACCTATTCAGATCTGTTGGTCTACCAGGCACAAGCTGCACCCTTAGTTCTGTATGTGTTAATAAAACTCCACTGCTGAAGACCCGGTCTCCTGACTCCTGTATGCCGAATTTCTACTGCGCCACCTGAGTGCAGAGCCTGTGGAGTCTTTTAGAAAAGCTAACAGAAAGCAAAGTAACAACATGATTTATTACACTGCTGCTACATTAATGTCATTAATTATTATTATTATGATCAATTATGGGGCCCCACTGGAAATTTTAATGGAAATTACCAGAAAAACCAAATGAATTATAAATCAGTCGTGTTCTGTAGGAGTAAAGTTCTTTAGGTCAGCTACTCCTTTATCCTGGAAATTAAACCCACCGCGGTAAGTTTGAAGAATTAAGTTTATTATTAATAAAGAAAATAAAATTTAGCATAGAAACAGCGAATAATCAGGGAATAAAACAATTAAGTAGCACGCCCTTCACAGAGTAGAAAAATTGAGTCAACCTCTTGTAGCAGTCCTCCGGAGCCAGAGATGTCTATCACACGTCAGAACTTCTCACCGGTCTCACCAGATGGAGCTAGGTTTGCTCTCTCCTCTGTCCCAGGTGAGCTCTACAAGACGGAACGTGAAACTTTGGCTTCCTTTTAGGCGGTTTCCTTCTCTCCCTTGAGAAGGTCTGCGAGGAGACTCACACAATGCTTCACGTGAAGAGGTGGAATTCTGCCTGTGGAACCGAATCCGGATCATAGCGTTGAAACTGCCTTGGCCAATAGCAACGTTTCAGAAGATCTGGTAGAGGCGACCAGCGCACTGAACTTGACCAATTTACTAAGAACTTAGAGACTGTGAACTGGGAATCAAGACTGCAAGCTCTGAGATCTTCAAAGATGCTCCAAAAGCAAGCAGGCAACTTCTTCTTCTGCTTGGGTGGAAGCTTGCTTTCTTGGTCTCGGTCTTTCTGATGCCCTGTTCTTCTGCTCTGTTCTGCACTGCCCTGAAGACAGACTTACCGGCCAGGGTTATGATCGTTAACGAAAACGAACGAACTCATCTCTCTCTCTCACCCTCTGTGTGTGTGTGTGTGTGTTCACTTTCTGATGTGAGGTACAGTATTGTTAGTTCTACTGAACTGATATGCCAAAAAGCTTCACCTGCACCTAGTGCTGGGCATTCCACTTCCTAATTTACTTTTGAGTTGGTAATTTTGGTCAAAAATTGATAAAACCTGTAGAGTTCATTGGGGTTTTGAGTTGATGTTTTTCTCAGATTGAGCTCCCTGATGTGTGTCTCATGAATAAGTTTATATTATTATGTTCATGTGCGTCCTTAGTCTATTGACTATTTTCAGCAGCAGTATTACACACATTTTGCACTTAAGGCTGCTATCTTGTGGGCTGTAACAGTTTTTGTGGACAGTTGTTTGTTCAACAGTAATTAAATAAATTTTTTAAATGGTATCTTTTCTTGGGTTTTTATTACACAATACTGAAAAATAACCCAAAGTATGAAAAAACTAAAACTAATACTAGAACTAATGGAAACTTACGGAAGCGCATTGCTGCCACACAGATAAAAAAATACCGTCAGTATGTACCGTCATAAAAGTTCATTACCTTAAATGCTGCATAGCTGACAGAAGTGTATCTGCTGATGGAGAGACAGTTTGCACACATGCATGATGCTGTATCTTGTGTAACCTTACAGCTCGACGTGCCGATCAAGATTCTCCTTTAGGATCAACAATGTCTAAACTTAGTTTAATATTCAACATCTGTCTGACATTCGGCATTCCGATCTAAATAAGTGCTTCAAAAAACACACAAGACCCACTTATTTTATGATTTCTTACACGAATGAAAATAGTCAACATACATCAAAAACAATTTTATGTTCATTTTAAGATTACGTCTATTTATGTAAACGAAGGTTATAATGAAACCGTTTATCAATTTACATTACATTTAAATAAAGATCCATAAATCTGTAATAAATGTATATTTTAAATATACAAATGATATTTCCAAAAATACAAATCATACAAGATTTAAATGGATTTATTGGTCTGGATAAGTGCAGAGTAAATGTTTCCTAGTGTTCACCGTTAGTTTTATGACGGTCCCTAACTCATTAGATGAGGTGTTTGTTTGATAAACGGTTTCATTAGAACCTTTCTTTACATAAATAGACGTAAATCTTAAAATTAATATAAAATTGTTTTTGTAGTGTGTTGACTATTTTTATTCGTGTAGAAAATCATAAAATAAGTGGGTCTTAGGTGTTTTTTGAAGCACTTATTTAGATCGGAATGCCGAATCCCAGACAGATGTTGAATATTAAACTAAGTTTAGACATTGTTGCTCCTAAAGGAGAATCTTGATCGGCATGTCGAGCTGTAAGGTTACACAAACTACAGCATCATGCATGTGTGCAAACTGTCTCTCCATCAGCAGATACACTTCTGTCAGCTATGCAGCATTTAAGGTAATGAACTTTTCTCGTTATAACGACCTCCTTTTCTCGTTATAATGACACCTTTTCTCGTTATAACGACATCTTTTCTCGTTATAACGACATCCTTTTCTCGTTATAACGACATCCTTTTCTCGTTATAACGACATCCTTTTCTCGTTATAACGACATCCTTTCTCGTTATAACGACATCCTTTCTCGTTATAACGACATCCTTTTCTCGTTATAACGACATCCTTTTCTCGTTATAACGACATCCTTTCTCGTTATAACGACATCCTTTTCTCGTTATAACGACATCCTTTTCTCGTTATAACGACATCCTTTTCTCGTTATAACGACCTCCTTTTCTCGTTATAACGACATCTTTTGTCGTTATAACGACATCCTTTCTCGTTATAACATCTTTTCTCGTTATAACGACCTCCTTTTCTCGTTATAACGACATCCTTTCTCTCTATAACGACATCTTTTCTCGTTAAAACGACATCTTTTCTCGTTATAACGATATCCTTTTCTCGTTAAAACGACATCCTTTTCTCATTATATCGACCTCCTTTTCTCGTTAAAACATCCTCTCATTATAACGACCTCCTTTTCTCGTTATAACGACATCCTTTCTCGTTATGACGACATCCTTTTCTCGTTATAACGACATCCTTTTCTCGTTATAACGACATCTTTTCTCGTTATAACGACATCCTTTTCTCGTTATAACGATATCCTTTTCTCGTTATAACGATATCCTTTTCTTGTTATAACGACATCCTTTTCTCATTATATCGACCTCCTTTTCTCGATAAAACATCCTTTCTCATTATAACGACATCCTTTTCTCGTTATAACGACATCCTTTTCTCATTATAACGGCATCTTTTCTCGTTATAACGACATCCTTTTCTCGTTATAACGACATCCTTTTCTCATTATAACGACATCTTTTCTCGTTATAATGACATCCTTTTCTCGTTATAACGACATCCTTCTCATTATAACGACATCCTTTTCTTGTTATAACGACATCTTTTCTCATTATAACGACAAACTTTTTTTTATGTGTGGCAGCAATACGCTTCCGTAGAAACTAAACTAAAACTAAGCATTAAAAAATAATAATAATAATAAAAACTAGCAAACCCACTCTAGAAACTAATTAAAACTAACTGAATTAGAGAGAAAAAAGTCACAACGAGATAAAACTAAACTATAATGAAAAATCCAAATCTATTATAACCTTGTTACTGCCCCTTTTCAAGGAACATGGGAAGGTTTGGTTCAGGTTGGGTATAGCCAATGAGCAATGGAACCCCTTTGGGGGCACGTAACAAAATTGGAAACTATTTCCTTTGCCTACCAAGAAGACAAATCACTAGAGGCCAATAGATGGCGCCATAGATACATCTTCTAATCTGGGTTCTTGAAGTTAATTCTTGATACATTCTGATACAAGTTCACTATTATTAACAAGACAGATCCTAATATCAGATATGTTCTGCAGCTTCAGCATACATCACTTCGATTACCAGTCCATAACAACAAACACACTGTTTATTAAGTGAGTAATAATACTACAAATTAATTCAAGATTTAACATGCCAGACAGATACAGTTTAGAACAACATTCATTCATTGGGAATAATAATGCATGAAATAATTCTAACACTAGAACTTGGGTTATGAGGTTCTAACCTGAGAAGAATAAGATTCATGAATGGTTAGAACATAAACCGGAGCAATAGAACGAGTGTCTGTGTGTAGGTGTAAACAGCTTCCAACAGTTCACCCAGAGTTCGGGGTACCTGGTGCCTCTTGGCTCCCAGGGGAGATCTTGACATCGGCAGATAGTCGTTGAGAGATACGAGTCTGAATGTCCACAGAAAAAGATCCATCACTCTACGATAATAAGAAGAGCTACTGACTGTTTTAGAAATGTGGTTTAAACAATTAAACAATTTATTTGGTACAATTTGATGTGTCACACTTATGTTTCTTAATGGTCGATTCATGAGCGAAGCAGATCCCACACTGTGAGCACTGATATGGTTTCTCTCCGGTGTGAATGCGCTGATGGGCTTTAAGATGACTCTGTTGATTAAAGCTCTTTCCACAATGTGAGCACTGAAAGGGTTTCTCTTCTGTGTGAATGCGCTGATGTATTGTGAGACAAGTCTGCTGCTTAAAAGTCTTCCCACACTGTGAGCACTGATAGGGTCTCTCTCCAGTGTGAATGCGCTGATGGGCTTTAAGATGACTCTGTTGATTAAAGCTCCTTCCACAATGTGAGCACTGATAGGGTCTCTCTCCAGTGTGAATGCGCTGATGGGCTTTAAGATGACTCTGTGTATTACAACTCTTCCCACAATGTAAGCACTCATATGGTTTCTCTCCAGTGTGAATGCGCTGGTGTACTTTGAGCTCACTCTGTCTAATAAAACTATTTCCACACTGTGAACACTGATATGGTTTCTCTCTGGTGTGAATGCGCTGGTGTTCTTTAAAATAAGTATGTTTATTAAAACTCTTTCCACACTCTGAGCACTTATACGGTTTCTTTCCAGTGTGAATGCGCTGGTGTTCTTTAAGAGCGCTCTGATTATTAAAACTCTTTCCACACTGGGAGCACTGATAGGGTTTGTCTCCAGTGTGAATGCGCTGATGTATTTTGAGAGTGCCCTGACAACTAAAACTATTTCCACACTGAGAGCACTGATAGGGTTTCTCTCCAGTGTGAATGCGCTGATGAGCTTTAAGATGACTCTGTTGATTAAAGCTCTTTCCACAATGTGAGCACTGATAGGGTTTCTCTCCAGTGTGAATGCGTTGGTGTATTCTGAGATTACTCTGTGTATTACAACTCTTCCCACAATGTGAGCACTCATATGGTTTCTCTCCAGTGTGAATGCGCTGGTGTACTTTGAGCTCACTCTGTCTAATAAAACTCTTCCCACACTGTGAGCACTGATGCGGCTTCTCTCCAGTGTGAATGCGCTGGTGGGTTTTAAGACTACTCTGATGATAAAAACTCTTTCCACACTGTGAGCACTGATATGGTCTCTTTCCAGTGTGATTGAGGTGGTGGGTTTTGAGCTCAGTCTGATAATTAAACCTCTTTCCACACTGGGAGCACTGATGCGGTTTCTCTCCAGTGTGAATGCGCTGGTGTATTTTGAAATTACTGTGATACGTAAAACTCTTTCCACAGTGTGAACACTGATACGGTTTTTCTCCAGTGTGAACGTGCTGGTGTTCTCTGAGATGACTCTGTGTAATAAATCTCTTCCCACACTGTGAGCACTGATACGGTCTCTCTCCAGTGTGAACGCGCTGGTGTCTTTTGAGATCACTCAGGAACCTGAAGCTCTTCCCACACTGTGAGCAGACGTTTCCTTCTTTCTGTGTGGGACTGAGAGAGGTGTTAATGCTGACAGTACCAGAGGACCTTTGCTGATTACTGGAGCTTCTGGTGGGCGTCAGATCCTCATATTTATCATGGTTGCAGCTCTTGATGTGATTGTGGAGGTGATTTTGGGTTGTAGAGGAACGTGGACACGAGGAGCAGGAGGAATCCTTGTTCAGTTCTGAAGCAGAAAAGAATAAAACACATTTATATCATTATAAATAATAAAATACATTTATAACATTATAAATAATAAAATACATTTATAACATTATAAATAATAAATACATTTATAACATTATAAATAATAAAGACTCTAATACATCATAATCATAAGCAAAAAGTCTTACTGAGTTCATCTTCATCTTCAGGTTCTTCCTTCTTCACAGGCTTCATCTGGAAACCTCCACACTGTTGGTCCTCTGGGGTGAGGTGTTCCTCAGAGGTGACGAGTTCCACAGGGATTATGGATCCTTCACCTGAAGTTCATCAATATGTGAAGAAGAAACTCAACAGCTGGAGGAAACTGAAGGTTGTGGGTTTGATTTTCCAATCACAAATAAATCCTAGTTAGATTAAAGCTTAAATCCAGACTGGAGTGTATCAGCACAGTACAGTACGGTACAGTACAGGTTCTAATCCCACTATCCACATTCTCTTATTATTTCCACTATACTAACCACACTGTCTGATGGAAAAGTGGCATCATGCTCCATATTTACTTACAGAAGTAACTTCCATCTTCATCTTCCTGCTTTATTATTATGTTCATCTGGAATCCTTCATGTTGTAGATCTACAGGAGCGACGTGTTCCTCTTCTACTGACTGCATCACTAAACATCTGATAAATGGATAAACAACATGTTAACAAAGCTCAAAGGACTTGATGTGTTATTTAGTTGCGATCAGTTGATTCATTTTGCTGGATCGATTCGAATGAATCGGTTCATCAGTACTAAATCATGTGTGATGCTAACAGTTAGCGGAGCAGCTAGCAGTTTGTGTGCTTAAATGCGAAGTTAAAGCTCCTCAAATACACCCAACGATATTTTATTATAAATTCTAGTTTAATTATCACTTCGAATGTAGTTAATAATTACAGTATAATTAAAAATATATATTTTACTTACAGATGATTCACTTTAGTACAAACACATCAGCTTCTGCTTCTTCTTGATGTTTGAACTGAGCTGGTGGATCTACAATGTTCAGGTTTATTAGCGCCTCTACTGGACTGCAGTGTGAGAACTGGTTACATCACATTCATTTATTCATTGTTTTACCACTACTTTATCCTAATTAGGGTAAAGATTTGACATATACTGATTCAACTGACCACAATACAAATTTTCACTGTGTGATGGTCCATCCTAGATGCCTCCGAGCCCAGAGAAGTGGACGCCGCTTCTGGACATGGTTAACATAAGGCTTCTTTTTTGCACAGTAAAGTGTTAAGTATGATTAGTGCAGTAACTCTGTATTGTAGAGCTGATAAAGGTTTGATAAACTAATCCCTCACCCATGTGGTTATATCAGCTAGTGTTGAGTGGAGGTTCTTGATGCCGTCTGAGGCATGGAAGATCACGAGCGTTCAGATTAAGCTGCACCCTCCACCTTTACACACTGAAATTCCTCCTGAGTCCTTGAATGGTTTAATGATATTCTGCACTGTAGAGGGAGAACATGCAAATCCCTTCCAATCCTTCTTTGAGGTTCATTGTTTTTAAACATTTCAATCATTTTCTTACACATTTGTGGACAAACTGGATCCTCTGATCATCTTTACTCATCTTTACTTCTGTATGTGTTAATAAAACTCCACTGCTGAAGACCCGGTCTCCTGACTCCTGTATGCCGAATTTCTACTGCGCCACCTGAGTGCAGAGCCTGTGGAGTCTTTTAGAAAAGCTAACAGATAGCAAAGTAACAACATGATTTATTACACTGCTGCTACATTAATGTCATTAATTATTATTATTATGATCAATTATGGGGCCCCACTGGAAATTTTTAGGGAAATTACCAGAAAAACCAAATTAATGATAAATCAGTCGTGTTCTGTAGGAGTAAAGTTCTTTAGGTCAGCTACTCCTTTATCCTGGAAACCCACAGCGGTAAGTTTGAAGAATTATAATGTTTATTAATAATAAAGAAAAGAAAATTTAGCATAGAAACAGTGAATAATCAGGGAATAAAATAATTAAGTAGCAAGAAAAGTACTAAATCAATGCTAAGAACTTATAACTGAAATAAACCTGGGTGGGGATCAGGAACTGAAATCTAATTGAGATGCCTTATCAATCAATAATAGATGTATGTTTTGAAGGAAACAACAGAAGCAAGCCCTTCACAGAGTAGAAAAACTGAGTCTATCCCTTGTAGCAGTCCTCCGGAGCCAGAGATGTCTATCACGCGCGTTTTCACTAGTCTCATCAGACGGAGCTAGGTTTGCTCTCTCCTCTGTCCCAGGTGAGCTCTACAAGGCGTAACGTGAAACTTTGGCTTCCGTTCAGGCGGTTTCCTTCTTTTCCTCGAGAAGGTCTGCGATAAGACTCACACAATGCTTTGCGTGAAGAGGTTGAATTCTGCCTGCTGAACCGAATCCGGATCGTAGCGTTGAAACTGCTGCCTTGGCCAATAGCAACGTTTCAGAAGATCCAGTAGAGGAGACCAGCACACTGAACTTGACCAATTTACTACGAATGTAACTTAGAGACTGTGAACTGGGAATCAAGACTGCAAGCTCTGAGATCTTCAAAGATGCTCCAGAAGCAAGCAGGCAACTTCTCCTCATTCTTCCGCTTGGGTGGAAGCTTGCTTTCTTGGTCTCGGTCTTTCTGATGCCCTGTTCTTCTGCTCTGTTCTGCACTGCCCTGAAGACAGACTTACCGGCCAGGGTTATGATCGTTAACGAAAACGAACAAACCCATCTCTCTCTCTCTCTCTGTGTTCACTTTCTGATGTTATATACAACATGTGAGGTACAGTATTGTTAGTTCTACTGCCAAAAAGCTTCACCTGCATCTAGTGCTGGGCATTCCACTTCATAATTTATTTTTGAGTTGGTAATTTTGGTCAAAAATGAATAAAAGCTGTAGAGTTCATTGGGGTTTTTGAGTTTGAGTTTTTTTTAGTTTGTTTTTCTCAGATTGAGCTCCCTGATGTGTCTCATGAATAAGTTTATATTATTATGTTCATGTGTGTCAGAGTCAGAGTCAGAGAGGTTTTATTGTCATTTCAGCTACAAAAAGTGCAAGACAATACAAAACACTGTAAATACAACAATAAATACAAAAAATCCTATAATAAATAACTACAAAAGATATTCCTAATTATCCCTAATCTAAACAAGTAATTAGAAGACAGGACTAAAGACAAGTGTTAGTACATGATGGTGAATAGATGGTACAATGCTTGTGTGTCCTTAGTCTATTGACTTTTTTCAGCAGCGGTATTACACACATTTTGCACTTAAGGCTGCTATTTTGTGGGCTGTTACAGTTTTTGTGGAAAGTTGGTTGTTCAACAGTAATTGAATAAATTTTTTTAAATGGTATCTTTTGTTGGGTTTTTATTAAACAATACTTACTCTGACCTGCACCTGAAAAATAACCCAAAGTATGAAAAAACTAAAACTAATACTAGAACTAATGGAAACTAAACTAAAACTAAGCATAAAAAAAACTAATAAAAACTAGCAAACCCACTCTAGAAACTAATTAAAACGAACTGAATTAGAGAGAAAAAAGTCACAACGAAATAAAACTAAACTATAATGAAAAATCCAAAACTATTATAACCTTGTTACTGCCCCTTTTCAAGGAACATGGGGAGGTTTGGTTCAGGTTGGGTATAGCCAATGAGCAATGGAACCCCTTTGGGGGCACGTGACAAAATTGGAAACTATTTCCTTTGCCTACCAAGAAGACAAATCACTAGAGGCCAATAGAAGGCGCAATAGATACATCTTCAAAATGACCATTCTAATCTGGGTTCTTGAATTAATCTGTTAATTCTTGATACACTCTGATACAAGTTCACTCTTATTAACAAGACAGATCATAATATCAGATATGTTCTGCAGCTTCAGCATACATCACTTCGATTACCAGTCCATTGGAATTGGAGTCCACAACAAACACAGTTTAATAAGTGAATAATAAAACAACTAATTCATACAAGATTTAACATGCCATACAGATACAGTTTAGAACAACATTCATTCATTGGGGATAATAATGCATAAAATAATTCTAACACTAGAACTTGGGTTATGAGGTTCTAACCTGAGAAGAATAAGATTCATTAATGGTTAGAACATAAACTGGAGCAATTGCATGAGTGAGTGAGTGTGTGTGTGTGTAGGTGTAAACAGCTTCCAACAGTTTACCCAGAGTTCGGGGTACCTGGTGCCTCTTGGCTCCCAGGGGAGATCTTGACATCGGCAGATGGTCGTTGAGAGATACGAGTCTGAATGTCCACAGAAAAAGGTCCGTGACTCGACGATAATAAGAAGAGCTACTGACTGTTTTAGAAATGTGGTTTAAACAATTCAATAGTTTATTTGGTACAATTTGATGTGTCACACTTATGTTTCTTAATGGTCGATTCATGAGCGAAGCAGATCCCACACTGTGAGCACTGATACGGTTTCTCTCCGGTGTGAATGCGCTGGTGTATTTTGAGACCGGTCTGTTGCGTAAAACTCTTTCCACACTGTGAGCACTGAAAGGGTTTCTCTTCTGTGTGAATGCGCTGATGTATTGTGAGACCTGTCTGCTGCTTAAAAGTCTTTCCACACTGTGAGCACTGATAGGGTCTCTCTCCAGTGTGAATGCGCTGATGGGCTTTAAGATGACTCTGTTGATTAAAGCTCTTTCCACAATGTGAGCACTGATAGGGTTTCTCTCCAGTGTGAATGCGTTGGTGTATTCTGAGATTACTCTGTGTATTACAACTCTTCCCACAATGTGAGCACTCATATGGTTTCTCTCCAGTGTGAATGCGCTGGTGTACTTTGAGCTCACTCTGTCTAATAAAACTATTTCCACACTGTGAACACTGATACGGTTTCTCTCCGGTGTGAATGCGCTGGTGTTCTTTAAAATAAGTATGTTTATTAAAACTCTTTCCACACTCTGAGCACTGATACGGTTTCTTTCCAGTGTGAATGCGCTGGTGTTCTTTAAGAGCGCTCTGATTATTAAAACTCTTTCCACACTGGGAGCACTGATAGGGTTTGTCTCCAGTGTGAATGCGCTGATGTATTTTGAGAGTGCCCTGACAAGTAAAACTCTTTCCACACTGAGAGCACTGATACGGTTTCTCTCCTGTGTGAATGCGCTGATGGCTTTTAAGATTACTTTGTTGAGTAAAACTCTTACCACATTGTGAGCACTGATAGGGTTTCTCTCCAGTGTGAATGCGTTGGTGTATTTTAAAATTAGTTATTCGATCAAAACTCTTCCCACATTGTGAACACTGATACGGTTTGTCTTCGGTGTGAATGTACTGGTGTGTTTTGAGGTCACTCTGTCTAATAAAACTATTTCCACACTGTAAGCACTGATATGGTTTCTCTCCGGTGTGAATGCGCTGGTGTATTTTTAGATGAATCTGTTTCATAAAACCCTTCCCACACTGTGAGCACTGATACGGCTTCTCTCCAGTGTGAATGCGCTGGTGGGTTTTAAGATGACTCTGTTGATTAAAACCCCTCCCACACTGTGAGCACTGATACGGTCTCTTTCCAGTGTGATTGAGGTGGTGGGTTTTGAGCTCAGTCTGATAATTAAACCTCTTTCCACACTGGGAGCACTGATGTGGTTTCTCTCCAGTGTGAATGCGCTGGTGTATTTTGAAATTACTATGATACGTAAAACTCTTTCCACAGTGTGAGCACTGATGCGGTTTTTCTCCAGTGTGAATGTGCTGGTGTTCTCTGAGATGACTCTGTGTAATAAATCTCTTCCCACACTGTGAGCACTGATATGGTCTCTCTCCAGTGTGAATGCGCTGGTGTCTTTTGAGATCACTCAGGAACCTGAAGCTCTTCCCACACTGTGAGCAGACCTTCCCTTCTTCCTGTGTGGGACTGAGAGAGGTGTTAATGCTGACAGTACCAGAGGACGTTTGCTGATTACTGGAGCTTCTGGTGGGCGTCAGATCCTCATGTTCAGTCTTAGTCTTCACCAGCGCATCATATTTATCATGGTTGCAGCTCTTGATGTGATTGTGGAGGTGATTTTGGGTTGTAGAGGAACGTGGACACGAGGAGCAGGAGAAATCCTTGTTCAGTTCTGAAGCAGACATTAAAATACATTTATAACATTATAAATAATAAAATACATTTATAACATTATAAATGATACACTGTTAGTAATTGTTCAACTGCGATCCTGTGCTAATGTACTGTTACGTGATGCATCCTGTATTAGTAATTTTCTACTAACATTAAGGGGGCAGCACGGTGGCTCAGTGGGTAGCACTGTCACCTCACAACAAGAAGGTCATGGGTTCGGTGTGGCTGCATGGGTTTCCTCCAAAAACATGCAAGTGAGGTGAATTGGAGATACAATTGGAGATACAAAATTCTGGTACATTTAGTGTACGTCCACGACAAGGTATTGGAAACATGCGTTCACTGGGATGTGCACATCTGAATATTAGTATTTGTAGTAGTAATAGAGGCAGAAGTAATGATAGTATAGTGGTGGTGGTAGAAGTGGTAGCATTAGTAGTACCGGTGGTGGTGTTAGTGGGACTAATGCTACAAGAGAAAAGTCTTACTGGGTTCATCTTCATCTTCAGGTTCTTCCTTCTTCACAGGCTTCATCTGGGAACATCCACACTGTTGGTCCTCTTCCTTAGAGGTGACGTGTTCCACAGGGATTGAGGTTCCTTCACCTGAAATTCCATCAATATGTGAAGAAGAAACTCAACAGCTGGAGGAAACTGAAGGTTGTGGGTTTGGTTTTCCAATCACAAATAAATCGTAACTAGATTATGTATAAGTATCTTATATTTAACTCATGCAGAGACCCGTGTTGTAACACAGCTCACAGCTCTCTTTATTTATCTTCCAAACTCTCCTTACACTTCCTTTTAACCCACCCACAGAACTCTGGGTAATGTAGTTCTCACCAGTACAGATTAAAATTTAAATCCAGACTTGAGTGTATCAGCACAGGACAGTACGGTACAGTACAGGTTCTAATCCCACTATCCACATTCTCTTATTATTTCTACTGATTAGTGACTCCAATACTAACCACAATGTACTGTACCACACTGTACTGTACAATACTGTACCATACTGTACTGTACCATACTGTACTGTACCATACTGTACTGTACCACACCATACTGTACCACACTGTACTGTACCATACTGTACTGTACTACACTGTACTGTACCATACTGTACTACACTGTACTGTACCATACTGTACTGTACTACACTGTACTGTACCGTACTGTACTGTACCACACTGTACTGTACCTCACTGTACTGTACCATACTGTACTGTACCATACTGTACTGTACCTCACTGTACTGTACCATACTGTTCTGTACCACACTGTACTGTACCACACTGTAGTGTACCTCACTGTACTGTACCATACTGTACTGTACCACACTGTACTGTACCATACTGTACTGTACCACACTGTAGTGTACCACACTGTACTGTACCATACTGTACTGTACCATACTGTACTGTACCTCACTGTACTGTACCGTACTGTACCTCACTGTACTGTACCATACTGTTCTGTACCTCACTGTACTGTACCATACTGTACCTCACTGTACTGTACCATACTGTACTGTACCTCACTGTACTGTACCTCACTGTACTGTACCATACTGTTCTGTACCACACAGTACTGTACCACACTGTACTGTACCTCACTGTACTGTACCATACTGTACCTCACTGTACTGTACCTCACTGTACTGCACCACAATGTACTGTACCATACTGTACTGTACTGTACCACACTGTACTGTACCATACTGTACTGAACCTCACTGTACTGTACCTCACTGTACTGTACCACACTGTACTGTACCATACTGTACTGTACCATACTGTACTGAAACTCACTGTACTGTACCTCACTGTACTGCACCATACTGTACTGTACCTCACTGTACTGCACCATACTGTACTGTACTGTACCACACTGTACTGTACCTCACTGTACTGTACCATACTGTACTGTACCATACTGTACTGTACCTCACTGTACTGTACCATACTGTACTGTACCACACTGTACCTCACTGTACTGTACCACACTGTACTGTACCATACTGTACTGTACCTCACTGTACTGTACCATACTGTACTGTACCTCACTGTACTGTACCTCACTGTACTGCACCATACTGTACTGTACCACACTGTACTGTACCTCACTGTACTGTACCATACTGTACTGTACCATACTGTACTGTACCTCACTGTACTGTACCATACTGTACTGTACCATACTGTACTGTACCATACTGTTCTGAACCTCACTGTACTGTACCTCACTGTACTGTACCATACTGTACTGTACCTCACTGTACTGTACCATACTGTACTGTACTATACTGTACCTCACTGTACTGTACCATACTGTACTGTACCACACTGTACTGTACCATACTGTACTGAACCTCACTGTACTGTACCTCACTGTACTGTACCACACTGTACTGTACCATACTGTACTTTACCATACTGTACTGAAACTCACTGTACTGTACCTCACTGTACTGTACCTCACTGTACTGCACCATACTGTACTGTACCACACTGTACTGTACCATACTGTACTGTACCTCACTGTACTGCACCATACTGTACTGTACCACACTGTACTGTACCATACTGTACTGTACCTCACTGTACTGCACCATACTGTACTGTACTGTACCACACTGTACTGTACCTCACTGTACTGTACCATACTGTACTGTACCATACTGTACTGTACCTCACTGTACTGTACCATACTGTACTGTACCACACTGTACTGTACCTCACTGTACTGTACCATACTGTACTGTACCACACTGTACTGTACCATACTGTACTGTACCTCACTGTACTGTACCACACTGTACTGTACCTCACTGTACTGTACCATACTGTACTGTACCACACTGTACTGTACCATGCTGTACTGTACCTCACTGTACTGCACCATACTGTACTGTACCACACTGTACTGTACCTCACTGTACTGCACCATACTGTACTGTACCACACTGTACTGTACCTCACTGTACTGTACCATACTGTACTGTACCTCACTGTACTGTACCATACTGTACTGTACCACACTGTACTGTACCTCACTGTACTGTACCATACTGTACTGTACCTCACTGTACTGTACCATACTGTACTGTACTATACTGTACCTCACTGTACTGTACCATACTGTACTGTACCACACTGTACTGTACCATACTGTACTGAACCTCACTGTACTGTACCTCACTGTACTGTACCACACTGTACTGTACCATACTGTACTTTACCATACTGTACTGAAACTCACTGTACTGTACCTCACTGTACTGCACCATACTGTACTGTACCACACTGTACTGTACCATACTGTACTGTACCTCACTGTACTGTACCACACTGTACTGTACCATACTGTACTGTACCTCACTGTACTGCACCATACTGTACTGTACCACACTGTACTGTACCTCACTGTACTGTACCATACTGTACTGTACCACACTGTACTGTACCATACTGTACTGTACCATACTGTACTGTACCTCACTGTACTGTACCATACTGTACTGTACCTCACTGTACTGCACCATACTGTACTGTACCTCACTGTACTGTACCATACTGTACTGTACCACACTGTACTGTACCTCACTGTACTGTACCACACTGTACTGTACCTCACTGTACTGTACCATACTGTACTGTACCACACTGTACTGTACCATACTGTACCTCACTGTACTGTACCACACTGTACTGTACCTCACTGTACTGTACCATACTGTACTGTACCACACTGTACTGTACCATGCTGTACTGTACCTCACTGTACTGCACCACACTGTACTGTACCATACTGTACTGTACCTCACTGTACTGCACCATACTGTACTGTACCACACTGTACTGTACCATACTGTACCTCACTGTACTGTACCATACTGTACTGTACCACACTGTACTGTACCTCACTGTACTGTACCTCACTTTACTGTACCTCACTGTACTGTACCATACAGTACTGCACCACAATGTACTGTACCTCACTGTCTGGTGGAAGAGTGGCATCATGCTTCATATTTACTTACAGAAGTAACTTTCATCTTCATCTTCCTCCTTTTTTATTATTTTTATCTGGAATCCTTCATGTTGTAGATCTACAGGAGCGGCGTGTTCCTCTTCTACTGACTCCATCACTAAACATCTGATAAATAAACGGATAAACAACATGTAAACAAAGCTAAAAGCACTTGACGCGTTTTAAAAAAGATTTTAACGTTTAATAATGAATAAACTGAATCAAATCCGATCAATTGATTAATTTTGCTGGATCTGTTCAAATGAATCGGTTCATTAGTACTGAATCATGTGTGACGCTAACAGTTAGCGGAGCAGCTAACAGTTTGTGTGCTTTAATGAGAAGTTGAAGCTCATCAAATCCTCACATTAATATTTTATTATAAAATCTAGTTTTATTAGAATGTAGTGCAATTAAAATACATGAATATTTTACTTACAGATGATCCACTGTAGTCCAAACAGATCAGCTGCTGCAGCTTGGGGCTTGGTTCTTCTGTATGAATTGAGATGGTTGATCTACAACGTTCAGGTTTATTAGCGCCCCTACTGGACAGAAGTGTGAGAACTGATACCAACACATTCATTCATTCATTGTTTTACTACCGTTTTATTCTGTTCAGGGTTGCGGTGGGTCCAATTCACTCTGCTACATAAGGTAATTAAAGAAAGAATGCAAGGCAAAAAAGGGTATAGGAAGGGTACATACATCTCTAATGTATAATTTTATATTGACAAGGTCATCTATTGAACTCCTTCCTCTTCTAAATCTTCCCACAATTACACTCTAAAAAGTAATACATGTGGCCTTTAGCCAATACTTAAATACACTGCCTGGCCAAAAAAAAGGTCACACACTGTAATATTTGGTTGGACCGCCTGTAGCTTTGATTACGGCACGCATTCGCTGTGGCATCGTTTCCACAAGCTTCTGCAACGTCACAACATTTATTTCTGTCCAGAGTTGCATTAATTTTTCCACAAGATCTTGTATTGATGATGGGAGATTTGGACCACTGCGCAAAGTCTCCTCCAGCACATCCCAAAGACTCTCAATGGGGTTCAGGTCTGGACTCTGGTGGCCGATCCATGTGTGAAAATGATGTCTCATGCTCCCTGAAGCACAATTTGAGCCCGATTAATCCTGGCATTGTTATCTTGGAATATGCCCGTGCCCCCACAGGCTTGTACGGTAGGTGCTAGGCATGATGGGTGCATCACTTCAGCCGCCTCTCTTCTTACCCTGATGCGCCCATCACTCTGGAACAGGGTAAATCTGGACTCATCAGACCACATGACCTTCTTCCATTTCTCCAGAGTCCAATCTTTATGCTCCCTAGCAAACTGAAGCCGTTTTTGCCGGTTAGCCGGCAATCTGATTTCACCAAACATTTAAGTGATCGCCCATCATCATCATTCAAGATTTTTTTCCGACCACATTTTACTGAGTTCTGATGACGCACAAATTATGTGTTGTTTCAACACACTACAATGACTTACCTGAGCTTCTAGCAACTTAAATACATACACTGTACAACTTAATTTTCTCAGTATTTTAAATTTGCCCCGCCCACATGGACAAATTGGAATTCCCCTTTTCTTAAGTCTGCCATAGATTGTGTTATAACTGCTTCAAACACTTTACAGAAGTGGTGATGTTTTTTCCTAGTTTTTATTGTTGCCCACTTGGAATGTTAAAGTAGATGCGTTCTGTGACTTTCATATTAAATAAGTCACTAATCATCCAGTCTTGGTAATAATTCATGTTCCCATGCTCCTGTATCATTGTTTAGATCGTTTCACAATTAGCAGTATCAATCGAAGGCTCGTAAGTGTTTTGTGATGGTGTACAGGAGGCCAAATATTTAAGTTTCTTTCTTTTTTATGCTTTGAGTGCAACGTGATGTGAAATCACAGTGCAGAATAAAAGTTCTAATGCCATATTGTCTTTGCTTTGTTGACTATTCAGAAAGACTGACATTACTGAGAAAGAAGCACAAGCTGGGTGAAAAAAAGATTCAGTGCAATGCTAGGAGCTAGTCAACAAACATGTAAATGAGCAGTTGGCATAACTCAAAAAGACTCATGTAAAATGCTGCCTTAATTTTTTTTGTTGACCCAATGTATTATTTTTTAGAGTGTACTTACAACAGCTTGAAGTGGAAAAAAAAATACAAAAAACCTTTTATTTATTTTGTAGCCACATTTATAGAGGGTACAGTTATCATCTAATAACAACAAATCATTAACATTTAAACAATACAATGACATCACATAATTCTGTATTGAAAATAAAAATATCACATTGATTTATTACCACTACGATCACTATAAACCTGCAACATTACTCTTGTATATGTAATGCGAAAACTACAATGCAAACATGCAAAATACAGTGTAAATTTACCCAATTACCCAACTGCTTAATGCTTTCTCTCTACTGATGTTGACCTCCACTCTGACTGAGGAGAACCTTGACTAACACACGATCAGCCAGCAGAGGTCGTACTTGCATCAGTTAAGAGGAATCCCCTTCGGCACCCTCTCTTTAACAGGTAGCAGAGCTGAGATTCAAACCAACGAGCTTCAGATGTCAGCTCCGGTGTTCTAGCGTGTTTTAAAGCTGCACCACCTGAGCACCAAAAGACTGCTGCTACATCAATAAGAACAGCTACTGGGGCCTGTGGTAGCATAGTGGGTAGAGCTTTGGGCTATCAACCGGAAGATTGGCGGTTCAAATCCAGGCTCTGCTATGTAGCCACTGTTGGGTCCTTGAGCAAGGCCCTTAACCCTGTCTGCTCCAGGGGCGCCGTAAGTTGGCTGACCCTGCGCTCTGACCCCAGCTTCCAACACCAGCTGGGATATGCGAAGAAAGAATTTCATTGTACTGTACATCTGTATATGTATATATGACAAATAAAGGATATCTTACTGACTGCTTCGGGAATGTGGTTTAAACAATTCAACCATTTATTAATTTGATGTGTCACACTTATGTTTCGTAAGGGTTGATAGATGAGCGTAGCAGATCCCACACTGTGAGCACTGATGTAGTTTCTCTCCAATGTGAACACGATGGTGTTTTTTAAGGTGATTCTGTCTATTAAAACTCTTTCCACACAGTGAGCACTGATACGGTTTCTCTCCAGTGTGAATGCGCTGATGTTCTTTGAGATGAATCTGTTCATTAAAACTCTTCCCACACTGTATACACTGATACGGTTTCTCTCCGGTGTGAATGCGCTGGTGTACTTTAAAAGCATTCTGATGATTAAAACTCTTTCCACACTGCGAGCACTGATACGGTTTCTCTCCGGTGTGAATGCGCTGGTGTATTTTGAAATTATTCTGACAACTAAAACTCTTCCCACACTCTGAGCACTGATACGGTTTCTCTCCGGTGTGAATGCGCTGGTGTATGTTGAGAGCACTCTGGCGATTGAAACTCTTACCACACTCCGAGCACTGATATGGTTTCTCTCCAGTGTGAATGCGCTGGTGTTCTTTGAGATAACTCTGTCTACTAAAACTATTTTCACACTGTGAGCACTGATACGGTTTCTCTCCAGTGTGAATGCGCTGGTGCTTGTTGAAAGCACTCTGATGATTAAAACTCTTTCCACATTGTGAGCACTGATACGGTTTCTCTCCAGTGTGAATGCGCTGGTGTACTTTGAGATGACTTTGGTCATTAAAACTCTTCCCACACTGTGAGCACTGATACGGTTTTTCCCCAGTGTGAATGCGCTGGTGTACTTTGAGACCACTCAGGAACCTGAAGCTCTTCCCACACTGTGAGCAGACGTTTCCTTTCTGTGTGTGACTGAGAGAGGTGTTAATGCTGACAGTACCAGAGGACGTTTGCTGATTACTGGAGCTTCTGGTAGGCATCAGATCCTCATGTTCAGTCTTAATCTTCACCAGAGTATCATATTTATCATGGTTGCAGCTCTTGATGTGATTGTGGAGGTGATTTTGGGTTGTAGAGGAACATGGACATGCGGAGCAGGAGAAATCCTTGTTCAGTTCTGAAGCAGAAAATAATAAAATACATTTATAACATTATAAATAATAAACACTGTTAGTAAAGTTATGTCAGTGTTTGTTATCCATCCGATTTGAAACCTGAAACGGCCCTGCATTTGTTTAAGAATCGGGCATCATTTACAGTGGGGTCAAAAAGTATTTAGTCAGCCACTGATTGTACAAGTTCTCCTACTTAAAAAGATGAGAGAGGTCTGTAATTTTCATCATATGTACACTTCAACTATGAGAGACAAAATGAGAAAAAAAAATCCAGGAAATCACATTGTAGGATTTTTAAAGAATTTATTTGTAAATTATGGTGGAAAATAAGTATTTGGTCACCCACAAACAAGCAAGATTTCTGGCTCTCACAGACCTGTAACTTCTTCTTTAAGAAGCTCTTCTGTCCTCCACTCGTTACCTGTATTAATGGCACCTGTTTGACCTCGTTATCTGTATAAAAGACACCTGTCCACAGCCTCAAACAGTCAGACTCCAAACTCAACCATGGCCAAGACCAAAGAGCTGTCGAAGGACACCAGGAAGAAAATTGTAGACCTGCACCAGGCTGGGAAGAGTAAATCTACAATAGGCAAGCAGGTTGGTGTAAATAAATCAACTGTGGGAACAATTGTAAGAAAATGGAAGACATACAAGACCATTGATAATCTCCCTTGGGGTCAAGATCTCATCCCGTGGGGTCAAAATGATCATGAGAATGGTGAGCAAAAATCCCAGAACTACACGGAGGGACCTGATGAATGACCTGCAGAGAGCTGGGACCAAAGTAACAAAGGCTACCATCAGTAACACACTACGCCGAGAGGGACTCAAATCCTGCAGTGCCAGGCGTGTCCCCCTGCTTAAGCCAGTACATGTCCAGGCCCGTCTGAAGTTTGCCAGAGAGCATATGGATGATCCAGAAGAGGATTGGGAGAATATCATGTGGTCAGATGAAACCAAAATGGAACTTTTTGGTAAAAACTCAACTCGTCGTGTTTGGAGGAAGAAGAAAAACCCAAGAACACCATACCTACTGTGAAGCATGGGGGTGGAAACATCATGTTTTGGGGCTGTTTTTTTGCAAAGGGGACAGGACGACTGATCCGTGTTAAGGGAAGAATGAACGGGGCCATGTATCATGAGATTTTCAGGCCAAAACCTCCTTTCATCAGTGAGAGCATTGAAGATGGAACGTGGCTGGGTCTTCCAGCATGACAATGATCCCAAACACACCGCTCGGGCAACAAAGTAGTGGCTCCGTAAAAAGCATTTCAAGGTCCTGTAGTGGCCTAGCCAGTCTCCAGACCTCAACCCCATAGAAAATTTGTGGAGTCCGTGTTGCCCAGCGACAGCCCCAAAACATCACTGCTCTAGAGGAGATCTGCATGGAGGAATGGGCCAAAATACCAGCTACAGTGTGTGCAAACCTGGTGAAGACTTACAGGAAACGTTTGACCTCTGTCATTGCCAACAAAGGTTATGTTACAAAGTATTAAGTTGATCTTTTGTTATTGACCAAATACTTATTTTCCACCATAATTTACAAATAAATTCTTTAAAAATCCTACAATGTGATTTCCTGGATTTTTCTTTCTCATTTTGTCTCTCATAGTTGAAGTGTAGCTATGATGAAAATTACAGACCTCTCTCATCTTTCTAAGTAGGAGAACCTGCACAATCAGTGGCTGACTAAATACTTTTTGGCCCCACTTTAACAGTGGACGTATACAGGACACAGAAACAAGGATAGAGAGAAAGCTCATGTCAAGAAGGCCCTGGGTGAATGTGGTTACCTCAAGTGGGCATTCGTAAAAGCGGGAAAAATGCCCAAACATGGCTCCAGTGGATTGAAGGGAGGAGAAGAACAACCGCGGTCTAAGCACAAACCAGTGGTGATTCCGTATGTGGCGGGAGTAGCAGAACAATTGAGATGGATATTCTTCAAACACCGTGTTTCAGTTGCTTTCAAACCTCAAAACCCGCTATGCCAGAAATTAGTTCACCCTAAGGACCGGGTTCCTCGACACAAACAGAGTAACATAGTGTATGCTGTTACGTGCCGGAACTGTACATCGGGGAAACTAAACAGCCACTGGCAAAATGGATGGTCCAACATAGAAGATCGACTTCTTCTGGCCAGGACTCGGTTTACACTCACCTGCAAGCCAGTGGCCACTCATTTAATGATAACGATGTGCAGATCCTTGACAAGGAGGAACGCTGGTTTGAACGAGGAGTCAAAGAGGCCGTCTATGTGAAGAGGGAACGACCATCTCTGAACCGAGGGGGGCCTGAGAGTACATCTCTCACCATCTTACAACGCCGTAATAGGAGCTATACCCCAATTATATGTGAAAGGCACACATGGCCATTGTAATTAATGATCATTGTGATTTGCATATGGACCTGATCACCGGTGTCATTGTATATGTGGTGGTGCACATTTACAGCTGTGGTGGACAATATTGGAATCCTTGAATATCAGTAGTAGTAATAGAGGCAGTAGTAGTGGTGGTGTTAATGCAAATGCATCAAGAAACCTCTTACTGAGTTCATCTTTACCTTCAGGTTCTTCCTTCTTCACAGGCTTCGTCTGAAAACCTCCACACTGTTGGTCTTTTGGGTCCTCTTTTGGGTCCTCTTCCTCAGAGGTGACGAGTTCCACAGGGATTATGGATCCTTCACCTGAAATTCCATCAATATGTGAAGAAAAAACTCAACAACTGGAGGAAACTGAAGGTTGTGGGTTTGGTTTTCCAATCACAAAAAATTCCTAGTCAGATTAAAACTTAAATCCAGACTGGAGTGTATCAGCACAGGACAGTACGGTACAGTATAGGTTCTAATCCCACTATCCACATTCTCTTATTATTTCTACTGATTAGTGACTCCAATACTAACCACACTGTACTGTACCATACTGTACTGTACCATACTGTACTGTACCACACTGTACTGTACCTTACTGTACCGTACCACACTGTACTGTACCATACTGTACTGTACCACACTGTACTGTACAATACTGTACTGTATCATACTGTACTGTACCGTACTGTACTGTACCACACTGTACTGTACCTTACTGTACTGTACCATACTGTACTGTACCACACTGTACTGTACAATACTGTACTGTATCATACTGTACTGTACCGTACTGTACTGTACCATACTGTACTGTACCACACTGTACTGTACCATACTGTACCACACTGTACTGTACCACACTGTACTGTACCTCACTGTACTGTACCACACTGTACTGTACCATACTGTACCACACTGTACTGTACCGTACTGTACCACACTGTACTGTACCACACTGTACTGTACCATACTGTACTGTACCACACTGTACTGTACCATACTGTACTGTACCATACTGTACCACACTGTACTGTACCACACTGTACTGTACCATACTGTACTGTACCACACTGTACTGTACCACACTGTACTGTACCATACTGTACTGTACCATACTGTACCATACTGTACTGTACCACACTGTACTGTACCTCACTGTCTGATGGAAAAGTGGCATCATGCTTCATATTTACTTACAGAAGTAACTTCCATCTTCATCTTCCTCCTTTATTATTATGTTCATCTGGAATCCTTCATGTTGTAGAACCACAGGAGCGACGTGTTCCTCCTCTGCTGACTCCATCACTAAAGATCTGATAAATAAATGGATAAACAACATGTAAACAAAGCTAATAAAACATTATATATATATATATATATATATATATATATATATATATATATATATATATATATATATATATATAATGTTATAATGTATAAAAATGTTACCGTTTAATAATGAATAAACCGAATCAGTTCCGATCATTGATTGCAGCATCGGTTCAAATGAATCGGTTCATCCGTGCTGAATCATGTGTGATGCTAACGGTTAGCGGAACAGCTAGCAGTTTGTGTGCTTAAATGAGAAGTTAAAGCTCCTCAAATCCTTACAGTAATATTTTATTATAAACTCTAGTTTTATTATCAATTAGAATTTAGTTTATAATTAAAGTGTAATAAAAAATAAATAAATATTTTACCTACAGATGATTCACTTTAGTACAAACACATCAGCTGCTGCAGCTTTTGTTGTTGTTCTTCTTCTTCTTCTTTGAACTGAGGGCTTTGATCTTGTTCAGGTTTATTAGCGCCCCTACTGGACTGCAGTGTGAAAACTGATATCACCACATTAATTCATTCATTCTTGTTTTACTACTGCTTTATCCTGTTCAGGGTTGCAGTGAGTCCAATTAGGCGAAAGGTAGGAAACACCCTGGACAGGTTGCCAGTCCCTCACTGGGAAGATACACACACCAGATCTAGCTTTATTAATCCAGGTTGCAGTGCTCTTCATTATAATTTACAATATTTAATCATTCACACTGAATCCTATTTACCAACCCTGTATTTCTTAAATAATGAAACATTTTGCTGTGTGCTGTGGTTCAAGCCACAACCCAACAAGGGCAAGCCATAGCCTAGTGGTTAAGGTACTGGACTAGTAACCAGAAGGTCACTGGTTCAAGCCCCACCACTGCCAGGTTGCTGCTGCTGGGCCCTTGAGCAAGGCCCTTAACCCTTAATTGCTCAGACTGTATACTGTAACTATGTAACCCCCTGCTTACATGGGAAACCTCAAAATGGACAATGGTAGCCTACTGAGTAGAGCTTTGGACTATCAACTAAAATGTTGAGAGTTTGAATCCCAGCTCTGCCATGCAGCCAACTTTGGGCCCTTGAGCAAGGCCCTTAACCCTCTCTGCTCCAGGGCGCCGTACGATGGCTGACCCTGCGCTCTGACCCCAGCTTCCAAACAAGCTGTGATACGCAAGTAAGAATTTCGTTGTACTCTTAACCCATGTAACCAATGTTTGTGTTACACTGATGTTATAAAAACTATTGAATGTACGGTTGATTTTTATTTGGTTCTTTACCTATTTTTCCATTCCTATCATGTCATTTCAGAATTACTGAGCAGTTGCTAAAAAACTGTTTATTACCCAACATGAACCAGCTACATCGACAAGACCAAAGAGATGGTGATTGATTTCAGGAGGTCCAAGCCTCCTCTGCTTCCGGTCTCCATCGATGGTATGGATGTTGAAGTAGTGAGGAGCTACAAATACCTGGGAGTGCACTTGGATGACAGGCTGGAGTGGACTGCTAACACGGACACCGTATACAAGAAGGGCCAGAGTCGTTTTTATTTTCTGAGGAAACTTCAGTCCTTTGGTGTGTGCATGCCCCTGCTGTGGACTTTCTACCAGTCGGTTGTAGCCAGTGCTCTTTTCTACGCTGTTTCCTGCTGGGGCAATGGCATCACAACCAGCGCCTCAAAGAGACTTAATAAACTAATTAGGAAGGCTGGCTCGGCCACTGGAGTTAAGCTAGATTACTTGGTTGGATAATGTTGTTTTTCTTAGAACTTACACCACTTATACACTGATGTCACTTTATTTTCTAAACTCCTAATTTGTTGTTGCATATTATTATTATTATTACTTACTCCATACTGGTATATAGCAGCTCCCCTGTGTATCCCTTATGGTTGTGCAATATGTGTAGAGTTCTGTGTTTCTGCTGCTGTAACGGAACAATTTCCCTCAGGATTAATAAAGTTCTACCTACCTACCTACCTACCTACCTACCTACACCTACCTACCTACCTACCTACCTACCTACCTACCTACCTACCTACCTACCTACCTACCTACCTACCTATCTGACCCGGTTGTTATGGCGGAGTTGAACGTTTAAAAAGAGAGGTTGTAGCATGGGTAAAATTGGTAAAGGAGTCAATAATAAAGGGCAGCTGTAGCCCAGTGGGTAAAGTTACTGGTCCAGTAATCAGAAGGTCACTGGTTCAAGCCTCACCACTAACAGGTTGCCAATGTTGGGCCTTTGAGCAAGGCCCTTCACCCTCAACTGCTTAGATTGTATACTTTCAAATGCTGAAAATGTCAATAATGAGATAAAAAAAAAGTGGTTGGCTCACTCAAGATGCATAATAATTGCATAAACCTATAAGGGTATAATTTATTAGAGTTTGATGGCTGGATAGAATTGTGGCAACATTTGGATCAATGTTCTGTAACAGTGGAATGCTTGGAGGGTTAGGTCGTGTAGTGTGTATCCAGATGTTTCTCCTGGCTTGAATAAAATGTAAAAAGAGGGTATAGGAGGGTCGCTACTTGTGAAGAGGAACTGTTGCCTGCAAACTACGGACTTGATTTAGATGTGGTTCAAACTCACAGTATCTAATTTAATCAGTGGTTTTATAATAAATCAGCACCTCTTACAATCAGGAATCTTCCCACAATTACTTACAACAGCTTGAAGTGTTTATTAATTTTGTAGCCACATTCATAGAGAACTAATACAAACAAATCATTAACATTTATAAAATACAATGACATCTTCATTTTTTTTACCACTACAATCATATTAAATAACTATAAACTTTAACATTACTCTTGTATATGTAATGCAAACATGCAAAAATCAGTGTAAAAAGTTATGTTTAAGGGCTGATACATGAGCAAAGCAATTCCCACACTGTGAGCACTAATGCGATTTCTCTCCAGTGGGAATGCACTGATGTTTTTTGAGATGACTCCGGCGATTAAAACTGTTCCCACACTGTGAGCAGTGATATGGTTTCTCTCCTGTGTGAACGCGCTGGTGTACTTTAAAAACACTCAGTCCATTAAAACTTTTCCCACACTGTGAGCACTGATAGGGTTTCTCTCCAGTGTGAATGCGCTGATGGGTTTTAAGATTACTCTGTTGAGTAAAACTCTTACCACATTGTGAGCACTGATAGGGTTTCTCTCCAGTGTGAATGCGCTGGTGTATTTTAAGATTACTAAATCGATCAAAACTCTTCCCACATTGTGAACACTGATACGGTTTCTCTCCAGTGTGAATGTGCTGGTGTATTTTGAGCTCACTCTGTCTACTAAAACTATTTCCACACAGTGAACACTGATATGGTTTCTCTCCGGTGTGAATGCGCTGGTGTATTTTGAGAGCACCCTGATGATTAAAACTCTTTCCGCATTGTGAACACTGATACGGTTTTTCTCCGGTGTGAATGCGCTGGTGTTCTTTGAGATGAATCTGTTTAATAAAACCCTTCCCACACTGTGAGCACTGATATGGTTTCCCTCCAGTGTGAATGCGCTGGTGTATTTTGAAATCACTCTGATAAGTAAAACTCTTCTCACACTGTGAGCACTGATATGGTTTCTCTCCAGTGTGAATGCGCTGATGTATTTTGAAATTATTCTGATAACTAAAACTCTTTCCACACTCTGAGCACTGATACGGTTTCTCACCAGTGTGAATGCGCTGGTGTATTTTGAGAGCACTCTGGCGATTAAAACTCTTCTCACACTGTGAGCACTGATACGGTTTCTCTCCAGTGTGAATGTGCTGGTGTTCTTTGAGATAACTCTGGCGAATAAAACTCTTCCCACACTGTGAGCACGGATACGGTTTCTCTCCAGTGTGAATGCGCTGGTGTATTTTGAGATGACTTTGCTCATTAAAACTTTTCCCACACTGTGAGCACTGATATGGTTTCTCACCAGTGTGAATGCGCTGGTGTACTTTGAGACCACTCAGGAACCTGAAGCTCTTCCCACACTGTGAGCAGACGTTTCCTTCTTTCTGTGTGTGACTGAGAGAGGTGTTAATGCTGACAGTACCAGAGGACGTTTGCTGATTACTGGAGCTTCTGGTGGGCGTCAGATCCTCATGTTCAGTCTTAATCTTCACCAGCGCATCATATTTATCATGGTTGCAGCTCTTGATGTGATTGTGGAGGTGATTTTGGGTTGTAGAGGAACGTGGACACGAGGAGCAGGAGAAATCCTTGTTTAGTTCTGAAACAGAAAATAATAAAATACATAGTCACTACTGGTAGTATGAGGCAGTACCTGCAGCCCTTTCAGGTTGCACAGGTAGTCCAGCTCCTCCAGGATGGCACCTCCATACGAGTCTCAAGAGCATGGAGGAGATACCAGGACACAGGCCGTTACACGAGGAGAGAAGGACAGTGCTGCAGAAGGGCATCAACCCAGCAGCAGGACCGGTATCTGCTCCTTTGTGCGAGGAGGAACAGGAGGAGCACTGCCACAGCCATACAAAGTGGAGGGTCGCACGAACCTCCACGTGATAGCCAACGGTACCCTGAATGCTGTTAGGTACCGAGATGAAATCCTCAGAGCCATTGTCAGACCTTATGCTGGTGCAGTGGGCCCTGGGTTTCACCAGGTGCAGGACAATGCCCGGCCTCATGCGGCCAAAGTGTTTAGGCAGTTCCTGGACGATTACTGTCCAGGAGCTAACTGATGCCCGGATCCAAGCCTGGGAGGACATCCCCCAGGACACCATCCGCCATCTCATCAGAAGCATGGTAGTGATGGTGGATGTGGTGGTAGTAGTATTACCAGTGGTGGTGGTGGTAGTACTGGTGGTGGTAATAGTAGTAGTGGTGTTAGTAGGACTAGTGATACAATTTAAATTCCTGGAGCAAACACTAAGTCACAAAAATGCTACAAGAAGTTCAGCTACACATAAATACTGTTAGATAGAATAATAAGGTGTCCATAAACATTTGGTCACTTGTCCTTACTCTGACCGCTGTGTTCAACAAAGTTACACATCCCAGCAACAGTCAACCACAGCACCTGTGTAAACAAGTTTTATGCCCCCACCACACCAGCTATATATACTAGCCAGTTTCATAGAATAAACTGGAGGTTTTACTCTGACTGTCTGTGTGTGATGAGTACTTCCCGTGCGAACTCAAAATTTTCAGGACCGCTTTTCTCATATTCAGCAATGACACCGGAGTAAAAGAAAAAAAAGAAAAAAGATCCGAGCAACTTGATGTTCTAACAAATGGTGGAGAATGCGGGCAATCTCAATCTTATTCATGAATCTTTTAGGATTAGGCCACTCTTCTGCAAGAGGGGATACACATCTTTGTGGATGGTTCATTTTCCAAATCAAATGACTCCACCCTCCTCTGTGGATATGCTGTATGTCAATTACCAAATATTGTAGTTGCGGCCTTATCTGTCCCTTACAAATCTGCACAGGCAGCTGAACTTGTTTTTTTTTTCTTTGGGCAGGCTAAGACCATTTACACAGACTTAAAGTATGTGTATGGGGTTGCACATGATCTTGGGAAATGTATTTATTTATTTACTAGGATTTTAATGTCATGTTTTACATTCTTTTGTTACATTCATGACAGGACAGGTAGTTACTCATTGCACAAGATTCATCAATTCACAAGTTTAATGTCAAACACAGTCATGGACAATTTAGTATCTCCAATTAATCTGACTGCACGTCTTTGGACTGTGGGAGGAAACCGGAGCTTCTGGAGGAAACCCACGCAAACACGGGGAGAACATGGGGGAGAACTCCACAGAGGAAGGACCTGAACCGCTCCACCTGGGGATCAAACCCAGGACCTTCTTGCTGTGAGGTGACAGTGCTACCCACTGAGCCACCGTGCTGCCCTGATTTTGGGAAAATATGGTCGGAATGAGGATTGGTTTCTGCCAATTGTCAAAGTTAAGAGTCCAATTCTGAAATTGCAAAAAGCAACGCTCTAGCTGATGCTACAGTCAAAACAGGCTTGCTCACGGTCTGCTGGTTGCAGACAATCTCTCCTTTCCTTTTGCTGATGCGGTTACCCGGTTTTTTTCACAAAATGACTTGGCCTTTTGGGCCAAACATAACTGCTCTCCTGGCTCTGATAGCATTATTCGTAATTGTAACTCGCGTATTGCATTACCTTCCTCTGTTATGCCATTCCTCATGCAGCACTTTAATGGAGTGTTACGTGTCAAAGAGGGGTGTAGTAGGGCTATTTACACATCAGTCTTGCATTCGAAAAGTGAGTTCATCTACGTCTTTGCTTTTAAGCACAATACAACCACGGGCGGTAAACATGATTCTCTACCACCAGAACAGCCTTTTACAGCTTTGCAAGTTGACTTTACGCACATGCCATCTTGTGGACGGTATTTACTTGTCATTGTGGATAGATTTTCCAAATGGGTTGAAGCCTTTCCCACTGCTACGAAAAAAGCTGAGACTGTGATGTGATATTAGCACAGGAAATCTTTCCCAGATATGGTCTTCCTCTGTGCTTTGATAGTGACCTAGATACTTCATTCACTTCTAAGGTTACTCAGAAGTTATGTAAATATCTGCAGGTTAATAGGCATTTTAGGTAAAAATGGAGTTGATTTGTTACCTGCTGTGTGGGCTGAAATTAGAATGAGGTCATTTTTGGCAAACCATTGTCTTGTCTGTTGGTGAAGGAAACTATCAAACTAACTAACTAACAAACTAAGTAACTAACAAAGTTTTTTCTGCAGGTGACCTGGACATGCTGACCTGTGATTATGCAGCGGCGTTGGTTAAAAAATTGTCTACTATACATGCTAACATTTTTGTCTCTCTGCCTATTCCACCAGATAACCCATATCAGCCTGGTGATTTAGTGTTGGTGAAGTTTTTTAAATCTTAGGAAGGTTGGAGAAGCTGACCACCCACTGACTGGGGTTTTGATAGAGTCACAGCCTCAGTGGATACATGCATGTCTTAAGTGGTGCCCAAAACACACAACCCACAGTCTGCGGGACAAGAATACTGACAGCTGTGATTTTGATACTGACAATGGTTTAAACGCTTTTCTCATATTCAGCGAATAACACTGGAGTAGAAGATCTGAGCAGATTTTTCTTTAAAAAGAACTTGATGTTCTAACAAATACCAAATAAAAGATGTTATTGTGCTCAAGAAAAATGCCTTACTAAGTTCATCTTTATCTTTGGGTTCCTCCTTCTTCACCAGCTCCACCTGGAAACCTCCACACTGTTGGTCTTTTGGGGAGAGGTCTTCCTCAGAGCTGACAAGTTCCACAGGAATTATGGATCCTTCATCTGAAATTCCATCAATATGTAAATAAGAAACTCAGCAACTGGAGGAAACTGAAGGTTGTGGGTTTGGTTTTCCAATTACAAATACATCCTAGTTGGATTAAAAACTTAAATCCAGACTAGACAGTACGGTACAGCACAGGTTCTAATCCCACAATCCACATTCCCTTATTATTTCCACTAATTGATGACTCCAATCACTAATCACACTGTACTGTACCACACTGTCTGGTGGAAAAGTGGCATATTGCCTCATATTTACTTACAGAAGTAAGTATCATCTTCATCTTCCTCCTTTTTTATTATTTTTATCTGGAATCCTTCATGTTGTAGATCTACAGGAGCGGCGTGTTCCTCTTCTACTGACTCCATCACTAAACATCTGATAAATGGATAAACAACATGTAAACAAAGCTAAAATAACTTGACGCGTTTGTATAAAAATGTTAACGTTTAATAATGAACAAACCGAATCAGTTCCGATCAATTGATTTATTTTGCTGGATCGGTTCAAATGAGTCGGTTCATCAGTACTGAATCATGTGTGATGCTAACAGTTAGCGGAATAGCTAGCAGCCTAAGCTCCTCAAAACCTTACAGTGGTGTTTTATTATAAATTCTAGTTTTATTATTAATTAGAATGTAGTTAATAATTTAAGTGTAATAAATAAATATTTTACCTACAGATGATTCACTTTAGTGCAAACACATCAGCTGCTGAAGCTTCTGCTTCTTGTTGTTTAAATTGAGATGGTTGAGCTACAACCTTCAGGTTTATTAGCGCCCCTACTGGTGTGAGCAGTGTGAGAACTGACTCAGGGTTGCTGTGGGTCCAGTTCACTAGGCAAAAGGTAGGAAACACCCTGGACAGGTCGCCAGTCCCTCACGAGGCGGACACACACATTTACACTGTAAGATTTAAATATGTTTGAATCTTTTTGTGAGTAATATGCTTCTAAGATGTTCATGATGACCGTGTTGTGATGACTAGCTTTGATGTTTATTTGGACACATGAACAGTTGTCCAAATACAGCACAGCTCGTTCTATGGCAAAATCACCCACTTTGCTCTAACTGTAGAGTGTCTTACCCTACGTACTGGTCTGTCTCTATTAATTACAATGGTCATGTGTGTCTTTCACTCATGATTGGGGTAAAGCTCCAATTACGGCGTTGTATGATGGTGAGAGATGTAATCTCTCACATCTCTCACCATCATACAATGCCGTAATTGGAGCTTTACCCCAATCATGTGTGAAAGACACACATGACCATTGTAATTAATGGTCATTGTGAATTTCATATGGACCTGATCACCAGTTCCATTGTTATGCAATGAGTGGTGATCGGTCGTTATGCAAATCAATTGCATATAAGGTCGGGGGTATTCAACACCAGCTCAGACTGAAGAAGTCATTCGGATAGAGTGACGAAACGTATCTCTACAACAAACTTGTGTCCAGATGAACTGATTTAACTTTGTGGACCATTTGGTTTGGTTCCTCCACATCACAAGAACGAGCCAAACTCCAGCGTATAATCAGGACAGCGGAGAGGATCATTGGATGTAGTCTGCCAACGCTTCAGGACATGTTGAAGCGCGCTGGCAAAATTACAGCAGACCCCTCTCATCCTGGACATCACCTTTTTTTAAACTCTTCCATCTGGCAGAAGACTCAGGACAATAAAAGCAAACACACCCAGACATGCTAACAGCTTTTCCCCCAGAGCTGTAACACTTCTTAACCACAGTTGTTCTCTTGGGTGAATGTTGGTAAATACTGGTTAACAATCCGTGTGCTGTCGGGTCTGTTAAATATGTTCTATGTTACATGTCATACATGTGTAATTATCTGTACTATTATGTGTATTGTGTGTACTACTACGAATTTCCTCAGCAAAGAAACACCACACAGGTGACCAAATTCCAACTCCTGTAGATCTCCAGTTAACCTGAGTGCATGTACTTAGACTGTTGGAGGAAATTAGAGCAGACACGGGAAATACTGAACACAGAAAGGACTCGGACTGATTCACCTGGAAATCAAATTTAGGACCTTACTGCTGTGAGGCGACAGTGCTACCCATCAAGTCACTGTGCCATCCTCATTTATTCATTCATTCATGGATCATGATTAATCCAAAACACGGATAATAATAAAGATAATTACATGAATCACACAAGACTTGTATATCTGTATAGGAGTGGTAAGAGAAGCCATGGGGGGATATGACCTTCCTGAGAGAGTGGGTGTAAACAGAGAATAGAAGAGTTGATCCTCCACCCAGGACTAGAGGAAGACAAGCATCAAGGCTCTTCTCTGTACTGGAATGAGTCTCTTGCAGTCTTTAAAAAACGATTAAAAACCTTCATCACCTCTTTACTAAACACTTAAGCTGACTTGTACTTACTTACTAACACTCTTATTTATTTCTTTTCATTTCAATTAAAAAACACTTTCGTTCTAACAGGTTTGAGCAGATTTGTGTTCTTGGACTGGTGTTTACTTAAACTAGAGTAATGAAATGTTTACTATGGAAGCTCTTCTGTGAGTCGCTCTGGATAAGAGCGTCTGCTAAATGCCAAAAAATTTAAATGTAAGAGCACCAAGTACAGAGCCTTGAGGTACACCAGTTGAGAGAGGGCAAAAAGGGGATCAAGATGCCCTGTAGGAAAGCTCTTCCAGGTAGGAGGTCATAACTAACTGGACACAAACTAACCAATGGTTTACCATCCTCGTCTGTGCTATAGGGTGGTAGCTGTTTGGATCCTTGTGTCTTTTACCAGGACATTTGGAAATGATGATGACTGTTGCTTCTCTCCATGTTTCTGGGATTCAGTTTTCTATACTGTAGTAGAGGTAGTTATGGTAGTTTTAGCACCTCTAACAGTCAGGATTCCTCCCACAATTATATACAACAGTTTAAAGTGAATAAACAATTTTATTTATTTATTTTGTGGCCACATTCACAGAGAGGTGATGACAGCAAATCATTAACATTTATAAAATACAACGACATTAAATATTTATAGGAAATTAATAACCACTATCATCATATTAATTCACTATAAACCTGCAACATTACTATTGCATATTTAATGTAAAATCAGTATAAAAATCAAGTTTTTAAAAGAAACAAACTTTTAGATTAAAGATGAACATTGAAGATGAATTTTAACATTTTAAAATGTAAGTGGACGTGTAGGAAAATCATCATCAGTTAATATTAACACACACTAACTCACACCTTTTCGGGTATTAAAATAACTCTTTCTGTTTTGATCCCCTCATCCTGTGTCCTGTGTTACCCCTGATACATGAGCGAAACGGTTTCTACACTGCGAGCACTAATGCGATTTCTCTCCTGTGTGAATGCGCTGGTGTATTTTGAAAACGGTCAGCCCATTAAAACTCTTTCCACACTCTGAGCACTGATACGGTCTCTCTCCGGTGTGAATGCGCTGGTGTATTTTAAGATTACTCTGTTGATTAAAACTCTTCCCACACTGTGAGCACTGATACGGTTTCTCCCCAGTGTGAATGCGCTGGTGATTTTTAAGATTACTCCATCGATCAAAACTCTTCCCACATTGTGAGCACTGATATGGTTTCTCTCCAGTGTGAATACGCTGGTGTATTTTGAACTCACTCTGTCTATTAAAACTCTTTTCACACTGTGAGCACTGATACGGTTTCTCTCCGGTGTGAATGCGCTGGTGTTCTTTGAGATGAATCTGTTTATTAAAACTCTTTCCACACTCTGAGCACTGATAGGGTTTCTCTCCGGTATGAATGTGCTGGTGTGTTTTGAGATCACTCTGATAAGTAAAACTCTTCTCACACTGTGAGCACTGATATGGTTTCTCTCCAGTGTGAATGCGCTGGTGCATTTTGTAATTACTCTGATAATTGAAACTCTTCCCACACTGTGAGCACTGATACGGTTTCTCTCCAGTGTGAATGCGCTGATGTATTTTGAGATAACTCTGGCGATTAAAACTCTTCTCACACTGTGAGCACTGATACGGTTTCTCTCCAGTGTGAATGCGCTGGTGTACTTTGAGATGACTCTGGCGATTAAAACTCTTCTCACACTGTGAGCACTGATATGGTTTCTCTCCGGTGTGAATGCGCTGGTGAACTTTGAGATGACTTTGGTCATTAAAGCTCTTCCCACACTGTGAGCACTGATACGGTTTCTCCCCAGTGTGAATGCGCTGGTGTACTTTGAGACCACTCAGGAACCTGAAGCTCTTCCCACACTGTGAGCAGACGTTTCCTTCTTCCTGTGTGTGACTGAGAGAGGTGTTAATGCTGACAGTACCAGAGGACGTTTGCTGATTACTGGAGCTTCTGGTGGGCGTCAGATCCTCATGTTCAGTCTTAATCTTCACCAGCGCATCATATTTATCATGGTTGCAGCTCTTGATGTGATTGTGGAGGTGATTTTGGGTTGTAGAGGAACGTGGACACGAGGAGCAGGAGAAATCCTTGTTCAGTTCTAAAGAAGAAAATAATAAAATACATTTATAACATTATAAATAATAAAATACATTTATAACATTATAAATAATAAACTACATTTATAACATTATAAATAATAAAATACATTTATAACATTATAAATAATAAAATACATTTATAACATTATAAATAATAAAATACATTTATCTACAGCTTATTTTTTAGGACCATTTTAACTCTGTAAAAACTGATTGGGTAAAATATCAGTTCTGGTTTTACTGGATCTTAGTGCAGCCTTTGACACCATAGATCATAGAATACTGCTGGACAGGTTGGACCAAGTCCGAAATCTTGGTGTTCTAATAGACTCATTTTCACCAGCCATATTAAAACCATCACCAGAACAGCCTTCTATCATCTTAAAAATTTATCTAGAATCAATGGTCTGATGTCCCAACAAGATCTAGAGAAGCTCATTCATGCTTTTATCTCCTGTAGGGTGGACTATTGTAATGGTCTCTTAACTGACTCCCTATAAAAGAGTAAAACAGTTCCATCTCATTCAGAAGACGAAGAGAACAGAGCACATCACTCCAGTTGTAATACGGGACACACACCCATTTACCTATAGGGCAGTTTAGTATCTCCAATTAACCTGACTGCATGTTTTTGGACTGCGGGAGGAAACTGGAGCTCCCGGAGGAAACCCACGCAGACAAGGGGAGAACATGCAAACTCCACACAGAAAGGACCCAGACCGCCCCACCTGGGGATCGAACCCAGGACCTTCTTGCTGTGAGGCGACAGTGCTACCCACCGAGCCATCATGCCACACATTCAGCTACACATTCAGCTACACATTAAAACTAAATAAAAGATGTTATTGTGCTCAAGAAAAAATGACTTACTGAGTTCATCTTCAGGTTCTTCCTTCTTCACAGGCTTCATCTGGAAACCTCCATCCTGTTGGTCCCCTTCCTCAGAAGGGACGAGTTCCACAGGGATTATGGATCCTTCACCTGAAATTCCATAAATATTAGAAGAACAACAACTGGAGGAAACTGAAGGTTGTGGGTTTGGTTTTCCAATCACAAATAAATCCTAGTCATATTTAAAAGCTTAAATCCAGACTGGAGTGTATCAGCACAGGACAGTACGGTACAGTACAGGTTCTAATCCCACTATCCACATTCTCTTATTATTTCTACTGATTAGTGACTCCAGTACTAACTATACTGTACCATACTATACTGTACCACACTGTTTGGAAAAAAGTGTGTCATATTGCTCCATATTTACTTACAAAATAAATCATCATCTTCATCTTCCTCCTCCTTTATTATTTTTATCTGGAATCCTTCATGTTGTAGATCTACAGGAGCGGCGTGTTCCTCTTCTACTGACTCCATCACTAAACATCTGATAAATAAACGGATAAACAACATGTAAACAAAGCTAAAAGAACTTGTTTAAACTACGTTTAATAATGGATAAACCGAATCCGTTCTGATCGATTGATTCATTTAGCTGGATCGGTTCAATTGAATCGGTTCATCAGTACTGAATCATGTGTGATGCTAACAGTTTGCGAAGCCGCTAGCAGTTTGTGTGCTTCAACGAGAAGTTACAGCTTCTTATATACACCCAGCGATATTTTATTATAAATTCTTGTTTGATTATTAATTAGAATGTAGTTCATAGTTGAAGTGTAATAAAAAATAATTATTATTTTACCTACAGATGATTCACTTTAGTACAAACACATCAGCTGCTGCAGCTTCTGATTCTTCTTCTTGTTGTTTGAACTGAGGGCTTTGATCTACAACGTTCAGGTTTTTTAGCGCCCCTACTGGGACCGATATGTGTGTGAGAACCGATATTAACGCCACATTCATTCAGCTTTATTAATCCTAATCAAGGTCGCGGTGCTCTTCATTATAATTAACTATATTTAATCACTTACACTAAATCATATTCACCAACCCTGTATTTATTATATAATAAAATATTGTTGCTGTGTTAATGTTGTGGTTCATCCTGTAACAAACTCTGTAGATTAAACCCTGATGAATAATCCAGCCTAGAGAAGATCATGACTAACTGGAGTTGAACAATCCAGACCAAGTTACTTCAACCTAATTCAATCCAAACCGACTTACTAAAACAATCAAAACCTCAATTCATTCAGACTGACTCACTAAATCAATTCAAACTGATTTAAAGAGACTAGATTTATAAATCCAGACTGAATAACTAAATAATTTTAGACAAAATTACGGAAGCTTCTACACTGAAGTACTGATGTGGCTGCATGTTCCCATCTCCACCCCTTACATCAGAACAAGAACAATTACAATCATTTTACGTTTATTAATTTCAGAAAATTTGGGACATTTTGTAAAATGTGTGATTCTGTACGCACTACAACGGTGTGGCTTCGTAGACAGAGTGCGTGTGCCTGACTGGCCTGCCTGCAGTCCAGATCTGTCTCCTGTTGAAAATGTTGAGGGCAGTTTGTAGCCTAGTGGTTTAGGTACTGGACTAGTAATCAAAAGGTCACTGGTTCAAGCTTCATCACTGCCAGGTTGCCACCGTTGGGCCCTTGAGCAAGGCTCTTAACCCTCAATTGCTCAGACAGTATACTGTCACAGTACTGTAAGTCACGACGGCGAGCACGGACTGTTGAGCAGCTGAATCTCGTATCGAGCAAGAAAAATTCAACTCGCACAACTGCAACAATTAGTGTTCTCAGTTCCCCACACATTAAAAAGTGGAATTAATAGGAATGCTGATGGAACACAGGGGATAACACGCCCTGTCCTGACTTTTTTGGAGTCTGTTACAGCATCAAATGAAGTTGATCAGTGAAACACTGGAAATCATAAAGATTCAAGAGAATTAAAACATCACAGATTCTTCTTTTTACTGCCTTTTTACTAAATGTCCCAACTTTTCTGGAAATAGGATTTGTATAATAATACTAAGTTTATTTTGATTAACGGTAGTAAATCAAGGTTTTCCCCAGAGTTTAATAGTGATGGACATCAGATACTTAGAAAACCAAATGAACAGATAACCTGATTTGAACATCAGCTATCATGAAACACTTTCTACAACCCCAAATCAGAAAAAGTAAGAGTTTCTTACATTTACTTTGACTTTTATTTGATGTCAGACAGGATGAACCTGAGATATTTCATGTTTTATCTGCTCAAGTTAATTTCATTTATTAATAAACATCCATTCCTGCATTTCAGGCCTGCAACACATTCCAAAAAAAGTTGGGATTGGGCAATTTAGGTCTAGTAATGACGTGAAAAAACTAAATAATGATGTGATTCCAAACAGGTGATGTGACAAAACAAGTTTTATAAGTAACATCTAAATATAAGTCAACATGTAAAAAATAATAGTGGGTCAGGATGACCGCGACCTCATAAATGAGCAGAAAAGTCACTACAGTCATATTACAATACACAGAGCAACATCAGATTCAAACATTATACAGAATAGGGAATCACCCCACTGGACTCTGTAAACACTGTAATACACAGGAAACAGTCAAACTCAGATTAATAGATTACAAAAGGTTTAAAAAAGAAAGAACAGAGTTAGAGAAGCATGTTGGAAAACAAAACATGACATTAGAGAAACTGCTTGAAAGAACGTCTAGGACAGAGTGTAGTCCTCTCTAAAGCTACCTGAGAGATACAGGGCTAATGATGCCATGCCGATGATGCCATTTCCACTGTCCTTCACACAGCTCTTACACATCTGGACACAAAAGATTGTATGTCAGAATTCTATTCATAGACTTCATCTCTGCATTCAATACTATCATCCCCCAACAGCTCATTCTCAAACTGGACAGGCTGGGGCTGAACACCTCACTGTGCAACTGGCTGTTAGGCTTTCTGACCGGAGACCACAGGCAGTACTGGTTGGCAGTAACACATCCAGCACCATCACACTGAACATGGGGGCCCCCCAAGGATGTGTGCTGAGCCCCCTCCTATTTATGCTGCTGTCCCATGACTGCACACTGTTGTACAGTTCCAACCTCTTCATCAAGTTCACCATTGACGCGACTGTGGTGGCTCTCATAAAGAACAACGACGAGACAAACTACAGGAGTGAGGTGAGTTGCCTGGCCTTGTGGTGCAGACACAATAATTTGAGATCTTTGAACGTTGAGAAGATGAAGGAGATTGTTGTGGATTACAGGAGAACGTGCACCAACATGCTCCTCTGACCATCAACGGTGCTGCTGTGGAGAAGGTGAGCAGCACCAAGTTTCTGGGTGTGCATGTCACAGAGGACCTCTCCTGGACTAGCAACACAGCATCACTAGCCAGAAAGACTCATCAGCACCTCTACTTCCTCAGAAAGCCGAGAAGAGCCAGAGTCCCAGCCCCCATCATGTGCACCTTTTTTAGAGGTACCATCGAGAGCATCCTGACCAGCTGTATCACTGTATGGTTCGGTGCCTGCACCGTGTCCTGCCGCAAGACACTCCAGCGCATCGTGAGAGCAGCTGAGAAGATCATTGGCACCTCTCTCCCCTCCCTCCAAGAGATACACAACACCTGCCTCACTCAGAAAGCCCCCTGCATGGCAGGTGATCTCACCCACCCACTACATAGCTTCTGCTGCTATCAGGAAGGAGACTGCGGAGTCTCTGGGCCAAGACCAGCCGACTGAGGGACAGCTCCATCCATCAGGCTGTCAGGATGTTCTCTCTTCCTGTTCTGCCCCCTGCATTTACTAACTTTGGATCCTGCACACACATCTCAGGGTCCTAACACCCTTCCTCCGCATAAATACTGAACTTAACATCCCCAGGAACTGTTTGTGCACTCATCACTTTTACCTGTTTATAAGCTCATCCAGTTGCACTACTGTTTATAATTGCACTGGTCATACCCAGACTTGAATCTGCATTGTGTTACTTTACTGTCTTGGTTGTTAATATCGGGACCTATATTTTTCATATTTTACTACTCAGTGTAAATATATTTTGCATTTAGTGGGTTTATTTAATTCTTATATTTTTCATATATTGTAGCAGCGATATGTGAGTGATGTTCATATATGTGTGTTCAGATTTTCTGAGTGAGTTACAGTTTATGAGACTTGCCGTTTGCCCTAGCATTGAACAAAGAAGATTGTTTTGGCACTGGAGCTGGGCGGTCTGACTGCTATTACAACCCCAATTCCAATGAAGTTGGGAAGTTGTGTAAAACATAAATAAAAACAGAATACGATGATTTGCAATCCTTTTCAACCCATATTCAATTGAATACACTACAAAGACAAGAATATTTAATGTTCAAATGGATAAACTTTATTGTTTTTTGCAAATATTCACTCATTTTGAATTTGATGCCTGCAACATGTTTCAAAGAAGTTGGGACAGGGGCATGTTTACCACTGTGTTACACCACCTTTCCTTTTAACAACACTCAATAAGTGTTTGGGAACTGAGGACACTAATTGTTGAAGCTTTGTAGGTGGAATTCTTTCCCATTCTTGCTTGATGTACAACTTCAGTTGCTCAACAGTCCAGGGTCTCCGTTGTCGTATTTTGTGCTTGGGACAGTGATAGCCTAGTGGGGGACAGTGGTAGCCTAGTGGGTAGAGCTTTGGGCTATCAACCGGAAGATTGGGGGTTCAAATCCAGGCTCTGCTATGCAGCCACTGTTGGGTCCTTGAGCAAGACCCTTAACCCTGTCTGCTCCAGGGGTGCCGTAAGGTGGCTGACCCTGCGCTCTGACCCCAGCTTCCAAACAAGCTGGGATATGCGAAGAAAGAACTGCATATGTATATGTGACAAATAAAGTATATCTTCTTCTTCTTATCTTCTTCTTATAATGCGCCACACATCTCAGATGAGCTCGGGCCCAGAGAAGCCGGCGGCGTTTCTGGGTGTTGTTGATATATGGCTCTCGCTTTGCATGGTAGAGTTTTAACTTGCACTTGTAGATGGAGCGACGAACTGTGTTCACTGACGATGGTTTTCTGAAGTGTTCCTGAGCCCATGTGGTAATATCCGTTACTGAATGATGTGGGTTTTTAATGCAGTGCCGCCTGAGTGATCGAAGGTCACGGGCATTCAATGTTGGTTTTCGGCCTTGCCGCTTACTTGCACAGATTTCTCCAGATTCTCTGAATCTTTTGATGATATTATGGACTGTAGATGATGAAATCCCTAAATTCCTTGCAATTGCACGTTGAGAAACGTTGTTCTTAAACTGTTGGACAACTTTGTGAACAACTCACGCAGTTGTTCACAAAGTGGTGAACCTTGCTTGTGAACGACTGAGCCTTTCGGGGACGCTCCCTTTATACACAATAATGACATTTACCTGTTACCAATTAACCTGTTCACCTGTGGAATGTTCCAAACAGGTGTTTTTTGAGCATTCCTCAACTTTCCCAGTCTTTTGTTGCCCTGTCCCGACTTCTTTGGAATGTGTTGCAGGCATCAAATTCAAAATGAGTGAATATTTGCAAAAAAACAATAAAGTTTATCCATTTGAACATTAAATATCTTGTCTTTGTAGTGTATTCAATTAAATATGGGTTGAAAAGGATTTGCAAATCATCGTATTCTGTTTTTATTTATGTTTTACACAACGTCCCAACTTCATTGGAATTGGGGTTGTATTTCTAACTAAACAGTTTAACTTAACTACACCTTGTTGTGTGTCTAATTTCCACACCTCCACCATCGCACGCAGCATCTCCACCTGACAAGTGGTAACACTAGTGATAAAGTACGAGCAATAACAAGAAAACAATAAACACGACAATATTTAAAGTTTATTGTTTATTAAATGTTTATTGTTGCACCATGGGTATGAGAGTAACATAATTTAAATCATTTGTATATCATGTACTGTACATATTGCACTTTGACTTTTTGACTTTAATAGAGATTTTTTTTTTACTGCCAAGCTGCTGTTCAACTCCAGTCCAGTTGGTGGCGCTGGTGCGTCTTAAGTTGTTCTGCCAACCGCCATTAAACATCATAAGAAGAACAAGAAGCTGCTGTGTTTGTACTGTAGAGCCTCATCTGTAAGTAAAATATGTATTTAATTATAACCCTTATATTTAATTATAACTACATTCTAATTAATAATAAAATTAGAGTTCATAATAAAACATCACTGAGGATTTGAGGAGCTTTAACTCCAGGTTTATTTAAATACACAAACTTTTAGCTGCTCCGCTAACTGTTAGCATCACACATGATTCAGTACTGATGAACCGATTCAACTGAACCGATCCACTAAAATGAATCAATTGAGTTTCTTCATTATTAAATCTAACATTTTTATATAAACATCATATTTTTAAACTTTGTTTACAGTTGAACTTTGTTTACATTTGAACTTTTGTTTATAGTTGAACTTTGTTTACAGTTGAACTTTGTTTACAGTTGAACTTTGTTTACAGTTGTACAGTTTTATAGTCACAGTCAGGTGAAAAGTGTAAGCGAGCATCTTTAATTGTGTACTAGCTTGATGAAGAAAGAAATAAAGTGTTGATGCACAAATGATGAGGAGCCTCATACTTTAATGACTTTTATTCCAGAAAGATAGTTAACGTGTGGGGAGTTTCACTCTTCCATTCATCATGGAATCCCCAAAAGGGACAAAACACAATCAACACGGAATTCTCACTGCGGTCGCTCCATCTACACTAAACGTTTTACTGCACGTCTAAACCATGTATTACGGTACCTGAAGCGTTAAAGAGGGTAAAACTGGTGTTTACAGTTTAATAAACATCATCTACCATGTTCTGATGTACAAAATCCACTAAATTCAAGAAGAGCATCAACTCTGTTATTAATGAAATACATTTCAGACATTTTTACTGTAGGAATTTGTTGTGATCGGATCTCAAACTCATGTAAAGTGTTGAGCTAATTGGGTTGTGTTAATACCACTTTTTGAAGAGCAATTAAATTAACAAATCAAATTGTTAACAAATGTCACCCTTATGATCATAAAGAACACTTAGTCTAGTACTCATGTTGTAATGTATAGTATACATTTTTACTGAATAAGTAATGGGAACAAACTCATGTAATGTGTCTATTCGGTTCTACAAAGACCAATAAAATTAGCAAATCAGATTGTTATCAAGTGTCACCCCTACATCCATGAAGGACACTTACTCTAGTACTAATCTTGTGATATAGAGATAATTTTACTGTAGGAATTCAAAACAATGAGATGGCAAACTTAAGCAAAGTGTCAGTTTGGTTGTGTACAGACCACTTTTTTTTCTACAGTAAAGCATCTACAGATTCCAGGACCCAAAAAACCATAAAACTCTGTAATTATTACAAGGAAGAAACCTTTACAGGTACCAAACTCAACAGGGACTCTCGATGCTGCCTGGTGCCACAGTAGCTTCAGTTAATAACAATAACAACAGCCAGTTACTACTGTCTAAAATAATTTCCTTTTAATTATAAACACAGGACATCCATCTATCTATCTGTCTGTCTGTTAGATCTTTAATAATGCAGTCAGCAGAAGAGGGACACGTCACCCCTGTGGATCTACAACATGAAGGATTCCAGAAAAAAGTAATAAAAAAGGAAGAGGAGGATGATGATGATTTCTTCTGTAAGTAAATGTGGAGCATAATACCACTTTTCCACAAGACAGTATGGTACAGTACAGTGTGGTACAGTACAGTGCAGTTAGTATTGGAGTCACTAATCAGTAGAAATAATAAGAGAATGTGGATAGTGGGATTAGAACCTGTACTGTACCGTAATGTCCTGTGCTGCCAAACCAGTTGAGTTTCTTATTCACATATTAATGGAATTTCAGGTGAAGGAACCTTAATTCCTGTGGAACATGTCACCTCTGAGGAACATCTCACCCCAGCGGATCAACAGTGTGGAGGTTTCCAGATGAAGCCTGTGAAGAAGGAAGAAGCTGAAGATAAAGATGAACTCAGTAAGATATTTTTATTGAATAGAATCAGAGGCACCTGGGATGAAGCATCATACAGTGAAAGCTTGTATTGTGCTCATGCAGATCAGTGTGAGCAGGAAATGATGAATGCAGGATGAATCACGTTACAGGACTTTAGCATCGGATCTCAGTTTAACATTTACTAACAATCTTTATTATTTATAATGTTATAAATGTATTTTATTCTTTATAATGTTATAAATGTAGTTTATTATTTATAATGTTATAAATGTAGTTTATTATTTATAATGTTATAAATGTATTTTATTATTTATAATGTTATAAATGTATTTTATTATTTATAATGTTATAAATGTATTTTATTATTTATAATGTTATAAATGTATTTTATTATTTATAATGTTATAAATGTATTTTATTATTTATAATGTTATAAATGTAGTTTATTATTTATAATGTTATAAATGTAGTTTATTATTTATAATGTTATAAATGTATTTTATTATTTATAATGTTATAAATGTATTTTATTATTTATAATGTTATAAATGTATTTTATTATTTATAATGATATAAATGTGTTTTATTCTTTTCTGCTTCAGAACTGAACAAGGATTCCTCCTGCTCCTCGTGTCCACGTTCCTCTACAACCCAAAATCACCTCCACAATCACATCAAGAGCTGCAACCATGATAAATATGATGCGCTGGTGAAGATTAAGACTGAACATGAGGATCTGACGCCCACCAGAAGCTCCAGTAATCAGCAAACGTCCTCTGGTACTGTCAGCATTAACACCTCTCTCAGTCCCACACAGGAAGAAGGAAACATCTGCTCACATTGTGGGAAAAGCTTTAAGTACCAGAGTCCTTTTAAAATACACCAGCGCATTCACACTGGAGAGAAACCATATCAGTGCTCACAGTGTGGGAAAAGTTTTAATCAACAGAGTAATCTCAATAAACACCAGCGCATTCACACTGGCGAGAAACCGTATCAGTGCTCACAATGTGGAAAGAGTTTTAATAATCAGAGTGCTCTCAAAAGACATCAACGCATTCACATTGGAGAGAAACCATAGCAGTGCTCACAGTGGGAGAAGAGTTTTAATCAACAGAGTGCTTTTCATTTACATTTTCAGCATTTAGCAGACGCCTTCATCCAAAGCCACTTACATTACAGTTACAGTATACAGTCTGAGCAATTGAGGATTAAGGGCCTTTCTCACGGGCCCAAAAGCAGCAACCTGGCAGTGGTGGGGCTTGAACCAGTGACCCTCTGATCACTGATCCAGTACCTTAACCACTAGGCTACAGCTTTCAAAAGACATCAACACATTCACAATAGAGAGAAACCACATCAGTGCTGATATTATTTGGTACCAGCTGAGAATGTTTGCTGTTCAAAATCTTTTTTGAACCGGTTTAAATCAAGTTCGTGAAACCAGAACAGAGCTTGTTCCACGTTGGCTGAAAAGGGCTGTGTCTGTGGTGGACAGCATAAAATTTTATTGTGGTAGCTTTCTGTCTCCTGGCAATGACATGACGTTCAGTTAAAGTTCTACGTGTTGTTGTTTTTGTGCATTAAATAATGTTGCAGGTTTATAAGGAATTAATATGATTGTAATGGTAATAAGTGTAGTTTATATTTTATTTTTAATAAAGAATTAGTCATTATTTGCTTGTATTAGTATCACTTTTCTATAGATGTTGTGTGGAGCAGGACTGACGGACTCGGATGTACTCATAGAGACGTACTGATCATTATTTATTAAAACCCGACTGATAATAAAATCTCTTGATGCATCCTCAATAATCCAGGTACACAAATCCATCATTCATCTGGACACATATTTGTTTCCAGAAACGTTTCGTCACTCATCCAAGTGACTCCTTCAGTCTGAGTTGGTGGTGAAAACCCCAAACTTATATGCATTCGATTTGCATAACAATGGAACTGGTGATCAGGTGCAAATCACAATGAGCATTCATTACAATGGCCATGTGTGCATGTCACATATCATATCACGGCATTGTAAGATGGTAAGAGATGTACTCTCAGATGTACTCCCCCCTTCTTTATACAGCTACATTGAGAATATCACCATTTATCTCAGGTACGTTGGTACATTGGTAAAAAATATACCAATAATTACTATTAGCATTGATTGCTAACTGAAATTCTGTATACGGCTACATCGACAATATAAACATTTACCTCAGGTATGTTGGTAGATTGTTAAAAAACTGCTCCATATTGCTAATATTACAATAATTACACTTAGCATTGATCGCTAACTGAAATTCTGTGTTCATCTATAATGAGAATATCAACATTTACCTCAGATCTGTTGGTACATTGTTAAAAAAACTGCTCCATATTGCTAATATAACAGTAATTACTATTAGCATTGATCGCTAACTGAAATTCTGTGTTTAGCTATATTGTGAATTTAGTTTCACTTCATTTTCCTCTAGATGTAAAACTTTGGACTTGGTGTCACTGTGTTTTATTGTTGAGGCTCTCAGGACACTTGGCACCACATTCCTATGAAGGTTGATGAAGAGCATCTCTCCCTCTTATAGCAGACGATGCTCCTGTAGCAGCTAATAGAAATGGATTGTAATGTGGAAGTTACACTTGTAATGAGGTTCTAAGAGCAGCTCCATAGCAGAGACCATTGTTGGTTTTAACAGGACTGGCAGCTTTTGTTCTCGTTTAGCTTTAATCTCAACATGTGTAAAGTGATCACACAGCAGTTTAGTTTAAGTGTTTGTTGGGAAAACACCTCTAGCAAATGAGCACATTCCTTAGCATATTCTGTTGTTTTCTCAGATCACAAAGAGTAGGGAAATGCTCAGTGTTTCCCTTTTTAATTGGCATGTGCCACAACTTTAATTTGGCTTCAAATGACTTCACATGAGAAAGGAGTGTGACCAGGAGCCGGTTAGGCCCTTGGAGTTTAACACTGAGCTCTGACAAATAGCTTGTGATGTCAACCATGAACGCCACATCACAGAGCCACTTAACATCACTGAGTTATTCCACATGTTTTACTTTAATTTCCATGAAACTTTTAACAGCATCTCTGAGTTCATAAAATCGCATCAACATGTTTGCCCTGCTTAGCCATCACACCTCACATTAGTAAACCAAATCTCCAAAAGTCTGTTTTAAGTCTGTAGTAACTCCACTTAGTTTGTTATTATTAGCTTTTCAAAAATGTCCTCACCTCTGGTTGTATTGTGCATGCCCTCCAATGAAAGTAAATCCTCTCTTGTGTCAAAATCCGGCATAATTCCACGTAAAAAATTGCCAACTGGCTGGTATTTGTTATGTCTGTCGTCTCGTCTAAAGCCAGCGAGTAAAACTCGAAATCCATGATGGAATCTTTCAGAGAGTTTTTAATATCCTCTGATATATCACCAATATGGTCAGACACTGTCCGATGGGAAAGGCTGACATTCTGAAACAGTTTTAACTTGCACTCCTTCATAAACTCGCCATCAGAATAAGGTTTCAGTCGTTTTGCGATTAGTTCACTCACCACATAACTCACCTCAATAACACTGTCCAGAAAGATGCAGCTAATTAGACGAACCTACAGTCACGGTTGTCACAGCTCATTGGTTAATTTGATATACGTGTCATCATTAATTGTGGGGGACAGAGATGCCTGGGCTGTTTTGTTTGAGCACTGATACGGTTTCTCTCCACTGTGAATGCGCTGGTGGGTTTTGAGATGACTTTGTGTACTAAAACTCTTTCCACACTGTGAGCAGTGATATGGTTTTTCTCCAGTGTGAATGCGAGTAGTAAATGACTTACCTGAACAGAGATTGCTCGCATTCTCCACCATTTGTTAGAACATTAAGGTTTTATTTTTAATAAAATCTTGCTGCTCAGATCTTCTACTCCAGTGTCATTTGCTGAAAAGCTTATGGACATCTTCATATTCTGTCTATCAACCATACTGCTCTGTGGAGAAGTGCTGATACACTCCAGTCTGGATTAAGTCTAAGTAGTATTTATTTGTGGTAACCAAACCCACAACCTTCAGTTTCTTCCAGTTGTTGAGTTTCTTATTCACATATTGATGGAATTTCAGGTGAAGGAACCTTAATTCCTGTGGAACATGACTCCTCTGAGGGACACCTCGCTCAGTGTGGAAGTTTCCAGATGAAGCCTGTGAAGAAGGAAGAAGCTGAAGATAAAGATGAACTCAGTAAGATATTTGTATTGAATAGAATCAGAGGCACCTGGGATGAAGCATCATACAGTGAAAGCTTGTATTGTGCTCATGCAGATCAGTGTGAGCAGGAAATGATGAATGCAGGATGAATCACGTTACAGGACTTTAGCATCGGATCTCAGTTTAACATTTACTAACAATCTTTATAATTTATAATGTTATAAATGTATTTTATTATTTATAATGTTATAAATGTATTTTATTATTTATAATGTTATAAATGTATTTATTATTTATAATGTTATAAATGTATTTTATTATTTATAATGTTATAAATGTATTTTATTATTTATAATGTTATAAATGTATTTATTATTTATAATGTTATAAATGTATTTTATTATTTATAATGTTATAAATGTATTTTATTATTTATAATGTTATAAATGTATTTATTATTTATAATGTTATAAATGTATTTTATTATTTATAATGTTATAAATGTATTTTATTATTTATAATGTTATAAATGTATTTATTATTTATAATGTTATAAATGTATTTTATTATTTATAATGTTATAAATGTATTTTATTATTTATAATGTTATAAATGTATTTATTATTTATAATGTTATAAATGTATTTTATTATTTATAATGTTATAAATGTATTTTATTATTTATAATGTTATAAATGTATTTATTATTTATAATGTTATAAATGTATTTTATTATTTATAATGTTATAAATGTATTTTATTATTTATAATGTTATAAATGTATTTTATTATTTATAATGTTATAAATGTATTTATTATTTATAATGTTATAAATGTATTTTATTATTTATAATGTTATAAATGTATTTTATTATTTATAATGTTATAAATGTATTTTATTATTTTCTGCTTCAGAACTGAACAAGGATTTCTCCTGCTCCTCGTGTCCACGTTCCTCTACAACCCAAAATCACCTCCACAATCACATCAAGAGCTGCAACCATGATAAATATGATGCGCTGGTGAAGATTAAGACTGAACATGAGGATCTGACGCCCACCAGAAGCTCCAGTAATCAGCAAACGTCCTCTGGTACTGTCAGCATTAACACCTCTCTCAGTCCCACACAGGAAGAAGGAAACGTCTGCTCACAGTGTGGGAAGAGCTTCAGGTACCAGAGTAAACTCAAAAGACACGAGCGCATTCACACTGGAGAGAAACTGTATCAGTGCTCACAGTGTGGGAAGCGTTTTAATACACAGAGTAATCTCAAAGAACACCAGCGCATTCACACTGGAGAGAAACCATATCAGTGCTCACAGTGTGGGAAAAGTTTTATTACACAGAGAAATCTCAAAATACACCAGCGCATTCACACTGGAGAGAAACCGTATCGGTGCTCACAGTGTGGGAAGAGTTTTAATTGTGGGAGTCATCTCAAAACACACCAGCGCATTCACACTGGAGAAAAACCGTATCAGTGCTCACAGTGTGGAAAGAGTTTTAATCAACAGAGTGATCTAAAAAAACACCAGCGCATTCACACTGGTGAAAAACTGTATAAGTGCTCTCAGTGTGAAAAGAGTTTTAATCAACAGAGTGATTTAAAAAAACACGAGCGCATTCACACTGGAGAGAAACCGTATCAGTGCTCACAGTGTGGGAAGAGTTTTAATACACAGAGTTATCTAAAAAAACACCATCGCATTCACACTGGAGTGAAACCGTATCAGTGCTCTCAGTGTGGAAAGAGTTTTAATCAACAGAGTGATTTAATAAAACACCAGCGCATTCACACTGGAGTGAAACCGTATGAGTGCTCACAGTGTGGAAAGAGTTTTAATCAACAGAGTACTCTCAAACAACACCAGCACATTCACACTGGAGAGAAACCGTATGAGTGCTCACAGTGTGGAAAGAGTTTTAATCAACAGAGTGATCTGAAAAAACACCAGCGCATTCACACTGGAGAGAAACCGTATCAGTGCTCACAGTGTGGAAAGAGTTTTAATACACAGAGTTATCTAAAAAAACACCAGCACATTCACACTGGAGAGAAACCGTATGAGTGCTCACAGTGTGGAAAGAGTTTTAATCAACAGTGTGATCTAAAAAAACACAAGCGCATTCACACTGGAGTGAAACCATATCAGTGCTCACAGTGTGGGAAGAGTTTTAATCAACAAAGTGAACTGAAAAGACACCAGCACGTTCACACTGGAGAGAAACCGTATCAGTGCTCACAGTGTGAGAAGAGTTTTAGTCAACCGAGTAATCTCAAAGAACACCAGCGCATTCACACTGGAGAGAAACCATATCAGTGCTTACAGTGTGAGAAGAGTTTTAATTGTCAGAGTAATCGGAAAAAACACCAGCGCATTCACATTTTACAGAAATGATGCTGTCAGTTTTGGAGCTTCTTTGCTTATATATCAGCACTTAGACACAAGTGTGACACATCAGATTGTACCAATCAAGTTAAAATATAAAAATATAAAATATAAATCCTCCCTGAGTGAGTGAGTTTTGGGGTAAAAGGTTTGCACTTAATGAATTATTCTGTGTAATTAATAGCTAATAATCAATTACAGGCACCACTGTCAGTTTTAGGGAAACTACCAGGAAATCCAGATTTATAACAGATCAGTTTGTTTGGTCGATTATTTCTCTCACTCAGGGAATCAAACTCACAGCGCTATATTCTGAATTATTCAAATATTTATTGAACTCTAAAACAGAACACACAAAATTACATCATTATTAAGTTATTAACTTATTACATTAATAAGTAAATAGTAATAATAAAAGTATAAATCTTTAGGTTAAACTTTTACTGGGAAATAATGTGATTATCTATAGTGGAGTGAATGGTGGGTAGAACCAGGAGGTTTAGAGCCTGATTTAAGTGAATGCTATCAGTTAATAGTGGAAGTGAATTGAAAAAAAGGTATTGGACCGGCTAGCATATATACAGTGAGGAAAATAAGTATTTGATACACTGCCGATTTTTCCCACCAGTTTTCCCACCTACAATCCAGATAATCACATTGTATGATTTTTAAATAATTAATTAACATTTTATTGCATGAAATAAGTATTTGATCACCTACCAACCAGCAAGAATTCTGGCTCTCACAGACCTGTTAGTTTTTCTTTAAGAAGCTCCTCCTATTCTGCACTCATTACCTGTATTTATTGCACCTGTTTGAACTCGTAACCTGTATAAAAGACACCTGTCCACACACTCAATCAATCACACTCCAACCTCTTCACCATGGCCAAGACCAAAGAGCTGTCTAAGGACACCAGGGACAAAATTGTAAACCTGCACAAGGCTGGGATGGGCTACAGGATAATAGCAAGAAGCTTGGTGAGAATTATTAGAAAATGGAAGAAATGCAAGATGACTGTCGATCCTTCTCGGTCTGCTGCTCCATGCAAGATCTCACCTGGTGGGGTAAGGATGATCCTGAGAAAGGTCAGGAATCATCCCAGAACCACACAGGAGGACCTGGTCAATGACCTGAAGAGCTGGAACCACAGTCTCAAAGATTACTGTTAGTAACACACTACACCGCCATGGATTAAAATCCTGCAGTTTTTCCAAGGTCCCCCTTGCTCACACCAGCACATGTCCAGGCCCATTTGAAGATCACCAATGATCATATGGATGATCCAGAGGAGGCATGGGAGAAGGTCATGTGGTCAGATGAGACCAAAATAGAGCTCTTTGGTATCAACTTCACTAACCGTGTTTGGAGGAAGTAGAAGGATGTGTACAACCGTCCCAACCGTGAAGCATGGGGGGTGGAAACATCATACTTTGGGGGTGCTTTTCTGCAAAGGGGACAGGACGACTGCACTATATTGAAGGGAGGATGGATGGGGTCATGTATAGCGAGATTTTGGCCAACAACCTCCTTCCCTCAGTAAAAGCATTGAAGATGGGTTGTGGCTGGGTCTTCCAGCATGACAATGACCCAAAACACACAGCCAGGGCAACTAAGGAGTGGCTCCGTAAGAAGCATTTCAAGGTCCTGGAGTGGCCTAACCAGTCTCCAGACCTGAACCCAATAGAAAATCTTTGGAGAAAGCTGAAACTCAATGTTGCCCAGCGACAGCCCCGAAACCTGAAAGATCTGGAGAAGATCTGTATGAAGGAGTGGGTCAAAATCCCTGCTGCAGTGTGTGCAAACCTGGTCAAGAACTACAGGAAACGTCTGACCTCTGTAAAGGTTTCTGTACCAAATATTAAGTTCTGTTTTTCCATTGTATCAAATACTTATTTCATGCAATAAAATGCAAATTAATTATTAAAAAATCATACAATGTGATTTTCAATGGGATTTATTTTTAGATTCTGTCTCTCAAAGTTGAAGTGTACCTACGATAAAAATTACAGGCCTCTCCATTCTTTGTAGGTGGGAAAACTTGAAAAATCTGTAGGGTATCAAATACTTATTTTTTCCCCACTGTATATTGGTCTTAGTGATACTGTGCTTGATTGGTTTTCTTCATACATTTCTGGACGTGTACAGTATGTTCAACTCAGAAACTTTCATACATAGTCATCTTCTATTTACTAGTGGTGTCCCTCAGGGCTCTGTCCTGGGGCCTCTACTATTTATAATTTACCTGCTTCCCATTGGACGTATCTTTAGGAAATACAACATTCAATTTCATTGTTATGTGGACGACACCCAGCTATACCTGTTCACTGTGCCCACGGCTACTCTTCCTCCTCCATCTCTCTCTGATTGTCTAATAGAATTAAGAACATGGTTCTCTTACAATTTTCTCTAATTAAATGCTGATAAAACTGAAATTCTTCTTATAGGTACAAAATCTCCTCTCTCTAAATCTAACAAATTCTCAGTGATGATGAAGAACTCAGTCGTCTCTCCTTCCACTCACAATCTTTCATTTTATGCACATATTAACAATATCACACGATCCACTTATTTCTATTTACGTAACGTAAATCGTCTACGTCCATTCCTTTCTCCTAGAAGTGCTGCTGTTCTTGTTCATGCCCTGGTCACATCCCAAATTGATTATTGTAACTCTCTCCTTTTTGGTCTACCTCATAAAGCTATACATGAACTTCAGTTAGTTCAGAATTTTGCCGCTCATATTATCTCCAGAACACCTTCCACTTAACATATCACTCCAGTTCTCAAGCAGCTTCACTGGCTTCCTGTCCAGTATCACATCAAATTTAAAATCCTCCTCCTTCTGTCTAAAGCTCCTCCATATCTCTCTGATCTTCTTCATGTCTACACTCCCTGCCGTACACTCAGATCTTCTTCTGCCCTCCAATTATCTACGCCTTTGGTCCGTCTGTCTACTATTGGGGCTAAAGCTTTTAGCTACTCTGCCCCACATCTCTGGAACTCTCTTCCTGCTGACATTCACACGATTTATTTAAAACACGCCTTAAAATGTAGTTCTTTAAACTTGCGTACCCTTAATCTGTGTAATTAATTATGTACTGATGTTTTGTATTGTAAGGTGTCCTTGAGTGTTTTGAAAGACTTCCATTAATAAAATGTATTATTATTATTTTTTTCTGTTGGCACAGATGAAACTTATATAATTTCTTTTTCCCCCACATTTTCATGGTTTGGCTTATATAATTTGGTACAGTTCGTTTGGTACAATCTGATGTTTTCATATAATTGAGCAGTTGCTACAGTCTGGGCAAATGGCCACCTATACAGCCTAGAGGTGGCAGGATGATGAAGAGCTGATCTGTGAGGTTATTCTTGTTTATTTGTTTTTTGTTGGTTTTTTTCCTTTTGCTATGTGTTACATGGTTTAGTATTGTTATGGTCATGTATGTATTTTGCTTGTTATTGCTTGTTTGTTAATAAAATGTCTACATATTGAACATTAATCCTCTGTCTCATTATTGATTCCTGAAAGCTTCTGTCCTGTTTTCAGATAAATAAATAAATGTTTAGCCTCACTTAACATGTCCCAGTCAGTGTTCTCAACACAGTACTTAAGAGCAAAGAAGGCTACCACTGGCCAGGCTTTTACCTGTTTTAGTTCTGGTTTGTAGCGACTGGTGAGCGGTCTGTACACTGGAATCAGCATAACAGAGATGTGGTCTGAGTAGCCACAAAGTCCACATGTTGGTACAATTTAGAAAGCACAGATTCAAGATTTGCATTATTGAAATCATCAGTGTTGGCTTATAGCTCCATACATTTCACACAATGCATTCTTCACGTTCACATTCACTACTGTACTGTTAATACTCGGGACACTTGCACATCAAAAACTACCTATTTCATTTATGTAATGGCATACACAGGATTTTCACCTTTACTTGCATTTCATATTTATATATTTTTATATTTTCTATAGTTTTTATATTGCACAAAACTGCACCTTTTTAAAATTACAATGTAAATTGCACATGCTAAATGTTTACAATGTTTTCTATGTTTACAGGTATGAATGTGTGTGTTAGAGAGAGTGAGCTGTGTGAATAAGATTGTCTGTATTGTATTTTTCGTGCACTGCAAGCATCTGTGTAACCAAAAGCAAATTCCTTGTATGTGTGAGCATACTTGGCCAATAAAGCCCGATTCTGATTCTGATTCTGATTCTGATTCTGATTCACGCTGGGGAAGGGGGGATGCATGGTGGTAAATTCCCATGGGAAATAAAAGGTCTGCATCTGACAATAATAAACTCCACCAGCAGAGAACAGTACTTCACAACTAGCACAGAGTTCTTGCACCATACCGTGTTAATTTAAACAAGAAACGCCTCCTCATGTGTTTCCGGACTGAGCTGCACTCGTATCAGCGTGATAGGAGAGAGTAAACTGACATTGTTCAGCTCACGTATGGAACTGAGGTAAAAGATATTTGGTATAATAAGAACAACATTTTCTAGATTTTGTTGGTTCATTGGTTAAAAAAGTCTCCATATATATATATTATATCACTAAATACACTTAGCATTGATTGCTAAGTGAAATTCTGTGTTCAGCTGTATTGAGGATATCGAAATTTTTCTCAGACATGTTGGTACATTTTAACAAAAAGCATCCATTATTTGCTAAAATAACAATAACTACAACCCCAATTCCAATGAAGTTGGGACGTTGTGTAAAACATGAATAAAAACAGAATACGATGATTTGCAAATCCTTTTCAACCCATATTCAATTGAATACACTACAAAGACAAGATATTTAATGTTCAAACGGATAAAGTTTATTGTTTTTTGCAAATATTCACTCATTTTGAATGACATTTTGCAACACTCATGCAGCCCAAGACCATGATGCTACCACCACCATGCTTGACTGTAGGCAAGATACAGTTGTCTTGGTACTTCTCACCAGGGCGCCGCCACACATGCTGGACACCATCTGAGCCAAACAAGTTTATCTTGGTCTCGTCAGACCACAGGGCATTCCAGTAATCCATGTTCTTGGACTGCTTGTCTTCAGCAAACTGTTTGTGGGCTTTCTTGTGTGTCAGCTTCCTTCTGGGATGACGACCATGCAGACCGAGTTGATGCAGTGTGCGGCGTATGGTCTGAGCACTGACAGGCTGACCTCCCACGTCTTCAACCTCTGCAGCAATGCTGGCAGCACTCATGTGTCTATTTTTTAAAGCCAACCTCTGGATATGACGCCGAACACGTGGACTCAACTTCTTTGGTCGACCCTGGCGAAGCCTGTTCCGAGTGGAACCTGTCCTGGAAAACCGCTGTATGACCTTGGCCACCATGCTGTAGCTCAGTTTCAGGGTGTTAGCAATCTTCTTATAGCCCAGGCCATCTTTGTGGAGAGCAACAATTCTATTTCTCACAACTTCAGAGAGTTCTTTGCCATGAGGTGCCATGTTGAATATCCAGTGGCCAGTATGAGAGAATTGTACCCAAAACACCAAATTTAACAGCCCTGCTCCCCATTTACACCTGGGACCTTGACACATGACACCAGGGAGGGACAACGACACATTTGGGCACAATTTGGACATGTTCACTGTGGGGTGTACTCACTTATGTTGCCAGCTATTTAGACATTAATGGCTGTGTGTTGAGTTATTTTCAGAAGACAGTAAATCTACACTGCTATACAAGCTGTACACTGACTACTCTAAGTTATATCCAAGTTTCATGTCTATAGTGTTGTCCCATGAAAAGATATAATGAAATATTTGCAGAAATGTGAGGGGTGTACTCACTTTTGTGATACACTGTACCCTCCACAGAGAAAAATGATATCATGTAATGCTGGTCACATAGTTTTAGAACAAACTATTTTTGAGTTGCTGAGTGGAGTTCTGTTAGTAACATAGTTGACAGAACTTTTGCGGACATTAATAAATAAAGATATTTAAATTATTTAAAAGAGAAACTCAATTTAAAAAATATTATTTTTCTTTGGTATTTAAACTTTTAAAATAAATAAAAAAATAGATGTTGTTGCCCTTAATGATTTTATTCATTATTTTAAAACCAAGGCACCCTCAACTTAAAAAACAGACACAGCAAAAACTGTTCATTTAGGAACATCATGACAAATTTCAAGTTAAATGAAGCATAGGATGCACATAATGTTTTTGTGATATTACAACATGTTTTCCATTAATAGGTAAAATATGACATTTTTAAAGAAAATAGTTAGAATAAATAAAATTATTATCATTGGACATGGAATGTACCCCAAATTATAGAATGACCCTACTGTTCTCCGATGGTGGAATTTGCTATTGTTAGATGCAGACCTTTTTATTTACCACGGGAATTCACCAGCGTGCTTATAGTTGCGGTGTATCTTCCGCCCAGCGCGAACGCAAAGGAAGCATTGAGCAAACTTTACAGAGCCATCAGCGAACTGCAGAACACTCATCCATACGGACTGTTTATTATCGCTGGGGATTTTAATCATGCAAATCTCAAGTCTGTTCTCCCTAAATTCCATCAGCATGTGGACTTTGCTACGAGAGGAGCGAACACGCTGGATAATGTTTACACGAACATTGCCGGTGCGTACCGGGCGGAGCCCCGCCCCCACCTCGGATACTCAGACCACATCTCTGTAATGCTAATTCCAGCATACAGAGCACTCGTCAGGCGCTCCAGACCTGTACAGAAACAGGTGAAAACCTGGCCAGAAGGATCCATCTCTGCTCTTCAGGACTGTTTTGAGTGCACTGACTGGGACATGTTTAGGGAGGCTGCAACATACGGCGATTACACTGATCTAGAGGAGTACACGACTTCAGTGACCTGCTACATCAGCAAATGCATTGAGGACGTCACTACCACTAGAACCATCACTTCCAGACCCAACCAGAAGCCGTGGATGACTCCAGAGGTGAGTGCACTGCTGAGGGCCCGAGACTCCGCCTTTAAAGCAGGTGACCAGCCAGCTCTGAGAACAGCGAGAGCCAGACTGTCCCGGGCAATCCGAGAAGCAAAGCGCGCACACGGCCAGAACATCCACAGCCACTTCCAGAACAGCGGTGACACACGGCGCTTGTGGCAGGGCATCCAGGCCATCACCAACTACAGGACGACTCCACCCGTCTGTGACAGTGATGCCTCCCTTCCAGATGCGCTGAATGACTTCTACGCTCGGTTCGAGGCGCAGAACAACATGTTGGCGAGGAAGATGATCCCACCTTGTGACGACCAGGTGCTTCGTCTCACCACAGCGGACGTGAGGAGAACTCTGCATGGAGTCAACCCACGGAAGGCTTCTGGACCAGACAACATTCCTGGCCGAGTGCTCAAAGGATGTGCAGACCAACTGGCAGATGTATTCACTGACATCTTCAACATCTCCCTGAGCAGCGCCATCATTCCAACGTGTCTCAAGACGACCACAATAGTACCTGTGCCAAAGAAGTCATCTGTGTCATGCTTCAACGACTATCGTCCCGTAACACTCATGCCTATCATCATGAAGTTCTTCGAGAAACTAGTCATGAGGCATATTAAGACCCTACTGCCTCCCACCATGGACCCACTGCAGTTTGCGTACCGTCCTAACTGCTCAACGGATGACGCCATATCCACTACACTACACCTGGCTTCTACACACCTGGACAGAAAGAACACTTACGTCAGGATGCTGTTCATAGACTTTAGCTCAGCATTCAACACCATCATTCCTCAGCATCTAATTGGAAAGCTGAGCACGCTGGGCCTGAACACCTCTCTCTGCAACTGGATCCTGGATTTCTTGACTGAGAGACCTCAGTCCGTCCGGATCGGTAAGAACACCTCCAGCACCACCACACTGAGCACCGGCGCTCCCCAAGGCTGTGTGATCAGTCCACTGCTGTTTACTCTGCTTACGCACGACTGTACAGCAATGCACAGCTCGAATTCCATCGTTAAGTTTGCAGACGACACAACTGTGGTGGGACTCATCAGCAACAACGATGAGTCAGCGTACAGAGAGGAGATACAACATCTAACGGACTGGTGCCAAGTCAACAACCTGTCTCTGAATGTGGATAAAACCAAAGAGATGGTCATTGACTTTAGAAAGACACTAAGGGACCACTCCCCACTGCACATCGACGGCTCATCTGTTGAGATCGTAAAGATCACCAAATTTCTCGGTGTTCATCTGGAAGAGAATCTCACCTGGACCCTCAACACCAGTTCCATCACCAAGAAAGCCCAGCAGCGTCTCTACTTTTTGAGAAGACTGAGGAAAGCTCATCTGCCACCCCCCATTCTCACCACGTTCTACAGAGGAACAATCGAGAGCATCCTGAGCGGCTGCATCACTGTCTGGTTCGGAAATTGTACTGCGTCGGACCGCAGGACTCTCCAGCGAGTAGTGAGGACAGCTGAAAAGATCATCGGTGTCGCTCTTCCATCTCTCACGGACATTTTTAACACCCGCTGCATCCGCAAAGCTCTAAGCATTGTGGACGATCCAACCCATCCATCACATGGACTTTTTACTCTGCTCCCGTCTGGGAGACGATACCGCAGCATCCAGACTAACACAACCAGACTGTTTAACAGTTTTATCCCACAAGCAATCAGACTCCTCAACTCAGTACTGTAACAATTTCCTCCAGAAATTTTCTGCTGCCACACACTGAACTATATTGACAATGTTAGACTGTTTTTACCTGTTTATTCAAATATTGAAAAGTCTTTTTGTATTTTTGCACCTTATTTACTTCTTAGGCTCCGTGGCCAATTTTACTGTTTATTCAAATATTGAAAAGTCTTTTTGTATTTTTGCACCTTATTTACTTCTTAGGCTCCATTGCCAATTTTACGCTGCTAATGTACAACATGTCACTACCTCATGAACCATTGTACCATCTATTCACCATCATGTACTAACACTTGTCTTTAGTCCTGTCTTCTAATTACTTGTTTAGATTAGGGATAATTAGGAATATCTTTTGTGGTTATTTATTATAGGATTTTTTGTATTTATTGTTGTACTTACACTGTTTTGTATTTACACTGTTTTGTCTTGTACTTTTTGTACCGTGTTACACCGTGATCCTAGAGGAACGCTGTTTCGTTTCAATATGTACTTGTATGTAGCTGAAATGACAATAAAACCTCTCTGACTCTGACTCTGACTGAATATCAACATTTACCTCAGTTCTGTTGGTACATTGTTAAAAAACTGCTCCATATTGCAAATATAACATTATTTACTATTAGCATTGATCGCTAACAGATTTTTGTTTGTTTATTAGGATTTTAACGTCATGTTTTACACTTTTGGTTACATACAGGACAGGAAACGGTAGTTTATCTTCACACAAGGTTCTTCAGTTCACAAGGTTATATCAAACACAGTCATGGACAATTTAGTATCTCCAATTCACCTCACTTGCAAGTTTTTGGACTGTGGGAGGAAACCGGAGCACCCAGAGGAAACCCACGCAGGCACGGAGAGAACATGCAAACTCCACACAGAAAGGACCCAGACCGCCCCACCTGGGGATCGAACCCAGGACCTTCTTGCTGTGAGGCGACAGTGCTACCCACTTAGCCACCGTGCCGTCCATCGCTAACTGAAATTCTGTGTTTAGCTATATTGGGAATATCAACATTTACCTCAGTTCTGTTGGTACATTGTTAAACAACTGCTTCGTATTGCTAATATAACAGTAATTATTATTAGCATTGGTCGATAACTGAAATTCTGTGTTTAGCTACATTGGGAATATCAACATTTACCTCAGTTCTGTTGGTACATTGTTAAAAAACTGCTGAAATTCTGTGTTTAGCTATATTGGATCACACAGCAGTTTAGTTTCAAGTGTTTCTAGATCCTGCAGAGATGCTTTCATTCCATCCCGCCTGATGCTCCCGTGAATGTGTTTACACACTCTGCTAGGTCATGATGGCTTTTGATTCTACCATAAACTTTCTAGAGTTAGGGTTAGGACTAGAGTTTAGGGTTAGGACTAGGGTTTAGGGTTAGAACTAGGGTTTATGGTTAGAACTAGGGTTTAGGGTTAGGATTTTCTTTCTGTTCTTGGAAACGTCTGGCAGCTTCTCTTCATTGTTGCCAGATATTTTCATGTTTACTCAGTTCTGACTCCATTCTCCTAATAAATGTTCACCCGGTTACAAAATGCATCTGTCATTCTTCACAATATAAGAGACATACAGGTGTTGTAAAAGCATCGAGGGATTGTACTTGCTTTCTACTTCCTTCAGAACCTTGGACATTACTCTGCTTTACTGGGTTGTTCTTCATGTTTTCATGATTATTTCTTCACATATAGACCTTGGCCATCAGTACAATGTACAGTGTTTGATCATAACCAGCATCACCAGATTAGATGAACATGAATCCATCCAGTTAGCATCATGATCTTCTCTAGGCTGGATTATTCATCAGGGTTTAATCTACAGAGTTTGTTACAGGATGAACCACAACACATGGGGTTAAATACAGTAATCTATAATAAAAAGCACTGCAACCTTGATCAGGGTTATGATGAATGAATGAGTTCTTGGCAAGTTACTCAGTAAAATATCAAGTTGTTGATATTCAGGTAGAGCCATTAAGTAGAGTTTACAACTATCATATGTACAAAATATGGGACATTATTGATACAGGGTGTTTTGGTTGAACAAGACAGTTATCAAGTATTATCTAAACTTCAACTGAAAAAATCTGGACAGAAGTTTTCTTACTGATTTATAATGTTATGACAGGTGACCATTTGCTCAGACTGTAGCCACCGCTCAGGTATGTGAAGAACAAATTTATAAATAACATCTGAGTCAACATGTAAAAAACAGTTTTCATATGTGGGTCAGGATGATGGTGATCTCTCAAATGAGCAGAAAAGTTGTTACTACAGTTATATTCCAATACACAGAGCAACATCAGCATTACACAAACATTCAAACATTACACAGAATAGGGAATCACCCCACTGGACTCTGTAACACTGTAATACACAGGAAACAGTCAAACTCAGATTAATAGATTACAAAAGGTATAAGAAAGAAAGAACAGAGTTAGAGAGACATGTCTAGGACTGTAGTGATGGGTCAGTCGCGAACGATCTGGCTCTAAGAGCTGGCTCTTTAAAGTGGCTCTTTTTTTTTTTTTTTTTCTGTCAAAATTGCACGTGATTGGTCAAGATACGTGGTGGCATTTGTGTGTTTACACTGAGCAGGAGGGGAGGGGTTACACACACACACACACACACACACACAGATAGCATGCACATGAACGGGAGAGAGAGAGACCTGGGCCCTGACAGTCAACCTCAAAAAGACTAAAATTATGACCTTCCAGAAAAGATCCAGATCTCAGGGAACCAAACACACATTTAAATTAGGAAACCATGAAATTGAACACTCTAAAAACTATACCTACCTTGGACTAAACATTAGTTTATCAGGAAACTACAACTTGGCAGTGAATGAACTAAGAGGAAAAAGCACGCAGGGCTTTCTATGCCATAAAAAAACAAACTTCTGTAGAAATCCCAATCAAAATTTGTCTCAAAATATTTGGCGCAATAATTGAACCAATTGCCCTGTATGGCAGTGAAGTGTGGGGCCCGCTTACACACCAACAATTTAACAAATGGGAACAACATCCAATTGAGACCCTGCACACAGAATTTTGTAAAACAATATTAAAGGTGCACAGACACACCACCAACAATGTGTGCAGGGCAGAATTATGCCGATACCCACTTATTATTAATATACAAAAAAAGGGCAATAAAATTCTGGAATCATCTAAAAGAGGGCGACCCACACTCGTATCATTACAAAGCTCTGCAATACCAAGAGCTGAGCAAAGATACCAGTCCCCTCATCCAACTGGTCCTAAGTCACTGCACCAAAACACCATTAACACATACTAACACAGACTAACACCATTAAAACTCAAGACCAGAACCTAATCAGAACTGATCAAATTACACATGAATTAAAGATAAACTATTTGGCCTATTGGGAAACACAAACTAAACTCCAAAGTAAACTACAATGTTATTTGGCTCTAAATAGACAGTATAGTGGGGCAGATTATCTCAGCACTATAACTGATCCAAAACTCAGAACACCTTGACAAGGTACAGACTCATCGAACACAGCCTGGCCATCGAGACGGGACGACACAGACAGTCCTGGATGCCCAGAGAGGAGAGAGTGTGTCAACACTGCCCTTCAAACCAGATAGAGACAGAGCTGCACTTCCTCACTGAATGTACAAAATACACACAAATTCGAAAACAATTTTTTTTACCAAAATTAAATTATCCCCAATTTTAATTCTCTCTCAAACCCTGACAAGCTGCCCTACCTACTGGGGGAGCACAGAGCGAGCTGCACACTCGCAGCTCTCTACTTACACACCTGCCACCAGGTGAGGGACAGTGAGTGACCTTATACTGTATCCCATACACACTCACACATATTCACACACACACACACACCATCAAATGCACACACACACACACACACTTACAAATACTTTTTCCACACATACATATACACACTATATACTTGTTGTTCTAATTTGTTTCTGTTTTTTTTTTTTATGCTAATTACTAATGTTATTGAACATTCTTTAAATTAATATAAATGTTTATGTATGCAATTTCATTTATTATCTAGTTTGTAAATGCGCTTTGGCAATACAAATGTGAATATTTGTCATGCTAATAAAGCACTTTTGAATTGAATTGAAATTGAGAGAGAGAGAGAGAGAGAGAGAGAGAGAGAGAGAGAGAGAGAGAGAGAGCGAGAGAGAGAGAGAACTCAGCGCTTTACACAGCCAGACATTACACGCTGGAAAGGTGAGGAAAATGAGTGAGAGGAAACATAGTAAAGTTTGGACACGAGAAGCCCCTTTTACAGAGAAGTTCAGACCCACTGAGCTGGTGGGAGACCAAGTGTTCAGTCTACCCACATCTTATACATGTGATGGCACATAGACTGTGTATCTGTCCCCTCAGAGAGAATCTATTTTAACATGGCAGATCATAACAGAAAGGAGAAACAGGATCAACCCATCAAAGATGAGCTCCTTGGTTTTTCTGAATGCTAATCTTCACTAAATACTTACAAATACTGTCACCTGGACGCTGATTTTTCTTTTTGTTTTGCACATTTTCATTTATATTTTGTTGTGATGCTTTGTTGATGTGTTGTTTCACTCTAGATGCTTGTTTATTTTGTTTTGTTTATTAAGATTTAAACGTCACGTTTTACACTTTTGTTACATTCATGACAGGAACATTCACCTCACTTGCATGTCTTTGGACTGTGGGAGGAAACCCTTGCATACACGGGAAAGACATGCAAACTCCACACAGAAAGGACCCGAGCTCTTCACCTGGGGATCGAACCCAGGACCTTCTTGCCATTAGGCGACAGTGCTACCCACTTAGCCACCGTGTCGTCCCACTCTAGATGCAAATTTACAAATGATATACACAATCAGATATTTTTGTCTAATTGAGATGGGTCTTTGTTTTTGTATTTTATAATTTATTGATGGAGCACTCTGTTCCATGTTGAGTATATAAATAAAGCAATTTAAATAATAAATATTTGATACAATGTTTTTACATTAGTAATTCATGTTACATGTAATTTGGCAATAAATTGTTTTAAGAAACAAAAAAATCTAAGGAGCCACTTGGGAGCCGAAAGTGCCTGCTCTTTTTAGTGAGCCGAGCCAAAAGAACCAGCTCTCTAAAAGGAGCCGAAATTCCCATCACTATAGGACTGACTGTAGTCCTCTCTAAAGCTACCTGATACCCCTTTTCCACCAACGCGGAACGGAGCCCGTTCCAGTTCCCGAACTTGATTTTGAACCGGTTCTGCATGTTTCCACCGAAAAAAAGGAGGTTTCAGACAGAGAACTAGCGGGCCAATCTGGCACCACAGAATACTTGGTTTTTCAGCCTGAACCGTGACGTCACCTGTGGGCGTGTCTTGTTGTACAGCATAGCGACAGCAACAATGGAGTCAGCTGGTGTCTCATATGGAGCTTATCGCTGCATATTTATCTTTTAAACTTCACCTAACAACGCTTAACGTGAAAAATAAAGCATGAAACTTTTTGAACTCCCTGAGCTGCATAAACACACGTGAAGTAAAGCTTTAACTCCAGTTTCATTTAAACACACAAACTTTTAGCTGCTCCGCTAACTGTTAGCATTACAATGATTCAGTACTGATGAACCGATTCATTTGAACCGATGAATCAGTTGATCGTAACGGATTCAGAGTTTCTTAATTATTAAATCAATGATTTAATTTTTATATAAATTACATTTTCAGCTTTGTTTACAGTATTTTAATGTTTTATACAAACACACCAAGTTCTTGTAGCTTTGTTTACAGGTTGTTTTACAGTTTTATAGTTAAAGTTAAAAGTATTAGTACAGCACTTTTATTGGGAGTTGATGATAAACTAGATGTAAAGAACATCAGAAAGGTTTGATCTAAACTTCTGTAAACAGATTATGTAATTTGTCATTAATCCAAACGTAAGAATCTGTGATTTCTTCCAAGTTACAAAAACAAATTTCTTATGTTTAGGCTGATTCATGTATTTTGGAAATGTTTGATTGAACCAGTTTTAAGTTTGACTTAATAATTTAACTTTGGGCCACAAAACTTCTTCCACCAAACTCAAAAAGTGCTATTAAAGATCTTTTCTGCCTGATGCTGCTCAGTTCCACAATAGTTTCAACATTTTCACCCTGTTTACAGCCTCACAGCATAAAAAATAGGCAGTTAAAACAGTCTAAAAGAATTTTCATTAATTTTCCTTCAATGAGGAATAAAGTACATCTATCTATCTATCTGTCTGTCTGTCTGTCTGTCTGTCCGTCCGTCCGTCCGTCCGTCCGTCCGTCCGTCCGTCCGTCCGTCCGTCCGTCTGTCAGATCTTTTAATAATGCAGTCAACAGAAGAGGGACACGTCGCCCCCATGGATCTACAAAATGAAGGATTTCAGAAACTAATAAAAATGGAGGAAGAATATGAAAGTTACTTCTGTAAGTAAATGTGGAGCATGATGCCACTTTTCCACCAGACAGTATGGTACAGTACAGTATGGTACAGTACAGTATGGTACAGTACAGTGTGGTACAGTACAGTGTGGTACAGTACAGTATGGTACAGTACAGTGTGGTACAGTATGGTACAGTACAGTATGGTACAGTACAGTGTGGTACAGTACAGTATGGTACAGTACAGTGTGGTACAGTACAGTATGGTAAAGTACAGTATGGTACAGTACAGTGTGGTACAGTACAGTATGGTACAGTACAGTATGGTACAGTACAGTGTGGTTAGTATTGGAGTCACTAATCAGTAGAACTAATAAGAGAATGTGGATAGTGGGATTAGAACCTGTACTGTATCGTACTGTCCTGTGGAGAAGTGCTGATTCACTCCAGTCTGGATTAAATCTAAGTAGAATTTATTTGTGGTAACCAAACCCACAACCTTCAGTTTCCTCCAGTTGTTGAGTTTTTTTTTCACATATTGATGAATTTCAGGTGAAGGATCTTTAATCCCTGTGGAACTCGTCACCTCTGAGGAACATCTCACCCCAGAGGACCAACAGGATGGAGGTTTCCAGATGAAGCCTGTGAAGAAGGAAGAAGCTGAAGATGAAGATGAACTCAGTAAGATATTTGTATTGAATAGAATCAGAGGCACCTGGGATGAAGCATCATACAGTGAAAGCTTGTATTGTGCTCATGCAGATCAGTGTGAGCAGGAAATGATGAATGCAGGATGAATCACGTTACAGGACTTTAGCATCGGATCTCAGTTTAACATTTACTAACAATCTTTATTATTTATAATGTTATAAATGTATTTTATTATTTATAATGTTATAAATGTATTTTATTATTTATAATGTTATAAATATATTTTATTATTTATAATGTTATAAATGTATTTTATTATTTATAATGTTATAAACGTATTTTATTATTTATAATGTTATAAATGTATTTTATTATTTATAATGTTATAAATGTATTTTATTATTTTCTGCTTCAGAACTGAACAAGGATTTCTCCTGCTCCTTGTGTCCACGTTCCTCTGCAACACAAAATCACCTCCACAATCACATCAAGAGCTGCAACCATGATAAATATGATGCGCTGGTGAAGATTAAGACTGAACATGAGGATCTGACGCCCACCAGAAGCTCCAGTAATCAGCAAACGCCTTCTGGTACTGTCAGCATTAACACCTCTCTCAGTCCCACACAGGAAGAAGGAAACGTCTGCTCACAGTGTGGGAAGAGCTTTAGTTCCCAGAGTGCTCTCAAAATACACCAGCGCATTCACAATGGAGAGAAACCACATCAGTGCTTACAGTGTGGGAAGAGCTTCAATCGTCGGAGTGTTCTCAACAGACACCAGCGCATTCACACTGGAGAGAAACCGTATCAGTGCTCACAGTGTGAGAAGAGTTTTAATTGTCAGAGTCATCTCAAAAGACACCAGAGCATTCACACTGGAGAGAAACCATATCAGTGTGCACAGTGTGGGAAGAGTTTTACTTGTCAGAGGTTTTTTAAAATACACCAGCGTATTCACACTGGAGAAAAACCGTATCTGTGCTCACAGTGTGGGAAAAGTTTTAATACACAGAGTGATCTCAAAATACACCAGCGCATTCACACTGGAGAGACACTGTATCAGTGCTCACAGTGTGGGAAGAGTTTTTATCGTCAGAGTAATCTGAAAACGCACCAGAGCATTCACACTGGAGAGAAAACGTATCAGTGCTCACAGTGTGGAAAAAGTTTTATTAAACAGAGTGATCTCAAAACACACCAGCGCATTCACACTGGAGAGAAACCGTATCAGTGTTCACAGTGTGGAAAGAGTTTTTATCGTCAGAGTAATCTGAAAACGCACCAGAGCATTCACACTGGAGAGAAAACGTATCAGTGCTCACAGTGTGGAAAAAGTTTTATTAAACAGAGTGATCTTAAAATACACCAGCGCATTCACACTTGAGTTCTGTAAAAACATAATACGATGATTTGCAAATCCTTTTCAACCCATATTCAATTGAATACACTACAAAGACAAGATATTTAATGTTTAAACTTTATTGTGTTTTGCAAATATTCACTCATTTTGAATTTGATGCCTGCAACACGTTCCAAAGAAGTTGGGACAGGGGAATGTTTACCACTGTGTTACATCACCTTTCCTTTTAACAACACTCAGTAAGCGTTTGGGAACTGAGGACACTAATTGTTGAAGCTTTGTAGGTGGAATTCTTTCCCATTCTTGCTTGATGTACAACTTCAGTTGCTCAACAATCCGGGGTCTCCGTTGTCGTATTTTGCGCTTCATAATGCACCACACATTTTCAATGGGAGACAGGCCTGGACTGCAGGCAGGCCAATCTAGTACCCGCACTCTTTTACTCTGAAGCCACACTGTTGTAACAAGTGCAGAAGCTGGCTTGGCATCGTCTTGCTGAAATAAGTAGGGACGTCCCTGAAAAAGACGTTGCTTGGATGGCAGCATATGTTGCTCCAAAACCTGTATGTACCTTTCAGCATTAATGGTGCCTTCACAGATGTGCAAGTTACCCATGCCATGGGCACTAACACACCCCCATACCATCAGAGATGCTGGCTTATGTATTAGTATCTTGGATTATGTATTCAGTCAATATTGGAAGTCACTGTTGGTAAAATCATGTCAATGTAAACATACAAACTTTAATATAAGTGTTTACTGTAATTTTACTCCATTTTCTTACCCTAACCCCTAACTTTACTCTAATCTCGTACCTTAACCTACAGCAGGGGTGCCCACACAGTGCACGCTGGTAGATCAAACAGGTCAACATGATTGACATGAAATGTGGCCACTGTTTCTTTAATTTTTGGTTTGTTACCAGAGCTAGGCCTCATCCCACCTAAAGCACCGCTAATCTAGAACGCAACCGAACACAAAGAACCAGAAACGCTTCAATTCGGGTGAGAACACTTCAGAGACGCTGTTCTGTTCATACGTGGAAGAAGCTGACTGAGAAATTTGAACCCTCAATCTGACATTCATATGAAGTCAAGCGCCTCTGCTGGACAATTTTGGAACTTGCTGGCTGAGGAAAAATATACAAACATAGAAAACCTGCTTGTGTGAATCAGCTTTTTCCTAAATAAAAACATGAGTCTAAACATGAGTCCATCCTTACTGATGAACACTTGGAAGCTGCTTAAGAATCAGTATCAGCAGCTCCTGTCCAGATACAGGATATACAGATATATACAGATATACAGGATATACAGATACAGATATATTCAGCATGGCGCCCCCCGAGGCGGACGTGTTTGCTCGCTCTGCACAAGGATGTAACTTTTTTCGACTTTTTTTTTCTTTTTGTATGTATATTTTTCTCATTTTGAACATGGTGCATAAATGCCTTGCATTACGGACATACAGCAGACAGGCATTATTGGATATCGCTGCACATAACTTTGAGTTTACTGGTCATATTCCGTCGGAGCTGCAACTCATTGTGCGCTCACATAGCCACCGCCGCTACACCCAGGAAGGCCCCGAAGCTCCGGCCTCGAGTGAGTACGCGGGCCCAAGGAAAGCGCTTCGTAGGCGGCGACGTAAGCGAGGCAAGAGAGGCGGGCTCCATGTTAGGCTAAAGGCTCGCGCTAGCCGACCACCGCTACCCAGCCTCTTGCTAGCCAACGTACGGTCTCTGGAGAACAAGTTGGACGAACTAAGAGCCAGAATTACATCGCAGAGGGAAATAAGAGAATGCTGCGCTCTGATTTTCTCTGAAACCTGGCTTCTAGAGATTGTCCCGGACTCTGCCGTTCAGCTCGAGACTCATTCATTACACCGTGGAGATCGGGCTGCAGCCTCCGGTAAAACAACAGGAGGGGGTGTGTGCGTGTATGTTAACAACGCATGGTGTAAAGATGTACAGACTGTATATAAGCACTGTTCCCCAGATCTGGAGTTTTTATTGCTGAAATGCCGTCCCTTTTATTTACCAAGGGAATTCACGAGCGTGTTTTTGGTCGCTGTTTACATCCATCCGCGGGCTAACTACACAGCGGCGCTAAGTAAGCTCTATGACGTCATCAGCGCGCTGGAGACTAACCATCCTGACGCTGTTTTCATTGTTGCGGGTGATTTTAACCAGTGCAATCTACGGACTGTATTAACTGAATACCACCAGCATGTGAAAATTCCCACCCGTGGTAAGAACATCTTAGACCACGTTTACAGCAACATACGTGGTGGATTTAGGGCTGCACCCCGCCCTCCATTCGGAGAATCAGATCACATCTCTTTGTTCCTATACCCGGCCTATAGACAAAGACTCAAACAATCAAACCCTGTTAGCAGACAGGTTCAGCTATGGACATCAGAGGCTGAGAGCACTCTACAGGACTGTTTTGCCATAACAGACTGGGATGTGTTTAGAGAGGCAGCCACTATGGAAGACTCGTCTGTGAACATAGATAACTATGCTGAGTATGTGACTGGGTACATTGGCACTTGCATTGAGAACATTGTGCCCACCATAAAAGTCAGGAAATTCCCTAACCAGAAGCCCTGGATAAATGGTGAGGTACTGCAAATGCTACGAGCACGCTCTATTGCATTTAGATCTGGTGATGAGACTGAGCTCAAAGTAGCACAGTACAGACTGAAGAAGGCCATAAGATCAGCCAAGAGACAATATAGAGAGAAAACAGAGGGATTTTACTCCACTACTGACCCCAGGCATATGTGGCAATGTCTGGAACAGATTACAGATTATAGGTCTAGGCCCAACAACACCATAAGCGCCTCAAACAGCCTTCCAGACGACCTCAATGCATTCTACACCCGCTTTGAGACGTCGATCCCCACTAGCCCCACAGAGAATACACACACCTCCATTACGCAACCCTCCTCCCCTCCACCAGTTGTCTTACCAGCCCAGGTACACAAAGCCCTGAAGAGGATCAACCCCCGCAAAGCTGCAGGACCTGACAACATTCCTGGGCGGGCCCTCAGAGCATGTGCTAACGAGCTGGCTGATGTTTTTACTTCTATCTTCAACCTTTCCCTCAGACAATGCACAGTTCCCACCTGTTACAAGACCACCACCATCGTCCCTCTCCCCAAGAACAATCCCCCATCTTGTCTAAATGACTACAGGCCAGTAGCACTCACTCCAATCATTATGAAGTGCTTCGAGAGAGTGGTGCTGGCCCACATTCAGAGCAATATACCAGGCACTACAGACCCCCTACAATATGCATACAGGGCCAACAGGTCTACCTCGGATGCCATCGCCGCAGCCCTTCATGTCTCTCTCTCACACCTGGAATATAAAGACTCCTACGTCAGGATACTCTTTATTGACTACAGCTCCGCCTTTAACACGGTTATACCTCACAAACTTACACATAAACTGTCATCTCTTGGACTACACCCCACCATCTGTGACTGGCTTTTAAACTTCCTGACTGGTAGGCCTCAGTCTGTTAGGATTGGAAACAGGACATCAGCCAGCATAATCACCAATATTGGTACCCCGCAGGGCTGTGTCCTCAGCCCTATCCTCTACACCCTGTTTACCCACGACTGTGTCGCCTCCCACCCCGACAACATCATCCTGAAGTTTGCTGACGACACTGCTGTGATAGGTCGTATCACTGGAGGAGAGGAGGCAGCCTACAGGAGTGAGGTGAACAGTCTGGTTACCTTGTGTGTGGACAATAACCTTACACTCAACATAGACAAGACCAAGGAGATGATAGTGGACATGAGGAGGGAGAGGAGACCTCATCAGCCACTGTTTATCCGGGACCTTGAGGTGGAGAGGGTGAACAGTTTTAAATACCTAGGGGTCCACATCAGTGATGACCTCACTTGGACACTAAACACCACACAGGTGTTAAAGAGGGCTCAGCAGCGGTTGTATTTCTTGAGGAGGCTGAGGAAATTTGGCATGTCACCCAAAATACTCAGCAACTTCTACCGCTGCATCATTGAGTCCATTCTGACCAATTGCATCACCGTGTGGTACGGCAGTTCTACTGTGAAGGATCGCAAACGCCTGGAGAGAGTGATAAAGACTGCTACGAAAATCACCAGGACGGTACAACCCTCTCTCCAGAGCATCTACCATCACAGAGTCCACAGGAGAGCTGCGTCCATCATCAAAGACCCCACCCACCCCCAACATGGACTATTCACACTTCTACCCTCAGGCCGGAGATACAGAAGTGTGAAATGCAGGACAACAAGACTAAAGATCTCTTTCTTTCCCACAGCTATCAGACTCTTAAACAGCTGAGCTGATTATTCATAGACACTATCACACTTGCACACAATACTTGCACTATACCACATATGACTGTTTACAGGTCTACATACAGCTGCACATGTATGTTTACACTACTGTCTTTACATTTTGCACATGTAACTATATTGTCTGATTGCAATATATCTGCTCTTTTCTTGCACAATGTACATAACTTATACTCAGCGTGTTTTTTTTTACTATATCTAACTTTTATTTCTTAATTTTATTTTATTTTATTATTATCTTTGTACTTTGTTACATCATGTGTGGACAGCAAAATAAGAATTTCATTGTACATGGAAACACGTTTCCTACTGTACATATGACAATAAAGCTTTGATTGATACATAAACCTGACCGACGCCATTCAGTGTAAATCATCAGAATAAGATCAGTGTGATCCTGTAAAGGAACTATATAGGAACTGAAGCGCATTTAAAAAATGATGATAAAAATAAACCATAATCCCTCTTTACTCCAATCCTGTACCTTAAATCTGTAACAAATGGTGTAATATTTAACCTGAACCCAGCACCGTGGAATACAGACGAGTGAATAAAGAGACACCAGTACGAGTAAACACGACTATAATTATTTATTGATAGTTTATTAGAGCAGAATTTTTTCATTTTAAAACCGATTGTTCATAACAAAACATTTCCTGATTAAATATGTACAGAATTTAAAAGCTAAACGTTTTTATTCACTATCAACTGAGTAAAAAAAAAAACAAATAAAAATATGATAATAAATCTAACAAATTATTGAGTAAACGGTACTATTGATTACTGATGAAGCGCCACCCACTTCCTATATCACCTTTAATATTAAACATCAACCTGCACCACAGTCCTGCTCTATACAGCCAAAAGTATGTGGACACCCGACCATGAACTTATGGGAGATTTGATTATAAATCCATGATTATAAATGTTGTATATACGTGTGTTGTGTTCCATGACCCAATTAAATGGATCTAACTCAGGGACCTCCTCTGCCAGTAAGGTCAGGATCGAAGGCCTAAAAGAGGTTGACGATCTATGATAATGGTAAATGAGCTAAATCAAACCTTTTCTGTAGCCTCTACAGCTTCTTTTGGGAAGTTTTTTTTAAAGGGACAGTGGTGGCCTAGTGGGTAGAGCTTTACCTTCAAATGTACTTACTGTTAGTATGAAAGTAAAAGTAGCATGATTTATTATGGCTCTAATGTTTTATTATAATTTCTGTAACAAGACTCTTGAATGATTAACTCATTTTAGGTGAAAAGACTGTAGTGTCATTAATTTAGCTTAACTGACTAAGCTACATTCGGTTATACCTATTAATTAAGATAAACATGTAACATTTAGTGCTGAGCAAATGCTAAACAATAACAGGATTAAGTATATGAATGACATCAAATTCATAATTTTTTTTAAACAAAGCAGCATACCGCTGAAAATACGTGCTAAGTAGCGGAAATGATTGGGGCTCTATGGGTTGAATATGGATGTTTGGAACTTTTCACTCGCCCACAACACGGAAGCTGCGCAGAAAAATGTCTCCGCCCCCTTTACAACGGTTCCCTATGGGAGTGTCGCCATTCTGTTCTCTCTACCGCTCTGGGTTAAGGGTGATTATGTAAGTATTGGTTCTAAAAGTCTTTTCTTGTCTCTTTGTAACTACCCGCTTGACTTTGGTAATTCCCTGACTTTCTAGTTCTGCCTCAATTTCTGCTTCTTCCATCCCCTCAAGCACTTTTGTGCGAATCACACCCTTGTTACTGTTCAAGAAGGGATGCAAATGAGCTTTGCAGTTGATGCCCACAAATGCATAGATGCGAAGTAAATTTTCAACCTGGGTTCTTTTGTCACATTCTACTAATATTTGATCTGATTTCAACTTTTTATGTATTGCAAATGGTGATAACTTTGACAAAGGAAAGCCTGGTGTTAGAGATTCTAAAAGAACCAAACGTTGCCAGTTATCATTGCTTATACACCCAGCATCACTATGTCCATGGGTGTGATCAAAGTCAGTAAATTTTCTTTTGAAAGTTAACTTATCCATATTGAAGGTATAAAGTTTCATCGTTTCTACTCCCCACCCACCTCAGAACCCAACAGGGGGATGCTCCAAGCCGCAGAACTCCAGCGGCTATGCACCAGAGCTATAGAAAGGGTATACTCAGGCAGACATTTGATGTTTTAAAGCTACCCAATTGACCCTCAGACAGCACCTTCTAGGAATCTTGGGAGTCTAGAGGGACTCATCTATGAAACTCTAGGGTACGTCTATGTGAAGTCGGGGCCAAAGTGTTGTGTTGGGAGCATGGCAGCCGCAGCCACCACTTCCCTCAAACACCAGGATCCCTTCCTTCCACAGGTTCCCGGCCAGCCAGCATTTCCAGGGGTGCACTATGGGTTTGCTCATCAGAACTGGAAGACATGTTTGCAGACACATTCAGTCTCTTATGCAAGCTTCTGTTTCACCATGCTTCAAGACCACCACTATTGTACTGCCTCCAAAGAAGAAGAAAAAAACCTGCCTAAATAACTGTCATCCCACTGCGTTCACTCCTATAGTGATAAAGTGCTTTAAAAGGATATTCATGACTCACATCCTAAAAACTATACCTGACATGTTCGACTCTCTGCAGTTTGCATATCATCAAAAAAGATCCACTAATGATGCAATCTGCACAGCCATGCACACAGCTCTCTCACAACTAGAAGGCAAGGACTCATATGTAAGACACAGTCATCCCACACAGGCTCACCGAAAAGCTCCACACCCTTGGACTGGCACCTACCCTTTTCAACTGGGTACTGAAATTTTTAAGACAGATCTCAGTTTTGTTTATGTCTGTGGTGTCTAGTGTAGGCTTCTTAACCTTAAACCCCTCAAGTACAGCTCTGATTTAGTCTTATCTAATCTGATTCAGTCTGATTTAATCTGATTCAGTCTGATCAAATCTTATTTAGTCTTGTTACGCACCCTATATGGATACTAGGGGAGGTAGGGTCAGTAACATTAGTGGTTATAGAGGTGGTGCAATAGGAGTTAAAACTGTAGACTGGGGACATAGGAAAAAAAACAAACTATGTGCAGTAGGTGAAGTCAGAGTTTACTTTGGCTGGTACACATACAGTGGGTCATTTACAATAAACAAAAGATAGTTAAATCAGCGGGAGACAAAAGGGCCTGGACGAAAGTGGTGCTAAAGGAAAGTAAAGAATAAAACTAAACCCATACTTCCTATTCTCAACTTCACACAATTCTATCAACTACAAACAAAATGCTAAACAAAAGAACTAACTACACTAAACTTTCCTACCAAACATAAATACAGTGGATGGCACACACTTCTTACCTAGTGTGTCTATACATAGGTTTGCTATGTGATGGAAGATATGTTCAAAACTTGGAGTAGGTATTTTTGATGATGTAAGTCTTACAGTATTAAGGCATGAGGCCCCTCTGGTCCTGGATGCTGTGCAGTACACAAAGAATGCAGCTAGTAATGTGTTTAGGTGTCGGTTACGGCCCCGACTAAGCAATCCTCTTATGGGGCAGTACGCAAAGGACGCAGCCTTATCAAGATCTGGAATGGATCAACCTTGATATGGTGTGTTTTGGCTTTGGTTACGGCCCTGACTCACTTGCAGAAGCATTCCTCTTGTTTTCTAAACTGGAAAGCTGAAATGCACAAACGCTTACCTCACCCAACCTTGATGACACTTGGCACTACACTCAGAAAGGGGGAGAGACTGGCCACCTCACCCCGGTTCTTACATGAAGGTTCTAGTTAACCGCGCCTGAATCACTATATAAAGGGAAAAGTTGCTGGCACTGACAGGAGCTCAGTCGTAGGACAGCACGCATCGCCCAGTATTACTGGGTTAAGTTGATCTCCTGCCAGAGCTGAAGGGGCTCCCCAGCTGATGAGAGGTGGGTGATGATAGCTTCATCCAGGGTGTATATACGCTTTGCAGGTAGTTTTAGGTTGGGAATTATTACTTATTGTATGTGTAACTATTGTGCATTAAAATAAAGCTATTATAATCACAAACCAAGCGTGCCTGCTGTCTGACTCCTGAAAGTGAAAGTGTGAATCATCCATCCTAAAACACGCGCCCTTTCTTACCTGTCCAGGCCCCAACAAACAAACAGTTGGTCACAAGGACTATACACAAAGAGTCTCAGAATTCAAAGCACATGCCACTGAGACAAACACCAGCAAGTCACACCAAACAAACTAGCCCAACATGCTAGGTCGCTAAATTGCTAGCCTCCGCGTCATCTTCTGCTCCCTCTTTACACCAGGGGTCTGCCTCCGCCCATGCACCAGTCTTTCCTGCTGAACCACACGCTGCAATAAAAGTCTCAGCAGCAAATTGTTGTTTGTGTGGATACTGGACTTCTGGAACCATGTGCTCTGGACAGATGAATCCAAAGCTGAATTATTTGGGGACAGTAACAGAAGACATGTTTGGTACAATCCAAACAGCATTAGAGCAGAAGAACCTCATACCAACTGTGAAGCATGGAGGTGGAAATGTGATGGTTTGGGACTGCTTTGCAACAGCAGGGCGTGGCAAGCTCTCCATTATAGAATCCATGATGAATTCTTCACTGTATCAGAGGGTGCTTGAGGAAAATGTAAGACCATCTGTCCAAAAACTGAAGCTGAAGTGGACCATGTAACATAAGAACGACCCAAAACATTCCAGTAAATCCACCAAGGAACGAATTAAAATAAAGAAATGGAGAGTTCTGGAATGGCCAAAGTCAAAGTCAGGATCTTAATCTTATCGAGATGCTGTGGGGTGATTTGCATGCAAGAAACCCCTCAAACCTCACACAGCTGAAGAAATTCTGCATGGAGGAGAAGAAAAAACTTTCTCCCAGTTGATGTCAGAGACGGTAGACGGTTATAGGAAACATCTAATTGAGGTTATTTCAGCCAAAAAGAGAAATACCAGCTATTAGCTATTCATCGTCTAGGAACTGCCTATGGTACACTGCCTACACACTCTGGCCACATGAGGCAGGGTATTATCCTGGACCAGGAGGAACCCAGGGCCCACTGCACCAGCGTAAGGTCTGACAATGGCTCTGAGGGTTTCATCTATGTATTGAACCGCATTCAGGGTACTGCTGGCTATCAAGTGGAGGTTTGTGTGACCCTCCAAGGATGTGCCTCCCCTTCACATCAGTGACATGGCGTAATCTCTCGTGTTGGTCGTTAACCTGCAGCAGATGTTAATTTGGTTGTTGTTGAGCTGTGACCCCACATCATTTATTAACAAGGGAAATGACCGTCAGACAATGTCAATACAAATCAGTTTAACCCTAAACCTTCCAAGTACAGCTCTGATTCAGTCTGATCTAATCTGATTCAGTCTGATCTAATCTCATTTAGTCTTGTTATCAGAGTCAGAGTCAGAGAGGTTTTATTGTCATTTCAGCTACATACAAGTACATATTGAAACGAAACAGCGTTCCTCTAGGATCACGGTGTAACACGGTACAAAAAGTGCAAGACAAAACAGTATAAATACAAAACAGTGTAAGTACAACAATAAATACAAAAAATCCTATAATAAGTACACTGCAAAAAATGAAATCTTGACAAGGCAGAAAATCTTAAAAATAAACAATAGATCTTGTTTTTTTTATTTTAAGATGAACTGACTTGACTAGATTTGCATGTTCAAGATGAATAATCTAGATTTAAGAAACTTTGTCTACAATTGTCTTTATTAGAAAAATTAGCTAATTATACAGACTTTTTACAATGAAACAAGAACTTTTTCTAGAGAACTGAAAAGTATTGACCCTCTCCACTACGTAAAAAGAAATTCAAGACAATTTTACTTAATTTAAGAATACAATGTGTTCTGAATATTTCTTTTTTAAGATTATAAAGCTAAACATCCCCACTCATGTTTCCCTTAATTTGATGACACATTTTTATGTGACTGACAAGAATTCTATTGGTATTTTCGATTTGCTGTTGGGTTTCTTTTAACCAAATGCTCATTACACAAAACACAAATTTCAAAAAAGGTGAAGCATTTGTTTTGTTTTAAAACACATTTTACAAAAAGTGCAAATAAGTAAAGTACAATAGTGCAAAAAAAACAAAGACATATCCTTTCTGTATATTCTTTTGTACATTATTTATACACATGCACTTTAAACTTTACAGCCATTCTGAAAACTTTCTCCCAGTTGATGTCAGAGACGGTAGACGGTTATAGGAAACATCTAATTGAGGTTATTTCAGCCAAAAAGAGAAATACCAGCTATTAGCACAGAGGGTGTCCTAACTTTTTCCTCACAATCAATTTCCATTTTTGTTCATTACATGTTACGGCTCGTGTTTAAAAGTAATTTTTTCAGTTTTATTTGTTTAATGATAGAAGCTCTGTCCGGGGTGTCCTAACTTTTTCACATAACTGTACATATACAGTATATACACAAACAACAATAATAATAATAATAATATTAATATCTGCCTTTGCACATAACAGTCTGATTTAGTCTGATTTCTGTCTGATTCAGTCTGATTTAATCTAATTCAGTCAGATTTCTGTCTGATTCAGTCTGATTTAATCTGATTCAGTCTGATTTCTGTCTGATTCAGTCTGGTCTATAAAGTCATGGTTTGACCAGTCTGGTGTAAAGGAACTCCAGGAACTGGCCTGCACAGAGTCCTGACAGCAGCACCTTTAAACACCTTTGGGATGAATTGGAACGTTATTAGTTTTAAATCAGACCTTTTGGTTCAACATCTGTGTCTAATCTTACAAATGCTCTTTAAAATGAATTGACCACAAGGGGTGTAACCTCATAATTTAGTCCACTCCTGGAGGGTTTCCTCGACTTCTCTGGACCACCTTCACAGTCTTTGTGCTGGGCATCTGTTGCATAACCAGTGGCTTGTAGGTGGCCACAAAGTGTACAAGGTTATGGTCAGATCCTCCAAGCGGTGGAAGAGCAGAGGAACTGTATGCCCTTTACATATTGATGTAAAAGAGGTCCAGGATCTTGTTCTGTCTCTCAAGGTTCTCAATTGGATTCAGGTCTGGGGAACATGAGGGCCAGTCAATGGCATCAGTGCCTTTATCGTCTAGGAACTGCCTACACACTCTGGCCACATGAGGCAGGGTATTATCCTGGACCAGGAGGAACCCAGGGCCCACTGCACCAGCGTAAGGTCTGACAATGGCTCTAAGGGTTTCATCTATGTATTTAACCGCATTCAGGGTACTGCTGGCTATCAAGTGGAGGTTTGTGTGACCCTCCAAGGATGTGCCTCCCCTTCACATCAGTGACATGGCGTAATCTCTCGTGTTGGTCGTTAACCTGCAGCAGATGTTAATTTGGTTGTTGTTGAGCTGTGACCCCACATCATTTATTAACAAGGCAAATGACTGTCAGACAATGTCAATACAAATCAGTTTAACCCTAAACCTCCCAAGTACAGCTCTGATTCAGTTTGATCTAATCTAATTTATTCTTGTTATCAGAGTCAGAGTCAGAGTCAGAGAGGTTTTATTGTCATTTCAGCTACATACAAGTACATATTGAAACGAAACAGCGTTCCTCTAGGATCACGGTGTAACACGGTACAAAAAGTGCAAGACAAAACAGTGTAAATACAAAACAGTGTAAGTACAACAATAAATACAAAAAATCCTATAATAAGTACACTGCATAAAATGAAATCTTGACAAGGCAGAAAATCTTAAAAATAAACAATAGATCTTGTTTTTTTTATTTTAAGATGAACTGACTTGACTAGATTTGCATGTTCAAGATGAATAATCTAGATTTAAGAAACTTTGTCCACAATTGTCTTTATTAGAAAAATTAGCTAATTATACAGACTTTTTACAATGAAACAAGAAACTTTTTCTAGAGAACTGAAAAGTATTGACCCTCTCCACTACGTAAAAAGAAATTCAAGACAATTTTACTTAATTTAAGAATACAATGTGTTCTGAATATTTCTTTTTTAAGATTATAAAGCTAAACATCCCCACTCATGTTTCCCTTAATTTGATGACACATTTTTATGTGACTGACAAGAATTCTATTGGTATTTTCGATTTGCTGTTGGGTTTCTTTTAACCAAATGCTCATTACACAAAACACAAATTTCAAAAAAGGTGAAGCATTTGTTTTGTTTTAAAACACATTTTACAAAAAGTGCAAATAAGTAAAGTACAATAGTGCAAAAAAAACAAAGACATATCCTTTCTGTATATTCTTTTGTACATTATTTATACACATGCACTTTAAACTTTACAGCCATTCTGAAAACTTTCTCCCAGTTGATGTCAGAGACGGTAGACGGTTATAGGAAACATCTAATTGAGGTTATTTCAGCCAAAAAGAGAAATACCAGCTATTAGCACAGAGGGTGTCCTAACTTTTTCCTCACAATCAATTTCCATTTTTGTTCATTACATGTTACGGCTCGTGTTTAAAAGTAATTTTTTCAGTTTTATTTGTTTAATGATAGAAGCTCTGTCCGGGGTGTCCTAACTTTTTCACATAACTGTACATATACAGTATATACACAAACAACAATAATAATAATAATAATATTAATATCTGCCTTTGCACATAACAGTCTGATTTAGTCTGATTTCTGTCTGATTCAGTCTGATTTAATCTAATTCAGTCAGATTTCTGTCTGATTCAGTCTGATTTAATCTGATTCAGTCTGATTTCTGTCTGATTCAGTCTGGTCTATAAAGTCATGGTTTGACCAGTCTGGTGTAAAGGAACTCCAGGAACTGGCCTGCACAGAGTCCTGACAGCAGCAACTTTAAACACCTTTGGGATGAATTGGAACGTTATTAGTTTTAAATCAGACCTTTTGGTTCAACATCTGTGTCTAATCTTACAAATGCTCTTTAAAATGAATTGACCACAAGGGGTGTAACCTCATAATTTAGTCCACTCCTGGAGGGTTTCCTCGACTTCTCTGGACCACCTTCACAGTCTTTGTGCTGGGCATCTGTTGCATAACCAGTGGCTTGTAGGTGGCCACAAAGTGTACAAGGTTATGGTCAGATCCTCCAAGCGGTGGAAGAGCAGAGGAACTGTATGCCCTTTACATATTGACATAAAAGAGGTCCAGGATCTTGTTCTGTCTCTCAAGGTTCTCAGTTGGATTCAGGTCTGGGGAACATGAGGGCCAGTCAATGGCATCAGTGCCTTCATCGTCTAGGAACTGCCTACACACTCTGGCCACATGAGGCAGGGTATTATCCTGGACCAGGAGGAACCCAGGGCCCACTGCACCAGCGTAAGGTCTGACAATGGCTCTGAGGGTTTCATCTATGTATTTAACCGCATTCAGGGTACTGCTGGCTATCAAGTGGAGGCTTGTGTGACCCTCCAAGGATGTGCCTCCCCTTCACATCAGTGACATGGCATAATCTCTCGTGTTGGTCGTTAACCTGCAGCAGATGTTAATTTGGTTGTTGTTGAGCTGTGACCCCACATCATTTATTAACAAGGCAAATGACCGTCAGACAATGTCAATACAAATCAGTTTAACCCTAAACCTCCCAAGTACAGCTCTGATTCAGTCTGATCTAATCTGATTCAGTCTGATCTAATCTCATTTAGTCTTGTTATCAGAGTCAGAGTCAGAGAGGTTTTATTGTCATTTCAGCTACATACAAGTACATATTGAAACGAAACAGCGTTCCTCTAGGATCACGGTGTAACACGGTACAAAAAGTGCAAGACAAAACAGTATAAATACAAAACAGTGTAAGTACAACAATAAATACAAAAAATCCTATAATAAGTACACTGCAAAAAATGAAATCTTGACAAGGCAGAAAATCTTAAAAATAAACAATAGATCTTGTTTTTTTTATTTTAAGATGAACTGACTTGACTAGATTTGCATGTTCAAGATGAATAATCTAGATTTAAGAAACTTTGTCTACAATTGTCTTTATTAGAAAAATTAGCTAATTATACAGACTTTTTACAATGAAACAAGAAACTTTTTCTAGAGAACTGAAAAGTATTGACCCTCTCCACTACGTAAAAAGAAATTCAAGACAATTTTACTTAATTTAAGAATACAATGTGTTCTGAATATTTCTTTTTTAAGATTATAAAGCTAAACATCCCCACTCATGTTTCCCTTAATTTGATGACACATTTTTATGTGACTGACAAGAATTCTATTGGTATTTTCGATTTGCTGTTGGGTTTCTTTTAACCAAATGCTCATTACACAAAACACAAATTTCAAAAAAGGTGAAGCATTTGTTTTGTTTTAAAACACATTTTACAAAAAGTGCAAATAAGTAAAGTACAATAGTGCAAAAAAACAAAGACATATCCTTTCTGTATATTCTTTTGTACATTATTTATACACATGCACTTTAAACTTTACAGCCATTCTGAAAACTTTCTCCCAGTTGATGTCAGAGACGGTAGACGGTTATAGGAAACATCTAATTGAGGTTATTTTAGCCAAAAAGAGAAATACCAGCTATTAGCACAGAGGGTGTCCTAACTTTTTCCTCACAATCAATTTCCATTTTTGTTCATTACATGTTACGGCTCGTGTTTAAAAGTAATTTTTTCAGTTTTATTTGTTTAATGATAGAAGCTCTGTCCGGGGTGTCCTAACTTTTTCACATAACTGTACATATACAGTATATACACAAACAACAATAATAATAATAATAATATTAATATCTGCCTTTGCACATAACAGTCTGATTTAGTCTGATTTCTGTCTGATTCAGTCTGATTTAATCTAATTCAGTCAGATTTCTGTCTGATTCAGTCTGATTTAATCTGATTCAGTCTGATTTCTGTCTGATTCAGTCTAGTCTATAAAGTCATGGTTTGACCAGTCTGGTGTAAAGGAACTCCAGGAACTGGCCTGCACAGAGTCCTGACAGCAGCAACTTTAAACACCTTTGGGATGAATTGGAACGTTATTAGTTTTAAATCAGACCTTTTGGTTCAACATCTGTGTCTAATCTTACAAATGCTCTTTAAAATGAATTGACCACAAGGGGTGTAACCTCATAATTTAGTCCACTCCTGGAGGGTTTCCTCGACTTCTCTGGACCACCTTCACAGTCTTTGTGCTGGGCATCTGTTGCATAACCAGTGGCTTGTAGGTGGCCACAAAGTGTACAAGGTTATGGTCAGATCCTCCAAGCGGTGGAAGAGCAGAGGAACTGTATGCCCTTTACATATTGACATAAAAGAGGTCCAGGATCTTGTTCTGTCTCTCAAGGTTCTCAGTTGGATTCAGGTCTGGGGAACATGAGGGCCAGTCAATGGCATCAGTGCCTTCATCGTCTAGGAACTGCCTACACACTCTGGCCACATGAGGCAGGGTATTATCCTGGACCAGGAGGAACCCAGGGCCCACTGCACCAGCGTAAGGTCTGACAATGGCTCTGAGGGTTTCATCTATGTATTTAACCGCATTCAGGGTACTGCTGGCTATCAAGTGGAGGCTTGTGTGACCCTCCAAGGATGTGCCTCCCCTTCACATCAGTGACATGGCATAATCTCTCGTGTTGGTCGTTAACCTGCAGCAGATGTTAATTTGGTTGTTGTTGAGCTGTGACCCCACATCATTTATTAACAAGGCAAATGACTGTCAGACAATGTCAATACAAATCAGTTTAACCCTAAACCTCCCAAGTACAGCTCTGATTCAGTCTGATCTAATCTGATTCAGTCTGATCTAATCTCAGTTAGTCTTGTTATCAGAGTCAGAGTCAGAGTCAGAGAGGTTTTATTGTCATTTCAGCTACATACAAGTACATATTGAAACGAAACAGCGTTCCTCTAGGATCACGGTGTAACGGTACAAAAAGTGCAAGACAAAACAGTGTAAATACAAAACAGTGTAAGTACAACAATAAATACAAAAAATCCTATAATAAGTACACTGCAAAAAATGAAATCTTGACAAGGCAGAAAATCTTAAAAATAAACAATAGATCTTGTTTTTTTTTATTTTAAGATGAACTGACTTGACTAGATTTGCATGTTCAAGATGAATAATCTAGATTTAAGAAACTTTGTCTACAATTGTCTTTATTAGAAAAATTAGCTAATTATACAGACTTTTTACAATGAAACAAGAAACTTTTTTTAGAGAACTGAAAAGTATTGACCCTCTCCACTACGTAAAAAGAAATTCAAGACAATTTTACTTAATTTAAGAAAACAATGTGTTCTGAATATTTCTTTTTTAAGATTATAAAGCTAAACATCCCCACTCATGTTTCCCTTAATTTGATGACACATTTTTATGTGACTGACAAGAATTCTATTGGTATTTTCGATTTGCTGTTGGGTTTCTTTGAACCAAATGCTCATTACACAAAACACAAATTTCAAAAAAGGTGAAGCATTGGTTTTGTTTTAAAACACATTTTACAAAAAGTGCAAATAAGTAAAGTACAATAGTGCAAAAAAAACAAAGACATATCCTTTCTGTATATTCTTTTGTACATTATTTATACACATGCACTTTAAACTTTACAGCCATTCTGAAAACTTTCTCCCAGTTGATGTCAGAGACGGTAGACGGTTATAGGAAACATCTAATTGAGGTTATTTCAGCCAAAAAGAGAAATACCAGCTATTAGCACAGAGGGTGTGCTAACTTTTTCCTCACAATCAATTTCCATTTTTGTTCATTACATGTTACGGCTCGTGTTTAAAAGTAATTTTTTCAGTTTTATTTGTTTAATGATAGAAGCTCTGTCCGGGGTGTCCTAACTTTTTCACATAACTGTACATATACAGTATATACACAAACAACAATAATAATAATAATAATATTAATATCTGCCTTTGCACATAACAGTCTGATTTAGTCTGATTTCTGTCTGATTCAGTCTGATTTAATCTAATTCAGTCAGATTTCTGTCTGATTCAGTCTGATTTAATCTGATTCAGTCTGATTTCTGTCTGATTCAGTCTGGTCTATAAAGTCATGGTTTGACCAGTCTGGTGTAAAGGAACTCCAGGAACTGGCCTGCACAGAGTCCTGACAGCAGCAACTTTAAACACCTTTGGGATGAATTGGAACGTTATTAGTTTTAAATCAGACCTTTTGGTTCAACATCTGTGTCTAATCTTACAAATGCTCTTTAAAATGAATTGACCACAAGGGGTGTAACCTCATAATTTAGTCCACTCCTGGAGGGTTTCCTCGACTTCTCTGGACCACCTTCACAGTCTTTGTGCTGGGCATCTGTTGCATAACCAGTGGCTTGTAGGTGGCCACAAAGTGTACAAGGTTATGGTCAGATCCTCCAAGCGGTGGAAGAGCAGAGGAACTGTATGCCCTTTACATATTGACGTAAAAGAGGTCCAGGATCTTGTTCTGTCTCTCAAGGTTCTCAATTGGATTCAGGTCTGGGGAACATGAGGGCCAGTTAATGGCATCAGTGCCTTCATCGTCTAGGAACTTCCTACACACTCTGGCCACATGAGGCAGGGTATTATCCTGGACCAGGAGGAACCCAGGGCCCACTGCACCAGCGTAAGGTCTGACAATGGCTCTGAGGGTTTCATCTATGTATTTAACCGCATTCAGGGTACTGCTGGCTATCAAGTGGAGGTTTGTGTGACCCTCCAAGGATGTGCCTCCCCTTCACATCAGTGACATGGCGTAATCTCTCGTGTTGGTCGTTAACCTGCAGCAGATGTTAATTTGGTTGTTGTTGAGCTGTGACCCCACATCATTTATTAACCAGGCAAATGACCGTCAGACAATGTCAATACAAATCAGTTTAACCCTAAACCTCCCAAGTACAGCTCTGATTCAGTCTGATCTAATCTGATTCAGTCTGATCTAATCTCATTTAGTCTTGTTAACCAGGCATTGTTACATATATTATATAAAATCCGCCTGGTCTGACTCCTTTTTATTATATTTGATGATGCAATGAACCACAATGACTGTCCACTCGTCCTCTAGTTTATTCAGCAGTCCCACTACATCATCTAGTTTGTCCTATATAGCAGTTAAAAATACTTTGACAACTTGCGTCTTAAATAATAAGGAGTTTACTGAATTATGATCATATCGCTCTCCCGTGCACTGTCTCCAGGTCTTCTGAGCTCACCTCAAAAATTCACCTCCCTCTTCACCCTTATTCATAGTCATACCATCTAACGCCTGTAGGTTCTGTTGTGTGGGATACATGCTGCGTAACGCATCCCAAACATCTCCTCTATGGCGTGAAAAAGGGGTACGAGAAGACAATGCGGTAGTTCCTAGCTGCGTTTCTATTCGCCCAAAGGGTTCCTTGTAATCCATTCTCAGCATTATGGCTCTAAGATCACCCATACATAAATTGTACTCAGAGATGGGGAGTTGCAGATAATGTCAGTCACTCGTGATGTCACTTTAGCTCCGCCCCTTGAGGGTCGTCCATGGCCCCCGGTGGGATTCCTCCAATTCACTACCAACTACAGAGGGGAGCACATGCAGTATTTCTAAAGTTTATCATTAACACTACAATGGAGGCCTTAAACTTTTGGATCACGTAGACATGTGTTCCTAACTTCACAACCCCCACACATTAGAACAAAGAAACAATAGAACAATCTCTCAACAATACATGCACCAACACACCCAGCAAATCTCTTATCACAATTAACAAGCACTGTGTTACTCTCAAATAATTTTATTATAGGGAATCTTATTCCCTATAACAACCCTGATTAAGGAGATTTTCCTTAATTACTTGTGAAAATGTTTTACTCTTCTCAGTTGTGAGGGATAATACTTTTCACAAATGGATGAATTCTACTCTGAGTGCCCCCTTTCCTAGTTTAAGAATTAAAACCTATTGTTCAAATACAATTCACCAGGGCTTGTAAGTCAATGGATTCTTTCAGACGCTACCCACATTAAAACACACTTAATAAGGTACCATAACAAATACTTCATCTTAACTCACAGTTTGCGCAAAATTATCTGCAACAACTTACACACCCCAGGCATACACAAAGACAAAATGGCCGACAAACCAAAGATAACAAAGCACACTGCACACACAAAGACAAGATGGCCAACAGACAAAAATAACGCAAAGCACACACAAAGACAAGATGGCCGACAAACCAAAGATAAAGCACACTGCACAGACAAAGACAAGATGGTCGACAAACCAAAGATAATAAAGCACACTGCACACACAAAGACAAGATGGCCGACAAACCAAAGATAACAAAGCACACTGCACACAAAGACAAGATGGCCAACAGACAAAAATAACGCAAAGCACACACAAAGACAAGATGGCCAACAAACCAAAGATAAAGCACACTGCACAGACAAAGACAAGATGGCCGACAAACCAAAGATAATAAAGCACACTGCACACACAAAGACAAGATGGCCGACAAACCAAAGATAACAAAGCACACTGCACACACATGGTTTCACCCGCGGTTCGCAGACAAATATACACAGAAATTTACTGACAAACAAAACTCCTGATGTACTATTTTCGAACCGAATTTAGAATTTAGAATAATCAAATTAATCGGGCCCCGCTACCAAAACAGACAGGCTCGTTAAAATTTAGAACAATCAAATTAATCGAGCCCCGCTACCAAAACAGACAGGCTCGTTAAAATTTAGAACAATCAAATTAATCGTGCCCCGCTACCAAAACAGACAGGCTCGTTAAAATTTAGAACAATCAAATTAATCGAGCCCAGCTACCAAAACAGACAGGCTCTCCTTTCGCTCCAATGGTGTCCGCGAGCTCCGACCCAGCTGAACACAATGGCGCCCTGTATAGTTTATTTAGACCGGTCTGGTTCAAACTCAGCAATCAGGAAACATACATTTTAGCTCCAGCATATATTCAGTTTTAAACTATCTAATGATACTTTAGTAATTTAATCAGACACTAACGGATTCTGAGATTCAATTTCACACTCACTACGCTAAATAATAAGTGCAGCTAATCTATACAGAGAACGTCTGTTTACCTTGTGTAGGCGCGCCTTGTAGTGAGTACAAAAGATTCCCAGAATCCAGGTCTTAGCTCAGTCAGCTGAATCAATTTGATGCTATTTCAGGCCTCTTCGAACCATCCTCTGCTACCATCTGTTACGACGAATCTTTTTGTCGAGAAGCCTTGAAGAAGCAGAAGCTTTTCTCCTGCAATCCAGATGATCGCCAGCCAAGAAAAAGAAGACCCTTGCGTCTGAGCGCGCGTTTTTTTTTTAAACTAAGCTAGGCTCCTCCTCCTTCACTGCTGGTGGAGCTAATGAAATGTGCTAAAAAAGCCCAGGGCTCCGCCCCTCCCCCCTACGGCAGACATCTGGAGGGTCCCTAACAAGGGATCACGGTAGGCGCCATTTTGAGTGCACCTACCAGACAAAGAGCCACGTGGGGAAATGCCGTACAACTTCTCACATTGAATTTATGTTTAATAATGATGTTATGTTCCAAAAATCCTAACAACATCTTCGCGATTGCACGTGCGTTCTGTAATTTATTAGTGATGGGTCGGTCGCGAACAATCTGGCTCTTAGAGTCGGCTCTTAAAGTAAACGACGGGATCCGGCTCCTCATTGGGAGCCGATTCGTGTTTTTTCCGGGGGGTTTTCTGTTAAAGCCGCACGTGATTGATTTACACTGAGCAAGAGGGGAGGGGTTACATACACACACACACACACACACACACGGACAGCGAGCACACGAACAGGAGGGAGAGAGAGAGAGAGAGAGAGAGAGAGAGAGAGAGAGACTTTGACTTTTAAGACACCTTTAATCAACATTTTCAGATAACACCAGCAGTTAAAACCAGCTCAAGGAAAATCCAATGAGACAAGGGAGAAAAAAATTAAAATAAAATTAATAATAAATAAATTATACAACAACGATTAAAACAGTCATATTACAGTGACAGTAATTTAGATATTCATCACCAACTCACCAAAATCACCAGGTTCACACAAAATACCCCCAACCCCCCACACGTCAAAAAAATTATCTACATTATCCATGATGGTATAATATGTAAATTCAATCAATAATCGCTTTCTCACTAAACCTCTGACCATCAAAACTGGATCGGTACCACCACAACCCTTGATCCTGCTCTTCCTTGTGCACCAGATTGCCAATTTTGCGGCACCATACAGAAAATTTAAAAGGACCACTTTATGTCTATTTGTAACAGAGTACTTGGGCCCATAAATAAAAAAACTTTTGTCAAAAAAACCTAAAAATCCAATTCCCCAGTTCTTAATTAAATTCAAAAGGGGGTCTAAGCGTGAACACTGTAAAAAGACATGAAAAAGTGACTCAGTGGCCCCACAAAAAGGACAGCTGTCACTAGCCGAAGGATCAATCCGTGCCACGTGCCTGTTGGTAGCTAAGATCCCATGCACAATCCTCCACTGGAGGTCACCCACCCTCTTCTGAATGGGTCTTTTGTACAGGGACCGCCAGCTACCCTTAGGGGAAAAACCAGCCCCAACAACCACTGCCCATTTGGTCTCTCTTAAGTCTCGCAAGTTGTGAAAATGCACAGCTTTAACACAAGCCATGTACAGTGACCGTTTTTGTAGAGTGCTAAAGACACCCAGTGTAGGCATTTTGGAAGACAGCAGTGTCCCCTGTCCCTCCTGCCAATCCTCCCAGCCCAAGTCCATCACTATATCTGGAAAAATGGCCTCATCACTCCGACATTGCTCAACAGGGGTCATTCTAAGGTACTCGGACACAGAGGCAGACATATCAGATTTTAAATGGTCTAGTACCTGCCCGACCAGGCGCACAGACCTAAAACCGACCCGTTCTGCCAACTGTTCTACCGGTACCCAGTCCATACCTCTCCTTAAGTGGCAGAGCTTAGTAATTCCACTCTGTATCAGACGACCTCTCACAGAGCCTGAAATCTGGCCCAGAGATGGAAAAACCGGGTTAAAAAACAGTGGCTCTTCAAAAATCCATGCAGATGGTACATCACACTCCTTTGAGAAGGAAAACAGTTGCCAAGCCTCCACAGCAGCCGAGTAAAAGGGTGTCAGGCCCCCTAAATCCATGGTCTTCAGTGAAAGAGAGAACAAATGTCTATCCAAGCCCAAACGCCCAGCAGTTCTCAAAAGAGCGCAGGCTACCTCCGTCCAACTGTGATGCTCATGGTACAGCAGGCGTTGTATAGCCTGCAAACGCAAAGCAGCCACTCTGGAACGAATGTCCATGAGCCCTTGTCCCCCCTCTTGCACAGGAAGGTACAAAACTGCAGCTCTCAGCCAATGTTGTCCATCCCAGAAAAAATTCACCAGCTCTCTCTGAATATCATCAATAAGTCCCCTTGGTGGATTCAAGACAGTGAACTTATGCCATAAAGCAGACGCAACAAGGTTGTTGGCGACTAGAACTCTACCCCTATATGATAACTGGGGTAGCAACCAAGACCATTTGGACAACCTGGCACGGACTTTCTCCACTACACTTTCCCAATTTTTTGTTTTTGCTTCCTCAGTGCCCAACCATACTCCTAAAAACTTCAGACCAGTTCTGCTCCACTGTATACTACCTGGAAGTTGTGGCAAAGAGTCACCCCTTATTTCTGAACCACACCAAAGAGCCTCAGTCTTACCCCAATTTAGTTTTGCGGAGGTGGCCTGTTCATAAACCTGTAATGCATTTTCCAATGCCAAAATGTCTTGTTTATGACGTACCACTACTGTGATGTCATCAGCATATGCTGAAATCTTAACTATGCTGTTCCCAATCTGCAAACCAGACAACCTTTTCCTAAGTGAACACAAAAAAGGTTCTACAGCGAGCGAGTACAACTGTCCAGACAAAGGGCAGCCTTGACGTATTCCCCTTCCTACCAATACAGGAGTACTCAGACCCCCACCCGCCTTTATTATACAAGATGCCCCCGCATATAACAGCTTGATCCAAGAGATAAAACCATTTCCAAATCCAAAAGCCTTCAAGGTTGAAAAAAGATAGCCATGATCTACTCGATCAAAAGCTTTTTCTTGATCAAGCGATAAAAAACCAAAATCTGATCCAGACAGTTTAGCATAATCAAATAAATCTCTAATTAAAAACAGATTATCATAAATGGATCTCTTTGGTATGCAGTAGGACTGATCTTCGTTAATCACCATGTCTAAAACAGTTTTCAATCTATTTGCGATTGAACGAGATAAAATTTTATAATCAGAACACAATAAAGACACAGGTCTCCAGTTCGTCAGTCGGCAAAGATCCCCCTTTTTTGGAATGAGTGACAAAACAGCACGCTGACAGCTTATTGGAAGAACACCAGCACTGGAACTTTCCAGTAACACCTCATAAAAGTCCCTCCCTATAACTCCCCAAAAACTTCTGTAGAAGTCCACTGGTAAGCCGTCTATCCCAGGTGCTCTCCCAGGAGTGAGTTGATATACGGCCTCAGTGACCTCCTCAAAAGTCAATTCATTGTCCATTTCCAGTTGATACTGTTCATCCAGTTGAGGTAAGCCCTCAAGCAGGACATCTGCACTTTGCAGATCTGGAACATCTGCAGTGTACAGGTCTGAATAAAACTCTACAGCCAGCTTCCGAACCTCAACTGGGTCTGTGGCAATCATACCATCCTCTTTACGCACTGAAATCAAAGTCTTATGTACAGATGAGGGCTTTTCCAGATTGAAAAAGAAAGCAGTGGGAGCGTCCATGTCTTGCACAGAAAGGAACCTTGACCTCACCAGTGCTCCCTTTGCTTTTTCATGCAGAATGTCACTCAGCTCCTGCAACTTTGTGGTGAGCTCTGTCCGCAAATCAGGAACATTCTGATTTATCAATGAATTATGTATCCTTGTAATGTCCTTTTCTAAAGCAGTCATAGTGGTTCTTAGTCGGGATGTAGAGTAGGAAGTAAAATCTTGGCAGAAAACTCGTATTTGAGCTTTCCCCACGTCCCACCACTGCATTAGGTTATCAAAATCTCCTTTTTTTCCTACCCACTCAGCCCAAAACAGCTTCAAATCTTCACAGAACCTTCTGTCTTGTAAAAGTGACTTATTAAAATACCACAGACAAGGTCTAGGTGTATGAAAATTAAAAGAAAAATCCACAGTACATAAGTGGTGATCAGAAAAAGAAGTGGGCTGTATACTAGATCGAGAAATTGTATCACGTGCACAGTCTGAAACATAAAACCTGTCCAGACGTGCTGCAAACACTCCCCTAGCCTCCACTTTAACCCAAGAATACTGCCTAACAGAGGGGTGTTTCTCTCGCCACACATCTATCAGTTCAAAATCAGAAACAATATTAGTAAGAACACGAGCAGACTGGGGGTGTGGCTCCTCTCCATTTCTGTCTTTAACAAAATCAAGGGTACAATTCCAATCACCTCCTAAGACAACAACATCTTCAGACGAGAAAGATTGTAAAAACTGCCTTAGCTTAGTAAACAGCTCACTTCTCTCTGATCCTCTATTAGGGGCATACACATTAATACAAATAAAAACATGATCATCAACCTTGGCTCTAATCACAAGTAAACGCCCTGCTACAACTTCATTCACCGATAAAACAGTTACTAAAGAGAACTGAGAGAAAAGAATGGCAACCCCTGCACTAACATTCGTCCCATGACTAAGATAAGCCTGCCCCTTCCACCATAAACCCCATTCAGAGACTGAATTATCATCACTGTGCGTCTCTTGTAAAAAACAAACATTTAATTTCTTAAAATTAAAAAGTTCAGAAAAAAGGGCCTGTTTACTCCTATCTCTAAAACCATTTACATTTAAAGTACCCACCCTCAAAGCCCCCATTAAAACAGAAAAAAAGAGAGAGGGAACAATAAAGCAGAAAACTGGTAAAGAGGACAGGATAAAACTTCTCCCCATGTGCTCTGTGTTTATACAGCCTCACGATCAGAAACAAACCGTAAACCACTTCTCACATTTTTAGCTTTTCGGATGGCAGTGATGTGTTTTTTCAAACGGAACCGTTTCTGTTTGGAAAGAATGTCATACCCAACATCTCTTTGCACCTTCAACGCTGAAGCCACAAACGTATCTAAATCCGGAAAAAAATCAATCACATCCACAGTTTTTCCCTTCGTCTTTTCCAAAAAAGAGTTGATCTGATCTACAGAGTACAGCATCTCACTTCCAAATTGACTACCTCCAGAATCAGACACCACAGACATTCTGTCCTCCTCCATGTCCTCTTCTTGGGACACAACTGGACCTGACTGAGCGTCACATATACTCACAGACATCTGCACTGAAGCATTGGCACCAACAGTGCTCAGACCTTCCTGAGCACCCCCCTCACCACTTATATGAGCACCCTCCTCACCATTCACCTGAGCATCCCCCTCACCACTTACATGAACACCCTCCTCACCACTCACCTGAGCACCCCCCTCACCACTCTCCTGAGCACTCTCTTTATCACTCACCTTAGCACCCCCTTGCACACTCACCGCACCACTCACCTGAGCACCTCCCCGTGCACTCTCTTCACTGCTCACCTGAGCACCCTCCTCACCGCTCACCTTGGCACCTACCACACTTTCACCCTGGCTAGCTTGCTGCTGACCAGCTTCTCTGTCTGAAACACTAGTTTTTAAACGCTCACTCACCTCAACTCCACAATGCGCCTCCGGAGCTGGAGCTGTGGACGATCCCTCACCTGAATCCTCAGGAGCGGTATCCGCAGCGTCCCTCTCCGGGGCGCCACCATTCTCAGCTGCGGTAGAATCCCGGTTCTCCTGCACAGTCCTCCGTTCATTCAATGGGCACTCAAAGCGCTTATGCCCTACATTGCCACACTGAAAACACCTCAAACTATCCGTACTGGCGAAGACCAGGTACGAGCCTTCACCATCCGAAACACGGAACGAGGCCTCGAGGGTTTTGTCCGCGCTGTTTAGAATCATGAGCACCTGGCGCCTGAAAGACAGGACGTGCTTTAGTCCTGATTTCTTGCATCTTAGTGGTATGTCTCTGATCTCACCCACAATTTTGCCAAAACGACTCAGCTCCTTTATTATTGGTTCATGGAACATGTACGGGGGAACATTAGAGATGGTGACCTTCGTCACGGGTGTAGAAAGGGGGGACACCAGCACAAAAGTCTCCTGCACCCAAATCCCACTCACTATCAGCTCATTGACCAGCTGTTTATCCTTCAAAAAGACAACCACAGCTTTATTCATGCGGGACGCGGAGTGGATCTGCTCACAGCCCACTTTCTCACCCACCGCGATCAGTACGTCTTCCACTGAGGCGGCAACAGGTGGAACACACCTGAAACCGTTTGATCGGGAGAGAGACGGCGTCCCCGCCACGCGACGAGACGCCATTACTCCCCCCTGACTGGGCTCAGCTAATTACCGATTACAGTGCACAGTAAATGAAATATAAAGAAAAAAGAATATAAACTCCCAAATAAGACTGTGAGAATTTAAAGAAAAAAAGAAAAGTAGTGTAGATTACTCACTCACTTCCACACACACACCACCGCTCTCGCAAACTCACACTCGCCCCGCCCACTCCCAGCATGCAGAGAGAGAGAGAGAGAGAGAGAGAGAGAGAGAGAGAGAGAGAGAGAGAGAGAGAGAGAGAGAACTTGATTCACAGAGCGTAGTTTTACAGAAAAAAGTTTTACAGAGCGCTTTACATAGCCAGACATTACACGCTGGAAAGGTGAGGAAAATGAGTGACAGGAAACAGTTCAGACCCACTGAGCTGATGGGAGACCAAGTGTTCAGTCTACCCACATGTTATATATGTCACTGTGTACTGTAGCAACATCTGTCCTCTCAGATAGAATCTTTTCTAAAACAGGGCAGATCATAACAGAAAGGAGAAACAAGATCAACCCCTAGATGAGCTGCTTGGTTTTTCTGAATGCCAATCTTCACTAAATACTTACAAATACTGTCACCTGGATGCTGCTTTTTGTTTTGCACATTTTCATTTATATTTTGTTGAGTGATGCTTTGTTGATGATGTGTTGTTCCACTGTAGATGCAAATTTACAAATAATATACACAATCAGACCTTTTTGTCTAATTGAGATGGGTCTTTTTTGTATTTTATAATTTATTGTTGTGGCACTCTGTTCCACGTTAAGTATATAAATAAAGCCATTTAAATAATAAACATTTAATAAAATGTTTTTTACATTAGTATTTCATTATACTGTACATGTAATTTGGTAATAAATTAGTTTAAACAACAACAAAAAATCTGTTTAAAGACTCAGCTCAGCTCAATGAGCATGTTTGATTACTTTGATTTTCTATTTAAGATGGCGATAAGTAATTTTAAATTTGGTAAACCTGTTAGTAGGTTACAGTAAAGTACTCTGTTCTTGGCAAATACCTTTAAATTGCAGGGGACTGAAGTTTATTTTTTTGCTTAAAAATGTACAAGAAAATGTGCATTGTTTTGCACTGTTTACACTTCAGAAAAAATCGTGAGAAAATCGAATCGTGAACTCAGAATCGTGAATCGAATCGTGAGCAGAGTGTATCGTTACACCCCTATTTGTTAATTATAATAATTATAATAATGTGAGGGTTTTTTAATTGTTCATTTCTTATTTTGAGAACTATTTTCTGGAGTTGATCTTATTTTAAGCTTTAAAGTGTTAATTTAAGAACATTCTAAAGCCATTTTAGCTAAAAATATGTCCAAGCATTCTAATTTTAAGAAATTCTTTACCAAATAAGGTTTTATGAAAATGCTTAAAACAAGATTAATATGCTAGTTTAGCTGATTATGCTAGTTTTTGGATTATTAATATGAAATTAGAGCAAATGAGTGTTACTCAAATCTAGCCATAATTCCTTAAATCAAGTAATTTCTTACTAATTTTAAGATTATAAGATAATTTATAGCACAAGATCTATGTTTTAGGTAATCTTGCTAAGATAAATGTTCTCACTATACTGGCAGATAATTTTGCTTGATTTAAGTACCTTTTGTCTTTATTTGTTTTTATTTTTCTTGTTTTCTGAAGGTTTTTTTGTGCAGTGTAACTACAAAAGATGCACCTTATATGGATACTAGGGGAGGTAGGGTCAGTAACAGTAGTGGTTATAGAGGTGGTGCAATAGGAGATAAAACTGTAGACTGGGGACATAGGAAAAAAAACACAAACTAGGTGCAGTAGGTAAAGTCAGAGTTTACTTACAGTGGGTCAATAAACAAAAAAGTTACATCAGCGGGAGACAAAAGGGCCTGGACGAAAGCGGTGCTAAAGGAAAAGAATAAAACAAAACCAATACTTCCTATTCTCAAATTCACACAATTCTATGAACTACAAACAAAATGCTAAACAAAAGAACTAACTACACTAAACTTTCCTACCAAACATAAATACAGTGGATGGCACAAACAGTTGGTCACAAGGACTATACACAAAGAGTCTCAGAATTCAAAGCACATGCCACTGAGGCAAACACCAGCAAGTCACACCAAAAAACTAGCCCAACATGCTAGGTCGCTAAATTGCTAGCCTCTGCGTCGTCTTCTGCTTTCTCTTTATATCAGGGGTCTGCCTCCGATGAACCGCAGATGAACCTCATACCAGCTGTGAAGCATGGAGGTGAAAATGTGATGGTTTGGGCCTGGCAAGTTCTCCATTATAGAATCCATGATGAATTCTTCACTGTATCAGAGGGGGCTTGAGGAAAATGTAAGACCATCTGTCCAAAAACTGAAGCTGAAGCGGAGGTGGACCATGCAACATGACAACGACCCAAAACATTCCAGTAAATCCACCAAGGAGCTAATCAAAAGAAAGAAATTGAAAGTTCTGGAATGGCCAAGTCAAAGTCCAGATCTTAATCCTATTGAGATGCTGTGGGTTGATTTGAAACTGGCTGTGCTTGCAAGAAACCCCTCAAACCTCACACAGCTGAGAAAATTCTGCATGGAGGAAAAAACTTTCTCCCAGTCGATGGCAGAGACGGTAGATGGTTATAGGAAACGTCTAATTGAGGTTATTTCAGCCAGAGGGGGAAATACCAGCTATTAGGGCATAGGGTGATTTATTCTGATTCAGTCTGATTTAATTTGATTTAGTCTGATGAACTGACCACAAGGGGGTGTAACCTCATAATTTAGTCCATGGTTTTAGAATTGGATGGTTTTAGATTCTGATGTTTCTTTTTGCTTTTAGTTAGAATTTGAGGGAGAAGCACCAGTGTACATTTAAATACAGCGGTAAAGAGATTTGATCTACAACTACTGAACTAACCATCTAAACAACATTGTTACATCATTGCTAAAGGCTATAGACTAGGATAGTACACAGAGATGATAACAATGACTGACAGCTGACTCCACCTGTAGAGAGAGAGAACACACACTCACAGGTCCACTGAATGTTTTTTTTTTTAATGACAAAGAAATGAATAAAAGTGTTAGTAGTAAGTAAGTACAAGTCAGCTTAAGTGCTTAGTTAGTAAAGAGGTGAGTTTTTAATCGTTTTTTAATGACAGCAAAAGATTCAGATGTTTGGACAGACAGAGGAAATTCGTTCCACCATTTGGGTGCCAGTACAGAGAAGAACCTTGATGCTTGTCTTTCATTAGTCCTGGGTGGAAATCGAGATCATACATCGGATGCACCATGTAGTGAAGCTCTCGATCAGTCCTCTGTACTCCTTCTTGTTGTCTCTGGTGATATATCCAACAATGGAGGAGTCATCGGAGAACTTCTGAAGGTGGCAGGAACCAGAGTTAAATTGGAAATCCGTGGTGTATACCGTGAAGAGGAATGGTGCTAGTACAGTTCCTTGGGGTGTACCAGTGTTGCAGATCACAGACTCAGAAACACATCCATCCACTCTGACATATTGTGGTCGTCCTGTGAGGTAGTCTGTGATCCAGGATGTGGTATCAGGATGCAGGTGCATCTCCAGCAGCTTCTCACTCAGTAGGCAGGACTGGATGGTATTAAAGGCACAAGAGAAGTCAAAAAACATAATTCTCACAGTGCTTCCCTGCTTGTCCAGGTGAGAGAGGGCCTTGTGTGTCATATAGATGATCGCATCATCCACCCCAATGCGTGGATGTATGCAAACTGCAGTGGGTCCAGGAAATCTGTCAGCTGAGACCTCAGGTGCCGGAGAACCAGTCTCTCAAAGGTCCTCATGACATGTGATGTCAGAGCCACAGGTCTGTAGTCATTGAGATCGCTGGGATGATTTTTGTTTCGGCACCGGAATGATGCAGGAGGTCTTCCACAGTGTAGGCACCTTCTTCAGTCTCAGAGAGAGATTAAAGAGGTGCTGTAGGGGAGCTGCCAGCTGCCAAGCACATACCTTTAGCATCCTGGGGTTGATGTTATCAGGTCCACTGGCTTTGGTTCTCCTAAGCCTGGAGAGTTCTTGCTGTACCTGGTTGATGATTAAGGTAGGGCATTATGGTGATAGAGTTTGCACATAGCTGTGGGTTTCTGACCGTGGGTGAAAAGTTGATGGAGAAGATGAAGAAGATTAGCAGGGAGTTTATTAGAGGAATGGTGCAGGTGGGATGTTTTGGAATTAGCAAGGTGAGAATGAGATGGTTTGAGCATGTGCAGAAGAGGTATAAGAGTTATAGAGGGAGAGGGGTACAAAGGATGGAACCGTTAGGCTGGAGGAGAGGAAGGCCAAAGAGGAGGTTTATGGATGTAGTGAGGGAGGAAATGCAGGTTGTTAATGTGACTGAGGAAAATGTTCAGGACAAGATGGAGATGAACGATAACCAACCAGAACCAGCATATTGTTTTTTTAATGATTATTATTGCAAGAAGCACCACACATGATGTTGGTAAATCCTTGTGCTTTTTGGAGCAATTAAACATATTTTGCATTTGCTTGATGTTTTAATGTCAAACAATTTTCTCCATAAAACTTCACTCAGCATAAAGTAAGAGTTTGGGGTACTTTTTGACCTTTAAAAAGAGACCACTCAGATTAACCCTCTACAGCACAGCGTTGCTCTCAAGCAACAGAAAGTTTTCTTAGGCACCATGTCCAATGCCTGTTTTTTTATTGCAACCAACCAGAATGGTCCAAAAAAAAAAACTACAGTTAATACAGTCTAATACAGTTTGAGATTTACCATCAAGCATCATTTTAAGGTGGGACTGCATTTTCTGACACATGAGTGGAGTGTAAAATATAGGGTTTTAATTTTATACAACAGACAACATACAAAAAAGTAGTTGAGGAATATTGGAGCAACATCAAGCTGTGACAATAATTGTTTTATTATTGTGTTTTTGTTGGCATTGGAAATATACTCAAGACACCAGTGAGGAAGAAGAAAATTTGTCAGAAGACAGTAGTTCTTCCTAAATCCCTTGATGAAAAACACACCTTTGCCTCTACAGTACCCCTGAATGGCTACACATTTCTCCATCAGCCAGTGAAATGTTGGCATGTATACAGATAGAATTGTGCTAACAATGGCATAATAAGAAGTGACCTCATGCATCTTTATTCCTTTAGGTCCCAATTTGCACATAGTTTGTGCAATTACAAATAAGATGTCAGGAAGAGAGAGTGACCCAGTGGTGGGATTTCACAACAGTATTAGGAGAAGAGGGGGAAGCAGAGCCCCACAGCACCTATCCCTAACCAACATATCAGACTGGACAATATCTCACACTGGCCAGTAATGTGTGACAAGAAGGGAAGATGCAGGGTTCCTGGGTTCACAAGAATGCCCAAAGTTATGTGCAAAAAGTGTAACGTACCACACCACAGCAGAGAAGAACTGCTTTTTATAGTTTTATGAGCGAAGTCTTAGTGCATGACACAACGCACTACATAATACAAACCTATACCCATGTCCAAAAACAATACACGTTTCTAGTACTTTTTTCTTTCCTTTTTAATTGTCTGTTGAGATTTTTAAAAAGATTTTCTGATTTAGTACTGCTCTCTGAGTAGTTCATTATGATCTGTTTATTCATCATTTTCTCTGAGAATTTGTACCATTGTTGCACAACATTGCCCTTAGGAAACAAAAAATATTTTGTGATGGGAGGGGGGGGGGGGGGGGGTAAATAAAATTTAAAAAAAGATATTTTATCAATAAAGTGTCCCAAAATTAACCTAATAACCGAAAAAAAAAATTTTCATGTACCACCAAAATGCGTGCAGTAAAGGGTTAATAGATTACAAAAGGTAAAAGAAAGAAAGAACAGAGTTAGAGAAGCATGTTGGAAAACTAAACATGACATTAGAGAAACTGCTTGGAAGAATGTCTAGGACTGACTGTAGTCCTCTCTAAAGCTACCTGAGAGATACAGGGCTAATGGAGGTTTATTACTGCTAAGCTGCTGTTCAACTCCATTCTAATTAATAATAAAACTAGAGTTTATAATAAATAAACTCTTAATAGCTTTAACTCCAGTTTCATTTAAACACACAAACTATTAGCTGCTCCGCTAACTGTTAGAATCACACATGATTCAGTACTGATGAACCGATTCATTTGAACCGATCCAGCAAAATGTATTAATTGAGTTAACCTTCATTATTAAGTCTCACATTTTTATACAAACATCATATTTTTAAACTTTGTTTAAAGGTGAACTTTGTATAGAGTTGAACTTTGTTTACAGTTGAACTTTGTTTACAGGTGGTTTGTACAGTTTTATAATCACAGTCAGGTGAAAAGTGTAAGCGAGTCTTTAATTGTGTACTAGCTTGATGAAGAAAGAAAGAAATTGTTGATGCACAAATGATCGGGAGCTTCCAGGGCCGTAGATAGAGATCACGTGGTTCAACGCTAAATAATAAACATTTGTACAATTTCTGGGTATTTTCACCTGCCTTTACATTTACTGCATCTGCTTTAATGTCAGTTTGGTATATGAAGTGGAAGCTTGATGTTTATAATGACATATAACACAGAGTACATTATATTAGCATATATTACATAATGCAATATCATTAAGTAGTAGAGACAATATACAGTACAGAGATTAAAGTGTGTTATTGTTTTTTTGTTGTTGCATAAACTAATCTCCCTTCACTTTCCTGAGGATTCATAATAATCATTTTGGCTAAACACTAAGCCATGTGGCTGGATTCATAAGGTTTACCTGCACTAAATGAACAGATTCATAAACACTACCGTACCTTTACCATTATAGTGCAGGTACATGAAATAGCTTCATTCATCTCTTATTTCATGAGTGATTAATTGATTCCTACATGTAATACATTAATTAATTCATTATGAATATGCACAAGTTCATTTTGTCTAATGTAAGTGGTCGACAAGGTACACAAACCATGTAGCTGAGTTAAAGTAGAGATATCCAAGGTAAAATATTACTCCAGTAAAAGTAAAAATACTCTTTACCTCCACTTGAGTAAAAGTACTAAAGTATTTACCTTCAAATGTACTTAAGTATGAAAGTAAAAGTAGCATGATTTATTATGGCTCTAATGTTTTATTATCATTTCTGTAACAAGACTCTTGATTAATCAACTCATTTTAGGTGAAAAGACTCTAGTGTCATTAATTTAGCTTAACTGACTAAGCTAAATTTGGTTATACCTATTAATTAAGATAAACATGTAACATTTAGTGCTGAGCAAATGCTAAAGAATAACAGTATTAAGTATATTAATGACATCAAATTCATCATTTTTTTTAAAACAAAGCAACATACAGCTAATGCTTGCTAAGTAGTGATAATGAATGTGGCTCTGTGATGTTTGGAACTTTTCAGAGCTCCACTGCGCAAAAAAATGTCTTGTCCCCGTTACAACGGTTCCCTATGGGAGTGTCGCCACTCTGTTCTCTCTACCGCTTTGGGAGCCTCATACTTTAATGACTTATTCCAGAAAGATAGTTAACGTGTGGGGAGTTTCGCTCTTCCATTCATCATAGAATCCCCAAAAGGGACAAAACACAATCAATTTCTCACTGCAGTCGCTCCATCTACACTAAACGTTTTACTGCGCGTCTAAACCATGTATTACCATACCCGAAGCGTTGAAGAGGTAAAACTGGTGTTTACAGTTTAATTAACATCATCTACCATGTTCTGATGCACAAAATCCACTAAATTCAAGAAGAGCATTGACTCTGTTATTAATAAAATACATTTCAGACATTTTTACTGAAGGAATTTGTTGTGATCGGATCTCAAACTCATGTAAAGTGTCTATTCAGTTGTGTTAATACCACTTTTTGAAGAGCAATAAAATAAGCAAATCAAATTGTTAACAAATGCCACCCTTATGATCATAAAATACACTTACTGTAGTACTCATGTTGTAATTTATATACATTTTTACTGTAGGCATTTTGAATGATGGGAACAAACTCATGTAAAGTGTCTATTTGGTTGTGTACAGACCATTTTTTGGAGATTAATAATAAAACAGAAATCTATCTGTTATCAGGTGCCACCCCTATCATCATAAAGGACACTTACTCTAGTACTAATCTTGTGATTTTGAGATAATTTTACTTAGGAATTCGAAATAGTGGGATGACAAACTTAGGCAAAGTGTCAATTTGGTTGTGTACAGACCACTTTTTTTCTACAGTGAAGCATCTTTACAGATTCCAGGACCAAAAAACCCCCTAAAACTTCCTAATTATTACAAGGAAGAAACCTTTACAGGTACCAAACTCAACAGGGACTCTCGATGCTGCCTGGCACCACAGTAGCTTCAGTTCATAATAGGGCTGGGCGATATATCGAGTTTTAAAGAATTATCGATATATTTTCATACGAGATATAAGATAAGACAATATCATTTATATCGATATAGACTATATCGCGTTCCAATTAGATCCGACAGTTTGCCTTTCTCTTCTCCCAGTTTGTCTCTGCACATCAGTTGGGGGGTGGGACAAAGAACCGGATGTGGGTCTCTCTCTGTCCAGCTGCTGCCCATGTTTCGGAGGGGATATGGGTTAGCTTCGATCTCCTCGGTCAGGGCAGGCTTCGGCATAGACAGAGAGAAAGCATGATGCAAATTGAAAAAGTATTTGCACAGCTGTGAGTCTTTTGTATTGCAGGAAAAGAACTTTGAGCATTATTATTTAATATATGCCAATAGTTTATTTTTGAGCAATTTCTCATGTTCATCTACAGCTGAATGTTAATAAAAGTGCCTGTATAAAATTTGGAACATGTAGCTTTGTCTCAGAAGATAAGATAAGATAAGATAATCCTTTATTAGTCCCACAGTGGGGAAATTCACATTGTTGCAGCAGCAAGGGATAGTACAGCACTCAGTACAAAAAATAGACAATAAAAATTAAAAATAGTACAATGTATAACAATAATAATAAAAAGTCAGAAAAACTCAGAAAAATATTTACAAATAACTGCACATGTGAGAATATTGCACATTGTAATAATTACACATGGGGACAAAAATTGCACATTTGAATGAATAATAATTTAAAGTGTGTGTGTGATCTATCTGGAGCAGTGCTGGTTGTACTGTATAATCTAACAGCAGCAGGAAGGAAGGACCTGCGGTACCGCTCCTTCCCACATTTAGGGTGAAGCAGCCTGTCACTGAAGGAGCTGCCCAGTGCTGCCAGAGTCTCATGCATGGGGTGGGAGTCATTCTCCAGCATGGATGCCAGCTTGGCTAACATCCTTCTGTGTCCCACCACCTGCACTGGGTCTAAGGGGCTCCCCAGGACAGAGCTGGCCCTCTTAATAAGTTTGTTCAGTCTCTTCCTGTCCGCTGTAGAGATGCTACTGCCCCAGCATACCACTCCATAAAAGATGGCTGATGCCACCACTGTATCAAAGAAAGTCCTCAGGAGTGCCCCCCGCACTCCAAAAGACCTCAGTCTCCTGAGTAGGTAGAGTCTGCTCTGACCTTTTTTATAAAGTGCGTTAGTGTTAACTGACCAGTCCAGTTTGTTGTTTAGATGAACACCCAGGTACTTATAAGAGTCCACTCTCTCAATGTCCATTCCCTGGATGTTCACCGGTGGCAAGGTGGATCTGCACCTGCGGAAATCCACCACCAGTTCTTTGGTCTTTCCCACGTTTAACTGGAGGTGATTCTGCAGACACCAGTCCACGAAGTCCTGAATCAGTCCTCTGTACTCGCTGTCCTCGTCATTGTTTATAAGTCCGACAATCGCTGAGTCATCAGAGAACTTCTGGAGGTGACAGTCCGGTGATCTGTACATGAAGTCAGCCGTGTACAGGGTGAAGAGGAATGGTGCCAAGACCATTCCCTGAGGGGCCCCTGTGCTGCTGACCACCATATCAGACACACAGTCCCGTGCCCTCACATACTGTGGTCGGTTAGTGAGGTAGTCCAGTATCCAGTTGGACAGGTGACTGTCCACTCCAACATGATCCAGTTTGTCCTTCAGGAGCCCCGGTCGTATGGTGTTAAAAGCACTGGAGAAATCGAAGAAGGTGATTCTCACAGTGCTCCCAGGTTTCTCCAGGTGAGAAAGAGCTCCGTGTAACAGATAGATGATGGCATCATCCACCCCAATGCCAGGCTGGTAAGCAAACTGAAGAGGGTCCATGGATGGGCTCACCAGAGGGCGGAGATGGGTAAGGACCAGCCTCTCCAGTGATTTCATCAAATGTGAAGTCAGTGCCACCGGTCTGTAGCTGTTGAGGTCCTTTGGATGCTGCGTTTTCGGCACAGGTACCACGCAAGATGTTTTCCACAGCTGTGGTACTCTTCCCAGCTTCAGACTCAGGTTAAACATGTGCTCGACTACCCCGCACAGCTGATCTGCACAGGACTTGAGGAGCCTGGCACTGATGCCATCTGAACCCGCAGCTTTCTTCACTTTGATTTTCCTCAGCTCATTTCTCACCTGGGCTGTTGTGAAGGACAGATTGGAGCATGGAGGCTGGGTGTTGGAGTGCGTGAATGGGAAGTTAAAGTTGCCAGCAGATGAACCAGTGGGGGGTGGCTGTGATAAGGGCGTGAGTGTGAGAGACGGGGGAGGGCAGCATGTTGGTGGTGCCACAGAAGGGGGGTTCAGCTGTGATGTCTGTGTAGGGGGAGGGACAGGTGAGTGATCAAATCTATTAAAGAACAAATTGAGTTTGTTCACCCACTTCTGGTCCCCCACCACCTGGGAGTCGGACTTCTTGTGACCAGAGATGGTTTTAAGGCCTTTCCAAACTCCACTGACATTGTTCTGCTGTAGTTCTTCTTCCAACTTCTTCCTGTAGCCAGCTTTCCCCTCTCTGATCTTCCTGCTCAGTTCTCTCTGCACAGCTTTCAGCTCATCCTTATCGCCCGATCTGAAGGCCCTCTTTTTCTTTTTAAGAGAGCCTTTATGTCAGGATTTATCCATGGCTTATTGTTGGAGAAACACCGAACAGTCTTGGTGGGGACAGTGTTCTCCACACAGAAGTTGACATAATCCGTGATGCAATGAGTGAGACTGTCAATGTCCTCCCCATTAGGGTCACACAGTTCTTCCCACACTGTTGTTTCAAAACAGTCCTTCAGAGCCTCTTCAGTCTCTTTAGACCATTTCTTCACTGTGCGGGTGACTGCTGATTCTCTGTGCACAAGGGGTTTGTACACAGGCAGAAGATGAACCAGATTGTGATCAGATCTTCCGAGGGGAGGGAGAGGTGATGAGTTATAAGCCTCCTTTGTGTTGGCATAAAACAAGTCCAGCATTTTATTGTCTCTAGTGTGGCAGGTTACATATTGCGTGAAGGTGGACAGAGTGGAGGATGGAGAAACGTGATTAAAGTGAGTGCAGGACGTCACAAGCAGCGTCAGCGTTAGCAGAGGGCGGGACATACGCAGCTATCGCAATAACGTGCGAGAATTCCCTTGGGAGATAGTACGGTCTCATGCTAACGGCTAACAGTTCAATGTTCTTACAGCAGATTTGTTCCTTAATAGCGATGTGCCCAGGGTTACACCATCTTTCATTCACAAATACTGCCAGTCCTCCTCCCTTCCTCTTACCACTCTCCATTGTCCTGTCTGCTCGGATAAGGTGAAAGCCGTCCACAGATACGAGCGTGTCCGGGATGAGCGTGTTGAGCCATGACTCTGTAAACACCATGACGCTACATTCCCGATACTCCCTCTGATGCCGCGTTAGCGCCGTCAGCTCGTCCATCTTATTGGAGAGAGATCTTACATTCCCCATAACGATGGAAGGAAGAACCGGTTTATAACGTCTGTCTCCTTCTGTCCCGACGCAGAGCTCCAGCCCGTCTCCCCCGCTCCCTCCTCCTCAGCTCGTGGGGGATGTCATGCCTCTCGTGCGGTAGCACAGCTGTGTTGCTAAGCGCTAACAGCTGATCCCTGGTGTAAACAATAGGAGCATGGCTTCTCACGGGATCTCCAGACACAGTCGTAAACAGCGAAAATGGTAGTGCAAAAACCAAAACAAGCACAAGTTTGGTGTCCATTGTGCATAAAGACAAGTACAAACACTTAGCTAACAAAAAGTTAAACTTAAGTACTACAATAAAGGAAAAAAAGTAAGAAAGAACTCAAACGTGAGCAGGAGCTGTTGCAACAGGTAGCCACCTCCGCGGCGCCATCTTGGTAATATATTACCATACTGTAGTGTATTACCATACTGTACTGAAGTGTATTTTTGTTATTACTTTATGGGATGAAAAAATATCAAGATATATATCGCATATCGCCATTCAGCTAAAAAATATTGAGATATTATTTTTGATCCATATCGCCCAGCCCTGATTCATAACAATAACAAAAGCCAGTTAAAACCGTCTAAAAGAATTTCCTTTCATGATAAATAAAGTACATGTATCTATCTATCTATCTATCTGTCTGTCTGTCTGTCTGTCTGTCTGTCTGTCTGTCTGTCTGTCTGTCTATTAGATGTTTAATAATGCAGTCAGCAGAAGAGGTACACGTCACCCCTGTGGATCTACAACATGAAGGATTCCAGAAGAAAATAATAAAAAAGGAAGAAGATGATGATTTCTTCTGTAAGTAAATGTAAGACAGTGAGGTACAGTACAGTGTGGTACAGTACAGTGTGGTACAGTACATAGTGGTACAGTACAGTAAGGTACAGTACAGTATGATACAGTACAGTGTGGTACAGTACAGTGTGGTACAGTACAGTATGGTACAGTATGATACAGTACAGTGTGGTACAGTACAGTGTGGTACAGTACAGTGTGGTACAGTACAGCATGGTACAGTACAGTGTGGTACAGTACAGCATGGTACAATACAGTATGGTACAATACAGTGAGGTACAGTACAGTATGGTACAGTACAGTGTGGTACAGTATGGTACAGTACAGTATGGTACAGTACAGTGTGGTACAGTACAGTGTGATACAATACAGTGAGGTACAGTACAGTGTGGTACAGTACAGTATGGTACAGTACAGTATGGTAAAGTACAGTGTGGTACAGTACAGTGTGGTACAATACAGTGTGGTACAGTACTGTGTGATACAATACAGTGAGGTACAGTACAGTATGGTACATTACAGAGTGGTACGTACAGTATGGTACAGTACAGCATGGTACAGTACAGTATGGTACAGTACAGTATGGTACAATACAGTGTGGTACAGTACTGTGTGATACAATACAGTGAAGAACAGAACAGTATGGTACAGTACAGTGTGGTACAGTATGGTACAGTACAGTATGGTACAGTACAGTGTGGTACAGTACAGTATGGTACAGTACAGTACAGTATGGTACAGTACAGTGAGGTACAGTACAGTGTGGTACAGTACAATGTGGTACAGTACAGTATGGTACAGTACAGTGTGGTACAGCACAGCATAGTACAGTATGGAACAGTACAGTATGGTACATTACAGTTTGGTACAGTACAGCATAGTACAGTACAGTATGGTACAGCACAGTGTGGTACAGTGCAGTGAGGTACAGTACAGTATGGTACAGTACAGTGTGGTACAGTACAGTATGGTACAGTACAGCATGGTACAGTACAATATGGTACAGTACAGTGTGGTACAGTACAGTATGGTACAGTACAGTATGGTACAGTACAGTATGGTACAGTACAGTGAGGTACAGTACAGTGTGGTACAGTACAGTATGGTACAGTACAGTGTGGTACAGTACAGTGTGGTACAGTATGGTACAGTACAGTGTGGTACAGTACAGTATGGTACAGTACAATATGGTACAGTACAGTATGGTACAGTACAGTGTGGTACAGTACAATATGGTACAGTACAGTATGGTACAGTACAGTATGGTACAGTACAGTATGGTACAGTACAGTGAGGTACAGTACAGTGTGGTACAGTACAGTATGGTACAGTACAGTGTGGTACAGTACAGTGTGGTACAGTATGGTACAGTACAGTGTGGTACAGTACAGTATGGTACAGTACAATATGGTACAGTACAGTATGGTACAGTACAGTGTGGTACAGTACAGTATGGTACTTACAGTGTGTTACAGTACAGTGTGGTACAGTACAGTGTGGTACAGTACAGTGAGGTACAGTACAGTATGGTACAGTATGGTACAGTACAGTATGGTACAGTACAGTGTGGAACAGTACAGTGTGGTACAGTACAGTATGGTACAGTACAGTATGGTACAGTACAGTGTGGTACAGTACAGTGTGGTACAGTACAGTGTGGTTAGTATTGGGGTTATTCATCAGTAGAAATAATATGAGAATGTGGATAGTGGGATTAGAACCTGTACTGTACCGTACTGTCCTGTGCTGATACACTCCAGTCTGGATTTAAGCTTTAATCTAACTAGGATTTATTTGTGATTTGAAAACCAAACCCACAACCTTCAGTTTCATCCAGTTGTTGAGTTTTTTCTTTACATATTGATGAATTTCAGGTGAAGTGACTTTAATCCCTCCAGAACTCGTCCCTTCTGTGGAGTTGCTCTTCTCGGAGGACCAACAGTGTGGAGGTTTCCAGATGAAGCCTGTGAAGAAGGAAGAACCTGAAGATAAAGATGAACTCAGTAAGACTTTTTTATTAATTGATCAAAATAATTACTCCTAATTTGGTCGTGTCTGAATTTCTTGTAATATTTTTGTGATCTAGTGTTTAGATTGTAGATTTTAGTGCATAAGTGAGCAGGTGAGTGAAATGAGGAGACAGAAGTTAAAGAATATTAAACAGTTTTGGTACTGGTATAATGGGGGTCTTGAAGCTCATTGGTATCACAGTCTGGGCCAGAGACAGATTGAAAATGTCAGTTAAGACCACAGCAACTTGCTTAGCACAAGCTTTAGGCATGCGTCCAGGTACTCAATCAGGGCCAGCTGCCTACCTTGCATTCACCTTGTTCATCCTTGGTGGAGAGTGTGATTGGCTGCTCAACCGGAGGAAGATCTGTTTTCAAAGCGAGCGCAGAAGTTATTGAGCTCATTGGGAAGCTGCATTGTGTGGTCTAAAGTCATTGATTGTTTTAATATATGGAGATACCTTTCTTCAGACTGGCTCTGGCTGTGCTGTAAACTGCTCAGTCTCCAGACCTGAAGGTTTTTATTTATTGTGTGTTGTTACACTGTCCACACAGTTGTTAATATGGTTCAGGACAGAGTTACTGTAGAAGTCAATGCAGACAGTGTGATCTGTGGTGGCTTGGAGAGCAAACCGGCTCCAGTCTGTGTGTTGGAACTGTTCCTGGTTTATCCAGATCTTAACTGTCTTTGTTGTGGGTCTCACATATCTGATGACTGGGGTGTACGTGGGGAGCAGGAACAAAGTTTTAGTTTAGCCGTGTTTCCGAAAAAATCATGACGCTGCAGTCCATGAGCCTCTTCTGTGTCAGGGTCCCGATTTTTAGTTTGTCACCGCATATTGGCAGGGAAGATACTGGGTAGCGCTGGCTGGTGTGGATTTAGTTTTAGCTTAGCGCGCAAACCTCCATGTTTACCCGTGTTTTGTTTATGGTCTCGGTGCCGGGCTCTTCCCATTGGGATGAACAGCTTGCTTGGGCGCTGTGTTCTGCTGACCTCTGGACGTAGCTGGTTAAATTTTATTGGAAAAAAACAACACTTAAAGCGGTATAAATTAATGTAAAACAGCGCCTGTCTGACGTATGTGTAGTTCACACGAGTGATTCAAGTTAAAACGTAGTAAATTGCCAAGTAAATAAACACTAGATCGCTAAGCCTGGTGAGGCGCTGAGGTACATGCGCCGCCATCTTGCCCAAGGACGTAAACGTGTATTGTGGTCAGATGAATCAGCATTTCATCGTCTTTTCCAGGGACGTCCAGCGTTTTTTAACAAGACGATGCAAAACCCACCTGCTGCACACATTACAAAGGCATAGCAACTTTACAGAATCCAGGACCAACAGACCAAAAAGCTGTCTCTGGTCCCATGCATGATCACTGAAAGAAAGATGTCTGGAAGCCAACATTAGATACAGCGCATCACCAATGACTACAACTTTCTCTAGGTTCCTTCACTCTGGCAGATACCCGTCTATCTCAAATCACTTCTGCCACTCTATACCATCCACTCCACTCTGTTTGCACTCTGTACCACACACCACATTTCACTTGACCCCACGTATTGAAACTTCTCTACTTTCATCACCTCAATTCCTTTTTTTTAACCTTTGTGCCACCCTCCCTTTCATTCATGCACATTTACTCTTAACTTTTGTTCCACTTCTCTCCATCTCACCTCCATATCTCCAGGCTCAACTTAACCTGCTCTCTTCTCCTGCTACAGATCACAGTGATTTTGCTAAACAATCTATTTAAAAACTCCATGTTCTACTCCTTATCCAGAGCGACTTACAAAAGTGCTTCCATAGTGAACATTTCATTACTCTAGTTTAAGTAAAACAACAGTCCAAGAACAATCTGCTAAAAACCTGTTAGAATCAAAGTGTTTTTTTAATAGAAGTGAAAAGAAATGGAAAAGTGTGTTAGTAAGTAAGTACAAGTCAGCATAAGTGTTTAATAAAGAGGTGATGAAGGTTTTTAATAGTTTTTTGAAGACAGCAAGAGACTCAGATGTTCAGACAGACAGAGGAAGTTCGTTCCACAACTTGGGTGCTGGTACAGAGAAGAACCTTGATGCTCGTCTTCCTCGAGTCCTGGGTGGAGGATCAAGTCGAGCGAGACTAGTGGCTCAGAGGTTGCGCGGTACAGAGCGGGGTTTGATTAGACCACAAAGGTAGCTTGGGGTCCATTTTTGGCTTTGTAGGCCAGCATCAGTGTTTTAAACTGAATGCGTGCAGCTACAGGAAGCCAGTGAAGAGAACGCAGCAGTGGGGTGATGGTGTGGCAGCAGTGGGGTGATGGTGTGGCAGCAGTGGGGTGATGTGGCAGTGTTTAGGTTGGTTAAAAACCAGACGGGCAGTTGCATTTTGAATGAGCTGCAAGGGTTTAATAGTGGACACTGGAGCTCCTGCCAGGAGATTGCAAGTGACTGGACCAGAATCTGAGTGGCTTCCATGGAGAGAAATGGTCAAATCTTCCTGATGTTGTAGAGGAGAAACCGGCATGATCTTGTCATGTTGGCTACATGAGGAGAGAAGGTCAACTGGTTATCCAGGACAACACCAAGGCTTCTTACATTATCAGATGGTCTGATCTGGGAGTCATCTAGAGAGTCACCTTCTTAAACTGTCCTGCATTTCACCTCCAAATCTTCTTTTCTTCTTTTTCTGTTCAGATTTTACACAAAGTACCTTCCTAGCTTGACCACTTTGTGGTCATTGCCCAGTTGTCTAGCTCCCCTTCACCACCACAAAGTGCCTGTCTCGCCCCTAAATTTATCACCAGTCTCCTTATTTTACCTTCCCCTATCTGATCCTTGGTTCACCCTCCCTCCTCCTCCTCACCTCCAGAACCATCCTGCAGACCAGCATCTGGTGCTGTCTAACCACATGCCTGTGTGCACCTTTCCCAACGGACCAGGATACTGTTGACAGATACGTCAGTTCTTGCAATGGTTCTGTACAGTGGGGCCAAAAAGTATTTAGTCAGCCACTGATTGTGCAGGTTCTCCTACTTAGAAAGATGAGAGAGGTCTGTAATTTTCATCATAGGTACACTTCAACTATGAGAGACAAAATGAGAAAAAAAAATTTCTAGTAGGATTTTTATAGAATTTATTTGTAAATTATGGTGGAAAATAAGTATTTGGTCAATAACAAAAGTTCAACTCAATACTTTGTAACATAACCTTTGTTGGCAATGACAGAGGTCAAACGTTTCCTGTAAGTCTTCACCAGGTTTGCACACACTGTAGCTGGTATTTTGGCCCATTCCTCCATGCAGATCTCCTCTAGAGCAGTGATGTTTTGGGGCTGTCGCTGGGCAACATGGACTTTCAACTCCCTCCACAAATTTTCTATGGGATTGAGGTCTGGAGACTGGCTAGGCCACTCCAGGACCTTGAAATGCTTTTTACGGAGCCACTCCTTCGTTGCCCGAGCGGTGTGTTTGGGATCATTGTCATGCTGGAAGACCCAGCCACGTTCCATCTTCAATGCTCTCACTGATGGAAGGAGGTTTTGGCTTAAAATCTCACGATACATGGCCCCGTTCATTCTTCCCTTAACATGGATCAGTCGTCCTGTCCCCTTTGCAGAAAAACAGCCACAAAGCATGATGTTTCCACCCCCATGCTTCACAGTAGGTATGGTGTTCTTGGGATGCAACTCAGCATTCTTCTTCCTCCAAACACGACGAGTTGAGTTTTTACCAAAAAGTTCCATTTTGGTTTCATCTGACCACATGATATTCTCCCAATCCTCTTCTGGATCATCCACATGCTCTCTGGCAAACTTCAGACGGGCCTGGACATGTACTGGCTTAAGCAGGGGGACACGCCTGGCACTGCAGGATTTGAGTCCCTCTCGGCGTAGTGTGTTACTGATGGTAGCCTTTGTTACTTTGGTCCCAGCTCTCTGCAGGTCATTCATCAGGTCCCTCCGTGTAGTTCTGGGATTTTTGCTCACTGTTCTCATGATCATTTTGACCCCACGGGATGAGATCTTGCGTGGGGCCCCAGATCGAGGGAGATTATCAGAGGTCTTGTATGTCTTCCATTTTCTTACAATTGCTCCCACAGTTGATTTATTCACACCAACCTGCTTGCCTATTGTAGATTCACTCTTCCCAGCCTGGTGCAGGTCTACAATTTTCTTCCTGGTGTCCTTTGACAGCTCTTTGGTCTTGGCCATGGTTGAGTTTGGAGTCTGACTGTTTGAGGCTGTGGACAGGTGTCTTTTATACAGATAACGAGGTCAAACAGGTGCCATTAATACAGGTAACGAGTGGAGGACAGAAGAGCTTCTTAAAGAATAAGTTACAGGTCTGTGAGAGCCAGAAATCTTGCTTGTTTGTGGGTGACCAAATACTTATTTTCCACCATAATTTACAAATAAATTCTTTAAAAATCCTACAATGTGATTTTCTGGATTTTTTTTCTCATTTTGTCTCTCATAGTTGAAGTGTACCTATGATGAAAATTACAGACCTCTCTCATCTTTCTACGTAGGAGAACCTGCACAATCAGTGGCTGACTAAATACTTTTTTGGTCACTGTAAAAGTGAACTCTTAATATCACTAACATAATAACAGAACTAAATCTAAATACTGATTATATAGATTAAACTGCTCTAATACACAGAAATCAATGTGTAAAGGATATTGGTATAACATCATTCCTAATACTATGGGTGTGTTGGAGAAGCTAGCTCTCTCTCTACATAGACGCATTTTACGTCATCCTACACTGCGCTCCCGAGAAGGAGGCTGTTCGAAATCCTAGATGCCTTAAAATCCTCACTACTGAGGCATCTTAATATTTCAATGTTATTTTGGCTCAAGAACGAGTGAGCATCCGACGCTGCCTTAGTGATCAAGGCAATCCCAGCATTCATTGCGGGTCGGGTGCTCTTCTCTCACAGAAAAATAAACATGGCTGATGGGGCGGAGAAACAAGTGGAGTTATTTTCAAGCGTAAATAAAATATTACTGATTTTTAACTTGTATAAACTTCTACCGAGTGTTTTTATTTGCAAGTTCGGGCTTGTCAGGAAATATAACCGTTATCGGTACATGAAGGGAGGCTATATTGACATGTTAGCGTGCTGTGCTACCTCAATCCATTGGTTTTAATGGCAAGATGCTAAATGCTAAACCCGATGGAATCGCTGTCTAAGTAGTGCGTTCGAATAACCTGCCTTATAAATCACTGACTTATTAGAATCCTCTCTACTTAGGCAGCTGACTATGTAGACAGTAAGCAAGGCAGCTCCCTAGATTTTCGAAAACACCCTATATCTCCAGTCAAACACTGTATTAATATAGAAATGATACGTAAATGGTAGATTTATGGGGACAGTCTGTCTGAGGATTTTATTTATAGACATTACAACATGTTGGATTGTCTTTGCTAGAATTAACTTAGCTTAGTTCTTTTCCAAATTTGATAGATCTGAGATGAAGCAGACCCTAGGCAATAGGGGGCCTTTAAATGCATGAAGAGCTCAGCATGAAATACAGATAAAGAGAAAAAACGTTAAAGCATAATTCATGGAATAGTCCTTTAGCCAAGTTCTGTTACATCAGTGTCTTCAGATAGATCGATGCTTTATCCAGCCAACTGTGGGGAAGTGAAACACAGAACTTTTGGAATTTTCTGCCGCTTAGTAAACTGAACTGTATAAATGAATGTAAAACACCTTAGTGTAAAACAGTGAAAGTCTCAATATTTAGGAATTAATCAAACCCATAATGTGCAACATGACTTTAATGTCAAAGATGTAAAACAGTGTAAACCCGAACAACCAAGTTCTTTTAGTGTAGGATGTTATTATTATTATTTTCTTGATTATGGGTTAGCCTCCAGTTTTAGTGCATAGACTTCACATAGTCTTTTTCAACCAAAAAGTTGGTTCTTGAAATGCTTCCATTCAGACTGTGTTTGCACCAGTTTTTATTTGAACCAATGATGTGTCTTCAACAGAGGGCTCTACACAATGCACAATGGAAGTAAACAGTAGTAACAAGATGGCGGAGTGCATAGATTACCATTTGTGCTGTTGTTTAAGATAGGCAAGCCTACTTGCACGGTCAGGGTCATATACTGTTTTTTACATGTTGACACATGTTACTAATATAACTTGTTTTTCACACATTTTCATGCTTAGGTTTATATAACTGTTTTCAGTTTGGTACAATCTGATGTTTTCATATACTTGAGCAGTTGCTACATGTAACCCCCGTTAAGAACGTACCCTATACTTGAGTCACCCCTACAGAGCATGCACATTCTTTTCCCTCCTTTATTCTCTCTCTGAGTGAGTGTGTGTCAGTGTGCAGAGGAGCTTGTGTTTAGTCACAGCCTCTATACAGAATATTAGGTTTATTAGAACACTGTAGTTGTGTTAAAAGTTCCCTGCTGCAGTATTTTTCTGAGTTTTGCCCTGAGCTGAACAAACTGACATTAGATGCTGTTATACTGTGAAGGAAAAAACTCCGGTTGTTTTTAAGGATGGAAAAGTTATCAGATTCCCGAGATCCAAGATGGCGAGCCAGACTGAAACTACGATTCCCAGCAGGCTGTGCTAGTGACGTCAGCAGCACCTGAGCACCGAGCAGCGCAGCAGAGAGAAAGAGAGAAACGCAGATAAGGAAGCGAAACACACACACACACACACACACACACACACACACACACACACACACACACACACTTTAAGTCTACCCGGGTAGTGAAGCATAAACACACTTTCTTTGAAACACACACCGAAAACGGGAAAAAGGTACAGAGAGACGTGATAAACGGAAATAAACCAGATCTTCGTTGACTGTGAAATTTTAAATTTTCTCCTTTTGGACTAAAAGAGGTTATAAAAAAACTGAACGTTATTGGTTAATGGTTATGGATTGTGTTGAAAGTTTAAGCCGAGACTGTATGTAAATATTTGCTATTGTGATCCTGAAAGACAATTATTTCAGGAAATTGGGTTAATTTGAATTGGGTTATATCGCAGTGACTGGAAATATTTGTTTCTTTTTGTTTTTTGTATACACATACCAACATACACCCTATTTTATCTTAGTATTTTAGATACATATTCCCTACACTACACTTTATTTAACTATTTCTTTTAAGTTACTGGGTTAAGTGTATTACTGTAGTGGGAAATTCCTTTAAATTGCTACTGAAATTGAGCTCTATGTGAATTTTGTTTTATTGTACTTTATTATAAGAGTCACTTTATTGTTTTGATACTGTTGTGAAGAGATAAAACCCAGAGTGTGAAAAAATTATTTTCTATTTAGTATTTTCTATAAATAAATGAAAGAATTTCATTTATAAAACTATCAACTTTCTGTCTGTTGTAATTCTGTCCAAGCCCTCCTCCTAGAACCTAGTGAAATACTGATACTGGTCCATAAGAACTATATAAAGTATTTACAAATATCAAGGTTTATTTGCAATCTGTGTACATGTAGAGCTGGTTGTAATAATTACGATCAGAGCGAAATTATTCCACAACGGTTCAAGCCATGTGTTACATACAGTCTGGGCAAATGGCCACTTATTTATTTGTAGCAGATCTTGGAGTGTGTTTGCGTCAGTGGAAGGGTGGACGTTTGGGCAGTGCAAAAAGATGCTTAGCACACACACTCAAGTTTGGTATAGAAATTAGGGGTCCATGTCAGCTTGTCAGAAGCTCACCTGGGAGTTGACATACTGGGCAGGATTTTTCCTGATCAGTTGAGCTCCTGCCAAGACTGCACAAGCCTCCTAGTCTAGATGTGGCAGGATGATGAAGAGCTGATCTGTGAGGTTGTTCTTGTTGTTTTTGTTTCTTTTGCTATGTGTTACATGGATTAGTATTGTTATGGTCATTTATGTGTCATTTATGTGTCATTTATGTATTTTGCTTGTTATTGCTTGTTTGTTAATAAAATATCTACATGGTGAACCTTAATCCTCTGTCTCATTATTGATTCCTAAAGTAAATAATTGGTAAGAAATTGCTCAATATTGCTAATATAACAACAATTACTATTAGCATTGATTGCAAAGTGAAATTCAGTTTACAGCTACATCGAGAATATCAACATTGACCTCAGTTCTGTTGGTACATTTTAACAAAAAGCCTCCATTATTTGTTAAGGATAAAGTAGAGACTCATGTTTACTGCATCGTCCACTGACTTGTTGGCTCTATATGTCTTAGATCAGCAAGAATAAGATGAGGGCAGCTATAAGGAGAATGAAGAGTAGAAAGGAGGAGGTGAGAGCAGCTATAAGGAGAATGAAGAGTAGAGAGGAGGAGGTGAGAGCAGCTATAAGGAGAATGAAGAGTAGAGAGGAGGAGGTGAGAGCAGCTATAAGGAGAATGAAGAGTAGAAAGGAGGAGGTGAGAGCAGCTATAAGGAGAATGAAGAGTAGAGAGGAGGAGGTGAGAGCAGCTATAAGGAGAATGAAGAGTAGAGAGGAGGAGGTGAGAGCAGCTATAAGGAGAATGAAGAGTAGAGAGGAGGAGGTGAGAGCAGCTATAAGGAGAATGAAGAGTAGAGAGGAGGAGGTGAGAGCAGCTATAAGGAGAATGAAGAGTAGAAAGGAGGAGGTGAGAGCAGCTATAAGGAGAATGAAGAGTAGAGAGGAGGAGGTGAGAGCAGCTATAAGGAGAATGAAGAGTAGAGAGGAGGAGGTGAGGGCAGCTATAAGGAGAATGAAGAGTAGAGAGGAGGAGGTGAGAGCAGCTATAAGGAGAATGAAGAGTAGAGAGGAGGAGGTGAGAGCAGCTATAAGGAGAATGAAGAGTAGAGAGGAGGAGGTGAGAGCAGCTATAAGGAGAATGAAGAGTAGAGAGGAGGAGGTGAGAGCAACTATAAGGAGAATGAAGAGTAGAGAGGGGGAGGTGAGAGCAGCTATAAGGAGAATGAAGAGTAGAGAGGGGGAGGTGAGAGCAGCTATAAGGAGAATGAAGAGTAGAGAGGAGGAGGTGAGAGCAGCTATAAGGAGAATGAAGAGTAGAGAGGAGGAGGTGAGAGCAGCTATAAGGAGAATGAAGAGTAGAGAGGAGGAGGTGAGAGCAGCTATAAGGAGAATGAAGAGTAGAGAGGAGGAGGTGAGAGCAGCTATAAGGAGAATGAAGAGTAGAGAGGAGGTGAGAGCAGCTATAAGGAGAATGAAGAGTAGAGAGGAGGAGCTGAGAGCAGCTATAAGGAGAATGAAGAGTAGAGAGGAGGGGGTGAGAGCAGCTATAAGGAGAATGAAGAGTAGAAAGCAGGAGGTGAGAGCAGCTATAGGGAGAATGAAGAGTAGAGAGGAGGAGGTGAGAGCAGCTATAAGGAGAATGAAGAGTAGAAAGGAGGAGGTGAGAGCAGCTATAAGCAGAATGAAGAGTAGAGAGGAGGAGGTGAGAGCAGCTATAAGGAGAATGAAGAGTAGAGAGGAGGAGGTGAGAGCAGCTATAAGGAGAATGAAGAGTAGAAAGGAGGAGGTGAGAGCAGCTATAAGCAGAATGAAGAGTAGAGAGGAGGAGGTGAGAGCAGCTATAAGGAGAATGAAGAGTAGAGAGGAGGAGGTGAGAGCAGCTATAAGGAGAATGAAGAGTAGAGAGGAGGAGGTGAGAGCAGCTATAAGGAGAATGAAGAGTAGAGAGGAGGAGGTGAGAGCAGCTATAAGGAGAATGAAGAGTAGAGAGGAGGAGCTGAGAGCAGCTATAAGGAGAATGAAGAGTAGAAAGGAGGAGGTGAGAGCAGCTATAAGGAGAATGAAGAGTAGAGAGGAGGAGGTGAGAGCAGCTATAAGGAGAATGAAGAGTAGAGAGGAGGAGGTGAGAGCAGCTATAAGGAGAATGAAGAGTAGAGAGGAGGAGGTGAGAGCAGCTATAAGGAGAATGAAGAGTAGAGAGGAGGAGGTGAGAGCAGCTATAAGGAGAATGAAGAGTAGAGAGGAGGAGGTGAGAGCAGCTATAAGGAGAATGAAGAGTAGAGAGGAGGTGAGAGCAGCTATAAGGAGAATGAAGAGTAGAGAGGAGGTGAGAGCAGCTATAAGGAGAATGAAGAGTAGAGAGGAGGAGGTGAGAGCAGCTATAAGGAGAATGAAGAGTAGAAAGGAGGAGGTGAGAGCAGCTATAAGCAGAATGAAGAGTAGAGAGGAGGAGGTGAGAGCAGATATAAGGAGAATGAAGAGTAGAGAGGAGGAGGTGAGAGCAGCTATAAGGAGAATGAAGAGTAGAGAGGAGGAGGTGAGAGCAGCTATAAGGAGAATGAAGAGTAGAGAGGAGGAGGTGAGAGCAGCTATAAGGAGAATGAAGAGTAGAGAGGAGGTGAGAGCAGCTATAAGGAGAATGAAGAGTAGAGAGGAGGTGAGAGCAGCTATAAGGAGAATGAAGAGTAGAGAGGAGGAGGTGAGAGCAGCTATAAGGAGAATGAAGAGTAGAAAGAAGGAGGTGAGAGCAGCTATAAGCAGAATGAAGAGTAGAGAGGAGGAGGTGAGAGCAGATATAAGGAGAATGAAGAGTAGAGAGGAGGAGGTGAGAGCAGCTATAAGGAGAATGAAGAGTAGAGAGGAGGAGGTGAGAGCAGCTATAAGGAGAATGAAGAGTAGAGAGGAGGTGAGAGCAGCTATAAGCAGAATGAAGAGTAGAGAGGAGGTGAGAGCAGCTATAAGGAGAATGAAGAGTAGAGAGGAGGAGGTGAGAGCAGCTATAAGGAGAATGAAGAGTAGAAAGGAGGAGGTGAGAGCAGCTATAAGCAGAATGAAGAGTAGAGAGGAGGAGGTGAGAGCAGATATAAGGAGAATGAAGAGTAGAGAGGAGGAGGTGAGAGCAGCTATAAGGAGAATGAAGAGTAGAGAGGAGGAGGTGAGAGCAGCTATAAGGAGAATGAAGAGTAGAGATGAGGAGGTGAGAGCAGCTATAAGGAGAATGAAGAGTAGAGAGGAGGAGGTGAGAGCAGCTATAAGGAGAATGAAGAGTAGAGAGGAGGAGGTGAGAGCAGCTATAAGGAGAATGAAGAGTAGAGAGGAGGAGGTGAGAGCAGCTATAAGGAGAATGAAGAGTAGAGAGGAGGAGGTGAGAGCAGCTATAAGGAGAATGAAGAGTAGAGAGGAGGAGGTGAGAGCAGCTATAAGCAGAATGAAGAGTAGAGAGGAGGTGAGAGCAGCTATAAGGAGAATGAAGAGTAGAAAGGAGGAGGTGAGAGCAGCTATAAGGAGAATGAAGAGTAGAGAGGAGGAGGTGAGAGCAGCTATAAGGAGAATGAAGAGTAGAGAGGAGGAGGTGAGAGCAGCTATAAGGAGAATGAAGAGTAGAGAGGGGGAGGTGAGAGCAGCTATAAGGAGAATGAAGAGTAGAGAGGGGGAGGTGAGAGCAGCTATAAGGAGAATGAAGAGTAGAGAGGAGGAGGTGAGAGCAGCTATAAGGAGAATGAAGAGTAGAGAGGAGGAGGTGAGAGCAGCTATAAGGAGAATGAAGAGTAGAGAGTAGAAAGGCAGTTGGATCAGAAGACACAAGTGGAAGCATGGAAATGTTCAGGAAATGTATAGGGAGAGGGGTACAAAGGATGGAACCGTCAGGCTGAAGGAGAGGAAGGCCAAAGAGGAGCTTTAGGATGTAGTGAGGGAGAACATGCAAACTAGCTTACTGTTTATTCCTGAATCCAAACATTACACAGAATAGGGAATCACCCCACTGGACTCTGTAACACTGTAATACACAGGAAACAGTCAAACTCAGATTAACAGATTACAAAAGGTGTAAGATTATAAGAAAGAAAGAACAGAGTTAGAGAAACATGTTGGAAAACAAAACATGACATTAGAGAAACTGCTTGGAAGAACGTCTAGGACTGACTGTAATCCTCTCTAAAGCTACCTGAGAGATACAGGGCTAATGGAGGTTTATTACTGCTAAGCTGCTGTTCAACTCCAGTCCAGTTGGTGGCGCTGGTGTGTCTTAAGTTGTTCTGCCAACCGCCATGAAACATAAGAAGAACAAGAAGCTGCTGTGTTTGTACTGTAGAGCCTCATCTGTAAGTAAAATATGTATTTAATTATAACCCTTATATTTAATTATATCTACATTCTAATTAATAATAAAACATCACTGTGAGGATTTAACTCATTTAAACACACTGACTGCTAGCTGCTCCGCTAACTGTTAGCATCACACATGATTCAGTACTGATGAACCGATTCATTTGAACCGATGAATCAGTTGATCGTAACAGATTCAGAGTTTCTTCATTATTAAATTTAACATTGTTATATAAAACACATTTTCCGCTTTGTTTACAGTTTTTAATGTTTTATACAAACACACCGAGTTCTTGTAGCTCTGTTTACAGGTTGTTTTACAGTTTTATAGTTAGCTTTGCCCCAATCATGTGTGAAAGACACACATGACCATTGTAATTAATGGTCATTGTGAATTTCATATGGACCTGATCACCAGTTCCATTGTTATGCAGTGGGTGGTGATCGGTCGTTATGCAAATCAATTGCATATAAGGTCGGGGGTATTCAACACCAGCTCAGACTGAAGAAGTCATTCGGATTGAGTGACGAAACGTTTCTCTACAAACAAACTTGTGTCCAGATGAACTGATTCAACTTTGTGGATTACAGTTTTATAGTTAAAGTTAAAAGTATTAGTACAGCACTTTTATTGGGAGTTGATGATAAACTAGATGTAATCTGTTGATGCATGCTCAATAATCCAGGTACACAAATCCACAATGTTGAATCAGTTCATCTGGACACAAGTTTGTTGTAGAGATACGTTTCGTCACTCAATCCGAATGACTTCTTCAGTCATTGACATCAGAAAGGTTTGAACTAAACTTCTGTAAACAGATTCTGTAATTTGTCATTAATCCAAACGTAAGAATCTGTGACTTCTTCCAAGTTACTAAAACACATTTCTTATGTTTAGGCTGATTCATGTATTTTGGAAATGTTTGATTGAACCAGTTTTAAGTTCGACTTAATAATTTAACTTTGGGCCACAAAACTGCTTCCACTAAACTCAAAAAGTTCTTTTAGAGATCTTTTCTGCCTGATGCTGCTCAGTTCCACAATAGTTTCAACATTTACACCCTGTTTGCATCCTCACAGCATAAAAAAATAGGCAGTTAAAACAGTCTAAAAGAATTTTCCTGGATTTCTCTTTAATAAAGAATAAAGTACATCTATCTGTCTGTCTGTCTGTCTGTCTGTCTGTCTGTCAGATCTTTTAATAATGCAGTCAACAGAAGAGGAACACGTCACCCCCATGGATCTACAAAATGAAGAATTCCAGAAGAAACTAATAAAAAAGGAGGAAGAAGATGGAAGTTACTTCTGTAAGTAAATGTGGAGCATGATGCCACTTTTCCACCAGACAGTATGGTACAGTACAGTATGGTACAGTACAGTATGGTACAGTACAGTGTGGTACAGTACAGTATGGTACAGTACAGTTTGGTACAGTACAGTATGGTACAGTACAGTGTGGTACAGTACAGTATGGTACAGTACAGTTTGGTACAGTACAGTATGGTACAGTACAGTATGGTACAGTACAGTGTGGTTAGTATTGGAGTAACTAATCATTAGAAATAATAAGAGAATGTGGATAGTGGGATTAGAACCTGTACTGTACCGTACTGTCCTGTGTTAAGTTTTAATCTAACTAAGATTTATTTGTGATTGGAAAACCAAACCCACAACCTTCAGTTTCCTTCAGTTGTTGAGTTTCTTCTTCTCATATTGATGAAATTTCAGGTGAAGGAACCTCAATCCCTGCGGAACATGTCACCTCTGAGGAACTGCTCTTCTCAGAGGACCAACAGTGTGGAGGTTTCCAGATGAAGCCTGTGAAGAAGGAAGAACCTGAAGATAAAGATGAACTCAGTAAGATATTTTTTATCTTGAGTAAAATCACATTTTTATTGAATAAGAATCATTAGTGTCTAAATTTCTTCTGGTATTTTTGTGACCCATTTTTTTTTAATGAATATAAATGTTACAGCTAGTCCTGCTACTATTACCACTCATCACCACCTCTAATACTACCACTACCACAACCTTCAATTCTACCACAACCTACACTACAAGTACTACTACTACTAAATGTATCTAATTATTTAATGTCTTTGTATAGCGCTTTTTACAGTAGACATTGTCTCAGAGCAACTTTACAGTATCCAGGACCAACAGACCAAAAATCTCTGTTGAGCAGCAGAAAGCGACAGTGGCAGGAAAAAACTTTCTTAAAATTACAGGAGGAAACCTTGAGAGGAACCAGACTTGGCAGGGACCTCCATCCTCCCTGGGTAGCCACTCCACTGTTTGCACTCTGTACCACACCCCACATTACACTTGACCCCACATATTGAAACTTGTCTACTCAATTCCTTTTTTTAACCTTTGTGCCACCCTCCCTTTTATTCGTGCAGATTTACTCCTGCTAATGTTTGTTCCACTTCTCTCCAGTGCTCACCTCCATCTCTCCAGGCTCAACTTAACCTGCTCACTTCTCCTGCTACAGGTCACAGTGTCATCAGCAAACATCATATTCCTGTCTGACCTCGTCTGTCAGCCTCAAATTCCTCAAACCCCAGTTCCTGTCTCGGCACTTTTTCATGAGCTTCCTCTAGAAAAACACATAATGCAGCTCCTTCTGGCCTTCCATAAACTTCTCTAATAACATTCTCAAAATGCAAACATCAAATCTGCTCATAAACTCTTACTTGTTTTCTCAGTCTTGCTTCCACCACTCTCTCCCAGATCTTCATACTGTGTTCCTCTTGGCTGGCCAGTTTCTTCAAGTCCTTCACCTTCCCTAGTGTCCAACTTCTCATGTAGCTCAGCATACACCCTTTTCTTTACCTTCACCACATGTTCTTGTACTCCTGCCTCTTTGTGTGTCTGGAGATTCCAGTTCACCAACTTCTTCCTTCTTAAACTTTCTTCCTCCAAATCTCTTGTTCCTCTTCTCATTGTACCTTCCTAGCTTCACCACTTTGTGGTCATTGCCATCACCAGTCTTCTTCCTTTACCTTCCCATATCTGATCCTTGGCTCACCCTCCCTCCTCCTCCGCACCTCCAGAACCATCCTGCAGACCAGCACCTGGTGCTGTCTAACCACACGCCTGTGTGCACCTTTCCCAACGAACCAGGACCAGGATACTGTTGACAGATAAGGCAGTTCTTGCAATGGTTCCGTATTTCATTCTGGATTTGAGGCCAGTATTCAATAAGCTCGCTCGACTTTACTCAGAAGATGGGAGGCATAAACGACAACACATGTTCCTCCATCCCTCTCCTGAGCCAGCATAGATTCCAGACCAATGTCACTGCTGTCAGCTTATACTATAAAAAGATTTGTACTTCTTGAGGGGCTTTTTTCAAATCCTTAAAATCATTTCGACAGTCACACACACTTGATGTAAGATTCCCAAACAAAGGATGAAGGGGTGCAGCATTTTCAGAAAAGTGGTGCGATGGTACCATCCTGATCACTTCAACATTTACTAACAATCTTTATTATTCATAATGTTATAAATGTGTTGTATTATTTTCTGCTTCAGAACTGAACAAGGATTTCTCCTGCTCCTCGTGTCCACGTTCCTCTACAACCCAAAATCACCTCCACAATCACATCAAGAGCTGCAACCATGATAAATATGATGCGCTGGTGAAGATTAAGACTGAACATGAGGATCTGACGCCCACCAGAAGCTCCAGTAATCAGCAAACGTCCTCTGGTACTGTCAGCATTAACACCTCTCTCAGTCCCACACAGGAAGAAAGAAATGTCTGCTCACAGTGTGGGAAGAGCTTCAGGTCCCAGAGTAAACTCAAAATACACCAGCGCATTCACACTGGAGAGAGACCGTATCAGTGCTCTCAGTGTGGGAAAAGCCTTAGTACCCAGAGTTATCTCGAAATACACCAGCGCATTCACACTGGGGAGAAACCGTATCACTGCTTACTGTGTCGAAAGAGTTTTAGATTTCAGAATGTTTTCAAAACCCACCAGTGCATTCACATTGCATATAAACCGCATCAATGCTCACAGTGTGGAAAGAGTTTTAATACACTGATTCATCTCAAAAGACACCAGCTCATTCACACTGGAGAGAAACCGTATCGGTGCTCACAGTGTGGGAAAAGTTTTAATCAACAGGGTTATCTCACAAAACACCAGCTCATTCACACTGGAGAGAAACCGTATCAGTGCTCACAGTGTGGGAAGAGTTTTAGGTACCAGAGTGATCTTAAAATACACCAGCGCATTCACACTGGACAGAAACCGTATCAGTGCTCACAGTGTGATAAGAGTTTTAAAACACTGATTCATCTCAAAAGACACCAGCGTACTCACACTGGAGAGAAACCATATCAGTGCTCACAGTGTGGGAAGAGTTTTATTTGTCAGGGTAAGCTGAAAAAACACCAGCGCATTCACACTGGAGAGAAACCATATCAGTGCTCACAGTGTGGGAAGAGTTTTATTTGTCACAGTAATTTGAAAATACACCAGCGCATTCACACTGGAGAGAAACTGTATCAGTGCTCACAGTGTGGAAAAAGTTTTAGTCAACAGAGTAGTCTCAAAATACACCAGCGCATTCACACTGGAGAGAAACTGTATCAGTGCTCACAGTGTGAGAAGAGTTTTTTTACACAGAGTCATCTCAAAGCCCACCAGCGCATTCACACTGGAGAGAAACCATATCAGTGCTCACAGTGTGGAAAGAGTTTTAATCAGCATAGTTATCTCAAAATACACCAGCGCATTCACACTGGAGAGAAACTTTATCAGTGCTCACAGTGTGGGAAGAGTTTTAGGTACCAGAGTTATCTCAAAATACACCAGCGCATTCACACTGGAGAGAAACCATATCAGTGTTCACAGTGTGGAAAGAGTTTTAATCATCAGAGTGCTCTCAGAAGGCACAAGCGCATTCACACTGGAGAGAAACCATATCAGTGTTTACAGTGTGAGAAGAGTTTTACTGAACAAAGTCATCTTAAAACCCACCAGCGCATTCACACTGGAGAGAAACCATATCAGTGCTCACAGTGTGGGAAGAGTTTTAATCACCAGGGTTATCTCAAAATACACCAGCGCATTCACACTGGCGAGAAACTCTATCAGTGCTCACAGTGTGAGAAGAGTTTTATTACACAGAGTCATCTCAAAAAACACCAGCGCATTCACATTTTACAGAAATGATGTTCACAGTGGGAGAACTGCTTTGCTCATTTAGCAGCATTTAGACACAAGTGTGACACATCAGATTGTACCAAACAAGCTAGAATATAAAAATATAAAATATAAATCCTCCCTGAGTGAGTGAGTGAGTGAGTGAGTTTTGGGGGAAAAAGGTTTGCAATTAATGAATTATACTGTGTAATTAATAGCTAATAATCAATTACAGGCACCACTGTCAGTTTTTAGGGAATTTACCAGGAAATCCAGAATTATAACAGATCAGTTTTTTAGGTCGATTATTTCTCTCATTCAGGGAATCAAACTCACAGCGCTATATTCTGAATTATTCTAAAACATAACACATAAAATTACATAATTATTAAGTTATTAACCTATTAAATTAATGAGTAAATCGTAATAATAAAAGTATAAATCTTTAGGTTAAACTATTACTGGGAAATAATGTGATTATCTATAGTGGAGTGAATGGTGGGTAGAACCAGGAGGTTTAGAGCCTGATTTAAGTGAATGCTATCAGTTAATAGTGGAAGTGAATTGAAAAAAAAAGGTATTGGATCGGCTAGCATATATTGGTCTTAGTGATACTGTGCTTGATTGGTTTTATTCATACGTTTCTGGACGTGTACAGTATGTTCAACTCAGAAATTTTCGTTCACAGTCATCTCCTGTAACTAGTGGTGTATCTCAGGGCTCTGTCCTGGGGCCTCTACTATTTATAATTTACCTGCTTCCTATTGGACGTTTCTTTAGGAAAAACAACATTCAATTTCATTGTTATGCGGATGACACCCAACTATACCTGTCCACTGTGCCCACAGCTACTCTTCCTCGTCCATCTCTCTCTGATTGTCTAATATTTCTAACTGAAATTCTTCTTATAGGTACAAAATCTCCTCTCTCTAAATCGAACAAATTCTCAGTGATGATGGAGAACTCAGTCGTCTCTCCTTCCACTCACAATCTTTCATTTCATGCACATATTAACAATATCACACGATCCACTTATTTCCATTTACGTAACATAAATCGTCTACATCCATTCCTTTCTCCTAGAAGTGCTGATGTTCTTGTTCATGTCCTGGTCACATCCCAAATTGATTATTGTAACTCTCTCCTTTTTGGTCTACCTCATAAAGCTATACATGAACTCCAGTTAGTTCAGAATTCTGCCGCTCGTATTATCTCTAGAACACCTTCCATTTAACGTGTTACTCCAGTTCTCAAGCAGCTTCCTGTCCAGTATCACATCAAATTTAAAATCCTCCTCCTTACGTTTAAAGCTCCTCCATATCTCTCTGATCTTCTTCATGTCTACACTCCTTGCCGTAAACTCAGATCTTCTTCTGCCCTCCAATTATCTACGCCTTTGGTCCGTCTGTCTACTATGGGGGCTAGAGCTTTTAGCTGCTCTGCCCCACATCTCTGGAACTCTCTCCCTCCTGACTTCCACACCGTTGATTCATTTCCTAGTTTCAAAACACGCCTTAAAACGTAGTTCTTTAAACTCGACTACCCTTAATCTGTGTCATTAATTATGTACTGATGTTTTGTATTGTAAGGTGTCCTTGTAAGTTTTGAAAGTGTTTTTTTTTATATGGTAACACAGATGTTACTTGTAATATAATTTGTTTTTCACACATTTTCATGGTTTGGCTTATATAATTTGGTACAATTAGTTTGATACAGTCTGATGTTTTCATATATTTGAGCAGTTGCTACAGTCTGGGCAAATATCCACCTATCCAGTCTAGATGTGGCAGGATGATGATGAGCTGATCTGTGAGGTTCTTCTTGTTTTTCTCCTTTTGCTATGTGTTACATGGATTAGTATTGTTATGGTCATTTATGTGTCATTTATGTATTTTGCTTGTTATTGCTTGTTTGTTAATAAAATATCTACATGTTGAACCTTATTCCTCGGTCTCATTATTGATTCCTGAAAGCTTCTGTCCTGTTTTCAGATAAATAAAACATGTTGAGCATTGATCGCCAACTATAATTCTGTACAGAGCTACATTGAGAATATCAACTTTTCCCTCAGTTCTGTTTGTACATTGGTTAGAAATGACTTCATATTACTAATATAACAACAATTACTATTAGCATTGATTGCTAACAAAAATTCTGTATACAGCTACATTGAGAATATCAACATTTACCTCAGGTATGTTAGTACATTAGTTAAAAAATTGCTCCATGTTGCTAATATAACAATAATTACAATTAGCATTGATCACCAACCTAAATTTTGTATACAGATACATCAAAAATATCAACATTTCCCTTAGGTGTATTGGTACATTGGTAGAAAATGACTCCATATTGTTAACATAACATTAATTACTATTAGCATTGATCACTAACTGAAATTTTGTGCTCAGCTACATTGAGAATATAAACATTTACCTCAGGTATGTTGGTACATTAAAAAAACATCACTCCATATATATAATATATCACTAATTACACTTTCAGACAGCATTCAGACATCCCAAGTCTCCCAGAAGTTCCGGGAGTCTCCTGCATATACATATTTTGGCTCCCTGATGCCCCGGAAATTAGTTTTTGCAACTTGGGATGTCTGAGTATTGATCACCAACTGAAATTCTTTGATTATAAGCTATAATGAGAATATCAACATTTACCTTAGTTCTGTTGGTACATTGGTGAAAAGCGGCTCCATATTGCTAACATAACATGTTATATGTCTTCAGCAAGGAGGTGGTGAGAGCAGCTATAAGGAGAATGAAGAGTAGAAAAACAGTTGGCCCAGAGAACATATCAGTGGAAGTGTGGAAATGTTTAGGAGAGATGGCAGTGGAGTTTTAACTAGATTGTTTAACAAAATCTTGGAATGTGAGAGGGTGAACGATACTTTTGTATGTGCTAAAGTGAGAGGAAAAGAGTCTACATGACAGTAGTGAGGTCTGATATTTTGTAAGGCTTGGAGGCTGTGACACTGAGCTGGAGGTGGTAGAGATGAGGATGCTGTGATTCTAATTAATAGTGTCAAGGATGGAGAAGATTAGCAGGAAGTTTATTAGAGTTATGGTGCAGGTGGGATGTTTTGGAATTAGCAAGGTGAGAATGAGATGGTTTAAGCATGTGCAGAGGAGGGATGAGAGTTATAGAGGGAGAGGGGTATAAAGGATGGAACTGCCAGGCTGAAGGAGAGGAAGGCCAAAGAGGAGGTTTGTGGATGTAATAAGGGAGGACATGCAGGTTGTTGGTGTGACCGAGGAGAATGTTCAGGACAAGATGGAGATGAACCAGAAAAAGCATATTATTTTTTTGTTATTATTATTACAAGAACCACTTCCTCACACACAACAACTAAGTGCAGAAATAACATTCATAGAATCTGTGTCAGCCATGTTCCAGCAGCTTCTAACTAATGGCAGATCTGTTTTTGGTGGTTCCTCCAGACCAATATTCCCTCAGCATAAAGTAAGATTTTGGGGTACTTTTTGACCTTTAAAAAGAGACCACTGTTAAAAAAGACCCCTCCCCCCCACACACAGACATATCTCACTAATTTACAATGTTATGACAGGTGACCATTAGCTCAGACTGTAGCAACCGCTCAGGTATGTGAAGAACAACTTTTATAAGTATCATCTTTGTCAACATGTAAAAAAACGTTTTCATAAGTGGGTCAGGATGACCGTGGCCTCTCAAATGAAACTAGTTTCCTAAGCAGGTTGGATGATGAGGTGAGAGTCACTACAGTCATATTCCAATACACAGGGCAACATCAGCGTTTGATTCAAACATTACACAGAATAGGGAATCACTCCACTGGACTCTGTAAACACTGTAATGCACAGGAAACAGTCAAACTCAGATTAACAATTAATAATTGTTTTAGTATTGTGTTTTTGTTGGAAATATACTCAAGACACCAGTGTGGAAGAAGACAATTTGTCAGAACAAGACAGTAGTTCTTTCTAAATCCCTTGATGAAAAACACACCATTGCCTCTACAGTATCCCTGAATGGCTACACATTTCATCAGCCAGTGATATGTTGGCATTTACATTTACATTTTCTGCATTTAGCAGACGCTCTTATCCAGAGGGACTTACAGACGTGCTTTCATAGTAAACATTTCATTTCTCAAGTTTAAGTAAACAACAATCCAAGAACACAAATCTGCTAAAACCTGTTAGAATCAAAGTGGGTTTTTTTTGTTTTGTTTGTTTGTTTTTTGGAAATTGAAGAAAATTGTTAGTAAATAAGTACAAGTCAACTTAAGTGCTTAGTAAAAAGGTGGGTTTTTAATCATTTTTTAAAGACAGCAAAAGACTCAGCTGTTTGGAAAGACAGATGATGCTTGTCTTCCTTTAGTCCTGGTTGGAGGATGTTGCGCGGTACAGAGTGGGGTTTGATTAGGCTGTGAAAGTAACTTGGAGCTGGTCCATTTTTGGCTTTGTAGGCGAGCATCAGTGTTTTAAACTGAATGCGTGCAGCAACAGGAAGCCAGTAAGGAGAACGCAGCAGTAGGGTGATGTGGCAGTGTTTGGGCTGGTTAAAAACCAGACGGGTAGCTGCATTTTGAATGAGCTGCAAGGGTTTAATAGTGGACAAGGGAGCATAAAAAGATGTTTTTGCAGCAGTCACGTCGAATAAGAACCTGGACAGCAGATCGTGGTAGGAGTGGAGATCAACACTGAGCTTAGATTTCCTCCACTTTCTCTCAGCTGCCCTTAATTCTTTTCTGTTGCTGCGCAATGTATCTGAAAGACAAGGAGCAGGGTGAGAAGGTTTTCCTTGTTTAAGGCTAAGAGGACAGAGCTGATCGAGGGATGTTAAAAGAGAAGAGAGTAGAGTATTAGTTGCAGAGTTGAATGGAAGGGAAGCAAGCCTGTCAGGGTCAGTAGTGAAGTTAGGATGTTAGAGATCAGTGAGGCAGAAAAAAGAAAGTGAAGATTAGGGTGTGTTTTAAGGGTGTAAGTGTGGTTGGAAATAGAAAGTTTTGGGAGATAGAGAGAGAAGGACACAAAATGATGGTCGGAGAGGTGAAGTGGGGTGACAGAAGATTGTCTCCTTTGTGTGTTGGAGGGCTGTGGTTAAAGAGGAGGTCGAAAGATGAAAGAAGAGGAAGAAGACAGGAGAACTGAAGTTTGTCTGTAGGGAGATTAAAGTCACCAAGAAGAGTCAGAGGAGTTCCATCTGAAGGTAAAAAACTCAGGAGAACATCCAGTTCTTCTATGAAGTCTCTCAATGAGCCAGATGGTCTTTAGATGACAATGATATGGAGGGTAATTGGAAAAGTTTACAGATGTACAAAGATAGAATTGTGCTAACAATGGCATAATAAGAAGTGACAATTGTTATAATCTAAATTATTATTGGGCATTACAATATTGGTCTAAAACATTTTGGTATTCAAGGAATGTAATTGGAAATGGGCCAGACCGCCACGTGGCATAAAAACTGTGACCTGGAAGACGAACCAACCTTTTCTGAATAAAACTTTTAAAGAACGTCACCTAGCTTCCTGATAAATTCGGATCGATTCTAACAAAAGATCCACGTTCTAACAAATGGTAGCAGAGGATGGTTAAAAATCGATTAATTAGTGTTCATTGGAAAAATCAGGAGGACTGCAGAGGTGAACGGGATCAGATTGGATCCAGGATCGGGAGAATTCGAAATCTGCCAGACTCAAAAGGGTACCCGACTAAAAAAGGTAAGGGCGATTTAAGTCCTCATTTAGATGCAATCAAATATTTAGTTCTGAGTCTGGTATGTTTAGAATTCTCTCGTAGATAATTAGAAATAATTACTGATAAATGCTAAGGCGTGGTTCCTCTTTCACTAGCAAAGGTATGGTGGGCATGCCCTGACTCCAGGTGAGTCTAAAGGATCCGGTGTGGTTAGAGTCCATGCCCGTTTGGTTAGAGTCCAAACGCAAAGCCTGGTACCAGGTCAGTTGGTTCGAGTCCAACTGTGAAAGCCTGGATGGGTCCAGGTCGGTTGGTTAAAGTCCAACCGTTTGTGTGGTAAATTATTTTCTGGTTGGTTTTGAGCAGTCGGTCCTGAAAACCAATATAGCAATTGTCTTGTGGAATAATCATTGGAATTGATTAAGTTTCCTATTGCATTGTTAGTAATTGGTTAGTAAAGTCAGTGAGGCTAGAACTGGTCAGGGAAACCATTTGCCGGTGTCTTGGTGATGGGTATGTTGTTTTAGTTGTTGTATAGGATTTGTATAGTTTTCCTGTTTCTGTGTGCTCTGTTCTATTTTCTCTAGTTTTCTATTCTTCTAACTCTCTAAAAAAAAAAAAAAAAAAAAATTTAATAAATAAAAAAATGGTCTCCATAACAGCTGGAGAATTGGAAAGGTGGGTGAAAAGTCGAATTGAACAAACTTCTTCAATGAAAATTCGTAAGGCCATGCTGAAGAAGGTAGAACAATGGTTTAAATTTCGAGTAGACAAAGGACTGTATCCTACACGTGGTGACCCAACCCCCGACACAAATACTAGATTGGCGTATGTGAAAATTGCTAAACAGGGTGTAAGCGATGCAAAAACTGAATTGGAGAAAGCTTTAATATCTGCTGAAAATGATTTAGCTCTGACACAGATTATAGTCCAACATAAGAAGCCATTTGTTTAAGCGTGAATTCTGCCCCCGCTGAGAATCACACACACACACCCACTGAGGAGAAACAGGAAGTAACCAATTCAGCACAGATGGCTCCGCCCGACACAGCTGTGCTGGGCTGCGCCCCTCCCCCATATGTAGCGTCAGCCATTTCTGAGCAGACGGCTACCCCCCTCCCGTCTCTCACTCTCACACATACCCCAAATACCACACCCAACGCTCCTGTTTTACCACACACACAAATGCAGACTGGTATGAATCCGGTGCGTGTTATGTTTTCTGATAATGAGCATCAGAGTGAACAAGGTAAAGACATACACACATCAAATGTGACATTAAAGGTGCTAAGTGGGGTTTTACATGCTAAATCAGAAGAATATGAGCAGCTTAGAAGGCAACAGTTTGATTTCCAAGTGAAAGTACAAGAACAGGTACAGCAATTGTCCAATGTGTTAACAGATCAAGTAAAGATGTTGACTGATAGAGTAGAGAGGGCTGAGTATGTTCCTCCAAGAGAACAGGAACTAGAATCTGGGAGGGAGGAATCAGAAGAAGAAGAGGAGGAAGATATTGGAAGTGAAGGTAGCAGCTGGAGGAGAGCAAGTAGGGGAAGAGAACAAGGTAAAATGCAAGGTAGGGTTGTTAGGCCTACAATTAGGGCCAGTAACAGTAGAGAAGGTGTATTAATTACTGGTGAGGATCTGGATGTGGAATGGAAGGAAGGGAAAGACAGTAGAAGCAGAAAAGTGAAGTTGGAAAGGAAAGGAAAGTTGAGTAAAAATGAAGCTCTTGACAGATATGAGAGGGACTTGAGACTGTTATCAAATCAGCTAGAAACTTCAAGGGCTGAGTTTGACATCCCTGCTAAATCTGACTCCTGATCATTGTTTCTTCTCTGTGGTAGACTTAGCGAATGCCTTTTTTAGTATTCCCATTCCCAGTGACATTCAGCCAATCTTTGCTTTCACATACAGAAGTCAACAGTACACTTACACCAGATTGCCTCAAGGCTATAAGGATAGCCCGGGCATCTTCAACAAATGTCTGGTGGAAGACCTTTCTGTCTTACTGACACAGAACGTTTTGAGCAGTGACACCATGTTGATTCAATATGTCGATGACTTTTGCTTGTACTTCTGAAGAGCTCTGTTTACAGGATACTGTTACCATTCTTACTCATCTGGCGAACTTAGGATACAAAGTCAACAAAGCCAAACTGCAGATATGCCGACCTGTCGTGACATTTCTAGGACGGAGGGTTTCCAGCAAGGGTCACTCCCTGACTGCTAACACCAGAGGTTGCATCCTGAATCACCCGAAGCCAACTACCGTGAGTCACCTTCTGTCTTTTCTTGGCTTGACAGGTTATTCCAGGAATTACATTCCTAATTACTCAGGCTTTGTTGCACCTTTGAGGGCTGAAATTACCAGGTTAGGTCAAAGAAACCTAACAGCCAAAGTAGAGTGGACCAAGCCCCTTGAGGCTGCTTTTATTGAATTAAAACAGCAACTGACCTTAGCCAGCGACCTACAACAACCAAAATACTCTGACCCTTTCTATTTGGATGTTTCTGAAAAGAATGGCATTATAAATGCAGTTCTTTTTCAGAAAAGGGGGAGTGGTGTCAGAGCTGTACTCTTGTACCATAGCTCAAGATTGGACCCTGTGGTAACAGGTCAACCAGGTTGTGTCAGATACCTAGCAGCATAGTCCACAGCAATTACCAAAACAGCACATTTGGTCATGTCATCCTCTTATTGCCAATACAAGTCATGGTGTGACTGCAATTTTGATTTCCACAGCCTTTACCCTGTCAAGAGCGAGAAAAGACAGAATCAATAGTATTCTCACTCAACCTCATATCTCATACACTACAGGGAAAATGGTGAACATGACTGAAGGTCTAAATTCCGACCCTGATGCAGAACCACATTGCTGTGAGCAAATTACACAAAAACTGTTGAAGTGTAGAGAAGATTTGGAAGACACTCCTTTAGAGGACCCTGACTTGACTCTATTCTGTGACGGATGCTGTTACAAAGGGGACAAGGGACTTGTAGCCTCATATGCAGTAGTTAAGCAGACTAATGAGGGTTTCATCCCTGTGGACTCAGGAATCATTGAACAACCAGCGTCTGCCCAATTGGCTGAGTTAGTAGCAATCACCAAAGCATTGGAGAAAGCTGCTGATCAAACAGTTAACATCTACACAGACTCAGCTTATGCCCATTCTGTGTTGCATCTAGATGGGCCGCAGTGGATAAGGAGAGGACTAGTGACTGCACAAGGGACACCCATCCAGCATGCAACACAGATTTTTCAGCTGTTGAAAGCAGTAAATAAACCAAAGAGAGTGGCTGTGATTAAGTGTAAGGGTCATTCAAAAGAGCCTGGACTAGTGACACTAGGTAATGATGCAGCAGATCAGGCAGCAAAGAAAGCGGGAGGATACATTAGCCAAATGGTGGTGTTGGCGTCAGAAAACTTGCCTGAGCTAAAAGAAGAGCAGGTAAGGGAAATGCAGGAAAAGGCAGGAGCATATGAAAAGAACAGCTGGTTAGATAAGGGAGCTAGTGTAGTGGAAGGACTGTGGAAAAGTAAGGAAGGATTGATTGTGGCACCATCACATTTGCTCAAACTGTTGATGAAAGAAGCACATGGTCCAACACATGTAGGTACGTCCAACATGCTTGACAGTCTGATGCAAAATTGGTGGCATCCACACATTAGGGATATGGTGAAGAGGTTCGTGGTTGACTGTGAGGTGTGTCAGAGCTACAATCCAAAACCAGGGTATAGAGTGACTGCAGGACGGTTTCCTGTCCCTGAAGGACCCTTTAAAGAAATTTGCATCGATTTCACTGATATGGGGATGGAACACCGAGTGAACGGCTATCGTTACATCCTAGTCATGGTAGATAGATTCACTAAGTGGGTTGAAGCAATCCCAGCCAAAAAGGAAGACTCTAAAACGGTGGTGAAATGGTTAAAAACAGAACTAATACCCAGATATGGAGTTCCCACTTTGATTCGTTCAGATAATGGGGTTCATTTTAATAATGCCAAATTGCAGGAGGTGGAAAAAGCTTTGGGGATAACACACAGATTTGGAGCTGTGTACCATCCCCAGTCCCAAGGGCTGGTGAAAAGGGCCAATAACACCATCAAGACTAAACTGGCCAAAACTTGTCAAGGCTCCAAATTAAATTGGGTTGAGGCTTTGCCCCTGGTGTTGATGTCCATGAGAGCATCACCCAGGAGTGACACTCACTTCTCCCCACACCAATTGTTAACTGGCAGACCCATGTCAGGGCCACCTAGAGACAGGGTGGTGAACAAGGCACTGGATTTGTGGGATGAAGAATTGGACAGCTACTGTACATGAAAGCCTTAACCAAGCTTATTTCCAGCATTAATCAACAGGTTAGGCCCAAGGACAAGAAGAAGGAGCCAAAACCAGAACCAAAGGTAAAGGTTGGACAGTGGGTAAGAACCAAGGTTCACAAAAGGAAGTGGGACAGCCCAAGGTGGACCGGTCCGTGGCAAGTGACAGAGGTCACCTCACATGCTGTGAAAGTCAAGGGTAAGAAAGGAAATCTGTGGCACCACATCACACATTGTACCCCTTCAGATCCACCAAGCAGAACCTGTGAAGAGACCAGAGAAGACCTGAGCAAGAATCTGCCCCTTTTCTGGCACGAGACAGAATTACCAGAGAAACACTCAGGCTGGTGGGAATAGAGATCAGGTAATGTAGTCACTGAAGGAGGTAAGTATATTGCCCATTGTATTGGTAATGATCTTGTTCCAGAAGCCGGAGTTGCAAAACAGATAGGAGAGCAACTTGGAGTGAAGGACTTGACAACAGCTCCTGTGGGTAAATGCACAATACACAGTGAAAAGGGAGTGACGGTGTTTAATTTGGTGACTTAAACTCACTCAAAGGACAAACCAACATTGCAGAACTTCATCTTAGCTGTGCAACACCTGGCCGACTTACTTAAAACCTTAGAAGTACCTGAATTAGGCATTCCTAAATTGGGTGGTGGTCTGGACGGACTTGATTGGCGTACAGTCTGACCAATTTTGCAGGCTTTACTAAAGGACACAGGCACTAAGGTTACTATTTTCTATAGGGAATAGAGAACTCACTGCCTGACTAACACAATGCCTTTTCATCCACTAACAGATCCGTTTAATCAGGCTTTGAAACGATCAGGATGTGGATGCTTTACCATGACCATTTTGGCAATATTGACCATATTATTGGTGGGTTCCATATTCTCACTCAGTACAAAGGGGGATCAAGCACTAAAACTAAAACAGGATAACGATAATCTAGTTAGAGTCAGGAGAGCCCGACAGGTACCATCCATAAGGCAAGATGGGAACAACAAGGTAGCAACCATTCCATATGGGAATCCCAGCACTGCAAATATACCGATGAAAGATGATGGGGAAAAGGTAGTAGTGGTGGCAAGAGCAGAGTTGACTTGGAGGGACCAGCTGGCTATTGAAACAGGTTATGAAGAGACCAATACTTGGCTGGAGTGGATAAGGTACACAATAGGGGAACTGGGAGTGAAAAACTGTTTTGTATGTGCGGCAGCAAAACCCACATTAGCTACTCGCCCTGTTAAATCAGAAAACCTGATGTGTCTGACTTCTCTATTCACCGATGAGCCCAGGAATGACACAAACTGTAGAGAACAGGGTAAACTATTCCCAATCACGGAGCAACCAACTCCCACTAGCGTAAAGGCATACAAAGGTGAGTATGTTTGCTTTAAATCAGACAAAACTGGTGAAATAATTAACAGGGGCAATTTCCCTAGGGGTTGGTGCAATGAAACAATTTCCTTAGGGGATGACGGCATATATAATGATTACAAACTGTTAAATCAAACATCTGCAAGAGCTGACCTTTTGTGGTTATGTGGGGACATGAAGGTCAGAAAAAGGCTGTCTGGTGTCTGGAGAGGGGAGTGCGCTTTGGTGTATTTGATTATGCCTTTCAGAATCTATCATCAAGAAGGCGTGGTGGACCCTGCAGATGTGATGAGACATCACCGCCAGACCAGAGAGGTGAAGCCTGGAGGATCTTTTGACAAAACTGTCTGGATAGATGGAATTGGAGTGCCGAGAGGAGTTCCTGATGAGTTCAAGGCTAGAGACCAGATTGCTGCAGGCTTTGAGAGTGTATTCTTCTGGTGGTCCACAATAAACGAAAATGTAGATTGGATTAACTATTTGTATTATAACCAGCAGAGATTTGTGAATTTCACTGTCCAGGCAGTGGAAGGACTTCAATTGGACAAAACCTCACTAATGACTGTCCAAAATAGAATGGCACTAGATATGTTGCTGGCAGATAAAGGAGGTGTCTGTCACATGATTGGAACCACCTGCTGCACCTTCATACCCAACAATACTGCCCCAGATGGAACTGTTTCCAGAGCCTTGGAGGGGCTGAAGGCTCTCTTAAAGGAATGGAAAGAGAACTCTGGTATAAAAAATTGGTTCACTAAGTGGATGGAGAATTTATTTGGCTCAGGGAAAGGAGTAATAACTCAATTGGCTATGGCAGTTTGTGTGGGATTGGCTATCCTAGTGGTGTGTGGATGCTGTTGTGTGCCATGCATAAAGACCCTGATTGTGAGATTCATCAACACCGTGATTCAAAAGGGGGCAGCAGCAGGCGAAGTCCAGGAAACTGTACTCTACATGCAAACCGATGGGCCAAAAGAAAACTTAAAGAATGAGGAAGATCAGGAGTACTGGACTTAACTTCAATGTTGAGTGTTTGTCTGTCTCGTTTGTCAATATTCTTCTGTCTAGATTGCTGATCGATGGATGACACCAAAGGGGGACCCCAAGAAGCAAGAATAGAAGAAAATGTCGTGAATTAATGTTTTGTGTGTATTTAGCTACAATACAACATATATAGGGTAAAGGACATATTGATAGTTTAAGTAAATAGTAATGTTAAGTTGCAAAACACATAGGCACATATTTGACTAATGTAATCCTTGCATGATTGGTGATGGTTCAAGTTGTCCAAAAGGAGATCACTGAGGTCAAAAGGGGGACCATGGATTTCCTGTCAACAAAAAGATATCATCATCAACACATAAGGGAATTTAGCTTACTTTGAAGATGTAACACATATAGGGAAGTCTCTAAAGGACTATAAATTTTGAATTTCTTTCCTATTCGGTTGCTGAAAGGTCCAAGTAAGCTTTGATTGTGTAACTATAGCCTTCTGAAGCTCTTTGTTGAAGTGAATGCAATGTTTTGCATTCAAAGGGGGAATTGTTATAATCTAAATTATTATTGGGCATTACAATATTGGTCTAAAACATTTTGGTATTCAAGGAATGTAATTGGAAATGGGCCAGACCGCCACGTGGCATAAAACCGGTTAGAACTGGCTGAGTGGAAGCCTGGAACAAAAGGCATACCTTATATGGAGTAGTTCTACACCTGGCCACTAGGGGGTGGCGGTAAACTATAAATAACAACTGCGCTCTCTGCTCGTGGTCTGTTGTATTCTTCACTTAGACGGAGAGGATTCAGAACGCAGCTGCTGTGACCTGGAAGACGAACCAACCTTTTCTGAATAAAATTTTTAAAGAACGTCACCTAGCTTCCTGATGAATTCGGATCGATTCTAACAAAAGATCCACGTTCTAACATGACCTCACGCATTATTATGCCTTTAAGTCCCACACACTACATAATACAAACCTATACCCATGTACAAAAACAAAACACGTTTCTAGTGCTTGTTTCTTTCCTTTTAAATTTTTTTATAATTTTCCTTTTTTGTTGAGATTTGTTCATTAAAAGAAAAATATTTATTTTATCAATAATAACAACCTGTACCAAAAGTCTTACCACAAGTGGTTAACCTGCATGGTAGGCAGCACCTACAGTGGGGCCAAAAAGTATTTAGTCAGCCACTGATTGTGCAAGTTCTCCTACTTAGAAAGATGAGAGAGGTCTGTAATTTTCATCATAGGTACACTTCAACTATGAGAGACAAAATGAGAAAAAAAAATCCAGGAAATCACATTGTAGGATTTTTAAAGAATTTATTTGTAAATTAGAGAGAGAGAGAGAGAGAGAGAGAGAGAGTCAGAGAGGTTTTATTGTCATTTCAGCTACATACAAGTACATATTGAAACGAAACAGCGTTCCTCTAGGATCACGGTGTAACACGGTACAAAAAGTGCAAGACAAAACAGTGTAAATACAAAACACTGTAAATACAACAATAAATACAAAAAATCCTATAATAAATAACTACAAAAGATATTCCTAATTATCCCTAATCTAAACAAGTAATTAGAAGACAGGACTAAAGACAAGTGTTAGTACATGATGGTGAATAGATGGTACAATGGTTCATGAGGTAGTTTTTATTTTATGGTGGAAAATAAGTATTTGGTCAATAACAAAAGGTCAACTCAATACTTTGTAACATAACCTTTGTTGGCAATGACAGAGGTCAAACGTTTCCTGTAAGTCTTCACCAGGTTTGCACACACTGTAGCTGGTATTTTGGCCCATTCTTCCATGCAGATCTCCTCTAGAGCAGTGATGTTTTGGGGCTGTCGCTGGGCAACACGGACTCCACAAATTTTCTATGGGTTGAGGCCTGGAGACTGGCTAGGCCACTCCAGGACCTTGAAATGCTTTTTACGGAGCCACTCCTTCGTTGCCCGAGCGGTGTGTTTGGGATCATTGTCATGCTGGAAGACCCAGTCACATTCCATCTTCAATGCTCTCACTGATGGAAGGAGGTTTTGGCTTAAAATCTCACGATACATGGCCCCGTTCATTCTTCCCGTAACACGGATCAGTCGTCCTGTCCCCTTTGCAGAAAAACAGCCCCAAAACATGATGTTTCCACCCCCATGCTTCACAGTAGGTATGGTGTTCTTGGGATGCAACTCAGCATTCTTCTTCCTCCAAACACGATGAGTTGAGTTTTTACCAAAAAGTTCCATTTTGGTTTCATCTGACCACATGATATTCTCCCAATCCTCTTCTGGATCATCCATATGCTCTCTGGCAAACTTCAGACGGGCCTGGACATGTACTGGTTTAAGCAGGGGGACACGCCTGGCACTGCGGGATTTGAGTCCCTCTCGGCGTAGTGTGTTACTGATGGTAGCCTTTGTTACTTTGGTCCCAGCTCTCTGCAGGTCATTCATCAGGTCCCTCCGTGTAGTTCTGGGATTTTTGCTCACCGTTCTCATGATCATTTTGACCCCACGGGATGAGATCTTGCGTGGGGCCCCAGATCGAGGGAGATTATTAATGGTCTTGTATGTCTTCCATTTTCTTACAATTGCTCCTACAGTTGATTTATTCACACCAACCTGCTTGCCTATTGTAGATTCACTCTTCCCAGCCTGGTGCAGGTCTACAATTTTCTTCCTGGTGTCCTTCGACAGCTCTTTGGTCTTGGCCATGGTTGAGTTTGGAGTCTGACTGTTTGAGGCTGTGGACAGGTGTCTTTTATACAGATAACGAGGTCAAACAGGTGCTATTAATACAGGTAACGAGTGGAGGACAGAAGAGCTTCTTAAAGAAGAAGTTACAGGTCTGTGAGAGCCAGAAATCTTGCTTGTTTGTGGGTGACCAAATACTTATTTTCCACCATAATTTACAAATAAATTCTTTAAAAATCCTACAATGTGATTTCCTGGATTTTTTTTCTCATTTTGTCTCTCATAGTTGAAGTGTACCTATGATGAAAATTACAGACCTCTCTCATCTTTCTAAGTAGGAGAACCTGCACAATCAGTGGCTGACTAAATACTTTTTGGCCCCACTGTATACTATTGTATATTGTATTGTTTGGTAATTGTAGAGAGCTAACAACAGCCGGAAACAAATTCCTTGTGTGTGTAAACATACTTGGCGAATAAAGCTGATTCTGATTCTGATGTTCCAATACATAGTCTGTAAACAATGTAATGCACAAGAAATAATCAAACCCATATTAATAGATTTCAAAAGGTATCAGAAAGAAAGAACAGAGTTAGAGAAGCATGTTGGAAAACAAATAATGACATTAGAGAAACTGTTTGGATGAACATCTGGGACTGACTGTAGTCCTCTCTAATGCCAAGTTCACACTACATGACTTTCTGATTTGCCGGGTCGCTGTACAGTTCACACTACACAACTGGATCTCTTGTAATCGGGAGTCTTTCAGTCGGTGTGTATTTCACACTACACAACTGATCAGTGATTTCCCTGCATTTCCCCTCAGACTGTATCTTACGTTCTCATTGGCTGTTCGACATAGCACTCACTGCCAGTCGGGCAACTCAGATCCAGATATCTGACATGACCGGCGAGCCGGTCGGATGTAGTTGTTGGATAGGTCACACTTAGCGATTGAGAGGCAATCAGGGCAAAAATCGTGTAGTGTAAACTAGGCATAACGCTACCTGAGAGATACAGGGCTAATGTAGATTTATTACTGCTAATAAGCTGCTGTTCAACTCCAGTCCAGTTGGTGGCGCTGGTGCGTCTTAAGTTGTTCTGCCAACCGCCATTAAACATCATAAGAAGAACAAGAAGCTGCTGTGTTTGTACTGTAGAGCTTCATCTGTAAGTAAAATATGTATTTAATTATAACCCTTATATTTAATTATAACTACATTCTAAATAATAATAAAACTAGAGTTCATAATAAAACATCACTGTGAGGATTTGAGAAGATTTAACTCCAGTTTCATTTAAACACACAAACTGCTAGCTGCTCCGCTAACTGTTAGCATCACACATGATTCAGTACTGATGAACCGATTCATTTGAACCGATCCATCAAAATGAATCAATTAAGCGAAACTGATCAAGTTTCTTCATTATTAAATCTCACATTTTTATACAAACATCATATTTTTAACTTTGTTTATAGTATAACTTTGTTTACAGGTGAACTTTGTTTACAGGTGAACTTGTACAGTTTTATAGTCACAGTCAGGTGAAAAGTGTAAGCGAGCGTCTTTAATTGTGTACTAGCTTGATGAAGAAAGGACCAGGACCGACAAAACCTTAAAAATTATTACAAGGAAGAAACCTTTACAGGTACTGAACTCAACAGGGACTCTCGATGCTGCCTGGTGCCACAATAGATTCAGTCAGCCCCGGTTCTGGACTGCTTTGCTTGGGGGGGCAGTAAAACCTAATGAGGGGGCATGTTGATAGTCATGTTTTTGAAGCCAGAAATATATTCAAGGCTTGATTTGTGCATGAATGATGACAGCCAAGCTATTGATACTGGCTTAAAGTGATGTATGAGGTAAAGAAATAAAAATGCATGTTTTCGAACTTAAACTTAAAACCCAATGATTAAAAAATACATGTTGATTATGTAAATGGAGAAAAAAGATGATCTAATTGTATTTCATTTTAATACGCCCCCTTAATTAAATTGCCATTACTAATAGAACAACTCTATTTCTTGAAAGGCTTTAATACAAATTTAAGTCAAAGCTGACAAATGTACCTACACACAGACTGAGAATATTCAAACGTGGAAATAGGAATGAGTGAGAATATTTATATTATTGGGAAATTAAAATATAAAGAAAACAAAAGAATACTAATTCTGTAAAAAAAAAGTGTTTGCCAGTATACCTGCCTCTCGCTCACACTAACAGAACATATACTGCCGAACTGAACTGTTTGGGGCAGTCTGCCGATTTTTATATGATTCAAAGAGCCAATCAGGAATAAGCAAGGAAATATCTTCACACTGTAAAACAAAATGCATTTTTGTGATTGGTTCAGAGATAATTTTAAAAATAGCCGTTGCTTGCATTGTGCTTGGGGGGGCAAAGACACAATTTGGGGGGGCAATGCCCCCCTCAGCCCCCCCCTAGCGCCGGCCCTGGATTCAGTTCATAACAATAACAACAGCCAGTTACAATAGTCTAACAGAATTTCCCTGAATTTCCCATTAATGATAAATAAAGAACATTTATTTATTCATCTGTATTTTAGATCTTTAATAATGCAGTCAGCAGAAGAGAGACACGTCGCCCCTGTGGATCTACAACATGAAGGATTCCAAAAGAAACTAATAAAAAAGGATGAAGATGATGATGATGATTTCTTGTGTAAGTAAATGTGGAGCATGATGCCACTTTTCCACCAGACAGTGTGGTACAGTACAGTATGGTACAGTACAGTACAGTGTGGTACAGTACAGTACAGTGAGGTACAGTACAGAGTGGTACAGTACAGTGTGGTTAGTACAGTGTGGTACAGTACAGTGTGGTACAGTACAGTTAGTATGGGAGTCACTAATCAGTAGAAATAATAAGAGAATGTGGATAGTGGGATTTGAACATGCACTGTACCGTACTGTCCTGTGCTGATACACTCCAGTCTGGATTTAAGTTTTAAATCTAACTAGGATTTATTTGTGATTAGAAAATCAAACCCACAACCTTCAGTTTCCTCAGTTGTTGAATTTCTTCTTCACATATTGATGAATTTCAGGTGAAGTAACTTTAATCCCTCCGGAACTCGTCCCTTTTGTGGAACTGCTCTTCTCAGAGGACCAACAGTGTGGAGGTTTCCAGATGAAGACTGTGAAGAAGGAAGAAACTGAAGATGAAGATGAACTCAGTAAGATATTTTATATAACTTTTTTATAAAATATTTTTTCCTAATTTGGTCGTGTATAAATTACTTATTAATATTACCTCTTAATATTTTTGTGATCTAGTGTTTAGATTGTAGATTTTAGTGCATAAGTGAGCAGGTGATTGAAATGAAGAGACAGAAGTTAAAGAATATTAAACAGTTTTGGTACTGGTATGATGAGGGTCTTGAAGCTCATTGGAATCACAGTCTGGTCCAGCACAGTGTTAGTGTAGGAGTTAATGCAGATAGTGTGATCTGTGGTGGCTTGGAGAGCAAACCGGCTCCAGTCTGTGTGTTGGAACTGGTCCTGGAGAGATGAGTCGGCTCCTTCCGTCCAGATCTTAACTGTTCTCATTGTGGGTCTCACATGTCTGATGACTGTGGTGTACTTGTGAAGCAGGAACAAAGTTTTGGTTTAGCCGTGTTTCACAAAAAATCATGACGCTGCAGTCAATGAACCTTTTCTGTGTCAGGGTCACGATTTTTAGTTTGTCACCACATATTGGCAGGGAAGATACTAGGTAGCGCTGGCTGGTGTGGATTTAGTTTTAGCTTAGCGCGTAAACCTCCATTTGTTGAAACCCTGTTTGAACAAAGGTTTATAGATCGTCTTTTTTGACCGATAGTATAGAAGTACGTGTCTGTTAGTTCTAACTTAAGTGTTTAATGAAGTTGGTCATTACTACCAACAAGAACAACCTTATTTTTTTTCTTCACTAAACAAAGAAATTTCAGGTGAAGGAACCTCAATCCCTGTGGACCTCGCCACCTCTGAGGAACACCTCACCCCAGAGGACCAACAGTGTGGAGGTTTCCAGATGAAGCCTGTGAAGAAGGAAGGAGCTGAAGATAAAGATGAACTCAGTAAGATTTTTTATCTTGAGTAAAATTACATTTTTATTGAATAAAGAATTTCTTTTAGTATTTTTGTGACCCAGTTTTTAAATGTATTTATTTATTTTATCAATTTTACAGCTAGTCCTGCTACTATTACCACTCATCACCACCTCTAATACTACCACTACCACAACCTTCAATTCTATCACAACATCCACTATAAGTACTACTATTACAACTAAATTCTAATGTATTTGTATAGCGCTTTTTACAGTAGACATTGTCTAAGAGCAACTTTACAGAATCCAGGACCAACAGACCAAAAAGCTGTCTCTGGTCTCATGCATGATCACTAAAAGAAAGATGTCTAAAAGCCACCATTAGATACAGCGCATCACCAAGGACTCCGACTTTCCCCAGGTGCCTTCACTCTGGCTGATACCCGTCTATCACAAATCACTTCTGCCACTCTATGCCATCCACTCCACTCTGTTTGCACTCTGTACCACACACCACATTACACTTGACCCCACATTTTGAAGCTTCTCTACTTTCATCACCTCATCCTTTTCTTTACCCTTTGTGCCACCCTCCCTTACATTCATGCAGATTTACTCCTAACTTTTGTTCCACTTCTCTCCATCTCACCTCCATCTCTCCAGGCTCAACTTAACCTGCTCTTTTCTCCTGCTACAGATCACAGTGATTTTGCTAAACAATCTATTTAAAAACTCCACGGCCATCTCTCCTAAAGGTTTCCATGCTTCCACTGGTATGCCGTCTGTGCCAACCGCCTATTTACCCTTCGTTTTGTTTATAGCTGCCCTCATGTCCTCCTTGATAATTCAAGGCACTCTCTGTCTTAATATTTCTCATCTAACTTTTATTCATCAGCTCATCTGCATACTTTATCATTCTAACCTGCTGTACATCCTTTCCAGCTCTGTTCCTCTTGTCTGGCCAATTGCTTCAAGTTCTTTTCACCTTCTCTAGTGTCCAACTTCTCATGTAGCTCAGCATACACCCTTTTCTTTACCTTCACCTCATTTTCTTGTACTCCTGCTTCTTTGTCTCTCTGCCTCTTCCTACTTACATTTACATTTTCGGCATTTAGCTGATGCTCTTATCCAGAGCGACTTACAGAACCTTGATGCTCGTCTTCCTCGAGTCCTGGGTGGAGGATCAAGTCGAGTGAGACTAGTTGTTCAGAGGTTACGCGGTACAGAGCGGGGTTTGATTAGACCACAAAGGTAGCTTGGGGTCCATTTTGGCTTTGTAGGCCAGCATCAGTGTTTTAAACTGAATGTGTGCAGCTACAGGAAGCCAGTGAAGAGAACACAGGAGTGGGTTGATGTGGCAGCAGTGGGGTGATGATGTGGCAGCAGTGGGGTGATGGTGTGGCAGCAGTGGGGTGAGGATGTGGCAGTGTTTAGGTTGGTTAAAAACCAGATGGGCAGCTGCATTTTGAATGAGCTGTAAGAGTTTAATAATGGACATTGGAGCACCTGCCAGGAGGGAGCTGCAGTCGTCCAGCCGTGAGATTACAAGTGATTGGACCAGAATCTGAGGAGCTTCCATGGAGACAAATGGACGAATCTTCCTGATGTGGTAGAGGAGGAACCGGCACCATCTTGTCATGTTGGCTACATGAGAGAAGGTCAACTGGTTATCCAGGACATCACCAAGGCTTCTTACATTATCAGATGGTCTGATCTGGGAGTCATCAAGAGAGTCACCTTCTTAAACTGTCCTGCATTTCACCTCCAAATCTTCTTTTCTTCTTTTTCTGTTCAGATTTTACACAAAGTACCTTCCTAGCTTCACCACTTTGTGGTCATTGCCCAGTTGTCTAGCTCCCCTTCACCACCACCTCTAAATTTATCATGTCTCCTTCCTTTACCTTCCCCTATCTGATCCTTGGCTCACTCTCCCTCCTCCTCTTCACCTCCAGAACCATCCTGCAGACCAGCATCTGGTGCTGTCTGACCACACGCCTGTGAGCACCTTTCCCAACGAACCAGGACCAGGATCTTGTTGACAGATACGTCAGTTCTTGCAATGGTTCCATATTTCATTTTGGATTTGAGACCAGTATTCAATAAGCTCGCTCGGCTTTACTCAGAAGACTGCTAACAGAAAATTCCTAATTCAAGATGAATCACATTTTGTTCTTAACATTTACTAACAGTGTTTATTATTTATAATGTTATAAATGTATTTTATTATTTATAATGTTATAAATGTATTTTATTGTTTTTAATGTTATAAATGTATTTTATTATTTATAATGTTATAAATGTAGTTTATTATTTATAATGTTATAAATGTATTTTATTGTTTATAATGTTATAAATGTATTTTATTATTTATAATGTTATAAATGTATTTTATTATTTATAATGTTAAAAATATATTTTATTATTTATAATGTTATAAATGTATTTATTATTTATAATGTTATAAATGTATTTTATTATTTATAATGTTATAAATGTATTTTATTATTTATAATGTTATAAATGTATTTGATTATTTTCTGCTTCAGAACTGAACAAGGATTTCTCCTGCTCCTCGTGTCCACGTTCCTCTACAACCCAAAATCACCTCCACAATCACATCAAGAGCTGCAACCATGATAAATATGATGCGCTGGTGAAGATTAAGACTGAACATGAGGATCTGACGCCCACCAGAAGCTCCAGTAATCAGCAAACGTCCTCTGGTACTGTCAGCATTAACACCTCTCTCAGTCCCACACAGGAAGAAGGAAACGTCTGCTCACAGTGTGGGAAGAGCTTCAGTACCCGGAGCAATCTCAAAGTGCACCAGCGCATTCACACTGGAGAGAAACCTTATTCCTGCTCACAGTGTGGGAGGAGCTTTCGTACCCAGGGTGCTCTCAAAAGACACCAGCACATTCACACTGGAGAGAAACCATATCAGTGCTCACAGTGTGGAAAGAGTTTTAATCGCCAGTGTCATCTCAAAGTACACCAGCGTATTCACACTGGAGAGAAACCATATCAGTGCTCACAGTGTGGAAAGAGTTATAATGAACAGAATGATCTGAAAACACACCAGCGCATTCACACTGGAGTGAAACCGTATCAGTGCTCACAGTGTGAGAAGAGTTTTTATAATCAGAGTGCTCTTAAAACACACCAGCGCATTCATACAGGAGAGAAACCGTATCAGTGCTCACAGTGTGGGAAGAGTTTTTATAATCAGAGTTATCTTAAAACACACCAGCGCATTCATACAGGAGAGAAACCGTATCAGTGCTCACAGTGTGGGAAGAGTTTTAATCAACAGATTCATCTTAAAATACACCAGCGCATTCACGCTGGAGAGAAACCGTATCAGTGCTCACAGCGTGGAAACAGTTTTAGTCAACAGAGTAGTCTTAAAAAACACCAGCGCATTCACACTGGAGAAAAACCGTATCAGTGCTCACATTGTGATAAGAGTTTTAGTCGATTGAGTAATCTTAATGAACATCAGCGCGTTCACACGCATTCACAGAAACTGTATCAGTGCTCACAGTGTGGGAAGAGTTTTTATCGTCAGAGTCATCTTAAAACACACCAGCGCATTCACACTGGAGAGAAACCGTATCAGTGCTCACAGTGTGGAAAGAGTTTTAATACACAGAGTTATCTGAAAAAACACCAGCACATTCACACTGGAGTGAAACTGTATCAGTGCTCACAGTGTGGAAAGTGTTTTAATCGACCGGAATATCTAAAAAAACACCTGCGCATTCACATTTTACAGAAATGATGCTCACAGTGTGGGAACTGCTTTGCTAATTTATCAGCATTTAGACACAAGTGTGACACATCAGATTGTACCAAACAAGCTAAAATATAAAATTATAAAATATAAATCCTCCCTGAGTGAGTGAGTGAGTTTTGGGGGAAAAAGGTTTGCAATAATGAATTATTCTGTGTAATTAATAGCTAATAATCAATTACAGGCACCACTGTCAGTTTTTAGGGAAATTACCAGGAAATCCAGATTTATAACAGATCAGTTTGTTTGGTCGTTTATTTCTCTCACTCAGGGAATCAAACTCACAGCGCTATATTCTGAATTATTCTAAAACCTAACACATAAAATTACATAATTAAGTTATTAACCTACTAAATTAATGAGTAAATCGTAATAATAAAAGTATAAATCTTTAGGTTAAACTATTACTGGGAAATAATGTGATTATCTATAGTGGAGTGAATGGTGGGTAGAACCAGGAGATTAAGAGCCTGATTTAAGTGAATGCTATCAGTTAATAGTGGAAGTGAATTGAAAAAAAAAAAGGTATTGGATCGACTAGCATATATTGGTCTTAGTGATACTGTGCTTGATTGGTTTTATTCATACGTTTCTGGACTTGTACAGTATGTTCAACTCAGAAACTTTCATACATAGTCATCTTCTATTTACTAGTGGTGTCTCTCAGGGCTCTGTCATGGGGCCTCTACTATTTATAATTTACCTGCTTCCTATTGGACGTATATTTAGGAAATACAACATTCAATTTCATTGTTATGTGGATGACACCCAACTATACCTGTCCACTGTACCCACAGCTACTCTTCCTCGTCCATCTCTCTCTGATTGCTAATATTTTTAACTGAAAATTCTTCTTCTAGGTACAAAATCTCCTCTCTCTAAATCGAACAAATTCTCAGTGATGATGGAGAACTCAGTCGTCTCTCCTTCCACTCACAATCTTTCATTTCATGCATATATTAACAATATCACACGATCCACTTATTTCCATTTACGTAACATAAATCGTCTACATCCATTCCTTTCTCCTAGAAGTGCTGCTGTTCTTGTTCATGCCCTGGTCACATCCCGAATTGATTATTGTAACTCTCTCCTTTTTGGTCTACCTCATAAAGCTATACATGAACTTCAGTTAGTTCAGAATTCTGCCACTCGTATTATCTCTAGAACACCTTCCATTTAACGTGTTACTCCAGTTCTCAAGCAGCTTCCTGTCCAGTATCACATCAAATTTTAAATCCTCCTCCTTACGTTTAAAGCTCCTCCATATCTCTCTGATGTTCTTCATGTCTACACTCCTTGCCGTACACTCAGATCATCTTCTGCCCTCCAATTATCTACTCCTTTGGTCCGTCTGTCTACTATGGGGGCTAGAGCTTTTAGCTATTCTGCCCCACATCTCTGGAACTCTCTCCCTCCTGACTTCCATTGATTCATTCCCTAGTTTCAAAACACGCCTTAAAACGTAGTTCTTTAAACTCGACTACCCTTAAATCTGTGTCATTAATTATGTACTGATGTTTTGTATTGTAAGGTGTCCTTGTAAGTTTTGAAAGTGTTTTTTTATATGGTAACACAGATGTTACTTATATAATTTGTTTTTCACACATTTTCATGGTTTGGCTTATATAATTTGGTACAATTAGTTTGATACATGGGGGGCCAGCTTCACGGAGGTCAATTAGTTTGGTAGAATCTGATGTTTTCATATATTTGAGCAGTTGCTACAGTCTGGGCAAATATCCACCTATCCAGTCTAGATGTGGCAGGATGATGATAAGCTGATCTGTGAGGTTGTTCTTCGTTTTTTTTCTTTTGCTATGTGTTACATGGATTAGTATTGTTATGGTCATTTATGTGTCATTTATGTATTTTGCTTGTTCTTGCTTGTTTGTTAATAAAATATCTACATGTTGAACCTTAATCCTCGGTCTCATTATTGATTCCTGAAAGCTTCTGTCCTGTTTTCAGATAAATAAAAACATGTTTAGCATTGATCGCCAACTATAATTCTGTACAGAGCTACATTGAGAATATCAACTTTTCCCTTAGTTCTGTTTGTACATTGGTTAGAAATGACTTCATATTGCTAATATAACAACAATTACTATTAGCATTGATTGCTAACAAAAATTCTGTATACAGCTACATTGAGAATATCAACATTTACCTCAGGTATGTTAGTACATTAGTTAAAAAATTGCTCCATGTTGCTAATATAACAATAATTACTATTAGCATTGATCACCAACCTAAATTTTGTATACAGATACATAAAAAATATCAACATTTCCCTTAGGTGTATTGGTACATTGGTAGAAAATGACTCCATATTGTTAACATAACATTAATTACTATTAGCATTGATCACTAACTGAAATTTTGTGCTCAGCTACATTGAGAATATAAACATTTACCTCAGGTATGTTGGTACATTAAAAAAACATCACTCCATATTGATTAGGGGGGCTTGGCGAATCCACCTGGTTAAACTGTCACTGACAAAACAGCAGAAAAGAAAAACAGGTGGACAAAAAAGGAGAAGGTATTTATCTTTTCAGACACTTTGTCTGGTTAGTCTGATTGCTGCATTCGGCTCTCACTTCCGGTGGTACGCACGCTGAGACGCTAGCCTAGTTGTTTGTTTGTAGCCTTTAGCTAAATAACTTTTTATATACGTATGTTTTAAACATATAATTTATACGTTAATCTTCCGTGTGTTGTTGATTTAGTTTTATTTTGTTTATCGTAAAAAAAAGCGCTTGTGTTTACTAACGTAAATTCGTGCTGTGTTGGAAACTAGGAAACTTCTGCTACCGGCATCCGAACGAAGCCGGTTTTGTTTGTTTTTGTACTTCAGCGCATAAACATCATAATTATCCAGAATTAAAACCGTTTTCGGTCCGCACGAAGCGCGTTTGTGTTTGGTTGTGTTCTGTATTTCAGCTCTTAAAACACCTTTGTTTTGTGGGGAGTTATAACCGTTTCTGTTCGTAGGAAGCGCGTTTATTTGTTTAGTACACCAGTGCATAACACCGTTTTCCTTTAGAATTACAGCCGCTTTTGTCCGAACGAAGCGCGTTTGTGTTGTTTGGTTGGTGGTTTTTGTATTCCAGCTCATCATCGCCTGTTTCATCCGGAATTAAAGCCGTTCTTCTGTGACTACCAGCAGAAGCGCCGGTGAATCCAACATTAACATCATCTCCAACTCATCTTGTAAAGCTAAGTACATTTCTTTGCTACTATGGCCCCAGCAGGAGCATTATATCCATGTTCCGAGTGTAATATGTTCAGTTATTCCTTCTCCGTGTTTAGTGATAACTTTACATGTGATAAGTGTAGATTAGTTGTTAGTCTAACGGAGAAGATCTCAGTGTTAGAAGGGCGCATTCAGGCGTTAGAACAGACTACTACTAGTGAGGGCTTAGATTCAGCTGTAGCAGTCCCGAATGGCAGCAGTTCAGGTGTAGAACCCCAGACTCCGGCATTAGAGCCCTCACAGCGGGGCGACTGGGTGACGTCTCGGCGACATAGTCGTAGGGAAAAGCACCGACCATCTCAGTTGCACGTGTCCAACAGGTTTTCCCCACTCAGTGAGCCACCCGCTGAGAAGCCTGTTAATGTAAGTGCTCTGGTTATAGGAGATTCTCAGCTCCGACACGTGCGTATTGCAACCCCCATAGAGACACCAGCAACCATAGTCACCTGTATTCCGGGGGCCAGGGCGCCTGACATCAGAGCAAATCTAAAAGTGCTGGCTAATGCTAATCGTAGATTTTCGAAGATCGTTATCCACGTCGGCACTAATGATGTTCGTTTACGGCAGTCTGAGGTTACTAAGAGTAATGTTAAAGAGGTGTGTGAGTTAGCTAGGTCGATGTCTGAGGCAGTAGTGTGCTCTGGCCCCTTACCGATTCGACCCAGTGGCGAAACCTACAGCAGGTTGTTGTCGCTGAACCGCTGGATGTCTAAATGGTGCTCAGAAAACTGCATTGATTTTGTAGATAACTGGTCCACCTTTGAGGGAAGGCCTGGTCTTTTGAAGCGGGATGGTGTCCACCCCACGTGGGAGGGTGCTGCTCGCATTTCTTGCAGCATAGGTGACAGGCTTTACCACCGCGTTAGTGTAGCGGCAGATAGTGTTAAATGACTATCCAGAGCCAAGACCAGGCAGCAGACTAACAGGCCTAACCGACTGTCTGCGAGTCGCCATCGGACGTCACCTGGAATCCTTAGGTCACAAACCATTGAGACTGTGTCTGTTTACCGTGGCAGGTGTAAGCCAAAACAAAATCAAAAAGTATGTCATAATAACTTAATTAAAATTAATCTAAATGAGCATCATGAAAACCCTAGTAAAGTTAAACTAAAGTTAGGACTTCTAAACATCAGGTCACTTGCATGCAAAACAGTAATTGTAAATGAAATAATTACAGATAATTGTCTTAGTGCCCTGTGTTTAACCGAGACCTGGGCTAGACCTGATGAGTATCTAGGTTTAAATGAAGCATCTCCTCCGGGTTACAGTTATGAACATAAGCCACGTCTTAGCGGTCGTGGTGGAGGAATAGCCGCAATTTATGATAAAGACATAGGTCTTACTGTAAAATCATCTCCCATAACAAACTCGTTTGAAGTTCTTATCTCTGACATAACCAATAAATGTTCATCTGATAAAAATAGTATGTTTAAGCTGGTTACTGTTTATCGACCCCCTGGTCCTTACTCAGAATTTCTTAACGAATTTGCCGATTTTCTTTCTAAATTAGTTTTATCAACTAAGAAAGCTTTAATTGTTGGTGACTTTAATATTCATTATGAGGATAAGTGTAATCCACTCAAAATTGCGTTTGACTCTATTTTAGAATCCTTAGGCATCACCCAAAATGTAACAGGACCCACTCACCGCTGTAAACATACCTTAGATTTAATACTTACTTATGGTATAAACATAGACAACCTGGAAATTATACCACAGAATGACTTAATCTCTGATCACTCTCTACTAATTTATGAAGTGTCCCTGTCCAATAATATACAGCAACCAAATCGTTTTAAATGTAAGCGCACTATTACATCTGCAACTGCAGCAGCGTTCATAAACTGCCTACCAGAATTACCAAATATATCAGCATCAGAACCTAAAGAACTAGATCAGGCAACTCAAAACCTAGAGACCGTACTGCGCACAACCTTAGATAACGTAGCCCCACTCAAAACTAAACTGATTAGGGAGAAAAAACTTGCTCCTTGGTACAATGACCACACATGCGCACTTAAACAAGCAGCACGAAAATTAGAACGCAAGTGGCGTCACACTACACTAGAAGTGTATAAGATTGCTTGGAAAGATGCTCTAACTGAGTATAAACATGCACTTATAAAAGCTAAATCTTTATATTATTCATCCCTAATAGAGAAAAATAAAAACAATCCCAGATTCCTTTTTGAGACAGTGTCCAAATTAACTAAAAACGTTAATGAAACTGAATCTAATATACCGCCTGACTGTACCAGCGATGATTTTTTAAAATTCTTTAATGACAAGATAGAAAAAATACGACTTCAGAGTCAGATTGTGTCACTTGCCAATGTTAAGTATGGACTCACTCCGAGCAGCATTGGTGATAACAGTGGTGATAATAGTAACGAGTTAATCCAACTAAATTCCTTTAATCCAATCTCCCAAAATGAACTAACTGTGTTGATTAAATCATCGAAGTCATCATCGTGTATACTCGATCCTGTTCCAACTCGTTTACTTAAAGATTTACTCCCAGCTATTGTAGAGCCCCTGCTTACATTAATCAATGCATCCCTTAGCCTTGGATATGTACCTAAATTGTTTAAAAGTGCTGTTATTAAACCCCTGATTAAAAAACCTAATCTTGATCCACATGTACTAGCTAATTATAGGCCAATTTCAAACCTTCCTTTTGTCTCAAAGATATTAGAAAAAGTCGTTTCCAAACAGTTATGTTCTTATTTGAATGAAAATTGTATTCATGAAAAATTTCAATCAGGATTTAGACCCAATCATAGTACCGAAACCGCATTAATTAGAGTAGTTAACGAGTTGTTAATGTCTTCTGATAATGGATGTGTCTCTTTTCTTGTTCTATTAGATCTTAGTGCAGCGTTTGATACGGTCGATCATAACATTTTACTGGAGAGGCTAGAAAATACAGTAGGTGTTAAAGGACTCGCACTCTCTTGGTTTAAATCATATCTGACTGACCGCTCTCAATTCGTTTATGTAAATAATAAATGCTCGGAAACTACAAAAGTAAAGTATGGTGTTCCACAGGGGTCGGTACTGGGACCGCTATTATTTACACTCTATATGCTTCCACTAGGTGAAATTATTCATAAACATGGCATAAACTTTCACTGCTATGCAGATGACACACAGCTGTATATATCAGCCAAACCAAATGATACTGACACAATCAGTAAGATAGAAGATTGTGTAAACGACATAAAAAACTGGATGTCGTGTAATTTTCTTTTACTTAATTCAGATAAAACAGAGGTTTTACTTGTTGGCTCTAAAGCTGCAAGAGACAAATTGTCTAACCTGGTGCTAAACTTAAACACGTTCTCTGTTACTCCCAGCCCAGATGTAAAAAACTTAGGTGTCACAATAGATTCAGATCTCTCATTTGATACACACGTTAATAATATTACTAGAGTTGCTTTCTATCATTTGCGTAACATTTCTAAAATAAGAAATATACTATCTGTTAATGACGCCGAAAAACTGATCCATGCGTTTATAACTTCTCGGTTAGATTATTGTAATGCTCTTCTAACTGGATGCTCTGGTAGATCCTTAAACAAACTCCAGTTAGTTCAAAATGCAGCAGCTCGAGTGCTAACTAGAACTAAAAAATTTGACCATATTACTCCTGTTCTATCATCTCTACACTGGCTGCCAGTTAAATTTCGCATTGATTACAAAATACTTTTACTAACTTATAAAGCGCTACATGGTCTGGCTCCACAGTATCTGAGTGAACTTATTAATCACTACAGCCCAGCGCGTCCACTTCGTTCACAAGATGCAGGGTTACTTATAGTTCCTAAAATTAAAAAGATCACGGCTGGTGGAAGAGCGTTTTCCTACAAAGCTCCACAACTCTGGAATAATCTTCCTGCCTCTATTCGGGATTCGGACACAGTCTCAATGTTTAAGTCTAGACTGAAAACATATTTATTTTCTCAGGCTTTTGATTAGTATAGACAAAGGCGCAGAGCTTGGGGGTTCTTGGTCATAGAAACTTGTGGTGATCAGGGATGTTGGGTTGCTGTCGTTCTGCCTCTCTTGTCCGATCACTCAGGTTTGGTGACGGTGGGGAGATGGGCGCTGATGTCCTATGAAAGCCTTCATGACCTTGTTACCTGCTTGCTCTCCCTTTTAGTTATGCTGTAATAATTAGGGCTGCCGGAGTCTAAAACTCTCTGTAAAACTGTTTGTCAACTAGCATTGTACATTATTAACTACATTCTCTGTTGTTTTACCCCGAGGGCATTCTGATGGAAACCTGTTTACCCGCCGAGGTTAAGGATTGAAGTCGAGACTGCCGGGACAACGATGCTGCTCCTGTCAGATGTGACTGGTCTGGAGTAATTGCAACGACAAGAAATCACTACAGACTTTATTGAAGACGAGTGGATAACAACTCTATTATTATTTAATTGTTTATTTATCTATTTATTACCAGTTATGACTTTTAGATCATTTAATTCTGTGTTTGTATGATTTGTGTAAATCGTGTATTTATTTAAAGTATCCTCCAGGCCACCCATGAAGGATGGGCCCTGCTGAGTCTGGTTCCTCTCAAGGTTTCTTCCTGTAATTTTCAGGGAGTTTTTCCTTGCCACAGTTGCCCTCGGCTTGCTCAACAGGGGTTTTTGTATCTGTTGGTCCTGGATTTTGTAAAGTTGCTTTGAGACAATGTCTATTGTAAAAAGCGCTATATAAATAAAGTTGACTTGACTTGACTTGATTATATATCACTAATTACACTTAGCATTCAGACATCCCAAGTCTCCCGGAAGTTCCGGGAGTCTCCCGCATATACATATGTTGGCTCCCTGATGCCCCTGAAATTAGTTTTTGCAACTTGGGATGTCTGAGTATTGATCACCAACTGAAATTCTTTGATTATAAGCTATAATGAGAATATCAACATTTACCTTAGTTCTTTTGGTACATTGGTAAAAAGCGGCTCCATATTGCTAACATGTTATATGTCTTCAGCAAGGAGGTGGTGAGAGCAGTTACAAGGAGAATGAAGAGTAGAAAAACAGTTGGCCCAGAGAACATATCAGTGGAAGTGTGGAAATGTTTAGGAGAGACGGCAGTGGAGTTTTAACTAGATTGTTTAACAAAATCTTGGAATGTGAGAGGGTGAACGATGCTTTTGTATGTGCTAAAGTGAGAGGAAAAGAGTCTACATGACAGTAGTGAGGTCTGATATTTTGTAAGGCTTGGAGGCTGTGACACTGAGCTGGAGGTGGTAGAGAAAAGTAAGTAAGAGTCCTCTGTTGAAGACACACCATTGGTTCAATGAAAGACTGGTGTAAACACAGTCTTGTTGTCTAAGTCTTGTTGTTGTTCTAAGAAACCATTTCAAGAACCAACTTTCTGGTTAAAAAAGACTTTGTAAAGTGTATGCACTAGACTTTCTTTAATTAGAAAGGCGATTTTCTTTAATTTCCTTCAGGATCAATAAAGTATCTATCTATCTATCTATCTATCTATCTATCTATCTATCTATCTATCTATCTATCTATCTATCTATCTATCTATCTATCTATCTAAAACTGAAGACTAACCCATGATCAAAGAAATAACAAGGAAATAAAAATAATAACAACCTGTACCAAAAGTCTGACCACAAGTGGTTAACCTGCATGGTAGGCAGCACCTGTATACCATTGTATATTGTATTGTTTGGTAATTGTAGAGTTCACACTACACAACTGGATCTCTTGTAATCGGGAGTCTTTCAGTCGGTGTGTATTTCACACTACACAACTGATCGGTGATAGGGGGTCACACACTACACCATCTATCACCGACTGGAATCACAGGCAATCTTCTCTGGTGTCCCAAACTATTTTTTTTATTTTTTTTTTTTTTTCAAAAACACACGTGAGAAGTGACGAGGGGGTTTAATGATACCACGTCCAAAAATGCACGTTAACGAGTTGGAGGTTAATTAATATTGTTTGCAATGCAGTGTTGGTGTTATGTTTTGTAGAGAACAATCAAATCAGAAATACTGTAAAACGTGTGTGTGTGTGTGTGCTGATGTATTCTGATATAAACTATATTACCCCCCTGTACCACCTGTTTACACTCCTCCCCTGCGTTTCCCCTCAGACTGTATCTTGCGTTCTCATTGGCTGTTCGACATAGCACTCACTGCCAGTCGGGCAACTCAGATTCAGATATCTGACATGACCGGCGAGCCGGTCGGATCGAGTTGTTGGGTAGGTCACACTTAGCGATTGAGAGCCGAGTTTTGATCGCAGAGCGAACGCCGAGTTGTTCCCGGGTTAGCAAATCTAGCGCCAACCAGTCGCAGAGCGAAAATCAGGGCAAAAATCGTGTAGTGTGAACTAGGCATAACGCTACCTGAGAGATACAGGGCTAATGGAGGTTTATTATTGCCTCGTTTGTGTCGGAGGGCTGTGGTTAAAGAGGAGGTCGAAAGATGAAAGAAACCTATACCCATGTCCAAAAACAATACACGTTTCTAGTGCTTTTTTCTTTCCTTTTTAATTGTTAGTTGAGATTTGTTCAATAAAATAAAAAAATATATATTTTATTAATAAAATGTCCCCAAATTCACTTAAAAATAATGTGTTTTTTCATGTACCACCAAAATGTGTGCAGTAGAGGGTTAACACATTACAAAAATTATAATAAAGAAAGAACAGAGTTAGAGAAGCATGTTGGAGAACAAAACATGACATTAGAGAAACTGCTTGGAAGAACGTCTAGGACTGACTGTAGTCCTCTCTAAAGCTACCTGAGAGATACAGGGCTAATGGAGGTTTATTACTGCTAAGCTGCTGTTCAACTCCAGTCCAGTTGGTGGCGCTGGTCCGTCTTAAGTTGTTTTGCCAACAGCCATTAAACATCATCAGAAGAACAAGAAGCTGCTGTGTTTGTACTGTAGAGCCTCATCTGTAAGTAAAATATATATTTAATTATAACCCTTATATTTAATTATAACTACATTCTAATTAATAATAAAACTAGAGTTCATAATAAAACATCACTGTGAGGATTTGAGGAGATTTAACTCCAGTTTCATTTAAACACACAAACTATTATCTTCTCCGCTTACTGTTAGCATCACACATGATTCAGTACTGATGAACCGATTCATTTGAACTAATCCATCAAAATGAATCAATTGAGCGAAACTGATTACGTTTCTTCATTATTAAATCTCACATTTTTATACAAATATCATATTTTTAACTTTCTTTATAGTATAACTTTGTTTACAGGTGAACTTTGTTTACAGGTGAACTTGTACAGTTTTATAGTCACAGTCAGGTGAAAAGTGTAAGCGAGCGTCTTTAATTGTGTACTAGCTTGATGAAGAAAGGACCAGGACCGACAAAACCTTAAAAATTATTGCAAGGAAGAAACCTTTACAGGTACTGAACTCAACAGGGACTCTCGATGCTGCCTGGTGCCACAGTAGCTTCAGTTCATAACAATAACAACATCCAGTTACAATAGTCTAACAGAATTTCCCTGAATTTCCCATTAATGATAAATAAAGAACATTTATTTATTCATCTGTATTTTAGATCTTTAATAATGCAGTCAGCAGAAGAGGGAAACGTCACCCCTGTGGATCTACAACATGAAGGATTCCAAAAGAAACTAATAAAAAAGGAGGAAGAGGATGATGATGATGATTTCTTGTGTAAGTAAATGTGGAGCATGATGCCACTTTTCCACCAGACAGTGAGGTACAGTACAGTGTGGTACAGTACAGTATGGTACAGTACAGTGTGGTTAGTACAGTATGGTACAGTACAGTTATTATGGGAGTCACTAATCAGTAGAAATAATAAGAGAATGTGGATAGTGGGATTAGAACCTGTACTGTACCGTAATGTCCTGTGCTGCTACACTCCAGTCTGGATTTAAGTTTTAAATCTAACTAGGATTTATTTGTGATTAGAAAATCAAACCCGCAACCTTCAGTTTCCTCCAGTTGTTGAATTTCTTCTTCACATATTGATGAATTTCAGGTGAAGTAACTTTAATCCCTCCGGAACTCGTCCCTTCTCTGGAGCTGCTCTTCTCAGGGGACCAACAGTGTGGAGGTTTCCAGATGAAGCCTGTGAAGAAGGAAGAACCTGAAGATAAAGATGAACTCAGTAAGACTTTTTTATAACTTGAGCAAAATAATTTCTCCTAATTTGGTCATGTCTGAATTACTTGTAATATTTTTGTGATCTAGTGTTTAGATTGTAGATTTTAGTGCATAAGTGAGCAGGTGAGTGAAATGAGGAGACAGAAGATAAACTTTTGTTGCCGGTGGTTTAGACATTAATGGCTGTATATTGAGTTATTTTGAGGGAAGAATAAATGTACACTGTTATATAAGCTGCACACAGACTACTTTTCATTGTGTCAAAGTGTCATTTTGTCAGTGTTGTCCCATGAAAAGATATACTTAAATATCTGCAGAAATGTGAGGGGTGTACTCACTTTTGTGATACACTGTAGATAGATAGATAGATAGATAGATAGATAGATAGATAGATAGATAGATAGATAGATAGATAGATAGATAGATAGATAGATAGATAGATAGATAGATAGATACTTACTTTATTGATCCCGAAGGAAATTAGAGTCCCAGTAGCATTGCACATCAAATCAAATACACACTATAAAGAAAACTATATAAATTCGAAAAAGTACAAACACTTTCACAGATTGAATGTAACCTGAGTTTTACATATATTGCATAGCTACAGAGCAGTTATTAATGATGAGGATGGATTGAGTGTAAATAACAAAATAAACAAATGGAATGGAATTAAGAGTGCAGGAAGGTGCAGTTCCAAGTATACAGTACATGGTACAGAATAAATATAGATTAAATATTAAATATAAAGTGATAAGTGACAAGTATTGCACATAGAATTGGGCCAATATAGCCATAACTTTATGTACATTAGCATACATATGCATGTGTATGAATATACTTAAGTACACATATATACTGTACATGTATATACACTCAGTCCTTAGTGATCACCCGTTGTCCACGAGTGCCTAATGGCTCTGGGGACGAATGACCTTTATAATCTGTCCATGGAGCAGCTCAGTGACAGCAGTCGGTCACTGAACATACTCCTCTGTTTTATAATAACAGTGTGCAGGGGGTGGTTCACATTGTCCATTATGGTCACCAGAGATTCCAGGTCTATGCCGACCACTGCCCCAGCACGGCTGATCAGTTTGTCCAGCCGTGCTTCGTCCTTCCTTCTTAATACTGCCACCACAGCACAGCATAGAAAAGGACACTGGCAACCACAGACTGATAAAACATGTGGAGAAGTTTCCTGCAGATGTTAAAGGACCTCAGCCTTCTTAGGAAGTAGAGCCGGCTCTGTCCTTTCCTGTACAAGATGTCCGTGTTGGCTGACCAGTCCAGTTTGTCATCCAGATGCACTCCTAGGAATTTGTAGGTCTTGACCACCTCCACATCACTCCCCTCGATTAACATTGGCTGTAAGGGTTGCCCTGACCTACTAAAGTACTAAAGTCCACTACCATCTCCTTTGTCTTGGATGCATTTAGCTGCAAATGGTTCACTCTGCACCACACAGCAAAGTCTTTCACCAGGTTCCTGTACTCATCTTCCTGGCCATCTCTGACACATCCCACAATAGCTGTGTCGTCTGAAAACTTCTGCATGTGGCAGGTCTCAGAGTAGGGTTGGGCGGTATGATGGTATTACGGTATACTGCGGTATTTAAAAATGGTGACGGTATTCAAAAATGGTGACGGTATTTTTTAAATGTGAAGCGCCAAATTTTTTTGCAGGTTTACCTTGGAAACTGAGACTTTAGGACACGCGCGCATCCACAGTAAGGGAGGGGTGGGAGGGGTAGGCGGTTGGGGCTCGCTGATTGGCTGTAAGGTGATAACACATAGAGACGAGTGAAGAGCCACCCTGGCTAGCGTTAGCTGTGAGCTAACAAGCAGAAACTGAATAACGGCTCGTCTTTTAATTTTTCAAAATCAACATTTTTTATCAGTTCAACCGGAAATGAACACAAGCGCGTGCATGCGCGGACATGTACTTATTTACTAAATATATCTTCAGTGTAAATCGAGCACAAGTGTTGAGAAAAAGGAGCAAACAGTAACAATAACGTTACGCCCAATCCGCTGTTCTGACTCTTGTGTCTGCCGTAGATTTTCCTGCCTATGTAAGAACAATTTTTTCCTAAATAAAAGCGCTATATTAAGAAAAAAGAACGTCTCACCTGTCGTGTAATGTGAATTATAAAATATATTGTCTGGCCCTTTAAGAAAGTTAAGCGCACTATAGGGCGTAGGGAGCGAGTGTGTAGGGAAGAGATTGGATTTGTACCGTTTCCGTGTTCGTGTTTTGCACTGAGCTTGTGTGACATGTAAAGTAACGTTCTCGTTAACCACTCAAATGTTTGGACTTTGAATTATTTTAACATTATTTTACATCACCGTCATCGCAACATGAACATTTACATTCATATTTTTTGTTACGGTATTGAACTTAATTCTGGATTACAGGCAGAACTAATCGTACACGTTTATACACTTTTAAGAAATAGCTGTAACTATAAACTAACCAGTTAACTTTTGAAATATATTGAAGTGTTTAGCTGCTGTTATTCTGTTTTGTGTGGGCAGAGAGAGATTACAATGCCAAAATGTTATGTGTTAATGTTTGTGTTAAAGTGTAATTGATACAGATGCATTTATACTTATGCGTATTTATTATAGATCAGATAAGAAAAGCAATGTTTGACGTTCAGATTGTTAAATCTTTTTATAATAAAACATTGAAATAATGTAATTACACTCGTGTGTACACTGTACAGTTTGTCCGCGACCCCCCCACCGCGGTAATACTGTATACCGCGGTATTTCCTGAAGACGGTATGACGGTATGAAAATCGGCAATACCGCCCAACCCTATCTCAGAGTTGTAGCTGAAGTCCGATGTGTAGAGTGTGAAGAGGAAGCGGGAAAGTACAGTCCCCTGTGGTTTCTCCTGTGCTGCTGACCACTGACTCTGATGTACAGTCCTTCAGTCTAACATATTGTGGTGTGTTAGTGAGGTAGTCAGTGATCCAGGTTACAAGGTGTGGGTCCACTTGCATTCCAGTCAGCTTGTCTTTAAGTAAGAGAGGCTGTATGGTGTTAAAGGCACTGGAAAAGTAAAAAAACATGATTCTTACAGCGCTGCATTCCTTGTCCAGATGAGAGTGGGCTCTGTGGAGAAGGTGATGGCATCCTTAACCCCCACCTTTTCCAGGTAGGCAAACTGTAGTCGATCTACAGTGTGTTGTACTTGGGGTCTGAGGAGGTGGAGTAGCAGACACTCCATGGTCTTACTGTGGCTTGGTTATGGTCTGATTTTCCCAGTGGGGGCAGTGGTGGGGTGGTGTATGCTTCTTTTACATTGGCATAAAAAAGATCAATTGTCCTGTTTTTTCTTGTAGGGCAGTCCACATACTGATGAAACACAGTTAATGTAGAAGCCAGTGTAGTATAGTTGAAATCTCCAGATATAACAATGAAAGTATCCGGGTGCTGTGTCTGTAGTCTCGCGATGGTTGCGTACGTGACGTCACACGCAGTCTCAGCGTCAGCCTGTGGTGGAATGTAAACACACACAGCAATGGCGTGGGAGAACTCCCTAGGCATGTAATAGGGTCGCAGACTCGCCGCTAGCAGTTCCATGTCCCGACAGCAGATCACCTCCTTCACTGTTACATGTCCAGGGTTGCACCATGTGTTGTTTACAAAAAGAACGAGTCCTCCTCCTTTCCTTTTGCCGGTGAGCTTAGCGTCCCTGTCCGCTTTCACTGTCGTAAATCCAGGAATGTTTACATTAGCATCGGGAATGTTGCCAGTTACCACGTTTCCGTGAAACAGAAAAAACTGCACTCGCGGTATATTTTCTAATTACTAACCAGCGCTGCTAGCTCGTCGGTCTTATTAACTAGCGGGTTTACATTCCCCATCACCACCGAAGGAACAGATGGCTTAAATCTCCAGCATTTCTCCAACCGCTTAGCCTTTAGCTTAGCACCAGCTCTGCATCCCCCTGTGTTTGCGCTTTAGTTCCTCCGGAATGGGATGCATTGTGCCGGAGTGCCCCATTGTTCTTAGAGCGAGCAGCTCGTCCCTCGAATAAACGAAGTATTTGCCACTCTCTTGCGTATAAAAAGACTCCATATTCATTGGATATACGAAAATACACAAAATACACACTAAACATACACTATATAACAGAAAAGGAAAGAAAAAATGCCGTAATAGGCAACGCGAACACAGAGCTACCAGGAAGGCTGCCACTCGTTGCGGCGCCGGAAGTGAAGAGCTCGGAAGAGTTTAGCAGGGTTACAGTTACAGAGTGATGCACTGATGCCTTGGTGGTGAGTGTGATTGGCTGCTCATCTGGAGGAAGATCTGTCTTGAAGGCAACCACAATGTTGTTACTCTGATCAAAGTGAGTGTAGAAATTATTGAGCTCATCGGGGAGCAAGTCTCATCAGTTCCACCTCGCTGTGGTTTAGCCGTGTTTCCGAAAAAATGGCATTCTAGTCCATGAGCCTCTTCTGTGTCAGGGTCCAGATTTTTAGTTTGTCACCACATATTGGCCAGGAAGATACTGGGTAGCGCTGGCTCGTGTGGATGCAAACCTCCATGTTTACCCGTGTTTTGTTTATGGTCTCGGCGCCAGGCTCTTCCCGTTGGGATGAACAGCTCACTTGGGCGCGGTGTTCTGCTGACCTCTGGAAGTAGCTGGTTAAATTTGAATGGACGGTCCAAAACAACGTTTGAGTGCTATAAATGAATGTCCATCAGTGTCTGTCTGTTGTATGTGTAGTTCACACGAGTGATTCGAGTGAAAACGCAGTAAATTACCAAGTAAACAAACACTAGATCGCTAATCCTGGTGAGAGGCTGAGGTACATGCGCCGCCATCTTGCCCAAGGGTGGAAACGTGTAATGTGGTCAGATGAATCAGCATTTCAGGTCTTTTTATGGAAAAAATGGACGGCGTGTGATCTGGACCAAAGACGAAAAAGATTCAGACTGTTATCAGCAACATGTGCTGCCTTCAAGACGTCGTCTTTTCCCGGGACGTCCAGCATTTTTTAACAAGATGATGCAAAACCAACTGCTGCACACATTACAAAGGCGTGGCTGCAGAAGAAGAGGGTACGGGTACTGGACTGGTCTGCCTTATTATTAAATCTGCTGAAACCCTGTTTGAACAAAGGTTTATAGGTCGTCTTTTTTGACAGATAGTATAGAAGTACGTGTCTGTTAATTCTAACTTAAGTGCTTAATAAAGAAGTTGGTTGTTACTACCAACAATAACAACCTTATTTTTTTTTCTTCACAAAACAAAGAAATTTCAGGTGAAGGATCTTTAATCCCTGTGGAACATGTCACCTCTGAGGAACATCTCACCCCAGGGGACCAACAGTGTGGAAGTTTCCAGATGAAGCCTGTGAAGAAGGAAGAAGCTGAAGATGAAGATGAACTCAGTAAGATGTTTGTATTGAATAGAATCAGAGGCACCTGGGATGAAGCATCATACAGTGAAAGCTTGTATTGTGCTCATGCAGATCAGTGTGAGCAGGAAATGATGAATGCAGGATGAATCACGTTACAGGACTTTAGCATCGGATCTCAGTTTAACATTTACTAACAATCTTTATTATTTATAATGTTATAAATGTATTATATTATTTATAATGTTATAAATGTATTTTATTATTTATAATGTTATAAATGTATTTTATTATTTATAATGTTATAAATGTATTTTATTATTTATAATGTTATGAATGTATTTTATTATTTATAATGTTATAAATGTATTTGATTATTTTCTGCTTCAGAACTGAACAAGGATTTCTCCTGCTCCTCGTGTCCACGTTCCTCTACAACCCAAAATCACCTCCACAATCACATCAAGAGCTGCAGCCATGATAAATATGATGCGCTGGTGAAGATTAAGACTGAACATGAGGATCTGACGCCCACCAGAAGCTCCAGTAATCAGCAAACGTCCTCTGGTACTGTCAGCATTAACACCTCTCTCAGTCCCACACAGGAAGAAGGAAATGTCTGCTCACAGTGTGGGAAGAGCTTCAGGTACCTGAGTAAACTCAAAATACACCAACGCATTCACACTGGAGAAAGACCATATCAGTGCTCACAGTGTGGGAAGAGCCTTAGTTCCCAGAGTAAACTCAAAATACACCAGCGCATTCACACTGGAGAGAGACCGTATCAGTGCTCACAGTGTGGAAAGAGTTTTAATCAACAGTGTGCTCTCAAAAGACACCAGCGCATTCACACTGGAAATAATTTGTATCAGTGCTTACAGTGTGAGAAGAGTTTTAGTCTTCAGAGTGATCTCAAGGAACACCAGCGCGTTCACACTGGAGTGAAACTACATCAGTGCTCACAATGTGGAAAGAGCCTTAGTTCCCAGAGTAAACTCAAAAAACACCAGCGCATTCACACTGGAGAGAGACCGTATCAGTGCTCACAGTGTGGAAAGAGTTTTAATACACAGGGTTATCTGAAAAAACACCAGCTCATTCACACTGGAGAGAAACCGTATCAGTGCTCACAGTGTGGGAAGAGTTTTAATTGTCAGAGTAATCTGAGAAAACACCAGCGCTTTCACACTGGAGAGAGAACGTATCACTGCTCACAGTGTGAAAAGAGTTTTATTTGTCAGAGTTATCTCAAAGAACACCAGCACATTCACACTGGACAGAAACCATATTTTTGCTCACAGTGTGGGAAGAGTTTTATTACACAGAGTAAACTTGAAAAACACCAACGCATTCACACTGGAGAGAAACCGTATCAGTGCTCTCTGTGTGGAAAAAGTTTTAATAATTTGAGTGCTCTCAAAACACACCAGCGCATTCACACTGGAGTGAAACCGTATCAGTGCTCACAGTGTGGAAAGAGTTTTAATCAAAAGGGTTCTCTCAAAACACACCAGCGCATTCACACTGGAGTGAAACCGTATCAGTGCTCACAGTGTGATAAAAGTTTTAGTCAACAGAGTAATCTTAAAACACACCAGCGCATTCACGCTTAAGTTAAACCGTATCAGTGTTCACACTGCTAAACCTAGTTGTCTCACAAAATAAACTTATCTGATTGTCAAGTCAAGTCAACTTTATTTATATAGCGCTTTTTACAATAGACATTGTCTCAAAGCAACTTTACAAAATCCAGGACCAACAGATACAAAAACCCCTGTTGAGCAAGCCGAGGGCGACTGTGGCAAGGAAAAACTCCCTGAAAATTACAGGAAGAAACCTTGAGAGGAACCAGACTCAGCAGGGCCCATCCTTCTTGGGTGGCCTGGAGGATACTTTAAATAAATACACGATTTACACAAATCATACAAACACAGAATTAAATGATCTAAAAGTCATAACTGGTAATAAATAGATAAATAAACAATTAAATAATAATAGAGTTGTTATCCGCTCTAGTCTTCAATAAAGTCTGTAGTGATTTCTTGTCGTTGCAATTACTCCAGACCCGTCACATCTGACAGGAGCAGCATCGTTGTCCTGGCAGTCTCGACTTCAATCCTTAACCTCGGCGGGTAAACAGGTTTCCATCAGAATGCCCTCGGGGTAAAACAACAGAGAATGTAGTTAATAATGTACAATGCTAGTTGACAAACAGTTTTACAGAGAGTTTTAGACTCCGGCAGCCCTAATTATTACAGCATAACTAAAAGGGAGAGCGAGCAGGTAACTAGGTCATGAAGGCTTTCACAGGACATCAGCGCCCATCTCCCCACCGTCACCAAACCTGAGTGATCGGACAAGAGAGGCAGAACGACAGCAACCCAACATCCCTGATCACCACAAGTTTCTATCACCAAGAACCCCCAAGCTCTGCGCCTTTGTCTATACTAATCAAAAGCCTGAGCAAATAAATATGTTTTCAGTCTAGACTTAAACATTGAGACTGTGTCCGAATCCCGAATAGAGGCAGGAAGATTATTCCAGAGTTGTGGAGCTTTGTAAGAAAACGCTCTTCCACCAGCTGTGGTCTTTTTAATTTTAGGAACTATAAGTAACCCTGCATCTTGTGAACGAAGTGGACGCGCTGGGCTGTAGTGATTAATAAGTTCACTCAGATACTGTGGAGCCAGACCATGTAGCGCTTTATAAGTTAGTAAAAGTATTTTGTAATCAATGCGAAATTTAACTGGCAGCCAGTGTAGAGATGATAGAACAGGAGTAATATGGTCAAATTTTTTAGTTCTAGTTAGCACTCGAGCTGCTGCATTTTGAACTAACTGGAGTTTGTTTATGGATCTACCAGAGCATCCAGTTAGAAGAGCATTACAATAATCTAACCGAGAAGTTATAAACGCATGGATCAGTTTTTCGGCGTCATTAACAGATAGTATATTTCTTATTTTAGAAATGTTACGCAAATGATAGAAAGCAACTCTAGTAATATTATTAACGTGTGCATCAAATGAGAGATCTGAATCTATTGTGACACCCACGTTTTTTACATCTGGGCTGGGAGTAACAGAGAACGTGTTTAAGTTTAGCACCAGGTTAGACAACTTGTCTCTTGCAGCTTTAAAGCCAACAAGTAAAACCTCTGTTTTATCTGAATTAAGTAAAAGAAAATTACATGACATCCAGTTTTTTATGTCGTTTACACTTTAATCTTCTATCTTACTGATTGTGTCAGTATCATTTGGTTTGGCTGATATATACAGCTGTGTGTCATCTGCATAGCAGTGAAAGTTTATGCCATGTTTATGAATAATTTCACCTAGTGGAAGCATATAGAGTGTAAATAATAGCGGTCCCAGTACCGACCCCTGTGGAACACCATACTTTACTTTTGTAGTTTCCGAGCATTTATTATTTACATAAACGAATTGAGAGCGGTCAGTCAGATATGATTTAAACCAAGAGAGTGCGAGTCCTTTAACACCTACTGTATTTTCTAGCCTCTCCAGTAAAAAGTGATTGTAAAAGTGAACTCTTAAGATCACTAACATAATAACAGAACTAAATTTATAGATTAAACAGCTGTAATACACAGATATCAATACAGAGTTCTTTGGTTTTTGCTTTTTTGTCATATTTACATTTTTCAGATCATCAAACAAATTTTATGATCAGACAACCTGAGTGAATACAACATACAGTTTTTCAATTATGTTTTTATTCATTATGGGGAAAAAGCTATCAAAACCAACCTGATGTGAAAAAGTATTTGGCCCCAAAACCTAATAACTGCTTGTGCCACCCTTGGCAGCAACAACTGCAATCAAGCGTTTGTGATAACTGGCGATGAGTGTTTCACATCTCTGTGGAGGAATTTTGTCCCACTCTTCTTTGCAGAATTGTTTTAATTCAGCCACATTGGAGTGTTTTCCAGCATAAACGACCTGTTTAAGGTGACGTCACAGCGTCTCGATTGGATTCAGGTCTGGACTTTGACTAGGCCACTCCAAAACCTTCATTTTTTTAAAGTTTAGCCATTCAGAGGTTGACTTGCTGGTGTGCTTCGGATCATCGTCCTGCTGCAGAACCCAAGTACGCTTGAGCTTAAGGTCATGAACTGATGGCCGGACATTCTCCTTCAGGATTTTCTTGGTTCCATGAATTACAGCAATTCGTCCAGGTCCTGAAGCAGCAAAGCAGCCCCAGACCATCACACTACCACCAAGTCAAGTCAACTTTATTTATATAGCGCTTTTTACAATAGACATTGTCTCAAAGCAACTTTACAAAATCCAGGACCAACAGATACAAAAACCCCTGTTGAGCAAGCCGAGGGCGACTGTGGCAAGGAAAAACTCCCTGAAAATTACAGGAAGAAACCTTAAGAGGAACCAGACTTGGCAGGGCCCATCCTTCTTGGGTGGCCTGGAGGATAATTTAAATGAGTAGGATTTACACAAATCATACAAACACAGAATTAAATGAACTAAAAGTTATAACTGGCAATAAATAAATAAATAATAAGAGTTATTATTCAGTCTAGTCTTCAATAAAGTCTTTAATAAGTTCTTGTCATTCTTGGTGCAAATACTCCTGACCCGTCACATCTGGCAGGAGCAGCATTGTTGTCACGGCAGTCTCGACTTTAATCCTTAACCTCGGCGGGTAAACGGGTTTCCATCAGAATGCCCTTGGGGTAAAACAATACAGAATGTAGTTAATAATGTACAATGCTAGTTAAGTAAAACAGTTTTACAGAGAGATTTAGACTTCGGCAGCCCTAAATATTACAGCATAACTAAAAGGGAGAGCGAGCAGGTAACAAGGTCACGAAGGCTTTCATAGGACATCAGCGCCCATCTCCCGACCATCATCAAACCTAAGTGATCGGACAGGAGAGGCAGAATGACAGCAACCCAACATCCCTGATCACCACAAGTTTCTATCACCAAGAACCCCCAAGCTCTGCGCCTTTGTCTATATTAATCAAAAGCCTCAGAAAATAAATATGTTTTCAGTCTAGACTTAAACATTGAGACTGTGTCCGAATCCCGAACAGAGGCAGGAAGATTATTCCAAAGTTGTGGAGCTTTGTAAGAAAATGCTCTTCCACCAGCCGTGATCTTTTTAATTCTAGGAACTATAAGTAACCCTGCATCTTGTGAACGAAGTGGACGCGCTGGGCTGTAGTGATTAATAAGTTCACTCAGATACTGTGGTACAGACCATGTAGCGCTTTATAGGTTAGTAAAAGTATTTTGTAATCAATGCGGAATTTAACTGGCAGCCAGTGTAGAGATGATAGAACAGGATTAATATGATTAAATTTTTTAGTTCTACACTCGAGCTGCTGCATTTTGAACTAACTGGAGTTTGTTTATGGATCTACCAGAGCATCCAGTTAGAAGAGCATTACAATAATCTAACCGAGAAGTTATAAACGCATGGATCAGTTTTTCGGCGTCATTAACAGATATTATATTTCTTATTTTAGAAATGTTACGCAAATGATAGAAAGCAACTCTAGTAATATTATTAATGTGTGTATCAAAGGAAAGATCTGAGTTTATTGTGACACCCACGTTTTTTACATCTGGGCTGGGAGTAACAGAGAAAGTGTTTAGGTTTAGCACCAGGTTAGACAACTTGTCTCTTGCAGCTTTAGAGCCAACAAGTAAAACCTCAGTTTTATCTGAATTAAGTAAAAGAAAATTACACGACATCCAGTTTTTTATGTCGTTTACACAATCTTCTATCTTACTGATTGTGTCGGTATCATTTGGTTTGATACTGACACAATCAGTAAAAGCAAAGATGATGGTTCGTGGCTGGGTCTTCCAGCATGACAATAACCAGAAACACACAGCCTCACACAGTCTCCAGACCTGAACCCAATAAAAAAATCTTTGGAGGAAGCTGAAACTCAATGTTGCCCAGTGACAGCCCCAAAACCTGAAAGGTCTGGAGAAGATCTGTATGGAGGAGTGGGCCAAAATCCCTGCTGCGGTGTGTGCAAACTTGGTCAAGAACTACAGGAAACGTCTGACCTCTGTAAAGGTTTCTGTACCAAATATTAACTTCTGTTTTTCCATTGTATCAAATACTTATTTCAAGCAATAAATATTTAAAATTCATACAATGTGATTATCTGGATTTTTTTAGATTCTATCTCTCACAGTTGAAGTGTTCCTACAATAAAAAATTACAGGCCTCTCCATTCTTTGTAGGTGGGAAAACTTGCAAAATCAGCAGTGTATCAAATACTTATTTTCCTCACTGTATATACTACGGAAGCGTATTGCTGCCACACACAAAAAAAATACCGTCAGTATGTCGTTAAAACGAGAAAAGGATGTCAATATAACAAGAAAGTATGTCGTTATAATGAGAAAAGGATGTCAATATAACGAGAAAGTATGTCGTTATAACGAGAAAGTATGTTATAATGAGAAAAGATGTCGTTATAATGAGAAAAGGATGTCGTTATAACGAGAAAAGTTCATTACCTTAAATGCTGCATAGCTGATGGAAGCGTATCTGCTGATGGCGAGACAGTTTGCACACATGCATGATGCTGTAGCTTGTGTAACCTCGCAGCTTGCCATGCCGATCAAGATTCTTCTTTAGGAGCAACAATGTCAAAACTTAGTTTAATATTCAACATTTGTTTGACATTAGGCATTCCGATCTAAATAAGTGCTTCAAAAAACACGTAAGACCTACTTATTTTATGATTTCTTACACGACTAAAAATAGTCAACATACATCAAAAATGATTTTATGTTATCTTTAAGATTACGTTTATTTATCTAAAGAAAGGTTATAATGAAACTGTTTATCAAGCTCCCACTTCATCTAACGAGTTAGGAACCGTCATGAAACTAACGGTGAGCCGTAGGTGACATTTACTCTGCACTTATCCAGACCAATAAATCCATTTAAATCTTGTATGATTTGATAAATTAATGTCAAACTATTTTTACACAAACACACCTTAGTTTTTGAAATAACATATTTATTTTACATTACATTTAAATAAAGATCAATAAATCTGTAATAACTTTATATTTCAAATATACAAATTATATTTCCAAAAATACAAATCATACAAATATACTGTACATATCTCACTGGTTTACAATGTTATGACAGGTGACCATTTCCTCAGATTGTAGCAACCGCTCAGGTATGTAAGGAACAAGTTTTATAAGTAACATCTCGGTCAACATATAATAAACAGTTTTCATAAGTGGCTCAGGATGATCGTGACCTCTCAAATGAGCAGAAAATCTAGTTTCCTAAGCAGGTTGGAGGATGAGGTGAGAGTCACTACAGTCATTCCAATACACAGGGCAACATCAGCGTCTGATTCAAACATTATACAGAATAGGGAATCACCCCACTGGACTCTTTAAACACTCTAATACACAGGAAACAATTGAACTCAGATTAACAGATTACAAAAGGTATAAGAAAGAAAGAACAGAGTTAGAGAAACATGTTGGAAAACTAAACATGACATTAGAGAAACTACTTGGAAGAACGTCTAGGACTGACTGTAGTCCTCTCTAAAGCTACCCGAGAGATACAGGGGGGTATTCCAGAAAGCGGCTTTAACAAACTTCAAACTTAACCCTGAACTCCGAGTTGACTTATCTCACCGTGTCATAGCCGGAGTTTTCTGTTCCAGAAAAGCGGTTCAGGGTTAGATTACTCAACTCTGAGTAGATTGAACCCAGCAGAAGCGCGTTCACGGTTAACTATAAACAGGCATTCTCAATGGAGTGGCAAAATGTTTAATATGTCAGTTTGTCACGATTTTACACGTTTTTTCCCTTTCATTTACTCAATCTAGGTGTAATCCAAGTGGAATCAGATGCACATAGCAGCAGATAAAAATAAAATACAAAAACTGTCTATGTTCAAGGTATGTTTATTACATGTAAATCATTAGTCTGTAGTGCATAAACTGTGGAATATTAAGAACTGCATTGGTATAGTCTGAACACTTTATATTGCCATCTCTCCAGTGATTGGTGGTGTGGTTTTGAGCCTCCTGCAATCGTTAGTGATCTAAATGTCCCTAGATCCTGATGAGTATAAATAATGTTCTTTAATCCAAAAAAAAAAAAAAAAAAACACTGTTGAAGGATGATAGAGAAACCATCTCCGCTGCCTCAGAGTGGGATGATACTGGGAGGCCTATAGAGGTACTGGATATGTTGAACATAGAGCATGGCATTTCATTTGATCTACCATGGTAATGTGTATGACTGTCCTCTAACAGAATGTAATGGACAGTCCCGAATCAGTTGAGGGACCATCCACATCCAAAGCTCAGCTTATAACAGTAAAAATGTCTTACCAAATATCTGAAATATTTAGAACACAAAAAGCTGTTTAATCATAACATGCTATTTTTGCCTCTTTCTTTCAAGTTGGGTGTAAATGATCTATACAAGGTCCATCTGGAGAAACAAATTGCAAAGTGTGATCCTCAGGTGGAGCATATAAAACAGACAAGGCTAGAAATTTAGTTGCTTGAATTTAAGATGGGTGACAGTGCGAAGGCTGTATGAATATAAATGTTCTTACTAAAGAATAAGGACAAGGAAATTAACTCGTTGCACTGTTTTATTTTCAGTGATCATGCACAGAGCCTGACCATTTGGCTTCAATATTTGTAATGTGAGGAGCATCACATAAGATCTTGATGGAGAAGTAAGTTGCAGAATGTGTATTAAATGTTACACTGTTTTATTTAAAACATTTGTTTATTTTTTAAGATAATGGTCACTACCTGTACATGGAGGGATATTCTGTCTGCTGTTCACCTAATCCTTTTCATTTTCTGCTGGTGCTTTAATGGGAATGTGGGCTCCATCCATGCAGCCACTAACCCTTGGGAATCCTTAAGATGGTGCAGAGCAATTTTTTTATTACTTTTCAGTGTTCATCTTTATTATTAAAGACAAACCTGCTATTCTGTGGCATTCATCTTTGATGTTTATTACAGACAAACAAGAGTTTCAATGCTAGGCATACTTTTTGGATGGACCAACATACAAAAAATGGAGAGCAATGCATAAAGTCTGCAAAGAAGTGAGGGCTGATCCACAAAGTGTAATATTGCAAATGTGTGAAAAATAATACTTGAATAGACCCATAACAGGGCAGTTGCAACATTCATCGATATGTAGTAAAATCATTCTTTGACATAATTTTGCAAAGACTTTCTTGTGTAGGGTTTTCATTCATTAATGTGACTGTATATATAGGCCCTGTTTTAAGTAACAATCATGTTTGGGGTTAATTACTACAATTAATTTGAACCACAAATTATTTTATCTTACTAAACTGTGTGTGTGTTAAAGGTATTCTATATTAATCCATAACATTCCATTCATAATGTTATAATTAATGTTATAACAAGCCTTTTTTATTAATATTGTGATTAATAATGTTGCAACCGTCCCCACTCTCCCCGAATTGACTGACTGATAAAAACGGAAAGGTTCGCAGAGAAATTAATCGGGAAATGACTAATCTGAGTTTAAAGACTCGTTTCCGATTAAGATCTCTTCGAATAATTAGCGCGTCGGGATCCACTGGATCCTGGAGTAAAGAACACGCCAGGTTTACATGACAAAAGTGTGTGTAACCCCGGGTTAAGTTTAAGTTAACCTGCCAGCGAGCAGGTTAGCTTCAGAGCGTAAGTTGCTGTAGTAACTGACACAGGCTCTCTTTAATCTCGGTTTCTGGAACGGAAAACCCCGAGTTTTCCTTAATTCTGAGTTAACTTACCCGGTTTAATCACTTAACCCGCTTTCTGGAATACCCCCCTGGAGTCTTGTTGTGCCGCAGGTTCCCCTAGTCGTAGTTCCTGTAGAGTTTTAGATTGAATGTTCCTGAGGAATCGTTTGGAATATCTTCTAGGTTGAAGCGCTTTGAAAAGTGTCTTAGTCGCTTCCTGAAAATGTTCCTCCAGGGAACAAATACGGTGAAACCTTATTAATTGCGACTTAATTAGGCCCTTAAAGATGTGTTTAGGGTGATGGCTTGATTTATTCAAAAGACAATGTGTGTCTGTAGATTTAAAGAAAAGCTTTGTGTGTACTGTTTTAGTGTTACTGGATGTGTGTACAAAAAATACTGTTGTATCCAAAAAATCTATGGAATCGACATTGATGGTCGCTTTTACACGTATGTGTTCATGGTGGGTATTCGCCAACTCCAGAAATTCATCAAACCGGGCTCTACCATGTGGCCAAACACCAAAGATGTCATCTAAATTCTGTGTTCAGATGTATTGGGAATATCAACACTTACCTCAGTTCTGTTGGTACATTGGTAAAAACTTACTCCATATTGCTAATATAACAACATTTACTTTTAGCATTGATAGCTAACTGAAATTCTGTATACAGCTACATCGAGAATATCAACATTTTTCCCAGTTCTGTTGGTATGTTGGTAAAAAACTACTCCATATTGCTAATATACCAATAATTACACATAGCATTGATCACTAACTAAAATTCTGTATACAGCTATATTGAGAATATTAACATTTACCTCAGGTATGTTGGTACATTGTTAAAAAATTACTCCATATTGCTAATATAACAGTAATTACTATTAGCATTAAGCGCTAACTGAAATTCTGTATACAGCTACATTGAGAGTATCAACATTTACCTCAGTTCTGTTGGTACACTGGTAAAAAATTACTCCATATTGCAGAATAGGGAATATGGACTCTGTAACACTGTAATACACAGGAAACAGTCAAACTCAGATTATCAGATTACAAAAGGTATCAGAAAGAAAGAACAGAGTTAGAGAAGCATGTTGGAACACAAAACATGACATTAGAGAAACTGCTTGGAAGAACGTCTAGGACTGACTGTAGTCCTCTCTAAAGCTACCTGAGAGATACAGGGCTAATGGATATTTGTTACTGCTAAGCTGCTGTTTAACTCCAGTCCAGTTGGTGGCGCTGGTGCGTCTTAAGTTCTGCCAACCGCCATGAAACATCATAAGAAGAACAAGAAGCTGCTGTGTTTGTACTGTAGAGCCTCATTTGTAAGTAAAATATGTATTTAATTATAACCCTTATATTTAATTATAACTACATTCTAATTAATAATAAAACTAGAGTTAATAATAAAACATCACTGTGAGGATTTGAGGAGATTTAACTCCAGTTTCATTTAAACACACAAACTGCTAGCTGCTCCGCTAACTGTTAGCATCACACATGATTCAGTACTGATGAACCGATTGATTTGAACCGATCCAGCAAAATAAATCAATTGAGCGAAACTGATTTATTTTTTGTTTTACACAATCACAAGTTTTTTAAACTTTGTTTACAGTTGAATTTTGTTTACAGATGAACTTTGTTTACAGTTGAACTTTGTTTATAGGTGAACTTTGTTTACAGTTGAACTTTGTTTACAGTTGAACTTTGTTTATAGTTGAACTTTGTTTACAGTTGAACTTTGTTTACAGGTGAACTTTGTTTACAGTTGAACTTTGTTTACAGGTGAACTTTGTTTACAGTTGAACTTTGTTTACAGATGAACTTTGTTTACAGTTGAACTTTGTTTACAGTTGAACTTTGTTTATAGTTGAACTTTGTTTACAGGTGAACTTTGTTTATAGTTGAACTTTGTTTATAGGTGAACTTTGTTTACAGTTGAACTTTGTTTACAGGTGAACTTTTTACAGGTGAACTTTGTTTACAGTTGAACTTTGTTTACAGTTGAACTTTGTTTAAAGTTGAACTTTGTTTACAGTTGAACTTTGTTTACAGCTGAACTTTGTTTACAGTTGAACTTTGTTTACAGGTGAACTTTGTTTACAGGTGAACTTTGTTTACAGTTGAACTTTGTTTACAGTTGAACTTTGTTTATAGTTGAACTTTGTTTACAGTTGAACTTTGTTTACAGTTGAACTTTGTTTACAGTTGAACTTTGTTTATAGTTGAACTTTGTTTATAGTTGAACTTTGTTTACAGTTGAACTTTGTTTACAGTTGAACTTTGTTTATAGTTGAACTTTGTTTACAGTTGAACTTTGTTTACAGTTGAACTTTGTTTATAGTTGAACTTTGTTTACAGTTGAACTTTGTTTACAGTTGAACTTGACTCTATAACACTGTAATACACAGGAAACAGTCAAACTCAGATTATCAGATTACAAAACGTATCAGAAAGAAAGAACAGAGTTAGAGAAACATGTTGGAAAACAAAACATGACATTAGAGAAACTGCTTGGAAGAACGGCTAGGACTGACTGTAGTCCTCTCTAAAGCTACCTGAGAGATACAGGGCTAATGGAGGTTTATTACTGCTAAGCTGCTGTTCAACTCCAGTCCAGTTGGTGGCGCTGGTGCGTCTTAAGTTCTGCCAACCGCCATTAAACATCATCAGAAGAACAAGAAGCTGCTGTGTTTGTACTGTAGAGCCTCATCTGTAAGTAAAATATGTATTTAATTATAACCCTTATATTTAATTATAACTACATTCTAATTAATAATAAAACTAGAGTTCATAATAAAACATCACTGTGAGGATTTGAGGAGATTTAACTCCAGTTTCATTTAAACACACAAACTGCTAGCTGCTCCGCTAACTATTAGCATCACACATGATTCAGTACTGATGAACCGATTCATTTGAACCGATCCAGCAAAATAAATCAATTGAGCGAAACTGATTTATTTTTTGTTTTACACAATCACAAGTTTTTTAAACTTTGTTTACAGTTGAATTTTGTTTACAGATGAACTTTGTTTACAGTTGAACTTTGTTTATAGGTGAACTTTGTTTACAGTTGAACTTTGTTTATAGTTGAACTTTGTTTACAGTTGAACTTTGTTTACAGGTGAACTTTGTTTACAGTTGAACTTTGTTTACAGGTGAACTTTGTTTACAGTTGAACTTTGTTTACAGATGAACTTTGTTTACAGTTGAACTTTGTTTACAGTTGAACTTTGTTTATAGTTGAACTTTGTTTACAGGTGAACTTTGTTTATAGTTGAACTTTGTTTATAGGTGAACTTTGTTTACAGTTGAACTTTGTTTACAGGTGAACTTTTTACAGGTGAACTTTGTTTACAGTTGAACTTTGTTTACAGTTGAACTTTGTTTAAAGTTGAACTTTGTTTACAGTTGAACTTTGTTTACAGCTGAACTTTGTTTACAGTTGAACTTTGTTTACAGGTGAACTTTGTTTACAGGTGAACTTTGTTTACAGTTGAACTTTGTTTACAGTTGAACTTTGTTTACAGTTGAACTTTGTTTACAGTTGAACTTTGTTTACAGTTGAACTTTGTTTATAGTTGAACTTTGTTTATAGTTGAACTTTGTTTACAGTTGAACTTTGTTTACAGTTGAACTTTGTTTATAGTTGAACTTTGTTTACAGTTGAACTTTGTTTACAGTTGAACTTTGTTTATAGTTGAACTTTGTTTACAGTTGAACTTTGTTTACAGTTGAACTTGACTCTATAACACTGTAATACACAGGAAACAGTCAAACTCAGATTATCAGATTACAAAACGTATCAGAAAGAAAGAACAGAGTTAGAGAAACATGTTGGAAAACAAAACATGACATTAGAGAAACTGCTTGGAAGAACGGCTAGGACTGACTGTAGTCCTCTCTAAAGCTACCTGAGAGATACAGGGCTAATGGAGGTTTGTTACTGCTAAGCTGCTGTTCAACTCCAGTCCAGTTGGTGGCGCTGGTGCGTCTTAAGTTCTGCCAACCGCCATGAAACATCATCAGAAGAACAAGAAGCTGCTGTGTTTGTACTGTAGAGCCTCATCTGTAAGTAAAATATGTATTTAATTATAACCCTTATATTTAATTATAACTACATTCTAATTAATAATAAAACTAGAGTTCATAATAAAACATCACTGTGAGGATTTGAGGAGATTTAACTCCAGTTTCATTTAAACACACAAACTGCTAGCTGCTCCGCTAACTATTAGCATCACACATGATTCAGTACTGATGAACCGATTCATTTGAACCAATCCAGCAAAATAAATCAATTGAGCGAAACTGATTTATTTTTTGTTTTACACAATCACAAGTTTTTTAAACTTTGTTTACAGTTGAATTTTGTTTACAGATGAACTTTGTTTACAGGTGAACTTTGTTTACAGTTGAACTTTGTTTATAGTTGAACTTTGTTTACAGGTGAACTTTGTTTACAGTTGAACTTTGTTTACAGTTGAACTTTGTTTATAGTTGAACTTTGTTTACAGTTGAACTTTGTTTACAGGTGAACTTTGTTTACAGGTGAACTTTGTTTACAGTTGAACTTTGTTTACAGATGAGCTTTGTTTACAGTTGAACTTTGTTTACAGTTGAACTTTGTTTACAGTTGAACTTTGTTTACAGTTGAACTTTGTTTATAGTTGAACTTTGTTTACAGTTGAACTTTGTTTACAGTTGAACTTTGTTTACAGTTGAACTTTGTTTATAGTTGAACTTTGTTTACAGTTGAACTTTGTTTACAGGTGAACTTTTTACAGGGGGGTATTCCAGAAAGCGGGTTAAGTGATTAAACCGGGTAAGTTAACTCAGAATTAAGGAAAACTCGGGGTTTTCCGTTCCAGAAACCGAGATTAAAGAGAGCCTGTGTCAGTTACTATAGCAACTAACGCTCCGAAGCTAACCTGCTCGCTGGCAGGTTAACTTAAACCTAACCCGGGGTTACACACACTTCTCTCATGCAAACCCGGCGTGTTCTTTCATCCAGGATCCAGTGGATCCCGACGTGCTAATTATTCGAAGAGATCTTAATCGGAAACGAGTCATTAAACTCAGATTAGTCATTTCCCGATTAATTTCTCTGCGAACCTTTCCGTTTTTTGTCAGTCAATTCGGCGAGAGTGGGGACGGTTGCAACATTATTAATCACAATATTAATAAAAAGGCTTGTTATAACATTAATTATAACATTATGAATGGAATGTTATGGATTAATATAGAATACCTTTAACACACACACAGTTTAGTAAGCTAAAATAATTTGTGGTTCAAATTAATTGTAGTAATTAACCCCAAACATGATTGTTACTTAAAACAGGGCCTATATATGTATATATACAGTCACATTAATGAATGAAAACCCTATCTGTACACAAGAAAGTCTTTGCAAAATTATGTCAAAGAATGATTTTACTACATATCGATGAATGTTGCAACTGCCCTGTTATGGGTCTATTCAAGTATTATTTTTTACACATTTGCAATATTACATTGTGGATCAGCCCTCACTTCTTTGCAGACTTTATGCATTGCTCTCCGTTTTTTGTATGTTGGTCCATCCAAAAAGTATGCCTAGCACTGAAACTCTTGTTTGTCTGTAATAAACATCAAAGATGAATGCCACAGAATAGCAGGTTTGTCTTTAATAATAAAGATAAAAACTGAAAAGTAATAAAAAAAAATTGCTCTGCACCATCTTAAGGATTCCCAAGGGTTAGTGGCTGCATGGATGGAGCCCACATTCCCATTAAAGCACCAGCAGAAAATGAAAAGGATTAGGTGAACAGCAGACAGAATATCCCTCCACGTACAGGTAGTGACCATTATCTTAAAAAATAAACAAATGTTTTAAATAAAACAGAGTAACATTTAATACACATTCTGCAACTTACTGTTCTCCATCAAGATCTTATGTGATGCTACCCACATTACAAATATTGAAGCCAAATGGTCAGGCTCTGTGCATGATCACTGAAAATAAAACAGTGCAACAAGTTCATATCCTTGTCCTTAATCTTTAATGAGAACATTTATATTTATACACCCTTCGCACTGACACCCATCTTAAGTTCAAGCAACTGAATTTCTAGCCTTGTCTGTTTTATATGCTCCACCTGAGGATCACACTTTGCAATTTGTTTCTCCAGATGGACCTTGTATAGATCATTTACACCCAACTTGAAAGAAAAAGGCAAAAATAGCATGTTATGATCAAACATAGCTTTTTGTGTTCTCAATATTTCATATATTTGGTAAGACATTTTTACTGTTCTAAGCTGAGCTTTGGAGGTGGATGGTCCCTCATCTGATTCGGGACTGTCCATTACATTCTGTTAGAGGACAGTCATACACATTACCATGGTAGATCAAATGAAATGCCATGCTCTATGTTCAACATATCCTGTACCTCTATAGGCCTCCCAGTATCATCCCACCTTGAGGCAGAGGAGATGGTTTCTCTATCGTCCTTCAACAGTGTTTTTTTTTTTTTTTGGGATTAAAGAATATTATTTATATTCATCAGGATCTAGGGACATTTAGATCACTAACAATTGCAGGAGGCTCAAAACCACACCACCAATCACTGGAGAGATGGCAATAAAAAGTGTTCAGACTGCACCAATGCAGTTCTTAATATTCCACAGTTTATGCACTACAAACTAATGATTTACATGTAATAAACATGCCTTGAACATAGACAGTTTTTGTATTTTATTTTTATCTGCTGCCATGTGCATCTGATTCCACTTGGATTACACCTAGATTGAGTAAATGAAAGGGAAAAAACGTGTAAAATCGTGATAAACTGACATATTAAAAATTTTGCCCTATCCTTCTGATAAATGTTGAATTATGTTTCAACAAGTTTTTTTTATTGAATTTAAACTCACGCATTAACTCACATTTAACTAACTTTTTTTTTTGCCATTTGCGACATCTTTTTTTTACGGACGATGCTGTATTACTTTTACATTCAAAACATTTTCATGATCTGCACATGCAAACATTAAAATAAACAGTTCTATTGGTGTAAAATATTACGGACTACTTTTTCTTTCATTCACATCCATGATAAATCCATTTATCGCCACTCCATTGAGAATGCCTGTTTATAGTTAACTGTGAACGCGCTTCTGCTGGGTTCAATCTACTCAGAGTTGAGTAATCTAACCCTGAACCGCTTTTCTGGAACCGAAAACTCCGGCTATGACACGGTGAGATAAGTCAACTCGGAGTTCAGGGTTAAGTTTAAAGTTTGTTAAACCCGCTTTCTGGAATACCCCCCAGGTGAACTTTGTTTACAGTTGAACTTTGTTTACAGTTGAACTTTGTTTAAAGTTGAACTTTGTTTACAGTTGAACTTTGTTTACAGCTGAACTTTGTTTACAGTTGAACTTTGTTTACAGGTGAACTTTGTTTACAGTTGAACTTTGTTTACAGTTGAACTTTGTTTATAGTTGAACTTTGTTTACAGTTGAACTTTGTTTATAGTTGAACTTTGTTTATAGTTGAACTTTGTTTACAGTTGAACTTTGTTTACAGTTGAACTTTGTTTATAGTTGAACTTTGTTTACAGTTGAACTTTGTTTACAGTTGAACTTTGTTTATAGTTGAACTTTGTTTACAGTTGAACTTTGTTTACAGTTGAACTTGACTCTATAACACTGTAATACACAGGAAACAGTCAAACTCAGATTATCAGATTACAAAACGTATCAGAAAGAAAGAACAGAGTTAGAGAAACATGTTGGAAAACAAAACATGACATTAGAGAAACTGCTTGGAAGAACGTCTAGGACTGACTGTAGTCCTCTCTAAAGCTACCTGAGAGATACAGGGCTAATGGAGGTTTGTTATTGCTAAGCTGCTGTTCAACTCCAGTCCAGTTGGTGGCGCTGGTGCGTCTTAAGTTCTGCCAACCGCCATGAAACATCATAAGAAGAACAAGAAGCTGCTGTGTTTGTACTGTAGAGCCTCATCTGTAAGTAAAATATGTATTTAATTATAACCCTTATATTTAATTATAACTACATTCTAATTAATAATAAAACTAGAGTTCATAATAAAACATCACTGTGAGGATTTGAGGAGATTTAACTCCAGTTTCATTTAAACACACAAACTGCTAGCTGCTCCGCTAACTATTAGCATCACGCATGATTCAGTACTGATGAACCGATTCATTTGAACCAATCCAGCAAAATAAATCAATTGAGCGAAACTGATTTATTTTTTGTTTTACACAATCACAAGTTTTTTAAACTTTGTTTACAGTTTAATTTTGTTTACAGTTGAACTTTGTTTACAGGTGAACTTTGTTTACAGTTGAACTTTGTTTATAGTTGAACTTTGTTTACCTCAGTTCTGTTGGTACACTGGTAAAAAATTACTCCATATTGCAGAATAGAGAATCACCCCACTGGACTCTGTAACACTGTAATACACAGGAAACAGTCAAACTCAGATTATCAGATTACAAAACGTATCAGAAAGAAAGAACAGAGTTAGAGAAACATGTTGGAAAACAAAACATGACATTAGAGAAACTGCTTGGAAGAACGTCTAGGACTGACTGTAGTCCTCTCTAAAGCTACCTGAGAGATACAGGGCTAATGGAGGTTTATTACTGCTAAGCTGCTGTTCAACTCCAGTCCAGTTGGTGGCGCTGGTGCGTCTTAAGTTGTTTTGCCAACCGCCATTAAACCTCATCAGAAGAACAAGAAGCTGCTGTGTTTGTACTGTAGAGCCTCATCTGTAAGTAAAATATGTATTTAATTATAACCCTTATTTTTAATTATTACTACATTCTAATTAATAATAAAACTAGAGTTCATAATAAAACATCACTGTGAGGATTTGAGGAGATTTAACTCCAGTTTCATTTAAACACACAAACTGCTAGCTGTTCTGCTAACTGTTAGCATCACACATGATTCAGTTGAACTTTGTTTACAGATGAACTTTTTACAGGTGAACTTTGTTTACAGTTGAACTTTGTTTACAGTTGAACTTTGTTTACAGTTGAACTTTGTTTATAGTTGAACTTTGTTTAAAGTTGAACTTTGTTTACAGTTGAACTTTGTTTATAGTTGAACTTTGTTTACAGTTGAACTTTGTTTACAGATGAACTTTGTTTACAGATGAACTTTGTTTACAGTTGAACTTTGTTTACAGATGAACTTTGTTTACAGATGAACTTTGTTTACAGTTGAACTTTGTTTACAGATGAACTTTGTTTAAAGTTGAACTTTGTTTACAGTTGAACTTTGTTTACAGTTGAACTTTGTTTACAGATGAACTTTGTTTACAGATGAACTTTGTTTACAGGAGGTTTGTACAGTTTTATAATCACAGTCAGGTGAAAAGTGTAAGCGAGCATCTTTAATTGTGTACTAGCTTGATGAAGAAAGAAATAAAGTGTTGATGCACAAATGATCGGGAGCCTCATACTTTAATGACTTATTCCAGAAAGATAGTTAACGTGTTATTACAAGGAAGAAACCTTTCCAGGTACCAAACTCAACAGGTACTCTCGATGCTGCCTGGTGCCACAGTAGCTTCAGTTCATAATAGGGCTGGGCGATATATCGAGTTTTTTTTTTTTTTAATTTATTTTACCCCTTTTTCTCCCCTTTTAGCGCATCCAATTGTTCAATTAGCATCGTGCTTCCTCTCTGTCTATGCCGAACCCTGCCCTGACGGAGGTGATTGAAGCTAACCCGTATAGACAGAGAGGAAGCACGATGCAAATTGAACAGTTGGATGCGCTAAAAGGTGGTAGAAAATATATATACAGTATATACAGTGTATCACAAAAGTGAGTACACCCCTCACATTTCTAAAATATTTTTTTAAATATTTGCAGAAATGTGAGGGGTGTACTCACTTTTGTGATACACTGTATTAGGGCTGGGCGATATATCGATATTTTAAAAATATCGATATATTTTCATACGCGATATAAGATAAGACAATATCGCATATATCAATATAAATGTTGCGTTCCAGTTAGATCCGACAGTTCGTCTTTCTCTTCTCCCAGTTTGTCTCTGCACATGTTCACCTGCCCCGCCCCTCTCCCTCACTGCCCCGCCCCTCTCCCTCACTGCCCCGCCCCTCTCCCTCCCCTCTCCCTCACTGCCCCGCCCCTCTCCCTCACTGCCCCGCCCCTCTCCCTCACTGCCCCGCCCCCCGCCCCTCTCCCTCACTGCCCCGCCCCTCTCCCTCACTGAACACAACTCGCCCCGCCTCTCTCCCCACCGCTTCACCAGTAAGTCCTGCAGGCAGCGGTAGCATGGAGACGGATAAAGACATGACAGAAGCTATCGAGGAGGAGCTGCTTACTAAAAAGAAAAATAATGACTCTTTTTGGAATTATTTGGAGATGGTTCGAATTCAAAGTGTCAGATGAGCAGCAGAATAACGTATTCTGTAGAGAATGCCGAAAACAAGTCCAGACAAAAGGTTCCAGCTCCGTGTACCTTCATTCGTTTTTCACTTCAAATCCCAAAGTTAAAAAACAAGAAAACGAGTCGTTATTCGTTTCAAAAACCAATACAAGCGCATGCACACGCTGACATGCACGTATTTACTTCATATATAAACAGTATAAATCATGCAAGTGTTGAGAAAGTAATAATAACGTAACGGTGCGTCTCCTGTTGTTCTGACTCTTGTGTTTGTATATGTGATGTGCATATATTTGCTCTATCTGTAAATACAAACATTATGGGGGGTGATTTCTGTACTGGATGTTGTACGTGGTCGTGTTAGTTTATACTGGACGATCGCCCGACGTCCGACACGTCATTTATTTATTTATCTTCTATTATAGTATTTCTTGTTGTCGGCCAATAAACAACCAAACATTATTAAATTGCATGAACTAACTCTGCAGTAAACAAGGAGCAAACAGCAATTAAACAACAAATAAAGCTGTTAAATAATAATAAAGTGCATGAAGCAGAACGCTGATTAAAATACATTAAATGTTGTAATAGTTACACAGTAACATGAACGATTAGTTCTGCCTGTATTACAGAACTGAGTTCTATACAGTAAAAGAAAATATTAATGTTAATGTTAATGTTGTGGCGACATATACATAAAATAATGTATAAAGTCCAAACATGGGGGGGTGGGGGGTTAAAGAGGGGTTTACTTTAACGGGGTTTTACTTTTAATGTCGCACAAGCTCAGCCGGAAACCGTGTCATTCCAACATCTTCCCTACACACTTGCTCCCTGCACCCTATAGTGCACTTAACATTCTTAAAGGACCAGACAATATATTTGTGATTCACATTACACAACAGGAGATGCCTTAGAAAACTACTTTTCTTAGAATAGCTCTTTTCTTTTTTTTTCTTTTTTTTTTAAGGAAAAATAATTCTTGTGTGAAGCTTCCCCAGCATAAATATTAATAAAAGTACCTGTAAAAAAATTGGAAAATGTAGCTTTGTCTCAGAAGTGTCTTTTTGTTATTACCTTATGGGATAAAAAAAATATCGAGATATATATCGTATATCGCCATTCAGAAAAAAATATCGAGATATAATTTTTGATCCATATCGCCCAGCCCTACACTGTATATATATACTAGTGCAGGTCATAAAATTAGAATATCATGAAAAAGTTGATTTATTTCAGTAATTCCATTCAAAAAGTGAAACTTGTATATTATATTCATTCATTACACACAGACTGATATATTTCAAATGTTTATTTCTTTTAATGTTGATGATTATAACTAACAACTAATGAAAACCCCAAATTCAGTATCTCAGAAAACTAGAATATTGTGACAAGGTACAATTTTGAAGCCACCTGGTGCCACACTCTAATCAGCTAATTAACTCAAAACACATTTAAGGCCTTTAAATGGTCTCTCAGTCTAGTTCTGTAGGCTACACAATCATGGGGAAGACTGCTGACTTGACAGTTGTCCAAAAGACGACCATTGACACCTTGCACAAGGACGGCAAGACACAAAAGGTCATTGCTAAAGAGGCTGGCTGTTCACAGGGCTCTAGAGTGCGACCAATTTGGTCGCACATGCGACCTAATTTCTCAATGGTGCGACTAAAAAAAATCTCAGGTCGCACCGGTGCGACCAGGCATCTGAGGGGAAAAAAAAAACAACAGACACACATTAGGCCAATAACATGGTCTAAACCAATCAGAGATAGTGAAGGGCGGGACATTATTGTAGCGGTGATATGTGAGCGACATTCAGCTCAGCCAATCAGAATGCAGCACCAGGTTTATACACGTGCGTTCGGACGTTCTGCAGTAAGTTTAGTTTTGTATATGAGACTCGCCGGATGTCCCCAGAATGGAAGTTCGGGTTCTGGAGCTCGGCGGTGTAAAGTGTTGTAACGCTCACTTAAGTCCTGACTAAACAGTTAAAGTGACTCGACCCTGTCGTGTGCCTTTATTCCCACACCTCCACCACCGCACAGCAAAAGACCCGCAGCATCCCCACCGGACAGCGGCTAGGTGAGCCGACCCTCTACAGTAGCAAGGGGCTAATGCTAGCGGTAAAGTGTGGCGATAGTGAAAGTAAAAACACGACAATATTTTTGTTAAGTAAAATATAAAAATAACTAAAAGACCATAATATATTACAATACATGTAGTCAAAATACACAGTGAGTGCACCGCAAGCGATTTTGGGAATCTGTGTAAAAGATTCAGTAAAGCCGATAATATAATGCACTGCATTTAAGATTACACTCTAACACTCTAGAGCCCCATACACACACACACACACACAAACATATACATATAATTTTAAATATACACACACACATAAATAGATATACACACATACATACACATTTACTCTATTATTATTTTTATAATTTTTATAAGTGTGCTATAATTAGTCTGTAATACTATAATTAACTGTAAAGAAGACAGTGGCTGGCAATAGTATATTTGTGTCTGGTTCTAATACATTTCGAATTGAAAGGCTGAAAAAGCCCAATGCATCTATAAAACACATTACATGCCGCGATAAATGCACTGCCCGAGTGTCCCCCTCTCCCCACTGCCTTTCAGTGGCAGGCAGCAGCAAACAGATCATCAGACGAGGCCATGTTGACCAGATTGTTAGTTATTTACAAGTCAATATTGCCTGTGTGGACAGTGATTTAAAAAAAAAAAAGTGAACCTGTAAAACTGCGGTGTTAAATGCGATGCGGTCGAAAATTTGGGTGCACCTAACTTTTGTGCTGGTGCACCTAAGAAAAAAAGTTGGGCGCACCAGTGCAACCAGTGCAAAAAGTTAGTCTAGAGCCCTGGTTCACACAGCTCTGTGTCCAAGCACATTAATAGAGAGGCGAAGGGAAGGAAAAGATGTGGTAGAAAAAAGTGTACAAGCAATAGGGATAACCGCACCCTGGAGAGGATTGTGAAACAAAACCCGTTCAAAAATGTGGGGGAGATTCACAAAGAGTGGACTGCAGCTGGAGTCAGTGCTTCAAGAACCACCACGCACAGACGTATGCAAGACATGGGTTTCAGCTGTCGCATTCCTTGTGTCGAGCCACTCTTGAACAAGAGACAGCGTCAGAAGCGTCTCGCCTGGGCTAAGGACTGGACTGCTGCTGAGTGGTCCAAAGTTATGTTCTCTGATGAAAGTACATTTTGCATTACCTTTGGAAATCAAGGTCCCAGAGTCTGGAGGAAGAGAGGAGAGGCACAGAATCCACGTTGCTTGAGGTCCAGTGTAAATTTTCCACAGTCAGTGATGGTTTGGAGTGCCATGTCATCTGCTGGTGTTGGTCCACTGTGTTTTCTGAGGTCCAAGGTCAACGCAGCCGTCTACCAGGAAGTTTTAGAGCACTTCATGCTTCCTGCTGCTGGCCAACTTTATGGAGATGCAGATTTCATTTTCCAACAGGACTTGGCATCTGCACACAGTGCCAAAGCTACCAGTACCTGGTTTAAGGACCATGGTATCCCTGTTCTTAATTGGCCAGCAACTCGCCTGACCTTAACCCCATAGAAAATCTATGGTGTATTGTGAAGAGGAAGATGCGATACGCCAGACCCAACAATTCAGAAGAGCTGAAGGCCACTATCAGAGCAACCTGGGCTCTCATAACACCTGAGCAGTGCCACAGACTGATGGACTCCATGCCACGCCGCATTGCTGCAGTAATCCAGGCAAAAGGAGCCCCAACTAAGTATTGAGTTCTGTACATGCTCATACTTTTCATCTTCATACTTTTCAGTTGGCCAACATTTCTAAAAATCCTTTTTTTGTCTTGGTCTTAAGTAATATTCTCATTTTCTGAGATACTGAATTTGGGGTTTTCATTAGTTGTCAATTATAATCATCAACATTAAAAGAAATAAACATTTGAAATATATCAGTCTGTGTGTAATGAATGACTATAATATACAAGTTTCACTTTTTGAATGGAATTACTGAAATAAATCAACTTTTTCATGATATTCTAATTTTATGACCTGCACTAGTATATACAGTATACAGTGCTGTGAAAAAGTATTTGCACAGCTGTGAGTCTTTTGTAAAAGGAAAAGAACATTATTTTATTTGAGCGTTATTATTTAATATATGCCAATAGTTTATTTTTGAGCAATTTCTCATGTTTATCTACAGCTGAATGTTAATAAAAGTGCCTGTATGAAATTTGGAACATGTAGCTTTGTCTCAGAAGTGTCTTTTTGTCATTACCTTATGGGATGAAAAAATATTGAGATAAATATCGCATATCGCCGTTCAGCTAAAAAATATCGAGATATTATTTTTGATCCATATCGCCCAGCCCTGATTCATAACAATAACAACAGCCAGTTAAAACCGTCTAAAAAATTTTCCTTTAATTTCCCTTTAATGATAAATAAAGTACATTAATTTATCTGTCTGTCTATCTATCTATCTATCCATCTGTCTATTAGATCTTTAATAATGCAGTCAGCAGAAAAGAGACACGTCACCCCTGTGGTTCTACAACATGAAGGATTCCAGAAGAAACTAACAAAAAAGGAGGAAGATGATGATGATTTCTTCTGTAAGTAAATGTAAGACAGTATGGTACAGTACAGTGTGGTACAGTACAGTATGGTACAGTACAGTGTGGTACAGTACAGTATGGTACATTACAGTGAGGTACAGTATGGTACAGTACAGTATGGTACATTACAGTGAGGTACAGTACAGTATGATACAGTACAGTGTGGTACAGTACAGCATGGTACAGTACAGTGAGGTACAGTACAGTATGGTACAGTACAGTGAGGTACAGTACAGTATGGTACAGTACAATATGGTACAGTACAGTATGGTACAGTACAGTGAGGTACAGTACAGTATGGTACAGTACAGTATGGTACAGTACAGTGTGGTACAGTACAGTGTGGTACAGTACAGCATGGTACAGTACAGTGAGGTACAGTACAGTATGGTACAGTATGGTACAGTACAGTGAGGTACAGTACAGTATAGTGTGGTACAGTACAGTATGGTACAGTACAGCATGGTACAGTACAGTGAGGTACAGTACAGTATGGTACAGTACAGTATGGTACAGTATGGTACAGTACAGTGAGGTACAGTACAGTATGGTACAGTACAGTGAGGTACAGTACAGTGAGATACAGTACAGTATGGTACAGTACAGTGAGGTACAGTACAGTGTGGTACAGTACAGTATGGTACAGTACAGTGTGGTACAGTACATTATGGTACAGTATGGTACAGTACAGTACAGTGTGGTACAGTACAGTATGGTACAGTACAGTGTGGTACAGTACAGTATGGTACAGTACGGTACAGTACAGCATGGTACAGTACAGTGAGGTACAGTACAGTATGGTACAGTACAGTGTGGTACAGTACAGTGAGGTACAGTACAGTGAGATACAGTACAGTATGGTACAGTACAGTGAGGTACAGTACAGTGAGGTACAGTACAGTATGGTACAGTACAGTGAGGTACAGTACAGTATGGTACAGTACAGTGAGGTACAGTATGGTACAGTACAGTATGGTACATTACAGTGAGGAACAGTACAGTATGGTACAGTACAGTGTGGTACAGTACAGTGAGGTACAGTACAGTGAGATACAGTACAGTGAGGTACAGTACAGTATGGTACAGTACAGTGAGGTACAGTACAGTGAGGTACAGTACAGTATGGTACAGTACAGTGAGGAACAGTACAGTATGGTACAGTACAGTGAGGTACAGTACAGTATGGTACAGTACAGTGAGGTACAGTACAGTGAGGTACAGTACAGTATGGTACAGTACAGTGAGGTACAGTACAGTGAGATACAGTATGGTACAGTACAGTGAGGTACAGTACAGTGAGGTACAGTACAGTATGGTACAGTACAGTGTGGTACAGTACAGTATGGTACAGTACAGTGTGGTACAGTACAGTATGGTACAGTACAGTATGGTACATTACAGTGAGGTACAGCACAGTGTGGTACAGTACAGTATAGTACAGTACAGTATGGTACAGTACAGTGTGGTACAGTACAGTATGGTACAGTACAGTATGGTACAGTACAGTTAGTATTGGAATCACTAATCAGTAGAAATAATAAGAGAAAGTGGATAGTGGGATTAGAACCTGTACTGTACCGTAATGCCCTGTTCTCATACACTCCAGTCTGGATTTAAGATTTAATCTAACTAGGATTCATTTGTGATTGGAAAATCAAACCCACAACCTTCAGTTTCCTTTAGTTGTTGAGTTTCTTCTTCACATATTGATGAATTTCAGGTGAAGTAACTTTAATCCCTCCGGAACTCGTCCCTTCTGTGGAGCTGCTCTTCTCAGAGGACCAACAGTGTGGAGGTTTCCAGATGAAGCCTGTGAAGAAGGAAGAAACTGAAGATGAAGATGAACTCAGTAAGATATTTTATATTCTACCACTATCACAACCTTCAATTCTATCACAACATCCACTATAAGTACTACTATTACAACTAAATTCTAATGTATTTGTATAGCGCTTTTTACAGTAGACATTGTCTAAGAGCAACTTTACAGAATCCAGGACCAACAGACCAAAAAGCTGTCTCTGGTCTCATGCATGATCACTAAAAGAAAGATGTCTAAAAGCCACCATTAGATACAGCGCATCACCAAGGACTACGACTTTCCCCAGGTGCCTTCACTCTGGCTGATACCCGTCTATCACAAATCACTTCTGCCACTCTATGCCATCCACTCCACTCTGTTTGCACTCTGTACCACACACCACATTACACTTGACCCCACGTTTTGAAGCTTCTCTACTTTCATCACCTCATCCTTTTCTTTACCCTTTGTGCCACCCTCCCTTACATTCATGCAGATTTACTCCTAACTTTTGTTCCACTTCTCTCCATCTCACCTCCATCTCTCCAGGCTCAACTTAACCCGCTCTCTTCTCCTGCTACAGATCACAGTGATTTTGCTAAACAATCTATTTAAAAACTCCACGGCCATCTCTCCTAAAGGTTTCCATGCTTCCACTGGTATGCCGTCTGTGCCAACCGCCTATTTACCCTTCGTTTTGTTTATAGCTGCCCTCATGTCCTCCTTGATAATTCAAGGCACTCTCTGTCTTAATATTTCTCATCTAACTTTTATTCATCAGCTCATCTGCATACTTTATCATTCTAACCTGCTGTATATCCTTTCCAGCTCTGTTCCTCTTGTCTGGTCAATTGCTTCAAGTTCTTTTCACCTTCTCTAGTGTCCAACTTCTCATGTAGCTCAGCATACACCCTTTTCTTTACCTTCACCTCATTTTCTTGTACTCCTGCTTCTTTGTCTCTCTGCCTCTTCCTACTTACATTTACATTTTCGGCATTTAGCTGATGCTCTTATCCAGAGCGACTTACAGAACCTTGATGCTCGTCTTCCTCGAGTCCTGGGTGGAGGATCAAGTCGAGTGAGACTAGTTGCTCAGAGGTTACGCGGTACAGAGCGGGGTTTGATTAGACCACAAAGGTAGCTTGGGGTCCATTTTGGCTTTGTAGGCCAGCATCAGTGTTTTAATCTGAATGTGTGCAGCTACAGGAAGCCAGTGAAGAGAACACAGGAGTGGGTTGATGTGGCAGCAGTGGGGTGATGATGTGGCAGCAGTGGGGTGATGGTGTGGCAGCAGTGGGGTGATGGTGTGGCAGCAGTGGGGTGATGATGTGGCAGCAGTGGGGTGAGGATGTGGCAGTGTTTAGGTTGGTTAAAAACCAGATGGGCAGCTGCATTTTGAATGAGCTGTAAGAGTTTAATAATGGACATTGGAGCACCTGCCAGGAGGGAGCTGCAGTCGTCCAGCCGTGAGATTACAAGTGATTGGACCAGAATCTGAGGAGCTTCCATGGAGACAAATGGACGAATCTTCCTGATGTTGTAGAGGAGGAACCGGCACCATCTTGTCATGTTGGCTACATGAGGAGAGAAGGTCAACTGGTTATCCAGGACATCACCAAGGCTTCTTACATTATCAGATGGTCTGATCTGGCAGTCATCAAGAGTCACCTTCTTAAACTGTCCTGCATTTCACCTCCAAATCTTCTTTTCTTCTTTTTCTGTTCAGATTTTACACAAAGTACCTTCCTAGCTTCACCACTTTGTGGTCATTGCCCAGTTGTCTAGCTCCCCTTCACCACCACCCAGTGCCTGTCTCACCTCTAAATTTATCATGTCTCCTTATTTTACCTTCCCCTATCTGATCCTTGGTTCACCCTCCCTCCTCCTCCTCACCTCCAGAACCATCCTGCAGACCAGCATCTGGTGCTGTCTGACCACACGCCTGTGAGCACCTTTTCCAACGAACCAGGACCAGGATCTTGTTGACAGATACGTCAGTTCTTGCAATGGTTCCATATTTCATTTTGGATTTGAGGCCAGTATTCAATAAGCTCGCTCGGCTTTACTCAGAAGACTGCTAACAGAAAATTCCTAATTCAAGATGAATCACATTTTGTTCTTAACATTTACTAACAGTGTTTATTATTTATAATGTTATAAATGTATTTTATTATTTATAATGTTATAAATGTATTTTATTGTTTATAATGTTATAAATGTATTTTATTGTTTATAATGTTATAAATGTATTTTATTATTTATAATGTTATAAATGTATTTTATTATTTATAATGTTATAAATGTATTTTATTGTTTATAATGTTATAAATGTATTTTATTATTTATAATGTTATAAATGTATTTTATTATTTATAATGTTATAAATGTATTTTATTGTTTATAATGTTATAAATGTATTTTATTATTTATAATGTTATAAATGTATTTTATTGTTTATAATGTTATAAATGTATTTTATTATTTATAATGTTATAAATGTATTTTATTATTTATAATGTTACAAATGTATTTTATTATTTATAATGTTATAAATGTATTTTATTATTTATAATGTTATAAATGTATTTTATTGTTTATAATGTTATAAATGTATTTTATTATTTATAATGTTATAAATGTATTTTATTATTTATAATGTTATAAATGTATTTTATTATTTATAATGTTATAAATGTATTTTATTATTTATAATGTTATAAATGTATTTTATTGTTTATAATGTTATAAATGTATTTTATTATTTATAATGTTATAAATGTATTTTATTATTTATAATGTTATAAATGTATTTTATTATTTATAATGTTATAAATGTATTTTATTATTTATAATGTTATAAATGTATTTATTATTTATAATGTTATAAATGTATTTATTATTTATAATGTTATAAATGTATTTTATTATTTATAATGTTATAAATGTATTTTATTATTTATAATGTTATAAATGTATTTTATTATTTTCTGCTTCAGAACTGAACAAGGATTTCTCGTGCTCCTCGTGTCCACGTTCCTCTACAACCCAAAATCACCTCCACAATCACATCAAGAGCTGCAACCATGATAAATACGATGCGCTGGTGAAGATTAAGACTGAACATGAGGATCTGACGCCCACCAGAAGCTCCAGTAATCAGCAAACGTCCTCTGGTACTGTCAGCATTAACACCTCTCTCAGTCCCACACAGGAAGAAGGAAACGTCTGCTCACAGTGTGGGAAGAGCCTTAGTTCCCAGAGTAAACTTAAAATACACCAGCGCATTCACACTGGAGAGAAACCTTATTCCTGCTCACAGTGTGGGAGGAGCTTTAGTACCCAGGGTGCTCTCAAAAGACACCAGCACATTCACACTGGAGAGAAACCATATCAGTGCTCACAGTGTGGAAAGAGTTTTAATCGCCAGTATCATCTCAAAGTACACCAGCGTATTCACACTGGAGTGAAACCGTATCAGTGCTCACAGTGTGAGAAGAGTTTTTATAATCAGAGTGCTCTTAAAACACACCAGCGCATTCATACAGGAGAGAAACCGTATCAGTGCTCACAATGTGGGAAGAGTTTTTATAATCAGAGTTATCTTAAAACACACCAGCGCATTCATACAGGAGAGAAACCGTATCAGTGCTCACAGTGTGGGAAGAGTTTTAATCAACAGATTCAACTTAAAATACACCAGCGCATTCACGCTGGAGAGAAACCGTATCAGTGCTCACAGTGTGGAAACAGTTTTAGTCATCAGAGTAGTCTTAAAAAACACCAGCGCATTCACACTGGAGAAAAACCGTATCAGTGCTCACATTGTGATAAGAGTTTTAGTCGATTGAGTAATCTTAATGAACATCAGCGCGTTCACACGCATTCACAGAAACTGTATCAGTGCTCACAGTGTGGGAAGAGTTTTTATCGTCAGAGTCATCTTAAAACACACCAGCGCATTCACACTGGAGAGAAACCGTATCAGTGCTCACAGTGTGAAAAGAGTTTTAATACACAGAGTTATCTGACAAAACACCAGCACATTCACACTGGAGTGAAACTGTATCAGTGCTCACAGTGTGGAAAGTGTTTTAATCGACCGGAATATCTAAAAAAACACCTGCGCATTCACATTTTACAGAAATGATGCTCACAGTGTGGGAACTGCTTTGCTAATTTATCAGCATTTAGACACAAGTGTGACACATCAGATTGTACCAAACAAGTTAAATATAAAATTATAAAATATAAATCCTCCCTGAGTGAGTGAGTGAGTGAGTGAGTGAGTGAGTGAGTGAGTGAGTGAGTGAGTGAGTGAGTAAGTGAGTGAGTGAGTGAGTGAGTGAGTTTTGGGGAAAAAAGGTTTGCAATTAATGAATTATACTGTGTAATTAATAGCTAATAATCAACTACAGGCACCACTGTCAGTTTTTAGGGAAATTACCAGGAAATCCAGAATTATAACAGATCAGTTTGTTAGGTCGATTATTTCTCTCACTCAGGGAATCAAACTCACAGCGCAATATTCTGAATTATTCTAAAACATAACACATAAAATTACATAATTATTAAGTTATTAACCTATTAAATTAATGAGTAAATCGTAATAATAAAAGTTTAAATCTTTAGGTTAAACTATTACTGGGAAATAATGTGATTATCTATAGTGGAGTGAATGGTGGGTAGAACCAGGAGGTTTAGAGCCTGATTTAAGTGAATGCTATCAGTTAATAGTGGAAGTGAATTGAAAAAAAAAAGGTATTGGATCGGCTAGCATATATTGGTCTTAGTGATACTGTGCTTGATTGGTTTTATTCATACGTTTCTGGACTTGTACAGTATGTTCAACTCAGAAACTTTCATACATAGTCATCTTCTATTTACTAGTGGTGTCTCTCAGGGCTCTGTCATGTTGTCTCTACTATTTATAATTTACCTGCTTCCTATTGGACGTTTCTTTAGGAAAAACAACATTCAATTTCATTGTTATGCGGATGACACCCAACTATACTTGTCCACTGTGCCCACAGCTACTCTTCCTCCTCCACCTCTCTCTGATTGTCTAATATTTTTAACTGAAATTCTTCTTATAGGTACAAAATCTCCTCTCTCTAAATCTAACAAATTCTCAGTGATGATGGAGAACTCAGTCGTCAGAAGTGCTGATGTTCTTGTTCATGCCCTGGTCACATCCCAAACTGATTATTGTAACTCTCTCCTTTTTGGTCTACCTCATAAAGCTATACATGAACTCCAGTTAGTTCAGAATTCTGCCGCTCGTATTATCTCTAGAACACCTTCCATTTAACGTGTTACTCCAGTTCTCAAGCAGCTTCCTGTCCAGTATCACATCAAATTTTAAATCCTCCTCCTTACGTTTAAAGCTCCTCCATATCTCTCTGATGTTCTTCATGTCTACACTCCTTGCCGTACACTCAGATCTTTTTCTGCCCTCCAATTATCTACTCCTTTGGTCCGTCTGTCTACTATGGGGGCTAGAGCTTTTAGCTATTCTGCCCCACATCTCTGGAACCCTCTCCCTCCTGACTTCCACACCGTTGATTCATTCCCTAGTTTCAAAACATGCCTTAAAACGTACTTCTTTAAACTCGACTACCCTTAATCTGTGTCATTAATTATGTACTGATGTTTTGTATTGTAAGGTGTCCTTGTAAGTTTTGAAAGTGTTTTTTTATATGGTAACACAGATGTTACTCATAATATAATTAGTTTTTCACACATTTTCATGGTTTGGCTTATATAATTTGGTACAATTAGTTTGATACAGTCTGATGTTTTCATATATTTGAGCAGTGTCTACAGTCTGGGCAAATATCCACCTATCCAGTCTAGATGTGGCAGGATGATGATGAGCTGATCTGTGAGGTTCTTCTTGTTTTTCTCCTTTTGCTATGTGTTACATGGATTAGTATTGTTATGGTCATTTATGTGTCATTTATGTATTTTGCTTGTTATTGCTTGTTTGTTAATAAAATATCTACATGTTGAACCTTAATTCTTGGTCTCATTATTGATTCCTGAAAGCTTCTGTCCTGTTTTCAGATAAATAAAACATGTTTAGCATTGATCGCCAACTATAATTCTGTACAGAGCTACATTGAGAATATCAACTTTTCCCTCAGTTCTGTTTGTACATTGGTTAGAAATGACTTCATATTACTAATACAACAACAATTACTATTAGCATTGATTGCTAACAAAAATTCTGTATACAGCTACATTGAGAATATCAACATTTACCTCAGGTATGTTAGTACATTAGTTAAAAAATTGCTCCATGTTGCTAATATAACAATAATTACAATTAGCATTGATCACCAACCTAAATTTTGTATACAGATACATCAAAAATATCAACATTTCCCTTAGGTGTATTGGTACATTGGTAGAAAATGACTCCATATTGTTAACATAACATTAATTACTATTAGCATTGATCACTAACTGAAATTTTGTGCTCAGCTACATTGAGAATATAAACATTTACCTCAGGTATGTTGGTACATTAAAAAAACATCACTCCATATTGATTATATATCACTAATTACACTTTCAGACAGCATTCAGACATCACAAGTCTCCCGGAAGTTCCGGGAGTCTCCCGCATATACATATTTTGGCTCCCTGATGCCCCGGAAATTAGTTTTTGCAACTTGGGATGTCTGAGTATTGATCACCAACTGAAATTCTTTGATTATAAGCTATAATGAGAATATCAACATTTACCTTAGTTCTGTTGGTACATTGGTAAAAAGTGGCTCCATATTGCTAACATAACATGTTATATGTCTTCAGCAAGGAGGTGGTGAGAGCAGCTATAAGGAGAATGAAGAGTAGAAAAACAGTTGGCCCAGAGAACATATCAGTGGAAGTGTGGAAATGTTTAGGAGAGACGGCAGTGGAGTTTTAACTAGATTGTTTAACAAAATCTTGGAATGTGAGAGGGTGAACGATGCTTTTGCATGTGCTAAAATGAGAGGAAAAGAGTCTACATGACAGTAGTGAGGTCTGATATTTTGTAAGGCTTGGAGGCTGTGACACTGAGCTGGAGGTGGTAGAGATGAGGATGCTGTGATTCTAATTAATAGTGTCAAGGATGGAGAAGATTAGCAGGAAGTTTATTAGAGTTATGGTGCAGGTGGGATGTTTTGGAATTAGCAAGGTGAGAATGAGATGGTTTAAGCATGTGCAGAGGAGGGATGAGAGTTATAGAGGGAGAGGGGTACAAAGGATGGAACTGCCAGGCTGAAGGAGAGGAAGGCCAAAGAGGAGGTTTGTGGATGTAATAAGGGAGGACATGCAGGTTGTTGGTGTGACCGAGGAGAACGTTCAGGACAAGATGGAGATGAACCAGAAAAAGCGTATTATTTTTTTGTTATTATTATTGCAAGAACCACCACACATGATGTTGGTAAATCCTTTTTGGAGCAATTAAACTTATTTTGCATTTGCTTGATGTTTTAATGTTAAACAATTATCCCCATAAAACTTCCTTACACACAACAACTAAGTGCAGAAATAACATTCATAGAATCTGTGTCAGCCATGTTCCAGCAGCTTCTAACTAATGGCAGATCTGGTTTTGGTGGTTCCTCCAGACCAATATTTCCTCAGCATGAAGTAAGATTTTGGGGTACTTTTTGACCTTTAAAAAGAGACCACTGTTTAAAAAGACCCCCCCAACACCGACATATCTCACTAATTTACAATGTTATGACAGGTGACCATTAGCTCAGACTGTAGCAACCGCTCAGGTATGTGAAGAACAACTTTTATAAGTATCACCTTTGTCAACATGTAAAAAAACGTTTTCATAAGTGGGATCGTGACCTCTCAAATGAAACTAGTTTCCTAAGCAGGTTGGATGATGAGGTGAGAGTCACTACAGTCATATTCCAATAAACAGGGCAACATCAGCGTTTGATTCAAACATTATACAGAATAGGGAATCACCTCACTGGACTATATAAGCACTGTAATGCACAGGAAACAGTCAAACTCAGATTAACAATTAATAATTGTTTTAGTATTGTGTTTATGTTGGAAATATACTCAAGACACCAGTGAGGAAGAAGACAATTTGTCAGAAGAAGACAGTAGTTCTTTCTAAATCCCAAAAACACACCATTGCCTCTACAGTATCCCTGAATGGCTACACATTTCTTCATCAGCCAGTGATATGTTGGCATTTACATTTTCTGCATTTAGCAGACGCCCTTATCCAGAGGGACTTACAGACGTGCTTTCATAGTAAACATTTCATTTCTCAAGTTTAAGTAAACAACAATCCAAGAACACAAATCTGCTAAAACCTGTTAGAATCAAAGTGTTTTTTTTTTGTTTGTTTTTTTAGTTTTTTGGAAATTTAAGAAAATTTTAGGTAAATAAGTACAAGTCAACTTAAGTGCTTAGTAAAAAGGTGGGTTTTTAATCATTTTTTAAAGACAGCAAAACACTCAGCTGTTTGGAAAGACAGATGAAGTTCATTCCACCACTTGGGTGCTAGAACAGAGAAGAGCCTTGATGCTTGTCTTCCTTTAGTCCTGGGTGGAGGATGTTGCGCGGTACAGAGTGGGGTTTGATTAGGCTGTGAAAGTAACTTGGAGCTGGTCCATTTTTGGCTTTGTAGGCGAGCATCAGTGTTTTAAACTGAATGCGTGCAGCTACAGGAAGCCAGTAAGGAGAACGCAGCAGTAGGGTGATGTGGCAGTGTTTGGGCTGGTTAAAAACCAGATGGGTAGCTGCATTTTGAATGAGCTGCAAGGGTTTAATAGTGGACAAGGGAGCATAAAAAGATGTTTTTGCAGCAGTCACGTCGAATGAGAACCTGGACAGCAGATCGTGGTAGGAGTGGAGATCAACACTGAGCCTAGATTTCCTTCACTTTCTCTCAGCTGCCCTTAATTCTTTTCTGTTGCTGCGCAATGTATCTGAAAGACAAGGAGCAGGGTGAGAAGGTTCCTTGTTTAAGGCTAAGAGGACAGAGCTGATCGAGGGATGTTAAAAGAGAAGAGAGTAGAGTATTAGTTGCAGAGTTGAATGGAAGGGAAGCAAGCCTGTCAGGGTCGGTAGTGAAGTTAGGATGTTAGAGATCAGTGAGGCAGAAGAAAGAAAGTGAAGATTAGGGCGTGTTTTAAGGGTGTAAGTGTGGTTGGAAATAGAAAGTTTTGGGAGATAGAGAGAGAAGGACACAAAATGATGGTCGGAGAGGTGAAGTGGGGTGACAATGAGGTCCAGAGCAGAAGCTGGACAGCGGAAGACCAGAAGATTGCCTCCTTTGTGTGTTGGAGGGCTGTGGTTAAAGAGGAGGTCAAAAGATGAAAGAAGAGGACAGGACGACTGAAGTTTGTCTGTAGGGAGATTAAAGTCACCAAGAAGAGTCAGAGGAGTTCCATCTTGTTAGATTTTAGTTACACTTATGTCGATATACTTATGGTATGACTAGTATTTCTGCTCTTCTCACCGCTTATGAGCTGATGAGCTGAGAATGCAGTTTGAAGGTTGTTTTAGCTAATTTTGTTCTTGTTGATCAAAACTGTCCTTCTCTCTAAAACCTTCTCATGTAGTTTAGCCTTCACACACACACACACACACACACACACACATATTTAGACACTTTCTCTCTCACACATACATACTTTTCTGGTCTTTATAAAAACTCTGTTTTCTTTCAATAAACTAAGGCATTCATACTTTGACTTTGGTGTCTGGTCTGAGTGCTTTCCTCGTACGAGATTCAAAGAATGATTCTTCTCCTGGCTAAGTTCTAGTCCACTGGGGCTAATTTAGGAGACAGGACTTTCAGTAAATTAGAGAAACTACCTAACAAATGTTAATCCCTAACAAATGGTGGAGAATTGCGGACTTCAACCAGGTAAGTGATCTTCTCCAAGATTATTTATCTGTTGAATTGCCGATCTGTTCCTCTGTTCTGAGGAAATATTGTGTTGAAATTGTTCAACATTGGGAGTACTGTTCAGAATACGTAGAGATTGGAAGCTCCAAAGCTACTTATCTGATTACTAGCAGTCTGTTATAAGGATCCTTGTTTATTTTGTGTATTTCCTCGGAGACTCTTCCTGTCTTTTTTACTTCTATTTTACAGATTTTATTATTCTGTGTTGTGTAGGATGTGTATGACCTGGTGAGGCGTGTGCAGGATCAGTGGATGTGAAAGGACAATTTTCTGACCATCCTGCACCATCATAGTGCAGGCTGCAGTAGCACGAAGGCAAGCAGGCATACCTTGTACTACTCTATCCAATCATTTGGACAGATAAGCCACAGGCCTCAAACCTGGTCCACTATGCTCTTGTGCAAGCACAGCGGAAACAGATGATCCATTTTCGCAGACATAGAGGTGGAATGGTAGGTCATACCTGGGTAATCCAAGAGCTGGTACTGAACAGAGAGCTGACTTAAGAGCTTGGAATGCTGCTGTTTTCTCTGAAGTCCACTCAACCTTAGCTGTCAGATCGGTAGAAGAACATCCTTCTTGCAGAATTCGGTCGAAATGAGATACATCGCTGATATGCTGCCTACAGTAATTGACAAGTCCCAGAAATCTTAGCATGGCTTTAACAGTCTTTGGCTTAGGAATGTTGCTAATAACAGTCTTTCTGGTGTTAAACAAACTCCTACACACTTTGTTCAGGGTGAAACTTAAATACTGTACAGTGTCTTTGCAATACTGTAGTTTATGCAGTGATACCTTAAATCCACATTGTGCGAGGTGACGTAGCAGCAGAAGAGAAGCATGGCGACAGATGTCCTCAGTCTTAGCAGCAACCAACAAGTCGTCAGCATAAGTGATGAGTGTAGAATCCTGGGGTAAGACAAGACCCTCCAACACATGTCTGACTACAGCAGAAAAAACTGCTGGACTATCAACAAAACCCTGTGGCATTCTGGTCCATGTGTACTGCATATTTTTAAAAGTGAAGGCAAAAAGAGATTGGGTGTCAGGATGTACAGGGATAGAAAAAAAAGCGGAACAGATGTCTATGACAGTGTACCACTGATAAGAGGCTGGGATAGATGTGAGAATGATACCCACATCAGGTACTACAGGAGCAATAGTAACAATGTGGTCATTGATCTTTCTAAGATCTTGTGTGAATCTGTAAGTACCATCTGCTTTTAAAACTGGGTTGACAGGGCTATTATAGGCAGACACAGTAGGAACAATAATACCCTGAGCTAACAATGAAGAGATAACAGGTTGTATCCCAATATCCTTATCGACAGACAATGGGTATTGTTTTACAAACACAGGTTCCCTTGTCTTTAAATGAGCCTGATAGGGATTGCATGGGATGATGCCTGCCTCATTTTTGTGGGTTGCCCACAATGAAACTGGAACTGAGGACAGGTTGTCAGGAATAGTGAAAGAAGCAAGAGCATAAGAGCACTGTACATCTACAGTAGCACTTTTACTTAACTCATGTTTAATCTGTGCTAGAGTAAATAACACCACTGCAGGCAGCAAACATGATTTCTTGCCACAACCTGAGCAACCTTTTACACACCTACAGGTTGACTTTACACTTATGCCACCTTGCAGTTGTATAAAATATCTGCTGGTTGTAGTAGATAGATTTTCGAAATAGGTTGAAGCTTTCCCAACAGCTACTGAAAAGGCTGAAACTGTGGTCAAGATTTTGGCCCAGGAGATCTTCCCCAGGTATGGTCTTCCTGAGTGTATTGACAGTGATCAAGGTACACCGTTTACTTCCAGAGTTACTCAAAAACTGTGTAAGTACTTGCAGGTTAATTGGCATTTTCATATTCCTTATCATCCACAATCATCAGGTGTGGTAGAAAGAATGAATCGGACCCTCAAAGAGAGATTAACTAAGGCAATGATGGAAACTGGAAAAAAGTGGGTTGATCTACTGCCAGCTGTATTGGCAGAAATTAGGATGACCCCCAGTGCAACTACAAAACTCTCTCCTTTTGAGGTGATTTTTGGGAAACCATTTCCTTGTCCATGGGTGAAGGGTACTAACCAATTTCATTCCTCAGGTGACCTGGAGATGGCGATTTCAGACTATGCGGCATTAATTAAGAAATTGAGTGAAATTTGTTCTAAAATATCTGTTTCTCTCCCTCTACCCTCAGATAAACCCACACACCCATTTCAGCCTGGTGATCTTGTTTTGGTGAAATCTTTGAATCCTAGGAAGGTTGGTGATGCTGCCTATGGAAAACCCACAACAATTCTGGCTGTCACAAGGAGTGGAGTTCTGACGGATTCGCAACCACAGTGGATCCACGCATCACGTCTCAAGAAATGCCCAACTGACTCAACTACGGCACCTCCGTGCCCAACTCAGCCTGCGGGACGAGCTGCGCTTGCTGTTAAGAAACAAGACAAGAATACTGATTCACATGATCTTGATTTAAACATTGCTACATTATTTGAATAATTGATTTGCTTCTTTTCCATTTTAGTGCATTTTACGTGGGGTACAGAATTCTGTGATGAATCTCGTCCCCAGATCCCATGATAATTGTTTTATTTAGGTCAGGCATTTCTTTGGCCTGAAAGAGGGGAACTGTTAGATTTTAGTTACACTTATGTCGATATACTTATGGTATGACTAGTATTTCTGCTCTTCTCACCGCTTATGAGCTGATGAGCTGAGAATGCAGTTTGAAGGTTGTTTTAGCTAATTCTGTTCTTGTTGATCAAAACTGTCCTTCTCTCTAAAACCTTCTCATGTAGTTTAACCTTCACACACACACACACACACACACACACACACACACACACATATTTAGACACTTTCTCTCTCACACATACATACTTTTCTGGTCTTTATAAAAACTCTGTTTTCTTTCAATAAACTAAGGCATTCATACTTTGACTTTGGTGTCTGGTCTGAGTGCTTTCCTCGTACGAGATTCAAAGAATGATTCTTCTCCTGGTTAAGTTCTAGTCCACTGGGGCTAATTTAAGGGACAGGACTTTCAGTAAATTAGAGAAACTACCTAACAAATGTTAATCCCTAACACATCTGAAGGTAAAAAACTCAGGAGAACATCCAGTTCTTCTATGAAGTCTCCCAATGAGCCAGATGGTCTGTAGATGACAATGATATGGAGGGTAATTGGAAAAGTTTACAGATGTATAAAGATAGAATTGTGCTAACAATGGCATAATAACAATGGCATAATAAGAAGTGACCTCATGCATGTTTATGCCTTTAAGTCCCAATTTGCACATTGTTTGTGCAATTACAAATAAGACGTCAGGAAGAAAGAGCGACCCAGTGGTGGGATTTCCCAACAGTATTAGGGGAAGAGGGGGTAGCAGGGCCCCACAGCACCTATCCCTAACCAACATATCAGACTGGACAACATCTCACACTGGCCAATAATGTGTGACAAGAAGGGAAGATGCAGGGTTCCTGGGTTCACAAGAATGATCAAAGTTATGTGCACAAAGTGTAACGTACCACACCACAGCAGAGAAGAACTGCTTTTTATAGTTTTATGAGCGAAGTCCTAGTGCATGACACAACACACTACATAATACAAAGCTATACCCATGTCCAGAAACAATACACGTTTCCAGTGCTTTTTTCTTTCTTTTTTTGTTCATTAAAAGAAAAATATATATTTTATCAATAAAATGTCCCAAAATTAACCAAAAAATAATGTGGAACAACTTTTTTTCATGTACCACCAAAATGTGTGCAGTAGAGGGTTAACAGATTACAAAAGTTATAAGAAAGAATGAACAGAGTTAGAGAAGCATGTTCGAAAACAAAACATAACATTAGCGAAACTGCTTGGAAGAACGTCTAGGACTGACTGTAGTCCTCTCTAAAGCTACCTGAGAGATACAGGGCTAATGTAGATTTATTACTGCTAAGCTGCTGTTCAACTCCAGTCCAGTTGGTGGCGCTGGTGCGTCTTAAGTTGTTCTGCCAACCGCCATTAAACATCATCAGAAGAACAAGAAGCTGCTGTGTTTGTACTGTAGAGCCTCATCTGTAAGTAAAATATGTATTTAATTATAACCCTTATATATAATTATAACCACATTCTAATTTAGCTTCTTGACGGGAGCCGGATCTTTTGGCTCTGTTCCAAAAAGTGACTCTTCGCGCTGCTAGGTAAACTATAAGACACCCCCGATAATAACATCAAATTTGCATTAAATGTGGGCCTAATTTAAACATCACTTAAATAAGAAAGATTCATTTCAAAACTACAGGGAAGAGACAGACTGTGGTTGCATTTCATTAAGTTTCAGAAAAATCCTCTCTTGCATAGAGATGTGTTTGTGTTTGTTTCTGCTTTAAAACATAAGCACAGAGAAATAATCAGATTTAACAGAATTAAACCAGTTTATAGTTTATTTCTCAATTATTTGTCATTATATTACCAGCTATCGCTCTCTCTCTCTCTCTCTCTGTGTGTGTGTGTGTGTGTGTGTGTGTGTGTGTGTGTGTGTGTGTGTGTGTGTGTGTGTGTGTGTGTGTGTGTGTGTGTGTGTGTCTCTCGCTCTCCGCGATACTAGGGTTGGGCGGTATTACGGTATACCGCGGTATTTAAAAATGGTGACGGTATTTTAAAAAAATTTGAAGCGCCAAATTTCGGCTTCGGGTTTACCTTAAAAAACGGAGACTTTAGGACATTCGCGCATCCACAGTAAGGGAGGGAATGCGGTTGGAGCTCACTGATTGGTTGTGGAGGTGATCACTGAGGTGATAACACAAAAACTAGTGCGCGCTCTACATAGACGCGTTTTACGTCATCCTATGCGCGCTCCCGAGAAGGAGGCTGTTTGAAACCTTAGATGCCTTAATAAGCTGTGGTTCGGTATATTAACATTTCAAGAACGAGTGAGCATCGGAAATGTCCTTGGCTTAAAACATTGCTGACGGTGCGGAGAAACGGAATAACGTAAATAAATGATTATTCATGATTATTGAACTTGTATAAATTTGCACATGTGTTTTTATTTGCAAAATCAAGCTTGTGAGTTGACATGCTTGCGCACTGTGCTATCCCATCCCATTGGTTTGAATGGCAAAATGCTAACTGTTAGCTTAGTATAAGGCAAGGCAAGGCTATTTGTATAGCACCTTTCATACACAGTGGCAATTCAAAGTGCTTTACATAAAGAAAAAAATTTATTAAAAGCATTAAAACATTCCTGAGATCTAGAACCTCAGAAAGACTTCTCGCAAACATTTAGTTACAATTAAAACATGAAATTCAAACAAGAGAGATACAAAATTAAGAACATGAAAAATTAAAAGAAAATATTGTAAAATATAACCTACAATTTGGGAAATACAAAATTAAAACAAGAGACATAAGCAGTTAAAACATGAAAACTAAAAGAAAATATAGTAAAATATACACTACAATTTAGAATGTACACTACTCTATAAAAATAATTATTAAGAGCATGAAAAACTAAAAGAAATATGGTAAAATGCAAAAATTTCGAGCTCAATCATAGGCACAAGAAAAAAGAAAAGTTTTTAACCTGGATTTAAAGATTTCTACATTTGAGGAACATCTAATATCTCCTGGCAGTCTGTTCCAGTTATATGCAGCCCAACAGCTAAATGCTGCTTCATCATGTTTAGTTTGGACTCTGGGCTCAATTAGCTGACCTGAGTCCATGGATCTAAGAGATCTACTGGGTTTATATTCTCTAAACATTTCTGAGATGTATTCTGGGCCGAACCCATTCAGTGATTTATAGACCAGTAGCAGCACTTTAAATTATATTCTGTAACTAACCGGAAGCCAGTGTAGAGATTTTAGAACTGGAGTGATGTGCTCAGTTCTCTTCGTCTCAGTTAAAACTCTAGCAGCAGCGTTCTGAATGAGCTGTAACTGTTTAATGGTCTTTTTGGGAAGTCCAGTTAAGAGACCATTACAATAGTCCACCCTACTGGAGATAAAAGCATGGATGAGCTTCTCTAGGTCTTGTTGGCACACTAGACCCTTGATTTTGGCTATATTTCTAAGATGGTAGAAGGCTGTTTTGGTGATGGTTTTAATATGGCTGGTGAATGTGAGATTTGAGTTTATTAGAACGCCAAGATTTCGGACTTGGTCTTTGGTTTTTAGAGCCCGGGAACTGAGGTGTTCACTGACACTAATCCTCTTTTCTTTGCTACCAAACACAACAATCTCTGTTTTGTCCTTATTTAACTGTAAAAAATTCTGGCTCATCCAGTTATTGATGTCCTCCAGACACTGACACAGTGAATCTATTGGGCTGTAATCATCTGGTGAGAGAGCCAGATATATCTGTGTGTCATCTGCATAACTATGGTAATCAATGTTGTTAGCCTGTAGCATTTGGCCTAATGGCAGCATATAAAGATTGAACAGAAGAGGTCCGAGAACTGATCCCTGGGGGATTCCACATGTCATAGCCACCCTGTCAGATTCACAGCTGCCAATAGTGACGAAGTAACTCCGGTCTTCTAAATAAGACCTGAACCAATTAAGGACTGTTCCGGAAAGTCCAACACAGTTTTCCAACCTATCCAGCAGTATTCTATGATCTACAGTGTCAAAGGCAGCACTAAGATCCAGTAAAACCAGAACTGATATTTTACCCGAGTCAGTATTCAGACGTAGATCATTTAACACTTTTATGAGAGCCGTTTCAGTGCTGTGGTGAGCTCGAAAGCCTGACTGAAATTTGTCAAAATAACCACTGGAATTAAAAAAACTGCTGACTTGACTGTAAACAACTTTCTCAATGATCTTAGCTATGAAAGGAAGATTTGAGATCGGCCTGTAGTTGTTTAACACAGACGCATCCAGAGTTCTCTTTTTTAGGAGTGGCTTAATGGCAGCTGTTTTCAGTGACTTTGGGAAAACGCCTGATGCTAGTGAGCCATTCACTATTTGTTGCAAATCAGTTTTTACAGAGTTAAAAATAGTTTAAAAAAATTCAGATGGCAGTATGTCGAGATAACATGTCGATGATTTAAGATGCTGAACTGTTTTCTCCAGTGTTTTTTGGTCTATTGTATTAAATTGTGACATAATAGTCATGTTATTTTTAGGTGTCTGTAGGGGCAGCATGGTTTCATCGTTTGACTGAGTGGCGTTGATGGTCAGTCTAATAGTTTTGATTTTTTTCACAGAAGAAATGAGCAAATTCATTACATTTCTCTGTGGACAGAAGTTCTGGCGTGATCTGTTTTGGAGGATTTGTAAGCTTGTCGACCACGTTGAATAGAATGCGGGTGTTGTTGATGTTCCTGTTAATGATCTTAGAGAAGTGCAGCTGTCTAGCCCTGCATAACTCCGAGTTAAAACTACAAAGGCTTTGCTTATAGAGATCATAGTGGATTTGAAGTTTAGTTTTCCTCCACTTACATTCAGCTCTCCTGCATTCTCTTTTCAGAGCTATTACCATCATTGTGTTACGCCATGGTGCTTTCTGTTTGCTCAACGTTTTCATGACTTTTACCGGGGCAACCACATCCATGACAGTCAATATTTTCATGTTAAAGTTATCCAGGAGTTCATCAACTGACTCTGCAATTAAAGTTGGTAATATAGCTATGGCCTCCATAAACTGAGAACTAGTACTTTCATTTATGCACCTTTTCTTAACAGAAACAGAGCTAGTTTGAGCATCTGGAGTGATCAGCATTTCAAAGAGGACACAAAAATGATCAGAGAGGGCCAAGTCCTTGACCATAACAGAAGAAATGTTAAGACCTTTAGAAATAACTAGATCCAGAGTGTGCCCTCGAGTATGTGTAGGCCCTTTCACATGTTGCAATAGACCAAACGTGTCAAAAAGTCCAAAAAGTTATTTGGTGTTATTGTCCTTGTTATTATCTAAGTGGATGTTAAAATCCCCAGTTATGATGAAAAAGCTGTACTCAGTGGAGATAACTGACAGTAGTTCAGCAAGTTCATCTATAAAATGTGCAGAGTATCTTGGAGGTTTATAAATGGTTAAAAATAAAATTTTGGGAGTACCCTTCAAAATAAAACAGAGGTATTCAAAAGACATAAAATTGCCAAGCACAGTCTCTTTGCACTGGAATACATCTTTAAATAAGGCAGCTACTCCTCCACCTTTCCTACCACTTCCACACACATTCATAGAACTGAAGTTTGCTGGTGCTGTTTCATTAAGAACAGTAGCACTGCTGCCTTCTGCTAACCATGTTTCAGTTAGAAACCGAAAATCTAAACTGTAGGATAGAATTATGTCATTCACTAAAAATGATTTGTTGGCTAGAGATCTAATATTAAGCAGAGCTAGCTTTAAAGGAACCACAGGAGCCCCTGGGACAGCCCGAGGTTGTCGTGGTACAGGTAAGAGGTTAGACTGGTTGACTTGATATGCTGAATGTGTTCTATTCTTTCTATTTCTAATCAACACAGGAATAGAAAACATTTCAGGCATACTGGGTCCAAGCTTACTCTCAGAACTGTTGTCAGTATCATATGTGCTATAGCAAGGACCCTGAACACATCACAACGAGTTATCATTGTTTTGTTTACCCGCCGAGGTTAAGAATTAAAGTCGAGACTGCCGTGACAACTATGCTGCTCCTGCCGGATGTGACGGGTCTGGAGTAATTGCACTACAAGAAATCACTACAGACTTTATTGAAGACTAGAGCGAAGAACAACTCTATTATTTATCTATTTATCTATTTATTACCAGTTATAACTTTTAGATCATTCAATTCTTCTAAAGTATCCTCCAGGCCACCCAAGAAGGATGGGCCCTGCTGAGTCTGGTTCCTCTCAAGGTTTCTTCCTGTAATTTTCAGGGAGTTTTTCCTTGCCACAGTCGCCCTCGGCTTGCTCAACAGGGGCAGGTTTTTTTTTTTGTATCTGTTGGTCCTGGATTTTGTAAAGTTGCTTTGAGACAATGTCTGTTGTAAAAAGCGCTATATAAATAAAGTTGACTTGACTTGACTTGACTCTGCTGCCGCTATCAGTAGCACTCGCTGAACATTCTGAACTCTGTACAGCCAGAAGAGATGAAGTACAAGGCTGCTGCTGACGGTGCTGAAGTGGCCTCAGAGAACGGGGAGGGGGCTGTGGACGGGGGGAAGGGGTGCCCTGGGCTTTTTGGGTTAAACCTGTGGACTGGCTGAGATGGAGTTTGAGAATTTAGTCCCAACACACACCAGTTTCTCCATTTTCTCTGTGAAATCCATATGTGGAGGTGATGTTGTTGAGAGAGAGAAGTTGGAGGATGACTGTGATGTCTCTGCTGTTGACTGCTGTGTCACTGCCTAATGATGAAGGTCGTAATAGCTTTCGTCAAGAGTCAGAAACTCAGCCTGAGCCGTGTTCTCCAGTGATGGGGATTGTATGTTTGATGGTCCTTCATGGTTGAAAGTAGGTGAGGGAGGTTGAGGATGCACGTATTGTGTCGAGTCAGTCCAAGAAGCAGCTGGGTGGCGAAGAGCAAAATGGAGGTTGTCCTTTAGTGCCTTCATTCCAGTCTTGCTTAGGTGGGTGCCATCTGGGTAAAAAAAATTATCTGCGCCCCCAGAATAGATTAAAATTGTCAATATAATCCATACCTTTCAAACTGCAGGTTCTGCTTAGCCACGTGTTGAGGTTGAGTAGCCGTGAAAACATATTAGATCCTGGGAGAGGCCCACTGATGAACTTCTGAGCAGTCAGCTTCTCAAGTGTATTAAACAGTTCAGTGAAGTTGTTCTTTAAGATTTCTGACTCCTCTCTGCGAATGTCACTTCTGCCCACGTGCAGAATAATTCGGTCGATCGCTCCATGCTGGGAGAGGATGTTGGGAAGTTCCTCATTTAATTCCGAGACAGTCACATTCGGGAGACGGCATGTTAGCATTGATCTGCTGCCTATATTCTTGATGGCAGAGTCACAGACGATCAGAGTTTTCAGCGCGTTCTCTGCGTCAGGCGAGGGCCTCTGCTTAATCAGCCTCGTGTTTTTGCTAGCCCGCTTTGAGACTCCTTTTATAGTCAGCTTCGCTGGTTTTGATTCGTTACCATTACAGCTGGGGATAACCTCGATCAGATTTCTGAGCGGTTCAAAACGATTCAGCAAAGGGATCGGTTTTTGTTGTGACCCTGCTATTTTCCCACGGGGTGTAATTGTGCTAGCTTTTGGAATAGTTTTAGCTTTCCGAGCCCATGATGAACAGTCTGGCGTGGAAGACATTAAGACAGCCACCTGCTGCTTTTGTGCTTTTGGTTTTGCTCCAAGTTTGTACCACCGACTTATTCTCTCACATGGCTCGTTTCTGTTCCCCTGTTTTGATTGACTTCTGTCAAGCTTCGGGAAGTCTGTTAAGCTGTCTAGCTTTAGTTTAGCTGGTTGTTCTGTGTTAGATTTTGACTCACCCTTGAGTGATCTGGAACCATTTCTCCTATCCGTTCCAGGTAGGATTGTGAGCATTTTTGTCTCCAGCACAGCGATTTTCCGTAGGAGTCTGTAGCAGTTGGAGCAGCACGAAGAACCCGCTGTAGTGATAGGAGCCATGGTAGTCCTGATAACTGTGCCCGAGTTCAGTCTGACAGCTAGTGGAAAACTCCGTTAACTAAATGTCTAGTTTAATGTATTTCTGTAATTCTGTGCCTTTCCAGCCGATCTATTGTCGGTGTCTGCTGATTGAGCTCTATATTTTAGAAATAAAAGATAAAAAATAACTAAAAATTAAAAGCAAGCAGAGAGCAGATAGAAAGCGTGCAGCCAGAGCGACGTATAAGACAGCCCCGATATTAATATCAATGATGAACGATCATGAACATTTTGCTACCTTGCCTTAAATGTAGGCATAATTCAAACAACACTTCAATGAGAAAAAAGATTTATTTTAAAAGGAAACTACAGGAAAGACACAGACTGGTTGCATTGCATTAAGTTTCATAAAAATCCTCACTTGTGCAGAGATGTGTTTGTGCCTGTGTTTGTTTCTGCTTTAAAACATACACGCCATGAACCAATCAGATTTAACATCATTAAACGAGTTTTTTCTCAATTATTTGTCATAATACTACTAGCGCTCTCTTTATCTGTGTGTGTGTGTCGCTCCCCGTGATAACTGCGCAGTTCCAATCGGCTGTATTTCACCCACTCCGCTTCGCGTCAGTAGACGGAATTAATCAGTCATTATAAAATAAAAATATATGTAGAGAGCTCCATAGCTTTTCGAACACACCCTATATAACAGAGGCGCGACTCGGGTTCCTTTAGTTCATTTCAAAGAGCCGTTCAATTGAATCGGATCGTTCGCGCGAACGACCCATCACTAACAGACAGACACGCCTCCTCCCCTTACGCGGTAATACCGTATACCGCGGTATTTTTTGAAGACGGTATGAAAATCGGCAATATCGCCCAACCCTACGCAATACTGACAGTGTTTCGGATTTAAATATCAACGATAAACAGCTTTTATTACAACTTACGATCAATTTCCTCTACTGATGGTAGCTGAATGGGTGGATTACAGTCGATAAGAACTGTGCAGAAATAAAAGACTCGGCTCCTTTCGTTCATTTCAAAGATCCATTTAATAGAATCGGATTGTTGGCGAGCGACCCATCACTAGTATATATGCAGCTACCACTGAGCATTTCAGTGAGTGCGTGTGTTTAGCGGAGCAGCCTTGTGATGTCAGGAACGAGATCAGTGAGCTTCAAACGCAGATCTGCTCTGACAAAAGCAAGAGAGCTTCTGATAACTTTACTGATAATGTTTTGGAAATTTCGAGATGGTAACCGCGAACGTGTGAAGTATAGACGTAATGAAGTACGGTGTCTGCGTAGCCCCGAATATTTTAAATAACACATTAGTTTTAATACAATTTGTTGTACAACTTATTTTATTAAAACAGAATTATAAGAACTTTAAAACAGATTTTATTAGTAATTTACAAATTTTTTTAATATAATTTTTTATTTATAATTATTAAATTATTTATTTTTTCGGTGCATGTAATTACTTTTCCGACATTATCTGGCGTACCACCTCATGCTGCTTCGCATACCACCAGTGGTACGTGTACCACAGTTTGAGAACCACTGATCTAATACATATAGAATACGCTCAGAACACATCTTGATAAGACACACTTAAAAACTATACTGTTGTAATTCTTATTACATTCACACTATAGCTTCTTTTACTTTGTCATGTTATTATTTTGTTAATTTATACAAAAACGACCCTCGAAGTGCGCACCAGGATTTGCTGCTTTTGAATCTTTCCCTGCAGCAGTCATGTCGTTGTGTGCCGAAATGAAGCTTTGGATGTCATTGGTCATGTGATCATTGTAGAACGAATCAAGCACCGATGCAGTGATTCGAAGCAACATGTGTCGTTTTTTTGACACATGCATCGAAGCTTTAGATTTAAGGGTAACATCACTAGTTTACAGTTTTTTAATGTTTTATACAAACACACCGAGTTCTTGTAGCTTTGTTTACAGGTTGTTTTACAGGTTTATAGTTAAAGTTAAAAGTATTAGTACAGCACTTTTATTGGGAGTGGATGATAAACTAGATTTAAAGAACCTCAGAAAGGTTTAACCCTTTCATGCCTGAGTGGAACATTCCATTTTCGGACCGTACATAGCATAGACTATATATACACACCATTATAACTAGAACAATCAGTTCTGTAAAATGATATAAAGTATGGTTATTTAAGTGTAATATAACCAAATCTATACAAAAATCCTCCAAAATCAACCTAAAAAACCTCTCAATTTTTATTTCATACATAAATACTTACATTTTTTAACACATTTCTGTGCAATATACAGAAAAATATAGAGTATATGAAATGTTTGCAATTTTGTGAGCCATTTGTCAAGAAAATAATTTTGAATCTCTCATCTTCTATTCAAAAGTTATGATCAATTTAGCAGAACGTGTCATTTAGCAATTTAGAATGTTCGTGTCGCTCCTTTTTTACCTCACTTTTTATTAATGTCAGCATACACTATAAACCAATGAAAGTGTACTTTTATGAAAAAAAACCCTGCATATACACACACCATTATAACCAGGAGAATCAGTTCTTTAAAATTATATGAAACACAATGTTTTTCAAGTGTAATATAATAAATGTTTACAAAAAACCTTCAAAATCAACCTAAAAAAATCTCTCGTCTTTTATTTAATTCATAAATACTTACATTTTTAACACATTTCTGTGCAATATAGAGAACAATATAGAATATATAAAATTTGTGCAATTTTGTGAGCCATTTGTCAAGATAATAATTTTGAATCTACACTCTAAAAAGTCATGTGTTAAAAACGACACACACTGTGTGGAATTTCAACACATGTACGGAGTGTGCTCAGGGACGACACATACTGTGTTGATTTAAACACAGTAAATGTGTCATCCTGTTTTTGCACACCCACCGTGTTAGGATACTTAACACACACAATGTGTTGTTCTCACACAGTGTGTGTTGATTATGTGTAATCAAGAAAATGGGTAAAATAAAGACTAATACACATGTAGCCATTTTATTTTACTGTATAATATTACAAATGTTTAAATAACATTCTTTTTTGTGACAATACATTAAAACAAGATTACAAACAGTTTAACAGTAAATGTACAAAATATATCTTCCTTGAACTTTCTTTTCCATTCTTAAAGATGGTTGCAAAAACTCGTAACACGTCTGTGTCTCTGTCCTAAAAGAAAGACAAAAAAAATATCATTACAAGGTGCTGTGTAATCACAATACAAAATATTAACTGAGACATTTACAACATTTAATATTTTGAATAACATTCTGATTAGTCAAACAACCAAATGAGTAATCAGCTAACTACTAATATTCCTCCAAATTTGTCATCAGATGTCTAATTATTCACACGGCTGTTTAACAAATTATTAAACAAGTCACCTGAAAGCTACAGTTACAGAATACAAGCTAAAATGTTTCCTTTACCAGAATAAAGTAAATCAGATGATGCATTTTGAAAGGGTTGTGCTTTACCCTAAATATATCCACCACTACTACTTTAATGCTAATAACAATAAGCAATGTTGCTAACGATTCGATTTAAAGAACCGATTCTTCCGAACCGATTCTGCACTTCCGAACCAACTGCATTAGGACCACTAATGAATCAATCGATTCAGTTTTTCGATTCGTTTAAACAGATGATTTAAAAGAACCGATTCAGTAAAACGAACTGAGCTAAACTAAGCTAAAACAAATGTTAAAATGATTAAAATTCGCTTCTCATAATGAGATTTAACTTAAATAATGTTACTCAATCGCTGTAATCACATAGTCAGTTAAGTAAATTACCTTGAGAAAACGAAAAACAGAGGGTTGCTGAGGTAATTTTATCCACAGTCAGTCTGTTTTGGTGCCATTTTGAGCAAACTAAAAGTCCAATTAACGATTAGCCAGTTGGCTAACGATAAATAATACCAATAAAAAGAAAGACTAGTTAGGTTTAACAGAACATTCATTGCTCAATAGGAACAGAAAAGCAAACTTAGGTTTATATTAATGTAATTCATTGCCTCCTTTTTTACTTAACTAAGTCAGTTGTCAATTAAAGTCGATTGTTAAAACAGGTCACATGGTTAAATAGCTTTGCTTGACTTCATAAAACACACAACAAAACACTGATAAACATGATCTACATAAACATTAATAAAACATACTCAATACTAGTTCCTTTTGCAACTTACCAATAAGGGTATAAGGACGGGTCCTGCTGCCTTTCCTTGCATGGTCCAGAAAGAGGGAATTAACCGTGAAACACTGATATACTTGATAGGAGAAATGTGATTGGTTAACGCATATTTTTATTTATTAATTTATTTTAAATCTTACATGTGAAATAATCTATGTTTTTAGTCATAAATGCCATTATTTTATCCAACAAATTTAAGTAAAATTGAATAAATATATATTTTTAAACAATGTATTTTCTCACAGTTCTACACATAAATGTGTAGACTAACTATTGGAGTTACTTTACATGTGTCTGTGTAAAAAGGGGCCAGAAATGACACAAAACGTGTTACAGTCCGCAGGACACAGTAGCTGTGTAGAAAAAATGACACATTACTTCTTAGAGTGTATCATCTTCTATTCAAAAGTTATGATCAATTTAGCAGAAGGTGTCATTTAGCAATTTAGAATGTTCGCTCCTTTTTTACTTCACTTTTTACCAATGTCAGCATACACTGTAAACCAATGAAACTGTACTTTTTTCTTAATTATTACTAAACTGTCAACATCCATATTTTTGAAATAAGACAGCAGATAAAATGTATTTGACAAAATAAGCACTCTAACAACAGTGTATAGTTCAAAAACATTAAAGATATTTATTAGAATTATATACACTTCTCATTCTATAAATAATTTCAAAACAACAATACAATATAGTTCAGCACTATTGAAGAACATCACTCCATAAAACAAACTCTCAAATAATCCAATTCAACAATACAAGAAAAAGCAATTATTTGTTCAGGATAATCATTGAACAATTCAGTAAACAGTTCAGAGGCAACAGGATATCAAATCTCGTCTAAGCCATTTTGCCAAAAATTCACTACAAAATATTTAACAGACAATGCACAATAGATAATTACCTCAAGTTACCTCCTTCCAATGAACAATGCACACTGAACTTTGACCTGTGAAGAGAAAGAGAAACAAAGAACATAAACCCTAAGACAGGAGCCCTGTGTAGGTCTAACTGCGAAACTCATCTCCTTCGCTAGAATGCCAAGACTGAAAACAGTTTCGATTGCCAACTAAACAAAATCTTCTACCTTGACACTCAGGAGCCATGCATGCAATCTTTGTTTTATTTTCTTTTTTGAATTTTTTGTAGCAAAGCCAGCAATTTCTTGATACTTGCTCCATCTGAGGAATGTGGGTGACGTAAAACGATGAGGAAGTGGTTGGAGCTACTAAAGGCTGAGATGGCAAAATTGAATCGATGGCAATGTCTGCAAGCTGGCGCGACAAATTTTCCCTAAAGTTTATCTGGCTGTAGCCTGCTGAACTAAACCCATAACGTGATGCTGGATTGGAATGATGCCAGTCCTGAAACAAAATGAAACTATTAACGACGGCTATGTCCACAAAATGGAAGAAAAGTGTTTTCCACCACTTTTGAGTTTTCTGAAGCAGACTGTATGTGTTTAACATTTGATCAGATCTGTCAACACCTCCCATGTGTTTATTGTAGTCCTTTACTACAGCTGGTTGACGGACTACTTTTCTGTCCCACGTGGCACCATTCTTTACCATCCTAGAAACCTCTGATGAATCATTAGCATTGTGGAAATTAGAGAGGCATGTAACCGCTCGCGTGTCCTTCCACTGAACAACTAAGACATTTCCATCAATTAGCTTGCCGCTCCCATTTCTTGACATCTTTGAAATCCACTGGGAATTTCTTACGATTAATCCTACATGTCTCACAAGCATTGATTCCCCACTCCTTAAGTCGGACCATAACAGTTGGTGATGTATAGAAGTGGTCAAACCAAACTGTGTGACCTTGATTTTTAAATGGCTGCACAAGGTCTTCGATCACTTTTATAGCCAAATCAGTTATGCGCCCATCAAGACTGCCTGTGTATACATCAAAGTCTAAGGTATATCCCGAATCTAAAGTTGCAATGTCCCACAATTTGAAACCCCAGCGAGTAGGTTTGCCCTTCATCTACTGCTTGAATCCTGATCGACCTTTTGATTTTACCATTCTCTCATCTATGCTCAGATTTTCATCAGCCTGGAAAAGCTGCCGACACTTGGTTTTGAGGTGGTCCATCAGATAACGCAAGTTCCTAAGACGATCAAGATTATTTTCTGTGGCAGGATCTACAACATGGAGGGCTGCCATCAATTCCTTGAAACGGTCACGGGACATGAATAACTTGGCCCATGAACCCAGAAGAGATCTGGTTCCCCTATATCTGTGAATGCTGTGGAGGGACGTGAAACCCATGTAAATGAGGAGCCCAAGAAACCGGTAGAATTCATCCGTGGTCACTTCTTCCCATGCCCCATGATGGTTCGCATAAGACGGCCTATTCAGTTCAAGCTCCCACCCCTTAGAGTTTGTAAACTGGCAAATCTCAGCAACAATGGTGTACGTGAAAAACAACTTGAAGAAGTCTATTTCACGCAAGGTACTTGTGGCTGACCGTACAGCCCTATGCACACTTCCCAGATCTATGCCTACTGGACGAGAGGGATTAAATGGTATGGGCTCTGGTGCTTCTGTGTCTACATCAGCATAGGAAGGAAAGGATACAGATTCAGGGAAGCGTTTCCGCTTCCTACCTGACCTGGGACAAGAAAGACTAACCAAACTCATAAAAGAAAACAAACATTAGTAAAAATCATTTTATATGATTTTATGATGATGATTTTATATTTTGTTGGCAGCCCTGATTGTGTGTGTGGGTGCAAATGCTGACATTTATTGTCAGCATATATGTACACACACACATTTACAAATACACACACTTGGAATACATGTATTTACCGATCAGAGGTTGTTGGTTGATCCCTCTGCTCATCTTGCTCTTCTTCATCCTCTTCTTCCCCTTCATCCAAGAGCTCCATGTCCATGAAGTCCTCCTCTTCAATGGTCATGCCTTCATGATCTTCATCGCGGTCATGTTCAGCAATAAGCCTAAGCTCGTCAGGGCCTAGCCGCTGTCTCCTCTTCAGAGACTCCATAAGGCGTGCATATTGAGCCTTGTCTCCATCCATCTCAGAATAATAAAAGAAAAGAGATCACAATGAACAAAGGTGGTGACAGTGATGTTATTTTAAAAATAATTACATATATGTAGAATTCAATCACAAATACTCTATATGTTTTTGTCAGAGAAGCTAATGTCCACAGGCTCATGTTTTGAAGTAAACTCAAGTACACTGAACCAATACATATGACAAAAGTTTCTCAAATCTGGCACATGGTTTACACATAAAACAATAATTATCTAAGAGGAGCAATAATTACAAGAATATATGGTTATATTTAAAAATGTTGTAAATAGTCACAGACTGAAATGTTATGCACCTGTATGCTTTCAAAAAAAGCTTTCAAAAAAAGTTTGATACCATATTTTAGTCCCTTTCAAATATCTCTTGCAATACATTAGAAAATTATGCAATATCTGACAAATATTTTATAGATAAAACTATATTTCACTGATACAAGTAAGAATTACCACAGAAAAAAATATATTATGGTAAAAAAAAAAAAGTTGCCCAGACTGACATGTTATCTACCTACTGTATATGGTAGAATAGCATATTTTAGTCTCTTTCAAATAAATGCAGCAATTTTTTAGAAAATGATGCAAATTTCACAGAAATATTTTATAGATAAAATAATATTTCTCTGTTATAAGATAGATAGATAGATAGATAGATAGATAGATAGATAGATAGATAGATAGATAGATAGATTCAACTTTATTGTCATTGCTTAGTACAGGTACAAGGCAACGAAATGTAGTTAGCATCTACCAGAAGTGCAAATAGTAGCATAGTGCAAAAAACAGAGAATATTAGTAACATATACCTATGATTAATATGAATATAGAGTTATAACTATAGCTAGTTACATATATGAAATTATATCTATGTACATATTACTATATACATAATAGCAATAATAACAATAAGCATATTAGTAAAAATGAATGTGTATTATAATAATAACAGTAACAATAATAAAGATTAGTTAGGTATATATTAGTAATAACAGTACTGGGATAAAGGATGTGTAAATAGTAACTATACAGCTGTAACTATAACTATATAGGATGGTGAAAATATAACTATAACTATACATATATACATATGACGGTTGTGTAAAGTGCAGGTGCAATGATAAAGAATTACAACAGTCCAGTGTGCAGTCCGGGGTGATGGTAAAGTGCAGGTGCAACTTGTGCAATGATAAATAACACAACAGTCCAGTGTGTAATCAGAAGGTGCAATGATAAATAATAAATAATAGGTCCAGTGTTTAGTCCAGAATGTCCAGTGTTAACGGCGAATAGTGGTGTTCAGTAAAGTTATTGAGGTTGGAAAAAAACTGTTTTTAAACCGACTGGTCCTGGCACGTATGCTCCTGTATCTTTTCCCAGATGGTAGAAGGTTAAACAGTGTGTGGCTGGGGTGGTAGGGGTCCCTGATGATGCTGTGTGCTCTGCGCACACAGCGCTGGTGGTGAAGGTCTCCGATGATTCGTTGAGCAGTCCTCACCACCTTGTGAAGGGCCTTCTTGTCAGCCACAGTGGAGCTGCCGTACCACACTGTCACACAGCTGGACAGTACGCTCTCGATGGTGCAGCGATAGAAGTTTGTGAGAATCTGGGGAGACAGATGGTCCTTTTTTAGTCTCCTCTTTCTTCACCAGACAGGATGTGTTGTGGGTCCATGAAAGATCCTCAGAGATGTGGAGGCCCAAAAACTTAAAACTGGAGACACGCTCCACCTCGTCACCGTTGATGAGGACAGGGAGATGTGTACAGCTCTTGGTTTTCCGGAAGTCCACGATGAGCTCTTTGGTCTTCTCAGTGTTCAAATGAAGGTTGTTGGAGGAACACCATGCCACCAGGTGCTGGATCTCCTCCCTGTAGGCCGATTCGTCGTTGTCCTTGATGCGGCCAACCACTGTGGTGTCGTCTGCAAACTTGATGATGATGTTGGATCTATGCAGCGGCACACAGTCGTGGGTGAACAGGAAGAAAAGCAATGGACTTAACACACAGCCCTGTGGAACACCTGTGCTCAGAGTCAGGCTAGAGGACACCTGACTACCCAACCTTACAGACTGGGGTCTGTTTGTTAAAAAGTTCAAGACCCAGTTACACATGGAGGTGCTGATTCCCAGGTCACTGAGCTTGGCTACCAGCTTGGTTGGGATTACCGTATTGAAGGCAGAACTGAAATCAATAAACAGCATCCGTATGTAGGTGTCATTATTGTCCAGATGGGTGAGGGCGGAGTGAAGGGCAGTGGAAATGGCATCCTCTGTTGATCTGTTAGCACGGTAGGCAAACTGGTAAGGATCCAGTGCTGGTGGAAGCGCCGCTTTCAGATGGCAGAGAACCAGTTTCTCAAAGCCTTCATTGCAATAGGTGTGAGTGCTACCGGTCTAAAGTCGTTCAGGCAAGCTGCAGTAGTACGCTTTGGCACCGGAATGATGATCGATGTCTTCCAGCACGTAGGAACAGTAGCCTGGGCCAGTGACAGGTTGTAGATGTTATTAAAGACCTGGGCTAACTGTTCAGCGCATGCTCTCAGGACACGTCCAGGGATGCCGTCAGAGCCGGCAGCCTTCCTCGCGTTTACTTTACTTAGTACTGAACACACCTCAGCTGTGGAGTGTAAGGAGGTTGCTACTCTGTGTGGTGTGAAGTCCATTGTAGTTAAAGCGAGCGTAGAACCTGTTAAACTCATCTGGGAGGGACGCACTGCTGGATGGAGGGGTTGGATGTGATGGTTTGTAGCTGGTGAGTGTCTGAATGCCCTTCCACATACGACGGGGGTCAGAGTTGTGAAAGTGCTCCTCAACAGACAGTTTGTAGGTGTGTTTGGCTCTTCTGATGCCCCTTTTCAGATTTGCCCTGGCTGAGCTGTAGGCCTCAGTGTCACCCGACCTGAATGCAGCGTCCCGTGCTTTCAGCAGAAGTCGAACCTCTGTGTTCATCCAGGGTTTCTGGCTGGGGAAGATTTTCACATGCTTGACAGAGGTGACATTATCAATACACGTGTTGATGTAGTTTATTACAGATGATGTGTATGTGTCCAAGTCTATATCCATGGATGCTTCAGACGAAAACATGCTCCAATCAGTGTTATGGAACTGATGCTGTAGGGAGGAGATGGCGCCGTCTGGCCACACTTTAACTGTCCTTGTTGTGGTTTTCACACGTTTGATGAGTGGCACATACCTGGGGAGCAGGAACAATGAAAGGTGAAAGGTGATCAGACTGTCCCAGGTGGGGGAGGGGCGTGGCTTTGTATGCCTCTGCAATGTTCGAATACACATGGTCCAGGGTGTTCTTTCCTCTAGTGGAGAATGAGACATTCTGATGGAATTTTGGTAGAACAGTCCTCAGGTTGGTGTGATTAAAATCCCCCGCAATGATAAATAATCTGTCTGGGTGTGCAGTTTGTTGTTTGCTGACTGCTGTACTTAGTTCTTCCAAAGCTAACTTGGCATTAGCATCCGGTGGGATGTAAACTGCAGTAACAACAACAGTGGAGAACTCTCTCGGTAGATAAAAAGGTCTGCACTTAATCATCAGATACTCCACGTTCGAGGAGCAGTGACTTTCAGTTACAATGGAGTCTGTACACCACGATTTGTTAACATAAATGCACAGACCTCCTCCTTTACTCTTACCGGAGTTTGCTGCCACTCTGTCTGCTCTGAACATGCTACGTCCATCCAGCTCCACCGCGCTGCTGGGGATGTTACAATTCAGCCACGTCTCCGTCAGAATCATGATGTTACATTCCATGATCCACTTATGTATTGTAGTCCAGAGTCGCAGCTCATCCATTTTGTTAGACAGAGATCGTACATTGGTGAGAAAAATGCTGGGAACCGGTGTACGATGCGGGTATAGCGTTAGCTTAGCCCGTAGCCCTCCGCGTTTTCCTCGCCTTTGTTTACGTTCTCTGCGCTTGCACCGGCTTCGTTCAGCTGAGTGAGTCGATTCCGTAGTCCACGGTGATCCGGAGATTTCCAGAGGAAGTTGCAGACCAAATTTACCGTTTAAGTTATTTAAACCAATATTAATCAGTGTCTGCCGGCTATATGAGATGCTCGCCTGGCAGTATGGAACGCAAAAACTAAAAAACAGTAGACTAATAACTACTAATATGCAAAGTCTGGAGAGACGCTGAGCCTCGCGTTGTGCACGCGCCGCCATCTTGTATAAGTACAAATTACCACAGATAAAATATACCATGGAAATAAAGGTTATAAATTGCCCAGACTGACATGTTATCCACCTTTATGCTTTCTGCCTCAGCTAACTTACTTTAGCCAGTCATGCTAAATGTATGTAATGCAAAATGTAATGCTATTATGAGCAAAGCTAAGGTGATTTCTTAGCAGACTTTAGACAGTATTGAAGTAAAACAAGTAAGCTATAACTGATTTCAAGATTACATGCATAAAATCTAACTTTGGACTTAGTCGAGCACCCTGTTCAAACCACATGGCTGCAGGGTGCAACACACAGCTCCGGTAGCTTAGCTTAGCTTAGCTTGGTTCACTACTATTCCCTTATTTGTGTAAAACTGCTGCATACTTTACAAACTACTAAACAAACGAGACTAAAAAGGTATCTGATAAACTCTCCACACATATTTATTTCCATCTAGATGGACATAAAAAACATTACAATCCATTCAGAAAGGAGAGTTGTGGAGCTGACTGACTAAACTTAGAATGCAGCTCTCAAAAACATCTCAGCTTTTCCATAGCGTAAACACTAATAATATTAAAATTTTACCATTAAAGCCAAGTTTTCTGAGTAGAAAAGAAAAGTTATAACACTAATAAACAGTTTTAAAATAGATCTCACCTTATTTCACTGACAGAATTTCTCTTTCTGTGTTGTTATCCAGTCGACTGTCTCAGCTGCGTCCGTGTGAGGGCGGGGCGAATGAAAAATTTCTCCTCCTTCTCATTAAATATGCAAACCAGCCACGACACAAACCGCTTGACCAATGATATTGCCTTTTAGCCTGGGTTGTCACCTACCTGGGGCAGTTTTCAGATTTACAATCAGTGATTGGACGGCGAAGATATAAGGCTTTAAGCCATCGAAATTATTGTTTCGAAATTTGAATGGGCTGGCTTTAAAGGGTTAAACTAAACTTTAGGTTCTGTAATTTGTCATTAATCCAAACAAGAATCTGTGATTTTCACAAAACTGCTTCCACCGAACTCGAACAATTCTATTGGAGGTCTTTTCATCCTGATGCTGCTCAGTTCCACAATAGTTTCAACATTTTCACCCTGTTTACATCCTCACATCATTAAAAAACATCATTCCCTTAAAAAAAATAAGTAATACAGTACATCTGTCTGTCTGTTTGTCGTCTGTCTGACTGTCTATCTATGTTTATATGTCTATCAGATTTTTCATTATGAATTCATTAAAAGAGGGACACGTCGCCCCCATGGATCTACAAAATGAGGGATATCAGAAACTAATAAAAAAGGAGGAAGAAGATGGAAGTTACTTCTGTAAGTGTATGTGGAGAAACTGATGTTTAATCAGCCCTACTTCTCCCCTCTTTGACATGTGCGACATGACAGTGCTGCATGAGGAATGGCATAATAGAGGAAGGTAATGCAATACAAGAGTTAGAATCACCAATAATGCTGTCAGAGCAAGAAGAGCAGTTATGTTTGACCCAAAACGTCAAATCATCTTGTGTAGGGTGTGGATGCTTCATTGGGGTAAACCTGGGGTTACACCAGATGTGCACATCATCTGTTGGAAGAAGTCATTTTTGTTTAAGTGGCGTATATACAGTGAGGAAAATAAATATTTGATACACTGCCGATTTTGCAAGTTTTCCCACCTACAAAGAATGGAGAGGCCTGTAATTTCTATCGTAGGTACACTTCAACTGTGAGAGACAGAGTCTAAAAAAAAAATCCAGAAAATCACATTGTATGATTTTTAAATAATTAATTTGCCTTTTATTGCATGAAATAAGTATTTGATACAATGAAAAAAACTGAAGTTAATATTTGGTACAGAAACCTTTACAGAGGTCAGACGTTTCCTGTAGTTCTTGACCAAGTTTGCACACACTTCAGCAGGGATTTTTGCCCACTCCTCCATACAGATCTTCTCCAGATCTTTCAGGTTTCGGAGCTGTCGCTGGGCAACGTTGAGTTTCAGCTCCCTCCAAAGATTTTCTATTGGGTTCAGGTCTGGAGACTGGCTAGGCCACTCCAAGACCTTGAAATGCTTCTTACGGAGCCACTCCTTAGTTGCCCTGGCTGTGTGTTTCGGGTCATTGTCATGCTGGAAGACCCAGCCATGACCCATCTTCAATGCGCTTACTGAGGGAATATCCCTTCAATACGGTGCAGTCGTTCTGTCCCCTTTGCAGAAAAGCACCCCCAAAGTATGATGTTTCCACCCCCAAACCAGTGTTAATTTTGACAGCAAATTTTGATTTAGTTTTAGTCGTAATTTAGTCATCTGAATTGTTTTAGTTTTAGTCTAGTTTTAGTTGACTAATTATCATAAGACTTTAGTCGACTAAATTTACAGTCGATTCAGTCGACTAAAATACATATTTGTTTGTTTGTTTGTTCATTAGGATTTTAACGTCATGTTTTTACACATTGGTTACATTCATGACAGGAACGGTAGTTATTCATTACACAAGTTTATTTGATTCTCAAGGTTATATCAAACACAGTCATGGACAATTTTAGTATCTTCAATTCACCTCACATGCACATCTTTGGACTGTGGGAGGAAACCGGAGCATCCGGAGGAAACTCACGCAGACACGGGGAGAACATGCAAACTCCACACAGAAAGGACCCGGACTGCCCCACCTGGGGTTCGAACCCAGGACCTTCTTGCTGTGAGGCGACAGTGCTACCCACTTAGCCACCGTGCCGCCCTAAAATAAATTTAAAGGGTGTAAAATGTAAATGCTTTTTTCATAGGGATGTCCCGATCACGTTTTTTTGTTCCCGATCCCGATCTTTAATTTTGATCCCGATCCGATACCGATTCTCAAACCGATACTTGTATTTTCTAGATATTGTCTAGATAAGAACTGGATAATACTGTTCACACAGTGCACACTTCAAGTACATTACAGTTATTCAAATTAATCCAATGTACATGTTTAACAACTGAATAGCTCTGCAGTGCTGTAGGAAAAAAATTGCCTGCATCCAAGCTATTGCTTAATGTTCTTTTACAAAATAAAAGTAAACAAACCTAGTGCAGCATTGTAGTAAAAATGAAGTGAGATAATTACAGTTTCACTTTGAACTTTATATTCAAAGAACATAATTCTGTTTAATGCAGTGATCCACTAAAAATGAACAACAATCTCCACTCACAAGTAGTGTAGCAGCTTAACTTGAATATAAAAAAACAAATAAGTTACTTAACAGCATCACAGTAAAACCTGAATACCAAAATAAAATGGAAAGTCACTCTTTTGTTATGAATGATGGACGGGTCTACGCAAAGTGAGTGTGTTTTGACCCTTTGGGGCTTCCATAGTGCATGGGATAGCGTGCTCGGCTCTGGCTGTCCGCTATTCGGAACAGAATAAGTTAATAAAGTGTTTTGCTTCCGACAATTTGTGAATATACAGTGTATTTTATTTCTTTATTAAGCGAGTGCATCGCTACGACGCTCGGTTACATAACTAAGCCAATCAGAGCGCTTGATACTGAGATGTCGTTCAGTCTTGTAACACGTAAACTCGTAAAAGCTGTATGTTATGGTCCTGAAGTTTTCATACTCGGATTAAAAGTTATTGTTTTGTAAACCGGAGTGATCCTCGACTCACACACCATATAAACAGTAAAATTCTACAGTAATGAATGCAGCTCTGCTCCTACCGCCTCATGAAACACTCGCATTACAGACATTACACCGCTGTTGGACAGCGGACATGCTGACGTAAAACAAAAGATCGGGTTATGATCGGCATTAGTAAAGCCGATTTCCGATCAGTTAAAAATGCCTTGATCGGCCCTGATCCCGATCTGTGAGATCGGATCGGGACATCCCTACTTTTTTATCAGTTCCCTTAAATTATTTAAGTCATTATATACACTAACACAAAATGAAACATTTTTAACCAGTTATGGAATATTATTAATGTTTGAATGTGCAATACACACAAAACCAGATTTAACTTATTTCAAACAACATCTTTGTTTACCTGACCTTACTTACTGAGCATAACAATAACAAAATATTAATGACCAGTAGGCCTGCTCTGCTTGAAAAATATATGCATTGTTCATAACAAATTGTATATTACATTGTTTATAAAACTGGGTACCGTTAAAGCTGCAGTGCCATTATGTTGCCATTATACTGCCAGCGGTGCCAGATATTTCAGATTTGTTGTGGTTTTACCCGAGACCGTCGCCCCACATGGTTTACACATCGTCTTGTTTTTCACGACATCAAATGAGAAATGTGTCCAGATATCGTCTCTCCTCTTTCTCCCTGTTGACATTGTGGAGTTAACCTAGTTCCATGAGTAAAGAAAGTTCACAGGCTAGTCTGGTCTTCCCGGGTTTAAATCAAACTTGTGCGAGTGTGCTCTTACCGCGGTACCGCAAAAGATTAGTATTGATTGGATGGCTAATCGGCTTGTCCCGCCCCTCCACATACGCTAAAGTAGTTCTGATTGGATCTCTTTCTAACTTGTCCCTACCTTCCACAAAACTAAATCAGTTCTGATTGGATGTCGTCCCTGCCAAACATTTTTGTTTCGTTTTTATTTGTTGACGAAAGTGTCGATTAATTTCGTCATAGTTTTTATCTTTTTTTGTAGTTTTTATTTAGTTATCGTCTTGTTTTCGTCATGAAAAAAAGGTTCGTTGACGAAAACTATGACGAAAATCATTCGTCAACGAAATTAACACTGCCCCAAACACAGGGAGTGGAGTTGATACCAAAAAGCTCTATTTTGGTCTCTACTGACCACATGACCCTGCAGGATTTTAATCCATGGCGGCGTAGTGTGTTACTAACGGTAATCTTTGAGACTGTGGTCCCAGCTCTGTTCAGGTCATTGACCAGGTCCTCCCGTGTGGTTCTGGGCTGATTCCTGACCTTTCTCAGGATCATCCTTAACCCACAAGGTGAGATCTTGCATGGAGCAGCAGACTGAGGAAGATTGACAGTCATCTTGTGTTTCTTCCATTTTCTAATAATTGCACCAACAGTTGTTGCCTTCTCACCAAGCTGCTTGCTATTGTCCTGTAGCCCATCCCAGCCTTGTGCAGGTCTACAATTTTGTCCCTGGTGTCCTTAGACGGCTCTTTGGTCTTGGTCATGGTGGAGAGGTTGGGGTGTGATTTATTGAGTGTGTGGACAGGTGTCTTTTATACAGGTAATGAGTTCAAACAGGTGCAATAAATACAGGTAATGAGTGCAGAATAAGAGGAGCTTCTTTAAAAAAAAACTAACAGGTCTGTGAGAGCCAGAATTCTTGCTGGTTGGTAGGTGATCAAATACTTATTTTATGCAATAAAATGCAAATTAATTATTTAAAAATCATACAATGTGATTATCTGGATTTTTTTTTTTAGATTCTGTCTCTCACAGTTGAAGTGTAACCTACGATAAAAATTACAGGCCTCTCCATTCTTTGTAGGTGGGAAAACTTGCGAAATCGGCAGTGTATCAAATACTTATTTTCCTCACTGTATGTGTGTACAGTGCAGTTTTAGAGAAGTAGGGGATGATGACTTGATCAGGGCTGTGATCACAGGGTCTCCATATTCATCCACTATACACAGTGTAGCAGTCTGCAAATATTTAGATTCAAAAGAACCCTGCCTTGTTAAAGGTCTAAACCCTTTAGATTTCATCCATCCATGTAAATTATCAATCCATATACCTGTGTAAATATTTTGTCCTAATCTCTCAAGCCATTGTTTAGGAGTTTCATTAAATTTGGGTCAGTCATCGTTCTTAAAACATTTGGCACCTATTTCAAACATAAAGACAACAAAAAGGTTTTAAGGACTCCTTATCTCACAGGAAATGTTCAAGAAATATCAGATCAGGGCTCTAGAGTGCGACCTAATTTCTCAATGGTGCGACTAAAAAAAATCTCAGGTCGCACCGGTGCGACCAGGCATCCGAGGGAAAAAATCAACTACAGACACACATTAGGCCAATAACATGGTCTAAACCAATCAGAGATAGTGAAGGGCGGGACAATATTGTAGCGGTGATATGTGAGCGACATTCAGCTCAGCTAATCAGAATGCAGCACCAGGTTTCTACATGTGCGTTCGGACGTTCTGCAGTAAGTTTAGTTTTGTATATGAGACTCGCCGGATGTCCCCAGAATGGAAGTTCGGGTTCTGGAGCTCAGCGGTGTAAAGTGTTGTAACGCTCACTTAAGTCCTGACTAAACAGTTAAAGTGACTCTACCCTGTCGTGTGCCTTTATTCCCACACCTCCACCACCGCACAGCAAAAGACCCGCAGCATCCCCACCGGACAGCGGCTAGGTGAGCCGAGCCTCTACGGTAGCAAGGGGCTAATGCTAGCGGTAAAGTGCGGCGATAGTGAAAGTAAAAACACGACAATATTTTCGTTAAGTAAAATATAAAAATAACTAAAAGACCAAAATATATTACAATACATGTAGTCAAAATACGCAGTGAGTGCACCGCAAGCGATTTTGGGAATCTGTGTAAAAGATACAGTAAAGCTGATAATATAATGCACTGCATTTAAGATTACACTCTAACACTCTAGAGCCCCATACACACACACACACACACACACACACACACACAAACATATACAGTGCCAAGAAAAAGTATGTGAACCTCTTGGAATTTTATGGTTTTCTGCATTAATTTGTCATTAAATGTGATCTGATCTTCATCCAAGTCAAGCGTATCGACAAATATAATGTGCCTAAAATAATAACACACAAAAATGTTGATCCTTCATGTCTTCATTGAGAACAACCATAAAAACATCATAGTGCTAGTGGATAAAGTATGTGAACCCTTGAGTTAATTATCTCAAAAAAGCTAATTGAAGTCAGGTGTTAGCATACCTGGAGTCTTGTTAAGAAAATGAGTTTGGAGGTGTGGACTAGAGCTACTTTGACTGATAAAAAAACACTTAGACTTTTTGAGTTTGCTCCACACAAGAAGGATACGCGTATGTAAGCCATGCCTCGCCAAAAAGAGCTTTCAGAGGATCTACGATCAAAAATTGTTGATTTACTTAAAGCTGGAAAGGGTTACAAAGTGATTTCAAAGACTTTAGAAATTCACCAGTCTACAGTAAGGCAAACAATCTACAAATGGAGACAATTTGGGACTGTGGCTACTCTGCCAAGAAGTGGGCGCCCAGTCAAAATGACCCCAAGAGTACAACGGAGACTCATCAATGAGGTGAAGAAACAACCCCGAGTGACAGCCAAAGATTTGAAGGCAGCATTGGTACAGGCTAACATCTGTGTTCATGAGTCTACAGTTCGTAAAACCTTGAACAAGCAGGGTGTCTATGGCAGGACACCACGAAGGAAGCCGCTGCTTACTAAAAAGAACATTGCTGCACGCCTGAAGTTTGCGAAAGAGCACATTGACACTTCACAACGGTACTGGCAAAATGTTTTGTGGACAGATGAAACTAAGATTTAACTATTTGGAAAGAACACGCAGCGATACATCTGGCGTAAAAAAGGCACTGCACATCATCATGAAAATATCATCCCAACCGTCAAGTATGGTGGAGGGAACATCATGATTTGGGCCTGCTTTGCTGCATCAGGGCCTGGCCAGCTTACAGTCATTGAGGGGAAGATGAATTCCCAAGTGTATAAAAAAATTCTACAGGATAATGTGAGAGTGTCTGTACGCCAGCTGAAACTCTGTAGAAGTTGGGTGATGCAACAGGACAATGACCCAAAACACCGGAGCAAGTCCACAACAGAATGGCTTATGAAAAACAAAATCCGCCTTTTGGAGTGGCCAAGTCAGAGCCCAGATCTCAACCCTTTAGAAATGCTATGGATTGACTTGAAGAGAGCCGTACACATGAGGCGTCCAAGGAACATGACGGAGCTAAAGCAGTTCTGCCAGGAAGAATGGGCTAAAATTCCTCCTGAACGATGTGCAGGTCTGATCCACAGCTACAGGAAGCGCCTGGTTGAGGTTATTGCTGCCAAGGGGGGGTCAACCAGCTATTAATTCCAAGGGTTCACTTACTTTTTCCACTACCACTTTGAATGTTGAATGAGTGTGTTCAATAAAGACCTGAAAGAAAATTTATTTTTTTGTGTTATTATTTTGGGCACATTATATTTGTCAATACGCTTGACTTGGATGAGGATCAGATCACATTTTATGACAAATTAATGCAGAAAACCATAAAATTCCAAGAGGTTCACATACTTTTTCTTGCCACTGTACATATAATTTTAAATATACACACACACACATAAATAGATATACACACATACATACACATTTACTCTATTATTATTTTTATAAGTGTGCTATAATTAGTCTATAATACTGTAATTAACTGTAAAGAGCATGGGAAGACAGTGGCCGGCAATAGTATATTTGTGAGTGGTTTTAATACATTTCGAATTGAAAGGCTGAAAAAGCCCAATGCATCATTACATGCCGCGATAAATGCACTGCCCAAGTGTCCCCTCTCCCCACTGCCTTTCAGTGGCAGGCAGCAGCAAACAGATCATCAGACGAGGCCATGTTGACCAGATTGTTAGTTATTTACAAGTCAATATTGCCTGTATGGACAGTGATTAAAAAAAAAAAAAAAGTGAACCTGTAAAACTGCTGTGTTAAATGCGATGCGGTCGAAAATTTGGGTGCACCTAATTTTTGTGCTGGTGCACCTAAGAAAAAAAGTGCAACCAGTGCAAAACGTTAGTCTAGAGCCCTGCAGATTATACTGAAAATTAAGTAAAAGTGGTAATTGACCAAATAATTACTGATTCGAGTTCTGGAGCAGAAGAGAGGAACCTTAAACAACAACAATAAATAAGGGATCCCAGACCATGAGATAAGTGTATGGAACTTCCAATCAACACCTTATTTTGAACAGTACTAAATGGCTGACCAGTTTCAGCCCACTGTTTCCTCTCGATCTAGCAGATAAGTAAATGACTTACCTGAACTGAAGTTGCCCGCATTCTCCACCATTTGCTGCTCAGATCTTCTACTTTAGTGTAATTTGCTGAATATAAGAAAAGCGGTCCTAAAATTTTAGATAGAAGATACTGATCACACACAGACAGTCTGAGTAAAACGTCCAGTTTATTCGATGAAATGGGCTTGTATATATAGCTGGCATAAATTTATGGACATCTTTATATTCTGTCTATTAACTATACTGTCCTATCAAGAAGTGCTGATACACTCCAGTCTGGTTCAAATCTTATGAGTATTTATTTGTGGTAACCAAACCCACACTTTTACATTTCCTCCAGCTGTTGAGTTTGTTTTTCACATATTGATGGAATTTTAGATGAAGGAACCTCAATTCCTGTGGAACACGTCCTCTCTGAGGAACATCTCACCCCAGAGGACCAACAGTGTGGAGGTTTCCAGATGAAGCCTGTGAAGAAGGAAGAAGCTGAAGATAAATATGAACTCAGTAAGATATTTGTATTGAATAGAATCAGAGGCACCTGGGATGAAGCATCATACAGTGAAAGCTTGTATTGTGCTCATGCAGATCAGTGTGAGCAGGAAATGATGAATGCAGGATGAATCACGTTACAGAACTTTAGCATCGGATCTTAGTTTAATACTAACAATCTTTATTATTTATAATGTTATAAATGTATTTTATTATTTATAATGTTATAAATGTAGTTTATTATTTATAATGTTATAAATGTATTTTATTATTTATAATGTTATAAATGTATTTTATTATTTATAATGTTATAAATGTATTTTATTATTTATAATGTTATAAATGTATTTTATTATTTTCTGCTTCAGAACTGAACAAGGATTTCTCCTGCTCCTCGTGTCCACGTTTCTCTACAACCCAAAATCACCTCCACAATCACATCAAGAGCTGCAACCATGATAAATATGATGCGCTGGTGAAGATTAAGACTGAACATGAGGATCTGACGCCCACCAGAAGCTCCAGTAATCAGCAAACGTCCTCTGGTACTGTCAGCATTAACACCTCTCTCAGTCCCACACAGGAAGAAGGAAACGTCTGCTCACAGTGTGGGAAGAGCTTCAGGTTGCAGAGTTGTCTCAAAAGACACCAGCGCATTCACACTGGAGAGAAACCGTATCAGTGCTCACAGTGTGGGAAGAGCTTCAGTAACCTGAGCAATCACAAAAGACACCAGCGCATTCACACTGGAGAGAAACCGTATCAGTGCTCACAGTGTGGTAAGAGCTTTATTTCCCAGAGTAAACTTAAAAGACACCAGCGCATTCACACTGGAGAGAAACCATATCAGTGCTCACAGTGTGGAAAGAGTTTTAATAAACAGAGTCATCTTAAAACCCACCAGCGCATTCACACTGGAGAGAAACCGTATCAGTGCTCACAGTGTGGAAATAGTTTTAATAAACAGAGTCATCTTAAAATACATCAGCGCATTCACACTGGAGAGAAACCATATCAGTGCTCACAGTGTGGAAAGAGTTTTAATCGTCAAAGTAACCTCAAAATCCACCAGCGCATTCACACTAAAGAGAAACCATATCAGTGCTCACAGTGTGGCAAGAGTTTTTATACACAGACTAATCTCAAAACCCACCAGCGCATTCACACTGGAGAGAAACCGTATCGGTGCTCACAGTGTGGAAAAAGTTTTAATCGTCAAAGTCATCTCAAAGAACACCATCACATTCACACTGGAGAGAAACCACATCAGTGCTCAGAGTGTGGGAAGAGTTTTAATCAACAGAGTCATCTCAGAAAACACCAGCGCATTCACACTGGAGAGAAACCGTATCAGTGCTCACAGTGTGGAAAGAGTTTTAATTCACAAGGTAATCTCAAAACCCACCAGCACATTCACACTGAAGTGAAACCGTATCAGTGCTCACAGTGTGGCAAGAATTTTAATCACCAGAGTCATCTCAAAGAACACCAGCGCATTCACACTGGAGAGAAACCATATCAGTGCTCACAGTGTGGAAAGAGTTTTAGTACAAAGGGTAATCTCAAAGTACACCAGCGCATTCACAGTGGAAAGAAACCAGGTTAGTGCTCACAGTGTGGGAAAAGTTGTAATCAACAGAGTGAACTAAACAAACACTAGTGCACTTACATTTTTGTTAGTGTGGGAACTGCTTTGCTTATTTATCAGCACTTGGATACAAGTGTGACACATCAGATTGTACCAAACAAGCTAAAATATAAATCCTCCCTGAGTGAGTGAGTAGATGAACACATGTGGAGCACAAAGGTCAGCACCCACTTCCAAAACTTTCAAACTGTTTTTATTTCTAAAAAACTCTCTTTTGAAATCTTCTATTTTAAATGACTTTGTTGCCTCTTTACAACTCTTATAGAGAGGTGTGGTGTGCAGGAGACAAACTTTCCTTAAGATCCCATGAAGTGGTCAGTAGGTGCTAAAAGCTTAGTTTTAACAAAAACATTCTAAGTTGGCTCACAAAAGAAACGTATCTGATTGTAAAGCTGAACTCTTAATATCACTAACATAATAACAGAACGAAATCTAAATACAGTGGAACCTTGGTATACGTCTGCTTTGGTATAAGTCCAACTTGGTATACGTCCTGTTTTGATGTGAAAAATTTAGCTTGGTATACGACCTTTGTTTGGAATACGACTCGTGTGCTAGAACTTGTATGGGTCAAAATGAGTCACACCGCACTTTTGTTTACCTCTCGCGAGTCATTACGCCAGTTGCTTCCATTCAGTAAACAATCCGCACTATAACTCTATAGCTATAACGCGCTATATATTTTTTTAGGTACTGTACTACAGGTACTGTAGTCCCGTTAACGGTGTGCCGTGTTGCTAGGCAACATGAGGGCGAACATAACATTCGCAAACTATTACACTATTTCTTGGACAAAACACCCGCTTAATGATTAGGATTACTGTTTATATTAATCTGGACATTTCCACGTACAGTACACGACTTAAAATAGTGTTCAACCAAGTTTGCACTTTTTCTTTTCAGTGGCGTATTAATATGGAATGATGTGAGGTGGTGACAGGTGCGCTTTTATCAGGGATTTTACAACGGCTTTGAACGCAGCTCGGCCAATCAGATTTTAGGACCGGAACTATCCGTTTTATAACTTATTTTATACAACCCCATCAACATATATGGCAATAACAATAGGATTTTTTTCATGGGAACGGATTAATCATTTTTCCTTTATTTCCTATGGGAAAATTTGTTTGGTATACGTCCTGTTTGGTATAAGTCCAAGGTTCTGGAACGGATTAAGGACGTATACCGAGGTTCCACTGTACTGATTATATAGATTAAACAGCTCTAATACACAAAAATCAATACAGATGTGATTTAAGCATGCAGTACTGATGTTCTTTAGACTTTATTTTTTATTATTTTTTATTTTCAGCATTTAGCAGACGCTTTTATCCAAAGTGACTTACACAATGAGCGGAACACGAAGAGCAATTGAGGGTTAAGGGCCTTGCTCAGGATCCCAACAATGATCCGGCAACCCTCTGTTTACTAGTCCAGTACCTTAACCACTGAGCTATCGCTAGACTTGTGTACAGGCTATTGGTATAACATCATTCCTAACACTACACAATCTCCAGTCAAACACAGTAATAAAAATAGAAACGATACATAAATGATGTACTTAAGGGGACAGTCTGTTTGAGGATTTTATTTAAAGACATTGCAACATGCTAGATTGTCTTTGCTAGAATTAACTTGGTTTAGATTTTTTCCAAATTAGATAGATCTGAGATAATGCAGACCCTAGGCAGGAGGGATGATTTTAATGCATTAAGATCTCAGCATAAAATAGACAGATAATTCAAAAGAATAATTTATAGAATGGTCCTTTTGCAGTGTTCTGCTACATCAGTGTATTCAGATAGATGCTTTATCCAGCCAACTGTGAGGAAATAAAACACAACTTTTGGACTTCTCTGCCCTCCAGTAAACTGACTTTTAATACTTTTAAACTTTTCTAACATGCTAAAAGTTGAATTTCATGTCGTAGTCGATTCCATGTAAAACACTATAGTGTGAAACAGTGAAAGTCTAAACATTTAGAGATGCATCAATCCAAACCCATAATGTGCAACATGACAATGTCAAAGATATAAAACATTATCAAACAGTGTAAACCCAAACAACCATGTTCTTTTGATGGATATTATTATTATTTTCTTGATTACAGTCTCCAGTTTTAGTGCATAGACTTCACATAGACTTTTTCTACTAGACAGTTGGTTTTTGAAATGCCTCCATTCAGACTGTGTTTGCACCAGTTTTTATTCAAACCAATGTGTCTTTAATGGAGGGCTCTGCACAATGGAAGTAAACTGTAGTAACAAGATGGCAGGCTATGCGATTACCTAAGAGTGTTTGTGCTGTAGTTTAAGATAGGAAAGCCTACTTGCACGGTCAGGGTCATCCTGACTCACTTAAATAAACAGTTTTTACATGTTGACACAGATGTTACTTATATAACTTGTTTTTTCACACGTTTTCATGGTTAGCCTTATATAACTGTTTTCAGTTTGGTACAATCTGATGTTTTCATATACTTGAGCAGTTGCTACAGTCTGAGCAAATGGTCTCCAATTCATTCGTAATAGCTCTTGGAGTGTGTTTGCGTCAGTGGAAGGGTGGGCGTTTGGCCAGCACAAAAAGACGCTTAGCACACAAACTCAAGTTTGGTATAGAAATAAGGGGTCCATGTCAGCTTGTAAGAAGCTCACCTGGGAGTGGATGTACTGGGCAGGATTTTCCCTTATCAGATGGGCAGCTTGGTGGCTAAGTGGGTAGCACTGTCGCCTCACAGCAAGAAGGTCCTGGGTTCAATCCCCAGGTTGGGTGGTCCGGGTCCTTTCTGTGTGGAGTTTGCATGTTCTCCCCGTGTCTGTGTGGGTTTACTCCGGGTGCTCCGATTTCCTTCCACAGTCCAAAGACATGCAAGTGAGGTGAATTGGAAAAACTAAATTGTCCAAGACTGTGTTCGACATACCTTGAGAAGTGATCTTGTGTAATGAGTAACTACCGTTCCTGTCATGAATGTAACCAAAGTGTAAAACATTACGTTAAAATCCTAGTAATCAAACAATCCTGATCAAAGGAGCTCCTGCCAAGACTTCACAGGTCTCCCAGTCTAGATGTGGCGTTTGAAGTGGCAGGATGATGAAGAGATGAACATTTATAAGACTTTGTCTGTGTAAACAATAGGCCCTTTTTCTCTTAAATATTATTCACAAATTTGTCTAAATCTGTGTTAGTGAGCACTTCTCCTTTGCCGAGATAATCCATCCACCTCACAGGTGTGGCATATCAAGATGCTGATTAGACAGCATGATTATTGCACAGGTGTGCCTTAGGCTGGCCACAATAAAAGGCCACTCTAAATGTGCAGTTTTATCACACAGCTCAATGCCACAGATGTCGCAAGTTTTGAGGGAGCATGCAGTTGGCATGCTGACTGCAGGAATGTCCACCAGAGCTGTTGCCCGTGAATTGAATGTTCGTTTCTCTACCATAAGCCGTCTCCAAAGGCATTTCAGAGAATTTGGCAGTACATCCAAACGGCCTCACAACCGCAGACCACATGTAACCACACCAGCCCAGGACCTCCACATCCAGCATCTTCACCTCCAAGATCGTCTGAGACCAGCCAGCTGCTGCAACAATCGGTTTGCAAAACCAAATAATTTTTGCACAAACTGTCAGAAACATCTCAGGGAAGCTCATCTGCCTGCTCGTCGTCCTCATCGGGGTATTCACCTGACTGTAGTTCAGCGTTGTAACCGATTTGAGTGGGCAAATGCTCACATTCGATGGCGTCTGGCAGGTTGGAGAGGTGTTCTCTTCACGGATGAATCCTGGTTTTTACTGTACAGGGCAGATGGCAGACTGCATGTATGGCATCGTGTGGGTGAGTGGTTTGCTGATGTGGGTGAAAGTTGTGAATGGAGTGCCCCCCCCCCCCCCCCCCCCGACCCCCCCTCCAATACAGTAAAACTGCACATTTTTGTGTCCTTTTATTGTGGCCAGCCTAAGGCACAACTGTGCAATAATCATGCTGTCTAATCAGCATCTTCATATGCCACACCTGTGAAGTGGATGGATTATCTCGGCAAAGTAAAAGTGCTCACAGAACAACCCGGTTCAACACAGATTTAGAAAAATTTGTGAACAATATTTAAGAAAAAAAGGTCATAGATCATAGACAAAGTCTTAGATATTTGAGTTCAGCTCATGATAAAATGGCAGCAAAAACAAAGTGTTGAGTTAATATTTTTGTTCTGTATATTTTGCTTGTCATTGTTTGTTTGTTAATAAAACCTCCACATATTGAACCTTAATCCTCTGTCTCATTATGGATTCCTGAAAGCTTCTGTCCTGTTTTCAGATAAATAAAAACATGTTTAGCATTGATCACTAACTGAAATTCTGTGCTCAGCTATATTGGGAACAGCAACATTTACCTCAGTTCTATTGATACATTGGTAAAAAAAAAAATTCTGTGGAGATAGTCATTTGTGTACAGTGAGAAGAGCAGTGGGCAGAGTACACAACCCTGTGGAGGACCCATACTGATGATTTGTATTCCTGTGGATCTCACCTGCTGTTTGCGGAGTTTGCATGTTCTCCCTGTGTCTGCGTGGGTTTACTCCGGGTGCTCCGGTTTCCTCCCACAGTTTCTTGTCATGAATGTAACCAAAAGTGTAAAACATGATGTTAAAATCCTAATAAACAAACAAACACCTGCTGTTTGCTGCCAGTAAGGAAGTTGGTGTTCCACTGGCAGGCTGAGGCTGTCACTGAGAGAATGACCTGTCAAACTTTTTGTTAAAAATAAAATAAAAATCTGCTAATGGCGAGCTGTGATGGAGGTTTTTTTTCTTCAAACATATTCAATTATCAAACGTAATTTACCTGCATTTGATTGTTTTTGCATTAGATATTATATGCATATATTCATGCATTAGAAGTGAGACAGTATACCTCACGTCTAGTAAGTGGCCCAGTCCTTTGTATATTTTTCTGTATGCGGCCCACCCCTGCACTGAGACTCTCTCTACCTCAGTAGCCCTCCTTGACATGTGGCCATTGTCCTGGAATAAAAAAAAAATATTTTTTTTAAATCTGTAGTTAACAGAATGCTACAATAGGTAAACACGATGGCACAAATGCAGGGTTTTACCTGGGTTGTAAGGTGGTTTAAGGCACATATATAACCTCGGTTAACTTCTACATTTAATTCATGTGTACAGATACAGTGAGCAAAATAAGTATTTGATACACTGCCGATTTCGCAAGTTTTCCCACCTACAAAGAATGGAGAGGCCTGTAATTTTTATCGTAGGAACAATTCAACTGCACTGAAAAAAAAAATCCATTGAATTTACTTAATTTTAATGTGTACATCGGTCCCACATGATCAAATTGTGGCCAACTGATATTATTTTTTCTTGTCAAGGTAAAATATTTCATTCACATTCAAACTAGTAAATTGAATCATGTTGATACAAAACAGAAATTCTCATTACTGTTAAATAAATGTATTGTGTTATGTTAAATCAATTTAATCATGTAATGTTAATCAATTTATTCATGTAATGTTAAATCAATTTAATCATGTAATGTTAATCAATTTCATCAGGTAATGTTAAATCAATTTAATAATGTAATGTTAATCAATTTCATCAAATAACATTAAATCAATTTCATCATGTTAAGGGTACATGATTTTAACTGTAACGGCAGCTATATTTTTATTGTGGAATTTGAGTTAATTTTAATTAAGCAAGTTAACTGTTCAGATCTTACAGTGGTACTAAGGACCTATTGAAATTGCTTCATTTAAATAAATCACAAACATCCATATGTTAGTTGTATGCAAATACAAAACCATGAATGGAAACATATGACAAAGAAAAGGCAGAGTCAGAATTCTGTACTAAAATTGCTTTAGTGAGTTTTTTTTTAAGCTTCACAGAGAACAAAATTTTGCCAACAGACTCATTTTAGTTCCTATAAACTGATTTAACTTTTAAATATATACTATACTATAAAAATACTATTTAATACTGTAAACCCTGTTTAAGCAACAGATTATTCAAACACATGCAAACCACCATAGTGGTTTAAAAAAAAAAAGTGCAATGTATTCACAATACACAAGACTTGCACTGACTATTTTCACACTAAATAAATGCAATACATGGTACTCATACATAATCCAAGTGCATTTTTTATGCATTTTTAATTAGAGCTAGAGTGTACATCCAACCTCAAAGTGCTGAAAACATTTTAACAGTATAAACTATATATGTACTTCTATACACTGATCAGACATACCATTAAACCCACCCACCTTGTTTCTACACTCACTGTCCATTTTATCAGCTCCACTTAACATATAGAAGCACTTTGTAGTTCTACAATTACTGACTGTAGTCCATCTGTTTCACTACATGCCTTTTTAGCCTCCTTTCACCCTATTCTGCAAGTCAGGACCCCCACAGAGCAGGTATTATTTAGGTGGTGGATCATTCTTAGCACTGCAGTGACACTGACATGGTGGTGGTGTGTTATTGTGTGTTGTGTTGGTATGAGTGTATCAGATACAGCAGTGCTGCTGGAGTTTTTAAACACAGTGTCCACTTACTGTCCACTCTTATTAGACCCTCCTACCTAGTCGGTCCACCATGTAGATGTAAAGTCAGAGACAATCGCTCATCTATTGCTGCTGTTTGAGTCGCTAATCTTCTAGACCTTCATCAGTGGTCACAGGATGCTGCCCACAGGGCACTGTTGTCTGGATGTTTTTGGTTGGTGGACAATTATCAGTCCAGCAGTGACAGTGAATTGTTTAAAAACCCCATTAGTGCTGCTGTGTCTGATTCACTCATACCAGCACAACCACCACCATGTCAGTCACTGAAGTGCTGAGAATGATCCACCACCCAAATAATACCTGCTCTGTGGGGGTCCTGACCATTGAAGAACAGTGTGAAAGGGGGCTAACAAAGCATGAAGAGAACAGATGGACTACAGTCAGTAATTGTAAAACTACAAAGTGCTTCTATATGGTAAGTGGAGCTGATAAAATGGACAATGAGTCTAGAAACAAGAAGGTGCATGCAAGTCTGCATATACAACCCCAAATCAGATAAAGTTGTGGAGAATGCTAATAAAAAAAAAACAGTTTTCTCAGCTTTGTATGGTAGCTAGATAGTTTATGACAATTTAGGCACATGAAAAAAAGCAGGTCAAGTAGATAGTGCACTTGAACAGTCACTTGATGACATATCTGTATCAGAACCAGCTGACAGGGAAGAAGAGTCACTTACAGAGAAAAGACTGAAAGCTTGGGGATTTAAGACTGGACCACTAACTACAGAACTTTCATAATCTTACTGCATAGTCCTCTACTTCTGAAATTGAGATAAGGTAAAAAAAAAACTCATTTCCAAACATGGAATCCAGGTACTAAAGTCTAAACCTTTCAGCAAGTCCACACCATAAGATCAATAGATGCAGGGAGTCCTTGGGAGAGAGTTAACCTCTGAGCGCTGGCATCAGGCAAGATAACCTTAGGGATTAAAGAAGTCACCATCTTCAAAGCTGTTTACTCTGCACAAAAACAAAAAAAACAAAATTCAGGACAACAAAAATAATATTTAAATCCCTTAAAAAACATTAATACAAAATGTTAACTACATTTCAGGCTGATATTTGGCCAAATCACCTTTTCCCAAATTAAACCACAAGTCAAAAGGTCAGTACTGCATATCTGGTGAATAGCATAGATCAGTGTCAATTTTTTAAAATTAAATTAATAAATTATAATAACTTATAAATTAGACATAACGACAAGTCCTAATACATACCTATAATGTTAATGACCTGCAGACTCCATGAAATAGAATAATGAAAGAGTATGTTAGCATAAGTATTTTAATGTATAACTAATTATCTGAGATAAACAGCACATTTACTTTCTTAGCTCACCTTTTATATCAATGTGCCTTTTCAAAGTCAACATGCAAGCTGATCCAATCTTGTAGTGGATAAGTATCAAGGAGTTCACCAGCCCTATAAGAGAGACCTATTTGAAACAGTTTCTGTGCACCCCTTGCAACGCCACATTCCCACCACTAAACCCTGTAACAAACACCAAAATAATCAGTAGGCACATAATTAAACCTCCAATGTGCCCCAAACACACACAACATATAAAAATATACACAAAATGACTGCACCTCATAATATATTATGGAAATCTGCTATAACCTCCACATCAACTGTCCCTAAAAAGTAACACTAACTAGACTAACTCAAAACAACTAAATGAGTTATTATTATTATTGATTTCAGGTGTTTGTTAAAGTCTTGTTTGGAATGGCAGTGTGCAAATATATATATATATATATATATATATATATATATATATATATATATATATATATATAAAACTTATGGGTGGATCTTAAAGCCTCACAAAACACAGCTTTATGAATTTAGAGGCAGGACAAAGACAGCACTTACCAGAACAATGCCTTTTAGTGCGTGTGCGTTGTGAAAAGAATGAGGAACCTAAGAAAAGATATTTTAATCAATAAGGTAAACTCAGTACATGCCCTCAGTTAATTAAAAGACCACAAACAAATAAAGATGCAACAGACTTATTTTCTGTAATAGCTTACAATGTTAGACATAACGGCAATATTTAAACAAAACTTAGACTCAACTTATATTATAGGCTAATTGTGTAATATTTTTGTAAGCAAAATCCTCAAAACGATGCATAAAGTACAGAGCCACAATATTACCATACAGCCGTTTATAAAATATGGGATTTTTTCCAGTTATAATGCTGATTGACGGTTTAGCTGTGAGTAGGCCTACACTGAAGCACTGTTCTCATCTAAGAAACGTTCATATTTAACCAGCGAATGTTAATGTTGGTTATACTAGTGGGAATGTTGCCTACTCGAACACGAACATAAATTAATTTGACTTACTTTTTCGATTAGTGTTGATGACAACGTGTCGCCACCTAATCATTCACAGTTCTGGCGGTAAACGACTTGTTATTTGACGAAAGTTAAAATCCAGTTAATTTGTGCAATACCGCCACTTTCTGCTCCGGAGTGCAGAATGACACTGACCGGCGTCTTCAAACATATTTAGTTCCGGTTGTGTCCAAACGCAAATAAATTGATTTCACTTTTCAATGTAATTATTTAAACCATCGTGAAATAAATGTCTACATTTAGTATTCATCATAATATGTAGTCTACGTGATTAAATCATGTTCACCAAACGGAATATTATCTAATTGTTGCATGTACGTGTTTTATTATTTTAAATTTAAAAACCTTCTCTTTTTCAGTTATAACTGGACCTACGGTTTAAATTTAAATTACACAATGTTACAACAGGACTTAAGACGCGACTGAAATGGTTTAAAATGAAGTTTTATATCGAATACTAAGTCCAAACTAAAAACGTAATGCTGTTATTCATTTAAAATGACCAGAATCACTTACCAAAAAGACCGACATCACATGAAACTAAATTTTAAAAATATAATATATTTTGAAAATACACATGAAAATATTTTGAATAAAACAGCTATTACAGCTCAAAATGTAACAAAATGATAAAACTAAATACTCACCGGATTGATTTCTGAAGAGGAAAAATGGCGCTGCTGAAGTGGAAAAAGTTCAGACAGCCTCGAATGTCCCGGATGAAGAAAGTGGACGCACGTTGAGATAACTCAGAAATATTGCATTGACCGAAAATGAATTAATTAAGTAAATCGGTGATTCAGCTGTATTTCATTAACTCAACTTAATTAAATCAAGTTTTACGCACTTACACGAATATGTTAAGTAACTGTAATGAAAGAAACATGAGTAAAATCAACAACAGCCTTAAATCATTTTTTTCAGTGTGTGAGAGACAGAATCTAAAAAAAACAAATCCAGGAAATCACATTGTATGATTTTTAAATAATTAATTTGCCTTTTATTGCATGAAATAAGTATTTGATACGATGGAAAAACAGAAGTTAATATTTGGTACAGAAACCTTTACAGAGGTCAGACGTTTCCTGTAGTTCTTGACCAAGTTTGCACACACTGCAGCAGGGATTTTGGCCCACTCCTCCATACAGATCTTCTCCAGATCTTTCAGGTTTTGGGGCTGTCGCTGGGTAACATTAAGTTTCAGCTTCCTCCAAAGATTTTCTATTGGGTTCAGGTCTGGAGACTAGCTAGGCCTCTCCAGGACCTTGAAATGCTTCTTACGGAGCCACTCCTTAGTTGCCCTGGCTGTGTTTCAGGTCATTGTCATGCTGGAAGACCCAGCCATGACCCATCTTCAATGCTGTCACTGAGGGAAGGAGGTTGTTGGCCAAAATCTTGCAATACATGACCCCATTAATCCTCCCTTTAATACGGTGCAGTTGACCTGTCCCCTTTGCAGAAAAGCACCCCCAAAGTGTGATGTTTCCACCCCCATGCTTCACGGTTAGGACGGTGTTCTTGGGGTTGTACTCATCCTTTTACACAGCGAGTGGAGTCGATTGCATGCCCTGCAGGATTTTAATCCATGGCGGCATAGTGTGTTACTAATGGTAATCTTTGAGACTGTGGTCCCAGCTCTCTTCAGGTCATTGACCAGGTCCTCCCATGTGGTTCTGGGCTGATTCCTGACCTTTCTCAGGATCATCCTTACCCCACGAGGTGAGATCTCGCATGGAGCAGCAGATCACAGTCATCTTGTGGTTCTTCCATTTTCTAATAATTGTGCCAACAGTTGTTGCCTTCTCACCAAGCTGCTTGCTATTGTCCTGTAGCCCATCCCAGCCTATAGATGTAACATAAAGCTGAATTGTCTCATAAGAGATTTTAAAAGCATTTACAAACTTCTCTATGTTCATTTCTAAGTAATATTATCTGTAAACCTAAAATCATTAAAAGTTATAAGTTTATTGTAGTGCAGTTCAGCACAATAGCAGCACTATAAACTAAGCAATTGCACCCGTCTTAACAAGCATTACTAAGTATTTAAAATACACAGTGAGAAGGCTATTGGCAATGTTTAGCTAACGTCTCAAATTACTCATTTAAAAATATTTCATGCTGATATCTGGGTTGTTTTCAAATGGTCACCTGTCATAACATTAAAAATCAGTGAGAAAACTTCTGTCCTGTTTTAAGATTTATTCAGTTAAGTTACTTGATAATTGTCTTGTCCAAGCAAAACACCCTGTATCAATTATGTTCCATGTTTTGTAAACTCTACCTAATAGCACTTGAATATCAACAACTTACTGAGTCACTTGCCAAAAACTCATTCATTTATCAAGGTTGCAGTGCTCTTTATTATAGATTACTATATTTAACCGTTTAACCATAAACTCTAGTCCTAACCCTAAACCCTAGTCCTAACCCTAAACTCTAGTGCTAACCCTAAACCCTTGTCCTAACCCTAAACCCTAGTCCTAACCCTAAACTCTAGTTTAAACCCTAAACTCTAGTGCTAACCCTAAACCCTAGTCCTAACCCTAAACTCTAGTCCTAACCCTAAACCCTAGTCCTAACCCTAACTCTAGAAAGAGTATGGTAGAATCAAAAGCCATCATGACCCAGCAGAGTCTGTAAACACATTCAGACGGCTGCACCAGGCTGGATGGAATGAAAGCATCTCTGCAGGATCTAGAAACACTTGAAATTAAACTGTTGTGTGATCCAATATAGTTAAACAGAATTTCAGTTAGCGATCAATGCTAATAGTAATTACTGTTATATTAGCAATATGACGCAGTTTTTTTACAATGTACCAACAGAACTGAGGTAAATGTTGATATCCACAATACACCTGAACACAGAATTTCAGTTAGCGATCGATGCTAATAGTAATTAGCAATAGGAAGCAGTTTTTTAACAATGTACCAAAAGAACTGAGTGAAATGTCAATATCCTCAATACAGCTGAACACAGAATTTCACTTAGCAATCAGGGCTAAGTGTAATTAGTGATATAATATCTATATGGAGACTTTTTTTAACCAATGAACCAACAAAACCTTAAAAAATTTTGATCTTATTATACCAAATATCTTTTACCTCAGTGCCATACGTGAGCTGAACAATGTCAGTTTACTCTCTCCTATCACGCTGATACGAGTGCAGCTCAGTCTGGAAACACATGAGGAGAAGGCGTTTGTAATGCAAATTACAAATATCTCACAATAGTTGTTTTTAATTAAAATAAAATAGTAAAAAAAACATGTTGATACAACATTTAAAACATTTAGGGAAGTGTAATGTGTCATTTTAGTACAGACCATCCCATAAAACCTTTTCAAAACTGAAATTGGCATTAATTGTGGTTTCTATATAGACCAGCCTTCTTTTTATCACAAACAAATACCAAACAACATCATACTGCAAATCTCATGACTCAAAATAAGTCAAGGTTACAGGTGTTGTGACTTTCATTAAATGACCCAAAGAAAACCTTTAAGATGTAAGACAAAACTTGCCATTCTTTTACATCAGACTATGTTGTCAAATAACGAAACATCAAACATGTTAAACTTTTAAAATCACCCTTTCCTTCCTACTCAATACAGCTCCTTTGCTCTTCAGGACTGTTTTGAGCACACTGACAGACATGTTTAGTGAGGCTAAACATGCTTTTATTTATCTGAAAACAGGACAGAATCAATAATGAGACGGAGGATTAAGGTTCAATATGTAGATATTTTATTAACAAACAAGCAACAACAAGCAAAATACATAAATGACCATAACAATACTAATTCATGTAACACATAGCAAAAGGAAAAGAAAAAAAAAACAGAACAACCTCACAGATCAGCTCATTATCCTGCCACCTCTAGACTGGATAGGTGGCCATTTGCCCAGACTGTAGCAACTGCTCAAGTATATGAAAACATCAGATTGTACCAAACTAATTGTACCAAATTATATGAGCAAAACCATGAAAATGTGTGAAACACAAATTATATAAGTAACATCTGTGTTACCATATAAAAAAACACTTTCAAAACTTACAAGGACACCTTACAATACAAAACATCAGTACATAATTAATGACACAGATTAAGGGTAGTCGAGTTTAAAGAAGTACGTTTTAAGGCGTGTTTTGAAACTAGGGAATGAATCAATCGTGCAAATGTCAGCAGGGAGAGCGTTCCAGAGATGTGGGCAGAGTAGCTAAAAGCTTTAGCCCCCATAGTAGACAGATGGACCAAAGGAGTAGATAATTGGAGGGCAGAAGAAGATCTGAGTGTACGGCAAGGAGTGTAGACATGAAGAAGATCAGAGAGATATGGAGAGGCATTGAACGTAAGGAGGAGGATTTTAAATTTGATGCGATACTGGACAGTAAGCTGCTTGAGAACTGGAGTAACATGTTGAGTGGAAGGTGTTCTAGAGATAATACAAGCGGCAGAATTCTGAACTAACTGAAGTTCATGTATAGCTTTATGTTACAATAATCAATTCGGGATGTGACCAGGGCATGAACAAGAACATCAGCACTTCTAGGAGAAAGAAATGGATGTAGACGATTTATGTTACGTAAATGGAAATAAGCAGATCATGTGATATTGTTAATATGTGCATGAAATGAAAGATTGTGAGTGGAAGGAGAGACGACTGAGTTCTCCATCATCACTGAGAATTTGTTAGATTTAGAGAGAGGAGATTTTGTACCTATAAGAAGAATTTCAGTTTGATCAGCATTTAATTTGAGAAAATTGTAAGAGAACCATGTTCTTAATTCTATTAGACAATCAGAAAAAGGTAGAGGAGGAAGAGTAGCCGTGGGCACAGTGGACAGGTATAGCTGGGTGTCGTCCGCATAACAATGAAATTGAATGTTGTATTTCCTAAAGATAAGTCCAATGCGAAGCAGGTAAATTATAAATATAGTAGAGGCCCGAGGACAGAGCCCTGAGGGACACCACTAGTAATAGGAGATTACTGTGAACAAAAGTTTCTGAGTTGAACATACTGTACACGTCCAGAAATGTATGAAGAATACCAATCAAGCACAGTATCACTAAGACCAATATATGCTAGCCCATCCAATACCTTTTTTTTTCAATTTGCTTCCACTATTAACTGATAGCATTCACTTAAATCAGGCTCTAAACCTCCTGGTTCTACCCACCATTCACTCCACTATAGATAATTACATTATTTCCCAGTAATAGTTTAACCTAAAGATTTATACTTTTATTATTACATTGTTACAGGCAGCATCTGCTTTCAGACTTGCTGACATCGTGAGGCATGGTCAGCAAGGAAGAGGAGGCCTTGGACTTACACCAAGCCATCCAGCTTGGGGTAAACCACCTGCACTAGAACAAAGGAAGATGAGCCGTCAGGCAAACAGGGACAGTGGACACGGTGGAAAGTGTGGAGAAGAGGAAGTACAGCTGAAAGGAGTTATGGACAATGGAAACAAGACACCTAAGCCTCATAATCAGAGCAACTTATGATGTCTTCTCAACACCAGAGGGTTTGTGGAAACATCTACCACTAAACTGCTGAGGAACCTGGGAATCAGGGGCCAGAGGCAGCGCTCAGCCATCAAAGCAGCTTCCGAGGTAGCAGAGAGGAGCAGCCAAAGGCTCTGGATGAAGAGGAAGGAACGCTGCTGGGCCACAAAATAATCAACCTAACAAACTGATCTGTTATAAATCTGGATTTCTTAGTAATTGATTATTGGACATTAATTAAAGAGTATAAATCAATAACTGCAAACCTTTTTTCCCCAACACTCACTCACTCATATGGTTTCTTTCCAGTGTGAATGCGCTGGTGTTTTTTAAGATGACTCTTCTGATAAAAACTCTTCTCACACTGTGAGCACTGATACGGTTTCACTCCAGTGTGAATGCGCTGATGTTTTTTGAGATAACTCTGTTGATTAAAACTCTTCTCACACTGTGAGCACTGATACGGTTTCACTCCAGAGTGAATGCGCTGGTGTATTTTGAGATAACTCTGTTGATTAAAACTCTTCTCACACTGTGAGCACTGATACGGTTTCACTCCAGTGTGAATGCGCTGGTGTATTTTGAGATAACTCTGTTGATTAAAACTCTTCTCACACTGTGAGCACTGATACGGTTTCTCTCCAGTGTGAATGCGCTGGTGTATTTTGAGCTCGCTTTGTCTATTATAATTCTTCTCACACTGTGAGCACTGATAGGGTTTCTCTCCAGTGTGAATGCGCTGGTGTGTTTCGAGATGACTCTGATTATAAAAACTCTTTTCACACTGTGAGCACTGATACGGTTTTATTCCAGTGTGAATGCGCTGGTGTGTTTTGAGATTACTTTGACAATTAAAACTCTTCTCACACTGAGAGCACTGATAGGGTTTCTCTCCAGTGTGAATGCGCTGGTGTGTTTCGAGATGACTCTGATGATAAAAACTCTTTTCACACTGTGAGCACTGATACGGTTTCATTCCAGTGTGAATGCGCTGGTGTGTTTCAAGATAACTCTGCCGAGTAAAACTCTTCCCACACTGTGAGCACTGATACGGTTTCTCTCCAGTGTGAATGCGCTGGTGTGTTTTAAGATTACTCTCACAATTAAAACTCTTCTCACATAGTGAGCACTGATAGGGTTTCTCTCCAGTGTGAATGCGCTGGTGTATTTTGAGAACACTCTGACGATTAAAACTCTTCCCACACTGTAAGCACTGATACGGTTTCTCTCCAGTGTGAATTCGCTGGTGTGTTATGAGATGACTCTGACGATAAAAACTCTTCGCACACTGTGAGCACTGATACGGTTTCACTCCAGTGTGAATGCGCTGGTGTCTTTTGAGAACACTCCGATGATTAAAGCTCCTCCCACACTGTGAGCACTGATACGGTCTCTCTCCAGTGTGAATGCGCTGGTGTTTTTTTAGATAACTCCGGGTACTGAAGCTCTTCCCACACTGTGAGCAGACGTTTCCTTCTTCCTGTGTGTGACTGAGAGAGGTGTTAATGCTGACAGTACCAGAGGACGTTTGCTGATTACTGGAGCTTCTGGTGGGCGTCAGATCCTCATGTTCAGTCTTAATCTTCACAGGCGCATCATCATATTTATCATGGTTGCAGCTCTTGATGTGATTGTGGAGGTGATTTTGGGTTGTAGAGGAACGTGGACACGAGGAGCAGGAGAAATCCTTGTTCAGTTCTGAAGCAGAAAATAATAAAATACATTTATAACATTATAAATAATAAAATACATTTATAACATTATAAATAATAAAATACATTTATAACATTATAAATAATAAAATACATTTATAACATTATAAATAATAAAATACATTTATAACATTATAAAAAATAAAATACATTTATAACATTATAAATAATAAAATACATTTATAACATTATAAATAATAAAATACATTTATAACATTATAAATAATAAACTACATTTATAACATTATAAATAATAAACTACATTTATAACATTATAAATAATAAAATACATTTATAACATTATAAATAATAAACTACATTTATAACATTATAAATAATAAAATACATTTATAACATTATAAATAATAAACTACATTTATAACATTATAAATAATAAAATACATTTATAACATTATAAATAATAAACTACATTTATAACATTATAAATAATAAAATACATTTATAACATTATAAATAATAAAATACATTTATAACATTATAAATAATAAAATATATTTATAACATTATAAATAATAAACTACATTTATAACATTATAAATAATAAACTACATTTATAACATTATAAATAATAAACTACATTTATAACATTATAAATAATAAAACACATTTATAACATTATAAATAATAAAATACGTTTATAACATTATAATTAATAATTAATAAAATACATTTATAACATTATAAATAATAAAATACGTTTATAACATTATAAATAATAAAATACATTTATAACATTATAAATAATAAAATACATTTATAACATTATAAATAATAAAGATTGTTAGTAAATGTTAAACTGAGATCCGATGCTAAAGTCCTGTAACGTGATTCATCCTGCATTCATCATTTCCTGCTCACACTGATCTGCATGAGCACAAGACAAGCTTTCACTGTATGATGTTTCATCCCAGGTGCCTCTGATTCTATTCAATACAAACATCTTACTGAGTTCATCTTTATCTTCAGCTTCTTCCTTCTTTACAGGCTTCATCTGGAAACCTCCACACTGTTGGTCCCCTGGGGTGAGATGTTCCTCAGAGGTGACATGTTCCACAGGGATTGAGGTTCCTTCACCTGAAATTTCTTTGTTTTGTGAAGAAAAAAAATAAGGTTGTTATTGTTGGTAGTAACGACCAACTTCTTTATTAAGCACTTAAGTTAGAACTAACAGACACATACTTCTATACTATCTGTCAAAAAAGACAATTTATAAACCTTTGTTCAAACAGGGTTTCAGCAGATATAATAATAATAATAATCATAATAATAATAATAATATTAATAAATGTTTTTACATTGACTTTGACGTTTATTTGATGTCAGACAGGATGAACCTGAGATATTTCATCTTTTATCTGCTTAACTTCATTTCATTTATTAATAAACATTCATGCATTTCAGGCCTGCAACACATTCCAAAAAAAGTTGGGACCGTTCTCTATTGGGGACAGGTCAGGACTGCAGGCAGGCCAGTCCAGTACCAGTACCCTCTTCATCCACAGCCACGCCTTTGTAATGTGTGCAGCAGGTGGTTTTGCATCATCTTGTTAAAAAATGCTGGACGTCCCTGGGAAAGACGACGTCTTGAAGGCAGCACATGTTGCTGATAACAGTCTGGATCCTTTTCGTCTCTGGTCCGGATCACACACCGTCCATTTTTTTCCATAAAAAGACCTGAAATGCTGATTCATCATGGCGTCGCATGTACCTCAGCGTGTTTATTTACTTGGCAATTTACTGCGTTTTCACTCGAATCACTCATGTGAACTGCACATACGACAGACAGACGCTGATGGACATTCATTTATACCGCTCAAACGTTGTTTTGGACCGTCCATTCAAATTTAACCAGCTACTTCCAGAGGTCAGCAGAACACCGTGCCCAAGTGAGCTGTTCATCCCAACGGGAAGAGCCCGGCGCCGAGACCATGAACAAAACACGGGTAAACGTGGAGGTTTGCATCCACACGAGCCAGCGCTACCCAGTATCTTCCTGGCCAATATGTGGTGACAAACTAACAATCTGGACCCTGACACAGAAGAGGCTCATGTACTAGAACGCCATGATTTTTTCGGAAACATGGCTAAACCACATTGTGGTGGAACTTATGAAGAGCTGATGAAGAGCTTCTGTGCTGGTGTTTGCCTTTATGTGGAAGGTGCAGACTCGTCTCTCCAGGACCAGTTCCAACACACAGACTGAAGCCGGTTTGCTCTCCAAGCCACCACAGATCACACTATCTGCATTGACTCCTACACTAACTCTGTCCTGGACCATATTAACAACATTTTAAACAGTTTAACAACACACAATAAATAAAACAAATCCTAACCAGAAGCCCTGGACGAACAGTGAGGTTCTTCTGCTCAAAGTGAGGAATACTGCCTTCAGGTCTGGAGACCAAGCAGCCTACAGCACAGCCAGAGCCAGTCTGAAGGAAGGTATCTCCAGGGCTAAACACAGTTATAAACAGCGCATTGAGGAGCACTTCAATTCCTCCGACCCTCTGCGTATGTGGCAAAGGAATAAAAACAATCACTGACATTAACCCACACAATGCAGCTCCCTATGCTGATGACTCGCTCCCCAATGAGCTCAATAACTTCTACACTCGCTTTGATCAGAGTAACAACATGGTTGCCTTCAAGACAGATCTTCCTCCAGATGAGCAGCCAATCACACTCACCACCAAGGCATCAGCGCATCAGTCTGTAACTGTAACCCTGCTAAACTCTTCCACACCACTTTAAAAGTATCACTGCACTCTGGAACAAGTGAACCATTTCACCTGTATATACCATCAGCACAAACAATCATGTATATATTGAATATATCTGCTTATATACTCAACTTTATTTATTCTCATTCATTACCCAATCATTCAGCCACATTTATTCACCTCACATTACTCTGTAATTATATACTAATCTATGCAGTGTACAGTCAGCATTATCTGATTAATATTCTTTATCTTCTGTCTCCTCATTTCACTCACCTGCTCACTTATGCACTAAAATCTACAATCTAAACACTAGATCACAAAAATATTACAAGTAATTCAGACACGACCAAATTAGGAGAAATTATTTTGCTCAAATTATAAAAAGATCTTACTGAGTTCATCTTTATCTTCAGGTTCTTCCTTCTTCACAGGCTTCATCTGGAAACCTCCACACCGTTGGTCCTCTGAGAAGAGCAGCTCCACAGAAGGGACGAGTTCCGGAGGGATTAAAGTTACTTCACCTGAAATTCATCAATATGAGAAGAAGAAACTCAACAACTGGAGGAAACTGAAAATTGTGGGTTTGATTTTCCAATCGCAAACACATCCTACTTAGATTAAAGCTTAAATCCAGACTGGAGTGTATCAGCACAAAACAGTACGGTACAGTACAGGTTCTAATCCCACTATCCACATTCTCTTATTATTGTTGCTGATTAGTGACTCCAATACTAACTGTACTGTACCATACTGTACTGTACCATACTGTACTGTACCATACTGTTCTGTACCACACTGTACTGTACCATACTGTACTGTACCATACTGTACTGTACCATACTGTTCTGTACCATACTGTACTGTACCATACTGTACTGTACCATACTGTACTGTACCATACTGTTCTGTACCACACTGTACTGTACCATACTGTACTGTACCATACTGTTCTGTACCATACTGTACTGTACCATACTGTACTGTACCATACTGTACTGTACCATACTGTACTGTACCACACTGTACTGTACCATACTGTACTGTACCATACTGTTCTGTACCATACTGTACTGTACCATACTGTACTGTACCATACTGTACTGTACCATACTGTACTGTACCACACTGTACTGTACCATACTGTACTGTACCACACTGTACTGTACCATACTGTACTGTACCATACTGTTCTGTACCACACTGTACTGTACCATACTGTTCTGTACCATACTGTACTGTACCATACTGTACTGTACCATACTGTACTGTACCATACCGTACTGTACCATACTGTTCTGTACCACACTGTACTGTACCATACTGTACTGTACCATACTGTACTGTACCATACTGTAACATACTGTACTGTACCATACTGTTCTGTACCACACTGTACTGTACCATACTGTTCTGTACCATACTGTACTGTACCATACTGTTCTGTACCACACTGTACTGTACCATACTGTACTGTACCATACTGTACTGTACCATACTGTACTGTACCATACTGCACCATACTGTACTGTACCATACTATACTGTACCACACTGTACTCTACCATACTGTACTGTACCATACTGTTCTGTACCACACTGTACTGTACCATACTGTACTGTACCATACTGTACTGTACCATACTATACTGTACCACACTGTACTCTACCATACTGTACTGTACCACACTGTACTGTACCATACTGTACTGTGCCACACTGTACTGTACCATACTGTACTGTACCATACTATACTGTACCACACTGTACTCTACCATACTGTACTGTACCACACTGTACTAACCATACCGTACTGTACCACACTGTACTGTACCACACTGTACTGTACCATACTGTACTGTACCATACTATACTGTACTGTACCACACTGTACTGTACCACACTGTACTAACCATACTGTACTGTACCACACTGTACTGTACCATACTGTACTGTACCACACTGTACTGTACCATACTATACTGTACCACACTGTACTGTACCACACTATACTGTACTGTACCACACTGTACTGTACCACACTGTACTAACCATACCGTACTGTACCACACTGTACTGTACCACACTGTACTGTACCATACTGTACTGTACCACACTGTACTGTACCATACTGTACTGTACCATACTGTACTGTACCACACTGTACTGTACCATACTGTACTGTACCATACTGTACTGTACCACACTGTACTGTACCACACTGTACTGTACCTCACTGTACTGTACCATACTGTACCTCACTGTACTGTACCACACTGTACTGTACCACACTGTAATAACCATTCTGTACTGTACCACACTGTACTAACCTCACTGTACTGTACCATACTGTACCACACTGTAATAACCATACTGTACTGTACCACACTGTACTGTACCATACTGTACTGTACCTCACTGTACTGTACCATACTGTACTGTACCATACTGTACTGTACCTCACTGTACCGTACCGTACTGTACCATACTGTACTGTACCACACTGTACTGTACCACACCGTACTGTACCTCACTGTACTGTACCATACTGTACTGTACCACACTGTACTGTACCATACTGTACTGTACCATACTGTACTGTACCACACTGTACTGTACCTCACTGTACTGTACCATACTGTACTGTACCATACTGTACTGCACCATACTGTACTGTACCATACTGTACTGTACCACACTGTAATAACCATACTGTACTGTACCTCACTGTACTGTACCTCACTGTACTGTACCTCACTGTACTGTACCACACCGTACTGTACCTCACTGTACTGTACCATACTGTACTGTACCACACTGTACTGTACCATACTGTACTGTACCATACTGTACTGTACCACACTGTACTGTACCATACTGTACTGTACCATACTGTACTGTACCATACTGTACTGCACCATACTGTACTGTACCATACTGTACTGTACCACACTGTAATAACCATACTGTACTGTACCTCACTGTACTGTACCACACCGTACTGTACCTCACTGTACTGTACCATACTGTACTGTACCACACCGTACTGTACCTCACTGTACTGTACCACACCGTACTGTACCTCACTGTACTGTACCATACTGTACTGTACCACACTGTACTGTACCATACTGTACTGTACCATACTGTACTGTACCACACTGTACTGTACCTCACTGTACTGTACCATACTGTACTGTACCATACTGTACTGTACCATACTGTACTGTACCACACTGTAATAACCATACTGTACTGTACCTCACTGTACTGTACCTCACTGTACTGTACCTCACTGTACTGTACCACACCGTACTGTACCTCACTGTACTGTACCATACTGTACTGTACCACACCGTACTGTACCTCACTGTACTGTACCATACTGTACTGTACCACACTGTACTGTACCTCACTGTACTGTACCATACTGTACTGTACCATACTGTACTGTACCACACTGTACTGTACCATACTGTACTGTACCATACTGTACTGTACCTCACTGTACCGTACCATACTGTACCATACTGTACTGTATCTCACTGTACTATACCACACTGTCTGGTGAAAAAGTGGCATCATGCTCCACATCTACTTACAGAAGAAATCATCATCATCATCTTCATCCTCTTCCTCCTTTTTTATTAGTTTCTTCTGGAATCCTTCATGTTGTAGATCCACAGGGGTGACGTGTCCCTCTTCTGCTGACTGCATTATTACAGATCTAACAGACAGATAAATAAATGAATGTACCTTATTTATCATTAAAGGGAAATTCAGGGAAATTATTTTTAGACTATTTTAACTGGCTGTTGTTATTGTTATGAACTGAAGCTACTGTGTTGAGTTTGGTACCTGTAAAGGTTTCTTCCTTGTAATAATTACGGAGTTTTAGGGTTTTTCTTCATCAAGCTAGTACACAATTAAAGACGCTCGCTTACACTTTTCACCTGACTGTGAACAAAATTAAACTATAAACAAAGTTAAACTGTAAACAAAGTTCAACTATAAACAAAGTTAAAAAAAATGATGTTTATATAAAATGTGAGATTTAATCATGAAGAAACTTAATCAAATTCGCTCATTGATTCATTTTGCTGGATCGGTTTAAATGACTCGGTTCATCAGCACTGAATCATGTGTGATGCTAACAGTTAGCGCAGCAGCTAGCAGTTTGTGTGTTTAAATAAAACTGGAGTTAAATCTCTCAAATCCTCACAGTCATGTTTTATTATGAACTCTAGTTTTATTATTAATTAGAATGTAGTTATAATTAAATATAAGGGTTATAATTAAATACATATTTTACTTACAGATGAGGCTCTACAGTACAAACACAGCAGCTTCTTGTTCTTCTTATGATGTTTAATGGCGGTTGGCAGAACAACTTAAGACGCACCAGCGCCACCAACTGGACTGGAGTTGAACAGCAGCTTAGCAGTAATAAACCTCCATTAGCCCTGTATCTCTCAGGTAGCTTTAGAGAGGACTACAGTCAGTCCTAGACGTTCTTCCAAGCAGCTTCTCTAATGTCATGTTTTGTTTCCAACATGCTTCTCTAACCCTGTTCTTTCTTTCTTATACCTTATGTATTATGTAGTGTGTTGTGTCATGCACTAAGACTTCGCTCATAAAACTATAAAAAGCAGTTCTTCTCTGCTGTAGTGTGGTACGTTACACTTTGTGCACATAACTTTGATCATTCTTGTGAACCCAGGAACCCTGCATCTTCCTTTCTTGTCACACATTATTGGCCAGTGTGAGATGTTGTCCAGTCTGATATGTTGGTTAGGGATAGGTGCTGTGGGGCTCTGCTTCCCCCTCTTCTGCTAATACTGTTGGAACAACCCACCACTGGGTCGCTCTCTCTTCCTGACATCTTATTTGTAATTTCACGAACTATATGCAGATTGGGACTTAAAGGCATAAACATGCATGAGGTCACTTCTTATTATGCCATTGTTATTATGCCATTGTTAGCACAATTCTATCTGTATACATCTGCATACTTTTCCAAGTACCTTCCATATCATTGTCATTTACAGACCACCTGGCTCATTGGGAGACTTCATAGAAGAACTGGATGTTCTTCTGAGTTTTTTCCCTTCAGATGGAACTCCTCTGACTCTTCTTGGTGACTTTAATCTCCCTACAGACAAACTTCAGTCCTTCTGTTTTCTTCCTCTTCTTTCATCTTTCGACCTCCTCTTTAACCACAGCCCTCCAACACACAAAGAGGTCAGTCCAGAATTACACGGGAGAAACTGATTCTGTGACAGGAGTCTTTTATACAGGGACAGGACTAATTTGTGGGCACATAACCGGTCTGTGGGGGTCAGAATTCTTGCTGGTTGGTAGGGGATCAAATACTTATTTCCCTTAATTAAATACAAATTAATTTATAACTTGTATTTAATGTTTTTTTTTTCTGGATTTTTTGTTGATATTCTGTCTCTGTCTGTTAAAATAAACCTTCCATAAAAATTATAGACTGTCCTTGATACTCGCTCTGGCTGCACGCTTTCTGTCTGCTCTCCGCTTGCTTTTAGTTTTTAGTTATTTTAGTTATTTTTTATCTTTTATTTCTAAAATATAGAGCTCAATCAGCAGACACCGACAATAGATCGGCTGGAAAGGCACAGAATTACAGAACTACATTAAACTAGACATTTAGTTAACGGAGTTTTCCACTAGCTGTCAGACTAAACTCGGGCACAGTTATCAGGACTACCATGGCTCCTATCACTACAGCGGGTTCTTCGTGCTGCTCCAACTGCTACAGACTCCTACGGAAAATCGCTGTGCTGGAGACAAAAATGCTCACAATCCTACCTGGAACGGATAGGAGAAATGGTTCCAGATCACTCGAGGGTGAGTCAAAATCTAACACAGAACAACCAGCTAAGCTAAGGCTAGACAGCTTAAGAGACTTCCCGAAGCTTGACAGAAGTGAGTCAAAACAGGGGAACAGAAACGAGCCATGTGAGAGAATAAGTCGGTGGCACAAACTTGGAGCAAAACCAAAAGCACAAAAGCAGCAGGTGGCTGTCTTAATGTCTTCCACGCCAGACTGTTCATCATGGGCTCGGAAAGCTAAAACTATTCCAAAAGCTAGCACAATTGCACCCCGTGGGAAAATAGCAGGGTCGCAACAAAAACCGATCCCTTTGCTGAATCGTTTTGAACCGCTCAGAAATCTAATCGAGGTTACCCCCAGTGGTAATGGTAACGAATCAAAACCAGAGAAGCTGACTATAAAAGGGGACTCAAAGCGGGCTAGCAAAAACACGAGGCTGATCAAGCAGAGGCCCTCGCCTGACGCAGAGAACGCTCCGAAAACTCTGATCGTCGGTGACTCGACGCCATCAAGAATATAGGCAGCAGATCACCAAAGTCACTGAAAACAGCTGCTATTAAGCCATTCCTAAAAAAGAGAACTCTGGATGCATCTGTGTTAAACAACTACAGGCCGATCTCAAATCTTCCTTTCAAAGCCAAGATCATTGAGAAAGTTGTTTACAGTCAAGTCAGCAGTTTTTTGAATTCCAGTGGTTATTTTGACAAATTTCAGTCAGGTTTTCGAGCTCACCACAGCACTGAAACGGCTCTCATAAAAGTGTTAAATGATCTACGGCTGAATACTGACTCAGGTAAAATATCAGTTCTGGTTTTACTGGATCTTAGTGCAGCCTTTGACACTGTAGATCATAGAATATTGCTGGATAGGTTGGAAAACTGGGTTGGACTTTCCGGAACAGTCCTTAATTGGTTCAGGTCTTATTTAGAAGACCGGAGTTACTTCGTCACTACTGGCAGCTGTGAATCTGACAGGGTGGCTATGACATGTGGAATCCCCCAGGGATCAGTTCTCGGACCTCTTCTGTTCAATCTTTATATGCTGCCATTAGGCCAAATGCTACAGGCTAACAACATTGATTACCATAGTTATGCAGATGACACACAGATATATCTGGCTCTCTCACCAGATGATTACAGCCCAATAGATTCACTGTGTCAGTGTCTGGAGGACATCAGATGAGCCAGAATTTTTTACAGTTAAATAAGGACAAAACAGAGATTGTTGTGTTTGGTAGCAAAGAAAAGAGGATTAGTGTCAGTGAACACCTCAGTTCCCGGGCTCTAAAAAGCAAAGACCAAGTCCGAAATCTTGGCGTTCTAATAGACTCAGATCTCACATTCACCAGCCATATTAAAACCATCACCAAAACAGCCTTCTACCATCTTAGAAATATAGCCAAAATCAAGGGTCTAGTGTGCCAACAAGACCTAGAGAAGCTGATCCATGCTTTTATCTCCAGTAGGGTGGACTATTGTAATGGTCTCTTAACTGGACTTCCCAAAAAGACCATTAAACAGTTACAGCTCATTCAGAACGCTGCTGCTAGAGTTTTAACTAAGACGAAGAGAACTGAGCACATCACTCCAGTTCTAAAATCTCTACACTGGCTTCCGGTTAGTTACAGAATAGAATTTAAAGTGCTGCTACTGGTCTATAAATCACTGAATGGATTCGGCCCAGAATACATCTCAGATATGTTTATAGAATATAAACCCAGTAGATCTCTTAGATCCATGGACTCAGGTCAGCTAGTTGAGCCCAGAGTCCAAACTAAACATGGTGAAGCAGCATTTAGCTGTTGGGCTGCATATAACTGGAACAGACTGCCAGGAGATATTAGATGTTTCTCAAATGTAGAAATCTTTAAATCCAGGTTAAAAACATTTCTTTTTTCTTGTGCCTATGATTGAGCTCGAAATTTTTGCTATTACCCTCATTTTACCATATTTCTTTTAGTTTTTCATGCTCTTCTAAATTGTAGTGTATATTTTACTATATTTTCTTTTAGTTTTCATGTTCTTAATTTTTTATCTCTCTTGTTTTAATTTCATATTCCCTAAATTGTAGGTTATACTTTACAATATTTTCTTTAAATTTTTCATGTTCTTAATTTTTATCTCTCTTGTTTGAATTTCATGATCTCTTAATTGTAACTAAATGTTTGCAAGAAGTCTTTCTGAGGTTTTAGATCTCAGGAATGTTTTAATGCTTTTAATAAAAAAAAATGTTCCTTATGTAAAGCACTTTGAATTGCCATTGTGTATGAAAGGTGCTATACAAATAAACTTAACTTGCCTTGCCTTGCCTTGCCTTCAAGTCTTTGTAAGGGGGTAAACTTACAAAATCAGCAGGGGATCAAATACTTATTTCCCCCACTGTAGTTGTTAGAAGTGTGTGAGGAAGTTTTATGGGGATAATTCTTATATAAATTGTTATATACAGTACATTAACACATCAAGCAAATGCAAAATAAGTTTAATTGCTGCAAAAAGCACAAGCTAAAGAATTTACCAACATCATGTATGGTGGCAATAATAATAACAAAAAATAATATGCTTTTTCTAGTAAGTAAGTAAGTAATTTATTTATAAAGCACATTTACATCCAAAGTGCTGTACATGTTGAAACATAAAACACATATAAAAAGCATCACAAAGTTTAAAGCAGTAAAACAACAGAAAACGCTGACCATGACACTCATCCAGGAAACACTAGTCCGTAGAAGTGCATTTTTAATCTAGATTTAAAAACAGAAATGGAGGAAGCAGCTCTGATGGCCAAAGGTAGACTGTTCCACAATCTTGGAGCAGCAACTGCAAAGGCTCGATCACCTTTGAGCGTCAGCTGTGACCGTGGCACAGCCAAGAGCAGGTGATCAGATGACCTAAGTGATCTAGGAGAAGGATAGAATTGGAGCAAGTCTTTTATGTAAGATGGCGCCAATCCATATAGGGACTTAAAAACAAATAGAAGAACTTTAAATTGGATCCTGTAGCTTACAGGAAGCCAATGGAGAGATGCCATGACAGGGGTAATGTGGTCGCTCTTCTTTGTGCCTGTGAGCAGATGTGTCGCTGCATTTTAGACTAGCTGTAACCGAGCTAATGAGGACTTACTTATACCCATATACAAACTGTTACAGTAGTCTAGGCGACATGAAATAAGGGCATGAATTACCTTTTCCAGGTCTTGTGGTGACAAAAATGATTTGATCTTAGCAATTGATCTAAGGTAAATAAAAGCTGCTTCTAACAACAGAGTGTATTTGTTTATCGAATTTCAGGTCAGTATCAAATATTACCCCAAGATTCTTTACCTGTGATTTCACATAGTCTGATAGTTTACCAATGTTTTCTATTAAAGGATCTGTATATTTGAGGATCTGTATATTCTGTTTTATCTTCATTCAGTTGAAGAAAACTATTTGCTAACCAACACTTAATCTCTTTCAAACATTCCTTCGGGCATTTAAAAGAGCACAAATCGGCCCGGGGGGAGGGGGGGGGGGGCGGGGCAGCTGGGTACCAACCACATGCTCAAGACGTTGAATGAGCAAATTGTGGTCAACAGTATCAAAAGCGGCGGTAAGGTCCAAAAACACTAAGATAGCACACTTTCCTGCATCTGCAGCAAGCAGCAGGTCGTCACCTTTAGGAGGGCTGATTCTGTACTATGAAAAGGTTTAAAACCAGACTGAAAAGTTTCAAAGATGTCATTTTTTGTCAAATGAGCCCACAGCTGTACAGAAGTACAGAAATATTAAGATTATGTTTTTTAAGTTAGGGCTGCACAGCAGCATGCTTAAAACACGCAGGAACAGTACCAGAAGATAAACAGGCATTTATTATAGTCAACAGAGTAGGACCAATTGTATCAAATGTTTCCATAAGGAGGGAGGTGGGGATAATATCACCAGGGGAGGTTGTGGGTTTCATGCAAAAAACCACATCTTTCAATGCAGAAAGAGAGATGGGCTCAAAAAGATAGAAGCTGTGCGAACATGAATGGGGGTCATTGTTAGAGGGTGTTATACTTAATTTGATTGTCTCAATTTTCCCCATGAAAAACTGCAGAAAAATCCTCACAAATTTTAGAGGACTCGGCAGGGTAACAAATAGGTGGATTTAGAACAGAGTTAATGGTAGTAAATAAAACTCTGGGTTTGTTACTGTGCCTAGATATAATATTTGAAAAATAGCTTTCTCTAGCCAGCTTAGTAGCTTCTTGAAAAGCAAACTCTTTAAAATCTCAAAAGATACCTGAAGCCTGTCTTTCTTCCATTTCCGCTCTGCTTTCCGACACTCTTTTCTAAGGATGCGGATATTATCATTTACCCATGGCTGATTGGGTTTACCCTTAGCCCGCCTGGTTGTAAAGGGAGCCACAGAGTCAAGGATGGATGAGTAGGTGGAGTTAAACATGGTGACCAATTCATCAGCAGTTGAATTAGGACAGTGATAGTTCAGTGGTTAAGGTATTGGACTAGTAAACAGAAGGTTGCCGGTTCAAGCCCCGCCACCACCAAGTTGCCACTGTTGGGTCCCTGAGCAAGGCCCTTAACCCTCAATTGCTCGTTGTGTAAGTCGCTTTGGATAAAAGCGTCTGCTAAATGCTGAAAATGTAAATGTAAAATTAGATAAAGGAAGCACATTGCACCCTAGTGGGGACATCTTAAGGAAAGCGTCTGAAAAAAAGCTTGCCATGGCAGAGTTTATAGGCCGATAACGACAACTTGTAGCTCTAGTGCCGGTGGCTTGCATTGGCAATGTGATATTAAAAAAATACTGATTTATGATCAGAAAACCCAACATCCTCGATTACAGTATTATTAATAGAAAAACCATAAGATAAAACAAAATCAAGAGTATGACCGAGACTATGAGTGGGACCATTGATTGATTGTACAAGGTTAAAAGATTCTATTAGGTGCATAAATTCACTGACCATAGGTTTGTTTGGGCAACAGGCATGAATATTAAAATCCCCCAGAATTAAAAGTCTGTCTGCAGTAGGTATAATCCAAGCCAAAAAGTTAGAAAATTCATTTATAAAATTACCAACCACTTTAGGTGGCCTATATATAAGAGCACAAATAAGAGGATTACTACAATCCAGTTTTATATATATTTTATATAAAATGTTCGACTGAAAGAGCTACACATTTAAATCGGTTATTAAAAACCACAGCCACACCCCCTCCTCTTCCAGTGGTTCTTGGACAGCTTAAAAAAGAACAGTCCGGAGGGCACAGTTCCAGTAGAGGGCTAAATTCATCCACACTGAGCCATGTCTCAGTTAAAAATATAAAATCTAACTGATGATTTAAGAATAAATCTTTCAGGATAAAAGTTTTGTTCGTGAGCGATCTTACATTGGCCAGTGCCATTTTCATCAGGGTGTACACAGCGGCCGAGCTCGGTTCCAAGCCGAGTTCTCGTAGGTTTTCGAGTCCCGCTCCCTCTCTTCTACGGCGAAGTGGGCATACCCGGTCAGGTCAGCTGAGCGCCGATATGTCAGGCTGAACACACCTGAGATAAACAGGTTTAAATTCCAGTGCGTAGTGGTGGACAAAATCAGGTGCAAAGTTAGTAGATCGGGACCTTGCTGAATCCCTGATCTGTGTCCTAATCTTAAGCCAGACTCTGTTGCGTTTTCCACGCCTCCTGCGGCGCCTTCCCCGCTGGCACCAAGGCAAACACGGAACACACGCAGGGGACAAGGAAATAAACTCAGGATGTAAATTTTCTTGTTGACAGATCTGTAAATCCATAAGCATGGAACGTATTCTGATAAGAGTTTGCCGGTCATACACCAAACGAGTGGATGCATCACAGACGGAAACACAGACCAATAATACCACCATATACACAACAGATAGGAGACACTGACGGCTAGCCAAAGACACCGGCGCCATCTTGCGTGCGTAATGATCTTGTGCGTTTCTGGTTCATCTCCATCTTGTATTGAACATTCTCCTCAGTCACACCAACAACCTGCATGTCATCCCTTATTACATCCATAAACCTCCTCTTTGGCCTTCCTCTCCTTCAGCCTGGCAGTTCCATCCTCTCCCTCTATAACTTTCATAACCCTCCTCTGCACATGCTCAAACCATCTCATTCTCACCTTGCTAATTCCAAAACATCCCACCTGCACCATAAACTCCCTGCTAATCTTCTCCATCCTCGACACTACTAATTAGAATCACAGCATCCTCATCTCTGCCACCTCCAGCTCCCACTTCTGTCTGTGTCACGGCCTCCAAGTCTAACAACAGAGCAGACCTCATTACTGTCTTGTAGACTCTTCTCCTCTCACTTGAGCACATACAAAAACATCATTCATCCTCTCACATTTACAAGATTTTGTTAAACAATCTAGTTAAAACTCCACTGCCATCTTTCCTGAACATTGCCACACTTCCACTGATATTGTCTCTGGGCCAACTGTCTTTCTACTCTTCATTCTCAGCTCTTCTTATAGCTGCTCTCACCACCTCCTTGCTGAAGACATATAACATTAAGTTTAAGAGGATTAAAGTTCAATATGTAGATATTTTATTAACGAACAAGCAATAACAAGCAAAATACATAAATAACACATAAATGACCATAACAAAACTAATGTATGTTTGTTTGTTTGTTTATTAGGATTTTAACGTCATGTTTTACACTTTGGTTACATTCATGACAGAAACGGTAGTTACTCATTACACAAGATTCATCACTTCTCAAGGTTATATCAAACACAGTCATGGACAATTTAGTATCTCCAATTCACCTCGCTTGCACGTCTTTGGACTGTGGAAGGAAACCGGAGCACCCGGAGTAAACCCACGCAGACACATGGAGAACATGCAAACTCCACACAGAAAGGACCCGGACCGCCCTGCCTGGTGATCGAACCCACTAATGTGTGTAACACATAGCAAAAGGAAAAAAAACCAAAAACAACCTCAAAGATCAGCTTTTCATCATCCTGCCACCTCTAGACTGGGTAGGTGGCCATCTGCCCAGACTGTTGCAACTGCTCATCAAGTATATGAAAACATCAGATTGTACCAAACAAATTGTACCAAATTATATAAGTTGAACAATGAAAATGAGGGGAAAAAGTTATATAAGTAACATCTGTGTCAACAAAAAATTAATAATAACACATTTTATTTATGGGCGTCTTTCAAAACACTCAAGGACACCTTACAATACAAAACATCAGTACATAATTAATGACACAGATTAAGGGTAGGCGAGTTTAAATAAGGAGCTACATTGTGGAGAGCTATAAACAAAAGGAGGAGGATTTTAAATTTGATGTGATACTGGACAGGAAGCCAGTGGAGCTGCTTAAGAACTGAAGTAATGTGTTGAATGGAAGGTGTTGATATAATACGTGCGGCAGAATTCTGAACTAACTGAAGTTCATGTATAGCTTTATGAGGTAGACCAAAAAGGAGAGAGTTACAATAATCAGTTTGGGATGTTACCAGGGCATGAACAAGAACAGCAGCACTTCTAGGAGAAAGGAATGGATGTAGACGATGTTATGTAAATGGAAATAAGCGGATTGTGTGATATTGTTAAAATATGCATGAAATGAAAGATTGTGAGTGTGTACCTATCAGAAAAATTTCAGTTTGATCAGCATTTAATTTGAGAAAATTGTAAGAGAACCATGTTCTTAATTCTATTAGACAATCAGAGAGAGGTGGAGGAGGAAGAGTAGCCGTGGGCACAGTGGACAAGTATAGCTGGATGTCGTACGCATAACAGTGAAATTAAATGTTGTATTTCCTAAAGATACGTCCAATGGGAAGCAGGTAAATTATAAATAGTAGAGGGCCCAGGACAGAGCCCTGAGGGACACCACTAGTAACAGGAGATGACTGTGAACGAAAGTTTCTGAGTTGAACATACTGTACACGTCCAGAAACGTATGAAGTAAACCAATCAAGCACAGTATCACTAAGACCAATATATGCTAGCCGATCCGATACCTTTTTTTTTTAATTCACTTCCACTATTAGCTGATAGCATTCACTTAAATCAGGCTCTTAACCTCCTGGTTCTACCCACCATTCACTCCACTACACTCTCACTCAAGGAAGAATTTATATTTTATATTTTAGCTTGTTTGGTACAATCTGATGTGTCACATTAGTACTGATGAATAAGCAAAGCAGTCCCCACACTGTGAGGATAATTTCTATGAAATGTGAATGCGCTGGTGATTTTTAAGATTACTCTGTGTAATAAAACTCTTCCCACACTGTGAGCACTGAAATGGTTTCTCTCCAGTGTGAATGCGCTGGTGTATTTTGAGATAACTCTGGTGATTATAACTCTTTCCACACTGTGAACACTGATACGGTTTCTCTCCAGTGTGAATGCGCTGGTGGCCTTTGAGTTGACTCAGTGTAATAAAACTCCTTCCACACTCTGAGCACTGATACGGTTTCTCTCCAGTGTGAATGCGCTGGTGTTTTTTCAGATCACTCTGTGTATTAAAACTCTTTCCACACTGTGAGCACTGATACGGTTTCTCTCCAGTGTGAATGCGCTGGTGTTTTTTCAGATCACTCTGTGTTTTAAAACTTTTTCCACATTGTGAGCACTGATATGGTTTCTCTCCAGTGTGAATGCGCTGGTGCATTTTGAGATCACTCTGGAACCTAAAACTTTTTCCACACTGTGAGCACTGACATGGTTTCTCTCCGGTGTGAATGCGCTGGTGTCTCTTCAGATCACCCCTGGTACTGAAGCTCTTCCCACACTGTGAGCAGAAGTTTCCTTCTTCCTGTGTGGGACTGAGAGAGGTGTTAATGCTGACAGTACCAGAGGACGTTTGCTGATTACTGGAGCTTCTGGTGGGCGTCAGATCCTCATGTTCAGTCTTAATCTTCACCAGCGCATCATATTTATCATGGTTGCAGCTCTTGATGTGATTGTGGAGGTGATTTTGGGTTGTAGAGGAACGTGGACACGAGGAGCAGGAGAAATCCTTGTTCAGTTCTGAAGCAGAAAATAATAATATACATTTATAACATTATAAATAATAAAACACATTTATAACATTATAAATAATAAAATACATTTATAACATTATAAATAATAAAATACATTTATAACATTATAAATAATAAAATACATTTATAACATTATAAATAATAAAGATTGTTAGTAAATGTTAAACTGAGATCCGATGCTAAAGTCCTGTAACGTGATTCATCCTGCATTCATCATTTCCTGCTCACACTGATCTGCATGAGCACAATACAAGCTTTCACTGTATGATGCTTCATCCCAGGTGCCTCTGATTCTATTCAATACAAATATCTTACTGAGTTCATCTTCATCTTCAGCTTCTTCCTTCTTCACAGGCTTCATCTGGAAACCTCCACACTGTTGGTACACTGGGGTGAGATGTTCCTCAGAGGTGACATGTTCTACAGGGATTGAGGTTCCATCATCTGAAATTCATCAATACATCAACTCAACAACTGGAGGAAACTGAAGGTTGTGGGTTTGATTTTCTAATCACAAATAAATTCTACTTAGATTAAAGCTTAAATCCAGACTGGAGTGTATCAGCACAGGACAGGTTCTAATCCCACTATCCACATTCTCTTATTATTTCTATTATTTCTATTAGTGACTCCAATACTAACTGTACTGTACCATACTGTACTGTACCACACTGTACTGTACCACACTGTACTGTACCGTACTGTACCATACTGTACTGTACCATACTGTACTGTACCATACTGTACTGCACCATACTGTACTGTACCACACTGTACTGTACCATACTGTACTGTACCACACTGTACTGTACCATACTGTACTGTACCATACTGTACTGTACCATACTGTACTGTACCATACTGTACTGTACCACACTGTACTGTACCATACTGTACTGTACCACACTGTACTGTACCATACTGTACTGTACCACACTGTACTGTACCATACTGTACTGTACCACACTGTACTGTACCATACTGTACTGTTCCATACTGTACTGTACCATACTGTACTGTACCATACTGTACTGCACCATACTGTACTGTACCACACTGTACTGTACCATACTGTACTGTACCATACTGTACTGTACCACACTGTACTGTACCATACTGTACTGTACCACACTGTACTGTACCATACTGTACCACACTGTACTGTACCATACTGTACTGTACCACACTGTACTGTACCATACTGTACTGTACCATACTGTACCACACTGTACTGTACCATACTGTACTGTACCATACTGTACTGTACCATACTGTACTGTACCACACTGTACTGTACCATACTGTACTGTACCATACTGTACCACACTGTACTGTACCATACTGTACTGTACCACACTGTACTGTACCATACTGTACTGTACCATACTGTACCACACTGTACTGTACCATACTGTACTGTACCATACTGTACTGTACCATACTGTACCACACTGTACTGTACCATACTGTACTGTACCACACTGTACTGTACCATACTGTACTGTACCACACTGTACTGTACCATACTGTACTGTACCATACTGTACTGCACCATACTGTACTGTACCACACTGTACTGTACCATACTGTACTGTACCATACTGTACTGTACCACACTGTACTGTACCATACTGTACTGTACCATACTGTACCACACTGTACTGTACCATACTGTACTGTACCACACTGTACTGTACCATACTGTACTGTACCATACTGTACCACACTGTACTGTACCATACTGTACTGTACCATACTGTACTGCACCATACTGTACTGTACCATACTGTACTGTACCACACTGTACTGTACCATACTGTACTGTACCATACTGTACTGTACCACACTGTCTGGTGGAAAAGTGGCATCATGCTTTACATTTACTTACATAAGTAAATTCCATCTTCATCTTCCTCCTTTTTTAATAGTTTCTTCTGGAATCCTTCATGTTGTAGATCCACAGGGGTGACGTGTCTCTCTTCTGCTGATTGCATTATTAAAGATCTAATAGACAGATGGATAGATGGACGTATTTTATTCCTCATTAAAGGGAAATTCAGAAAAAGTATTTCAGATTGTTTTAACTTCCTGTTGTTTAAGCTGTGAGGCTGTAAACAGGGTGAAAATGTTAAAACTATTGTGGCGCCGGGCAGCGTCAGGCAGAAAAGACCTCTAATAAAACTTCTTAATCAAGAGATAAGTTCATTTATATAGAAGCTTTTATACACCGTGGTTATTCAAAGTGATTTACAGATGAGATCAAACAAAGGTAGTAATTAAGATTGAAATAAATGAAAAGAGAATCTAAAATAATAAAAGAATCTAATAAACAGCTCCAGAAATACATTCCACTACTCAGTGACTCTATTATCAGCTGCATCTCTGTAATATCACTGCTGCTATAGAACCCTATATTGTTACTTCTATAGCACAATATGTTCTACATTCTTTAGTTCTGGCTCTACATTTACTCAGTACCGTGTACTGGCCCACACTACATTTCTCTTTTGCTCCCCCTCACTTTTATAGCTTAGGAAATAGTTCTTGTATTTATTGTAAGTCTCTGTATTTATTACACTGTTGTTTATCTGCACTGTGTTTATTCTATTGTTCTGTGCTGCACCCTGGTCCTGGTCCCGGTCCTGGAGGAACGTTGTTTTATTTCTATGTGTACTTGTATTGAGCTGAAATGACAATAAAGCCTCTTGAATCCTGAATGAGATCCGATCAATCGATTCACTTCGCTGGATCTGTTCAAAAGAATCGGTTCATCAGTACTGAATCATGTGTGATGCTAACAGTTAGCGGAGCAGCTAGCAGTTTGTGTGTTTAAATGAAACTGGAGTTAAATCTCCTCAAATCCTCACAGTGATGTTGTATTATGAACTCTAGTTTATTAATAATCAGAATGTATTTAATAATTAAAGTGCAACAAACAAATTTATCAATATTTTACTTACAGATGTTTCACTTTAGCACAAACACATCAGGTTATGAACTCTCTTCTTCTTCTGTTTGAATCGAGGTTGTTTACAACGTTCAGGTTCATTAGCGCCACCTACTGGATTGCAGTGTAAGTGCTGACACCACCATCCATCCATCCATTCAGCTTTATTAATCCTGATCAAGGTCGCAGTGCTCTTCATTATAATTTACTATATTTAATTACTTACACTGAATCATAATCACCAACCCTGTATTTATTAAATAATCAAATATTGTTGCTGTGTTAATGTTGTGGTTCATCCTGTAACAAACTCTGTAGATTAAACCCTGATGAATAATCCAGCCTAGAGAAGATCGTGACGCTAACTGGATGGATTCATGCTCAGCTACATTTTCATTTACATTTTCAGCATTTAGCAGACTTGCAGACCAAAGCGACTTACACAGTGAGCGGAACACAATGAGCAATTGAGAGTTAAGGGTCTTGCTCAGGGACCCAACAGTGGCAACTTGGTGGTGGCGGGGCTTGAACCGGCAACCTTCTGTTTACTGGTGATACCAGTAAAGCCGAGTAATGTCCAAGGTTCTGAAGGAAGTAGAAAGCAAGTACAATCCCTCTATGCTTTTACAACACCTGTTCGTCTCTTATATTGTGAAGAATGACAGATGCATTTTGTAACTGGGTGAACATTTATTAGGAGAATGGAGTCAGAACTGCGTAAACATGAAAATATCTGGCAACAAAGAAGAGAAGCTGCCAGACGTTTCCAAGAAAAAAAAGAAAATCCCAACCCTAAACTTTAGTCGTAACCCTAAACCCTAGTCCTAACCCTAGTCCCAACCCTAAACTCTCGTCCTAACCCTAAACTCTAGTCCTAATCCTAACTCTAGTCCTAACCCTAAACTCTAGTCCTAATCCTAACTCTAGTCCTAATCCTAACTCTAGTCCTAACCCTAAACTCTCATCCTAACCCTAAACTCTAGTCCTAATCCTAACTCTAGTCCTAATCCTAAACTCTAGTCCTAACCCTAACTCTAGTGCAAACCCTAAACTCTAGTCCTATCCCTAGTCCTAACTGTAAACCCTAGTCCTAACCCTAAACCTTAGTTCTAACCCTAAACCCTAGTCCTAACCCTAAACCCTAGTCCTAACCCTAAACTCTAGTCCTAACCCTAAACCCTAGTCCTAACCCTAACTCTAGTGCAAACCCTAAACTCTAGTCCTAATCCTAACCCTAGTCCTAACTCTAAACCCTAACCCTAGTCCTAACTCTAAAACCTAGTCCTAACCCTAAACCTTAGTTCTAACCCTAAACCCTAGTCCTAACCCTAAACTCTAGTCCTAATCCTAACCCTAACCCTAGTCCTAACAAAAATTCCTAGTGGGTTCAAGCACACCTCGATCACGTCAATTCTATCTATTGCCTAAGGTGCACAAGGACCCACAATTGTGGACGGTCCCTTTTGAGGTCCCCCAGGGTCGCCCTATTGTATCAGACTGTAATAGTGAAACGTATAACGTAGCTGAATACATAGATTATTTCTTAAACCCAATCTCACAATTACATAAAAGTTACCTAAAAGACACTTTAGATTTTGTTAATAAAATAAGAGGAAAAGGTTTCCCATCCACAGCCTTTCTATTCTCCATTGATGTGGAAAGTTTATATACAAACATCAATTCGGTAATGGGTATGCAGGCAGTGAAGGACTGTTTTAAGAAATATCCAAATACAACGAGACCAGATGACCAAATCCTACAATTGTTGGATATCAATTTGAATAGGAACGACTTTGAGTTTAATTCCAAAACTTACCTACAGATTCATGGAACAGCCATGGGTAAGAAATTCACGCCAGCCTATGCGAATTTTTATATGGTACAGTGGGAGGAGACGTTATTTCTCAAACTAACCCATCTACCCACCATTTATTATAGATATTTAGATGACATCTTTGGTGTTTGGCCACATGGTAGAGCCCGGTTTGATGAATTTCTGGAGTTGGCGAATACCCACCATGAACACATACGTGTAAAAGCGACCATCAATGTCGATTCCATAGATTTTTTGGATACAACAGTATTTTTTGTACACACATCCAGTAACACTAAAACAGTACACACAAAGCTTTTCTTTAAATCTACAGACACACATTGTCTTTTGAATAAATCAAGCCATCACCCTAAACACATCTTTAAGGGCCTAATTAAGTCGCAATTAATAAGGTTTCACCGTATTTGTTCCCTGGAGGAACATTTTCAGGAAGCGACTAAGACACTTTTCAAAGCGCTTCAACCTAGAAGATATTCCAAACGATTCCTCAGGAACATTCAATCTAAAACTCTACAGGAACTACGACTAGGGGAACCTGCGGCACAACAAGACTCCAGGGGGGTATTCCAGAAAGCGGGTTAAGTGATTAAACCGGGTAAGTTAACTCAGAATTAAGGAAAACTCGGGGTTTTCCGTTCCAGAAACCGAGATTAAAGTGAGCCTGTGTCAGTTACTATAGCAACTTACGCTCTAAAGCTAACCTGCTCGCTGGCAGGTGAACTTAAACCTAACCCGGGGTTACACACACTTCTCTCATGTAAACCTGGCGTGTTCTTTACTCCAGGATCCAGTGGATCCCGACGCGCTAATTATTCGAAGAGATCTTAATCAGAAACGAGTCATTAAACTCAGATTAGTCATTTCCCGATTAATTTCTCTGCGAACCTTTCCGTTTTTATCAGTCAGTCAATTCGGGGAGAGTGGGGACGGTTGCAACATTATTCATCACAATATTAATAAAAAAGGCTTGTTATTGTTATGAGTTTGCTGAGAGGGAGGACCCAAGATGCAGAGAATAACTTAAAAGTGATTTTTATTTACAAATTAATAAACAGAAATAAACAAAGTACAAACGCCAATGAACAGAAAACAATTCGGGAACCCCGAACGAAGCCGACGACGTCTTGGCGAACTGAAAAAGAAACAGAGAAAGTAAAAAACCCGAAAACGGGAAAAACGCGAGTCGCGAACCCCGGTCGCTCACTCGCGGAGATTGCACGTACGCAGCTCGCTACGGCGAGGCTTAAAATAGGATAAGTCTCCAAACAAACCACCGAGGCTTAAAGGGAACGTGAAAATAAAGAGCCGGGCTTACCAAGAGCCCGGGCGGCACTGTCACCAGCGGGAGACTGGGAAGCGGCCGGTACAAAAACGAAAGGAAACCGACGAAGCCCGGTTTCGAACCCGGATCGCTCCGGGGAGAGCGCGGCTCGCTTAGCCGGGAGCCAATCGCGCTACAGGACAGCCGGCGGCGCTAGCATTAGCCGGGAGCTAACCGGCTGAAACAGAGGAGACGCTGGCAAAGGAACAGCAGCGCAGGGGCTGCACGAAATCGCACCAGTCTAAAAACACTAGGTCTAGTTACCTCGGCCTTTCGACCTAACCACCCTACCACCGTACGGTGCCAGGGGAACCACCCTAGACTAACAAAGAAAAAGGCTGGTGCGAGGCAGCCAAAAACCAGGTTACTGAACAAACGGTGCGACGCCGGTAAACGGGCAACGCCCACTTATATAGTGAGCGCGCAGGTGCCGGTCGTTCGCACTAATCAGCGGGCTTCTCTATTAGAAGCCACGCTGCTCTTTGTTCTGTAAGATCTGCGACGCTGAGGACAGGTGGTAAGTCCATCAGACGCCGCAGACCCCCTAACAGTTATAGCATTAATTATAACATTATGAATGGAATGTTATGGATTAATATAGAATACCTTTAACACACACACACAGTTTAGTAAGATAAAATAATTTGTGGTTCAAATTAATTGTAGTAATTAACCCCAAACATGATTGTTACTTAAAACAGGGCCTACAGTGTATCACAAAAGTGAGTACACCCCTCACATTTCTGCAAATATTTCATTATATCTTTATATGGGACAACACTATAGACATGAAACTTGGATATAACTTAGAGTAGTCAGTGTACAACTTGTATAGCAGTGTAGATTTACTGTCTTCTGAAAATAACTCAACACACAGCCATTAATGTCTAAATGGCTGGCAACATAAGTGAGTACACCCCACAGTGAACATGTCCAAATTGTGCCCAAAGTGTCAATATGTTGTGTGACCACCATTATTATCCAGCACTGCCTTAACCCTCCTGGGTATGGAATTCACCAGAGCTGCACAGGTTGCTACTGGAATCCTCTTCCACTCCTCCATGATGACATCACGGAGCTGGTGGATGTTAGACACCTTGAACTCCTCCACCTTCCACTTGAGGATGCGCCACAGGTGCTCAATTGGGTTTAGTCCATCACCTTTACCTTCAGCTTCCTCAGCAAGGCAGTTGTCATCTTGGAGGTTGTTTTTGGGGTCGTTATCCTGTTGGAAAACTGCCATGAGGCCCAGTTTTCGAAGGGAGGGGATCATGCTCTGTTTCAGAATGTCACAGTACATGTTGGAATTAATGTTTCCCTCAATGAACTGCAGCTCCCCAGTGCCAGCAACACTCATGCAGCCCAAGACCATGATGCTACCACCACCATGCTTGACTGTAGGCAAGATACAGTTGTCTTGGTACTTCTCACCAGGGCGCCGCCACACATGCTGGGCACCATCTGAGCCAAACAAGTTTATCTTGGTCTCGTCAGACCACAGGGCATTCCAGTAACCCATGTTCTTGGACTGCTTGTCTTCAGCAAACTGTTTGCGGGCTTTCTTGTGCGTCAGCTTCCTTCTGGGATGACGGCCATGCAGACCAAGTTGATGCAGTGTGCGGCGTATGGTCTGAGCACTGACAGGCTGACCTCCCACGTCTTCAACCTCTGCAGCAATGCTGGCAGCACTCATGTGTCTATTTTTTAAAGCCAACCTCTGGATATGACGCCGAACACGTGGACTCGACTTCTTTGGTCGACCCTGGCGAAGCCTGTTCCGAGTGGAACCTGTCCTGGAAAACCGCTGTATGACCTTGGCCACCATGCTGTAGCTCAGTTTCAGGGTGTTAGCAATCTTCTTATAGCCCAGGCCATCTTTGTGGAGAGCAACAATTCTATTTCTCACATCCTCAGAGAGTTCTTTGCCATGAGGTGCCATGTTGAATATCCAGTGGCCAGTATGAGAGAATTGTACCCAAAACACCAAATTTAACAGCCCTGCTCCCCATTTACACCTGGGACCTTGACACATGACACCAGGGAGGGACAACGACACATTTGGGCACAATTTGGACATGTTCACTGTGGGGTGTATTCACTTATGTTGCAGCTATTTAGACATTAATGGCTGTGTGTTGAGTGATTTTCAGAAGACAGTAAATCTACACTGCTATACAAGCTGTACACTGACTACTCTAAGTTATATCCAAGTTTCATGTCTATAGTGTTGTCCCATGAAAAGATATAATGAAATATTTGCAGAAATGTGAGGGGTGTACTCACTTTTGTGATACACTGTATATATACAGTCACATTAATGAATGAAAACCCTACACAAGAAAGTCTTTGCAAAATTATGTCAAAGAATGATTTTACTACATATCGATGAATGTTGCAACTGCCCTGTTATGGGTCTATTCAAGTATTATTTTTCACACATTTGCAATATTACACTTTGTGAATCAGCCCTCACTTCTTTGCAGACTTATGCATTGCTCTCCATTTTTTGTATGTTGGTCCATCCAAAAAGCCTAGCATTGAAACTCTTGTTTGTCTGTAATAAACATGAAAGATGAATGCCACAGAATAGCAGGTTTGTCTTTAATAATAAAAATGAAAACTGAAAAGTAATAAAAAAATTGCTCTGCAACATCTTAAGGATTCCCAAGGGTTAGTGGCTGCATGGATGGAGCCCACATTCCCATTAAAGCACCAGCAGAAAATGAAAAGGATTATGTGAACAGCAGACAGAATATCCCTCCATGTACAGGTAGTGACCATTATCTTAAAAAATAAACAAATGTTTTAAATAAAACAGTGTAACATTTAATACACATTCTGCAACTTACTGTTCTCCATCAAGATCTTATGTGATGCTCCCCACATTACAAATATTGAAGCCAAATGGTCAGGCTCTGTGCATGATCACTGAAAATAAAACAGTGCAACGAGTTAATTTCCTTGTCCTTATTCTTTAGTAAGAACATTTATATTCATACACCCTTAGCACCGACAACCATCTCAATTTCTAGCCTTGTCTGTTTTATATGCTCCACCTGAGGATCACACTTTGCAATTTGTTTCTCCAGATGGACCTTATATATATAGATCATTTACACCCAACTTGAAAGAAAGAAGCAAAAATAGCATGTTATGATCAAACATAGCTTTTTGTGTTCTCAATATTTCAGATATTTGGTAAGACATTTTTACTGTTCTAAGCTGAGCTTTGGATGTGGATGGTCCCTCATCTGATTCGGGACTGTCCATTACATTCTGTTAGAGGACAGTCATACACATTACCATGGTAGATCAAATGAAATGCCATGCTCTATGTTCAACATATCCTGTACCTCTATAGGCATCCCAGTATCATCCCACCTTGAGGCAGAGGAGATGGTTTCCCTATCATCCTTCAACAGTGTTTTTTTTTTTTTTTGGATTAAAGAACATTATTTATACTCATCAGGATCTAGGGACATTTAGATCACTAACAATTGCAGGAGGCTCAAAACCACACCACCAATCACTGGAGAGAGGGCAATAAAAAGTGTTCAGACTGTACCAATGCAGTTCTTAATATTCCACAGTTTATGCACTACAAACTAATGATCTACATGTAATGAACAGCCTTGAACATAGACAGTTTTTGTATTTTATTTTTATCTGCTGCTATGTGCATCTGATTCCACTTGGATTACACCTAGATTGAGTAAATGAAAGGGAAAAAACTTGTAAAATCGTGACAAACTGACATATTAAACATTTTGCCCTATCCTTCTGCTAAATGTTGAATTATGTTTCAACAAGTTTTTTTTATTGAACTTTATTTAAACTCACGCATTAACTCACATTTAACTAACTTTTTTTTGCCATTTGCGACATCTTTTTTTACGGACGATGCTGTATTACTTTTACATTTAAAACATTTTCATGATCTGCATATGCAAACATTAAAATAAACAGTTCTATTGGTGTAAAATATTACGGACTACTTTTTCTTTCATTCACATCCATGATGAATCCATTTATCGCCACTCCATTGAGAATGCCTGTTTATAGTTAACCGTGAACGCGCTTCTGCTGGGTTCAATCTACTCAGAGTTGAGTAATCTAACCCTGAACCGCTTTTCTGGAACAGAAAACTCCGGCTATGACACGGTGAGATAAGTCAACTCGGAGTTCAGGGTTAAGTTTGAAGTTTGTTAAACCCGCTTTCTGGAATACCCCCCAGCGATGTAATTCCACTCATAACCACCTTCTCTGAATGGGCAATAGAACTTAAAAGAACCCTAAAGCAAGGTTTTGGCCTTACTCAAAGTCGTTCGCTACCTCTCAGATCCTCTTGGCGTATAAAAGGAATAAAAACTTTAAAGACCTACTGGTCAGATCTAAACTAAAATCACGGCCCAAACCAAATCATTCCAATTGGAGGAACCTCTTTAAACAAGTCAAAAAGATTAGACACAATTACAAAACATACTCAATCGATTCGGACTTTAGTTTGGACACACAAAATGTTGTCTATATGATTTCATGCACACATTGCAATAACAACTATATAGGGGAGACTAAACACTCAATACTGACCAGATTAAAACAACATGTAAATAACATTAAAAAACAAAGAATAGACACCCATTTGATTAAACATTTCGGGGAGGTGGGACTGTCCCACTTCAGCATTATGGGGATCGAAACTGACTTTTTTTGGACAAGTTTTCAAGTTTATTTGTCATTTGTACAAATGTTAGCAGCAGTTGTACATTGAAATGTGTGTTGGGAGGCTCGGGAACTCTACGAGTATGCTATAATAAAAGTACAATAAGATAAAAGTACAAGTACAAATAAAAATACAAATGAGAACAATATAATAATTGTCTTTTAAAAGTATAAAATATAAACAAGGAAGAAAAATATAGGAAAAATATGTAAAAACAATTGCAGTTAAAGTGCAAATTTGCATTGTAAACAAAGTGAAAATTGCAGTAAATGTAAACATTGACCCATAGTAGACATTGCAGGCGTTATGGATATTTCACAGACAAGATTAATAATGGCTGTTAATAATGTTAATAATAGTAATAATAGAAAAACTGATGATAATAATAATAATACTGCAGGATAGATTGAAGTCCAGGACAACAGACCAAAGGAGAAAAAGAGAAAGATTCTGGATTAGGGAACTGAACTCTTTATATCCGTTGGGATTTAACATGAAAACAATATATTAAAGACAAAGTAGAGGAGTCCACAAACTAAAAGCACTTATAGGGATATGAACTTGATTACTTTAACAAAGGATTGAACTAAATGGTGGTTTTTGCTTGATGTAAAGGGATTGATATATAAAAAAATATATGTGTATTTACAATTGAAATTCTCTAAGCATGGTGTGTGGTGATTACATAATGTTCAAGATGGCACTTATATAATTCTCCATTTTTGTTCAATCCTTTCCATAATTAACATGAGTATAAGAATATTATACACCCCTCACATTTCTGCAAATATTTTATTATATATTTTCATGGGACAACACTATAGAAATAAAACTTGGATATAACTTAGAGTAGTCAGTGTACAACTTGTATAGCAGTGTAGATTTACTGTCTTCTGAAAATAACTCAACACACAGCCATTAATGTCTAAATGGCTGGCAACATAAGTGAGTACACCCCACAGTGAACATGTCCAAATTGTGCCCAAAGTGTCAATATTTTGTGTGACCACCATTATTATCCAGCACTGCCTTAACCCTCCTGGGCATGGAATTCACCAGAGCTGCACAGGTTGCTACTGGAATCCTCTTCCACTCCTCCATGATGACATCACGGAGCTGGTGGATGTTAGACACCTTGAACTCCTCCACCTTCCACTTGAGGATGCGCCACAGGTGCTCAATTGGGTTTAGTCCATCACCTTTACCTTCAGCTTCCTCAGCAAGGCAGTTGTCATCTTGGAGGTTGTGTTTGGGGTCGTTATCCTGTTGGAAAACTGCCATGCAGCCCAGTTTCCGAAGGGAGGGGATCATGCTCTGTTTCAGAATGTCACAGTACATGTTGGAATTCATGTTTCCCTCAATGAACCGCAGCTCCCCAGTGCCAGCAACACTCATGCAGCCCAAGACCATGATGCTACCACCACCATGCTTGACTGTAGGCAAGATACAGTTGTCTTTGTACTTCTCACCAGGGCGCCGCCACACATGCTGGACACCATCTGAGCCAAACAAGTTTATCTTGGTCTCGTCAGACCACAGGGCATTCCAGTAATCCATTTTCTTGGACTGCTTGTCTTCAGCAAACTGTTTGCTGGCTTTCTTGTGCGTCAGCTTCCTTCTGGGATGACGACCATGCAGACCGAGTTGATGCAGTGTGCGGCGTATGGTCTGAGCACTGACAGGCTGACCTCCCACGTCTTCAACCTCTGCAGCAATGCTGGCAGCACTCATGTGTCTATTTTTTAAAGCCAACCTCTGGATATGACGCCGAACACGTGGACTCGACTTCTTTGGTCGACCCTGGCGAAGCCTGTTCCGAGTGGAACCTGTCCTGGAAAACCACTGTATGACCTTGGCCACCATGCTGTAGCTCAGTTTCAGGGTGTTAGCAATCTTCTTATAGCCCAGGCCATCTTTGTGGAGAGCAACAATTCTATTTCTCACATCCTCAGAGAGTTCTTTGCCATGAGGTGCCATGTTGAATATCCAGTGGCCAGTATGAGAGAATTGTACCCAAAACACCAAATTTAACAGCCCTGCTCCCCATTTACACCTGGGACCTTGACACATGACACCAGGGAGGGACAACGACACATTTGGGCACAATTTGGACATGTTCACTGTGGGGTGTATTCACTTATGTTGCAGCTATTTAGACATTAATGGCTGTGTGTTGAGTTATTTTCAGAAGACAGTAAATCTACACTGCTATACAAGTTGTACACTGACTACTCTTAGTTATATCCAAGTTTCATGTCTATAGTGTTGTCCCATGAAAAGATATAATGAAATATTTGCAGAAATGTGAGGGGTGTACTCACTTTCGTGATACACTGTATATATATATATATATATATATATATATATATATATATATATATATATATATATATATATATATAAGTGCATTATATATATATATATATATATATATATATATATATATATATATATATTAGGGCTGTCGAAGTTAACGCGATAATAACGCATTAACGGGATCTCAATTTAACGCGATTAAAAAAAATAGTGCCGTTAACGCAAATGCTAGTTCATGTTGAGACTTGACTGGTAGAACAAACATTTTAATGTCGGACTTGCCACCGTTTTTCATTTGCGGTTTGTTAACATAATGTAACCGATCGTCGTAGTGATGTACTTGCTTAATAAAGAAATAAATACACGCTATATTCACAAGTTGTCGGGAGCAGAACACTTTATTACACTTAATTAACTTCTTCTTCTATACCGAATACCGGAAAGCTGAGTCAAGCACGTTAGTTCATGAACTATGGAAGCCCCAAAGGGTCAAAACACACTCACTTCGTGTAGAAACGTCCATCAAACCATTGTCACGATACAACCACAGAAAAGTCTGTTACAATAACTACGCCTTATCCCATCTAAAGCACCGCTGATCTACAGTGTTTGCTGATGGAGAAATTCTAACCTACAATCTGACATTTACTGCCTAATATGTGAGTGAATAAACTCCCTTACAGTTTTCTCTTGTCCCAACAGTTTTTAACATCAGTACATTTAGCATAAAATGTGTTCACCATTTTAATTGTAACATTTCACTTAAAAATCCTTGTTTTCTATAACATTTACACAGATTTTTTTTAATGCGATTAATCGCGATTAACTATATGACATTCTGAGATTAATCACGATTAAAAATTTTAATCGTTTGACAGCCCTAATATATATATATATATATATATATATGGACTTACCTCTTTGTTATCCATCTTCCAGATGAACTCACCTTTGGGATAACCGTTTGGGATCCACACCGTACTCTGATGTTGGGTCACAACCTCCATGTTGGTAACTTGGGATAACAAGAATGGAATAGGTTAGGTTTCATGGGTGAACATTGAACAACTTCCAATGACCTCATAACCTCATTGAGCATCCAAAGCAATGCACTTATAGCTTTTTATGGTTTTGAATGGTTATGCATATAGAATGGTTTGAAGTGGTGTTTGTTAGTATTTATTTAATTCAGCACTTGGCTCTCGGGGTGTATGGCAGGGATTTTCCATAATTGGATATACAAATTCCCTATTTAAACCTAACACAAAATAAAGAAACCTTTATACCCAATGACATCAAAATATCCCAAATAGAACTTTAAAGATAACCAGATCTTTCCTCCTCAACATTGGGACTCTTTGAATAATAAATTAGTTCAAAACGAACCTCAATCCTAATCCTAATCCTAACCCCAACCCTAACCTAACCCCAACCCTAACCCTAACCCTAACCACAATCCAAATCATAACTTAAAAACCTAATCCTAACCTTATCATAAGGGGTGTTGTTTTTCTTTGGTTTTTTTTTGGGGGGGATACTCTTCCCGTGACCAAATAGTTTACAGGAATAATAGTAAATTAAAACAAATACTTACCTTTTATCAATACTTACCATTAGATGGATGAGGATAGAGTCACAATGTACATTAGAATTCGGTGGTAACCTGTAGAAATAGAAAAAAGACATAAATTAATAAATAATTAAAACATACAACTACCAAATAATAGTAAATTAAAACAAATACTTACCTTTTATCAATACTTACCATTAGATGGATGACATAAATTAATAAATAATTAAAACTACCAAATAGTTTATAGGAATAATAGTTAATTAAAACAAATACTAGGATAGAGTTACAATGTACATTAGAATTCGGTGGTAACCTGTAGAAATAGAAAAAATACATAAATTGATAAATAATTAAAACATACAACTACCAAATAGTTTATAGGAATAATAGTAAATTAAAATAAATACTTACCTTTTATTAATACTTACCATCGGATGGATGAGGATAGAGCTACAATGTACATTAGAACTCGGTGGTAACCTGTAGAAACAGAAAAAAATACATAAATTAATAAATAATTAAAACATACAACTATCAAGTAGTCTATAGAAACAAGAATAAATTAAAACAAATACTTACCTTTTATTAATACTTACCATTGGATGGATGAGGATAGAGCCACAATGTACATTAGAATTCGGTGGTAATCTGTTGAAATAGAAAAAAATCCACAATTTAATAAACAATAAAAACATATAACTATCAAAGTAGTCTATAGTAATAAGAATAAATTAAAACGGTAATATCCGAAGAAAAATACTTACCTGTTAAGAGGGACCAGTTTTATTAAGAGATTCCTCCTAATCAGTGAGCCAGTGCCCATGAAAAGTCAAAGGCTGAATATAAATCCAATATTTCATTAACCTTAGTCCTAACTCTAAAACCTAGTCCTAACCCTAAACCTTAGTTCTAACCCTAAACCCTAGTCCTAACCCTAACTCTAGTGCTAACCCTAAACTCTAGTCCTAGAGCTAACTCTAGTGCTAACCCTAAACCCTAGTCCCAACCCTAAACTCTAGTCCTAACCCTAAACTCTAGTCCTAACTTTAAACCCTAGTCCTAACCCTAAACCCTAGTCCTAACCCTAACTCTAGTCCTAACCCTAAACCCTAGTCCTAACCCTAACTCTAGTCCTAACCCTAACCCCAGTCCTAACCCTAAACTCTAGTCCTAACCCTAAACCCTAGTCCTAACCCTAACTCTATTCCTAACCCTAACCCCAGTCCTAACCCTAAACTCTAGTCCTAACCCTAAACCCTAGTCCTAACCCTTACTCTAGTCCTAACCCTAAACCCGTCCTAACCCTAAACTCTAGTCCTAACCCTAAACCCTAGTCCTAACCCTAACTCTAGTCCTAACCCTAAACCCCAGTCCTAACCCTAAACTCTAGTCCTAACCCTAAACCCTAGTCCTGACCCTAACTCTAGTCCTAACCCTAAACCCTAGTCCTAACCCTAAACCCCAGTCCTAACCCTAAACTCTAGTCCTAACCCTAAACCCTAGTCCTAACCCTAACTCTAGAAAGAGTATGGTAGAATCAAAAGCCATCATGACCTAGCAGAGTGTGTAAACACATTCAGACGGCTGCATCAGGCTGGATGGAATGAAAGCATCTCTGCAGGATCTAGAAACACTTGAAACTAAACTGCTGTGTGATCCAGTATAGCTAAACACAGAATTTCAATTAGCGATCAATGCTAATAGTACTTACTGTTATATTAGCAATATTTAGTAGTTTTTTACCAAATTTACCAACAGAACTGAGGTAAATGTTGATATTCCCAATACCAATGAACACAGAATTTTAATTAGCGATCAATGCTAATAGTAATTATTGTTATATTAGCAATATGGAGCAGTTTTTTAACAATGTACCAACAAAACTGAGGTAAATGTTGATATTCCCAATATAGCTAAACACAGAATTTCAGTTAGCGATCAATGCTAACAGTAATTACTGTTATATTAGCAATATGGAGCAGTTTTTTAACAATGTACCAACAAAACTGAGGTAAATGTTGATATTCCCAATAAAGCTAAACACAGAATTTCAGTTAGCGATCAATGCTAATAGTAATTATTGTTATATTAGCAATATGGAGCAGTTTTTTTTACCAAATTTACCAACATACCTGAGTGAAATGTTAATGTTCCCAACACATCTGAATACAGAATATCAACAAACTATCGATGCTAAGTGTATTTAGCAATATATTATTAATTTGGAGACTTTTAACGAATGTACCAACAGAACTGAGGAAAATGTTGCTATCCTCAATAAAGCTAAAGACAGAATTCCAGTTATCAATCAAAGCTAAGTATAATAATTGATAAATTATGATATCAGTAATAGCTGAACCCAGATTCTCAGTACAATAATAATGCTAAGTGTAGTTATTATTATCTTAGCAAATAATGGATGCTTTTTGTTAAAATGTACCAACATGCCTGAGGAAAATGTCGATATCCTCTATACAGATGAACACAGAATTTCACTTAGCAATCAAGTGTAATTAGTGATATAATATCTATATGGAGACTTTTTTAACCAATGAACCAACAAAACCTTGAAAAATGTTGTTCTTATTATACCAAATATCTTTTACCTCAGTTCCATACATGAGCTGAACAATGTCAGTTTACTCTCTCCTATCACGCTGATACGAGTGCAGCTCAGTCCGGAAACACATGAGGAGGCGTTTGTGTTTAAATGAACACGGTATGGTGCAATAACTCTGTGCTTATTGTGAAGAACTTTTCTCTGCTGGTGGAGTTTATTATTGTCAGATGCAGACCTTTTATTTACCACGGGAGTTCACCCCCCCTAACCCCCCCCCCCCTTCCCCAGCGTGAACGTGAAGGATGCATTGTGTGAAACGTATGGAGCTATTAGCCAACACTCATCCAAATGGACAGTTTATTATTGCCAGAGATTTCAATCATGCAAATCTCGAGTCTGTGCTCCCTAAATTCTGCCAACATGTGGACTTTGTGGTTACTCAGACCACATCTCTGTTATGCTGATTCCAGCATACAGACCGCTCACCAGTCGCTACAAACCAGAACTAAAACGGGTAAAAGCCTGGCCATCTCTGCTCTTCAGTACACCGACTGGAACATGTTTAGTGAGGATAATCATGTTTTTATTTATCTGAAAACAGGACAGAAGCTTTTCAGGAATCAGTAATGAGACGGAGGATTAAGGTTCAATATGTAGATATTTTATTAACAAACAAGCAATAAAAAGCAAAATACATAAATGACAAATAAATGACCATAACAATACTAATCCATGCAACACATAGCAAAAGGAAAAAAACAAGAACAACCTCACAGATCAGCTCCTTATCACCCTGCCACACATTGAGCAGTTCAGGATGGCCCTGACCGTGCAAGTAGGCTTGCCTATCTTAAATAACAGCGCAAATGCTCTCAGAGTGCATCATTTATGCACTCCGCCATCTTGTGACTGTTTTCTTGCATTGTGCAGAGCCCTCCGTTGAAGACACATCATTGAAATATTGAGACTTACAGTTTCACACTAAGGTGTTTTACATGGAATGGTCCAACTATTGGTGATAAGAACATGTAGACATTCATTGACATAAGAAGCCATTTCGACTTGAGCGATAAAACACTTAAGTTCCACAACACGAACAAACATCTGTGTGTAATAACCACCAAACCCAGTCAAACTCCACATGTATCTGTGTTTAACTGGATTTACTTCACGTGTGGTGTTTATGCAGCTCCAGGTTCTGAATCCACAAAAAGCTTCAACTAAATAAAGCGTAACGTGGCTGAATGTACTAACAGTACCACACAGGAACTAAACCTCTCTCCGTTATTACTGGTTATAAACACTCTGTACTGGTTATAGGAGCTCTGTACTGCCTAAATTCATCACTCATTGTATTAGTACAACAAGCCACGTTACGCTTTATTTAAGTGTTTATACTGTCCAGGTAACTTTTACGGCGTTATATCACACAGTTCATCGCTTTGAAAATATCAGCGGCAAACTGGCTAAGAATGTAATCAGTTGAACTTAAAAAAATTCTATATAATGCCTCATGTGAAAACGTCCACTCCAAACCTCTATACGATGACACGCCCACAGATGGACGTCACGGTTCGCGCTGAAAAACCCAGTATTCTGTGGTGCTGGATTAAAACGCTAGTTTGCTGTCTGGAACCTCTTTTTTTCGGTGGAAACACGTGGAACCGGTTCAAAATTTAAGAATGGCAAGATGCTAACTGTTAGCTTAGTAAGCAAAACCCGATGTAATCGCTGTCTAAGTAGCGCGTTCGAATAACTTAACTTATAAGTCAATGACTTGTTAGAATCCTCTCTACTGAGGCAGCTGCTTAGGTTTTCGAAGACACCCAGTATAATTAATTAATTGCTAACCATTTTCCCCCAACACTCACTCACTCAGGGAGGATTTATATTTTTATATTTTAGCTTGTTTGGTACAATCTGATGTGTCACACTTGTGTCTAAAGCAGTTCCCACACTGAGAGCATCATTTCTGTAAAATGTGAATGCGCTGGTGTGTTTTGAGATGGCTCTGTGTAATATAACTCTTCCCACACTGTGAGCACTGATACGGTTTCTCTCCAGTGTGAATGCGCTGGTGAATTTTAGAATAGCTCTGTGTTTTAAAACTCTTTCCACACTGTAAGCACTTATATGGTTTCTCTCCAGTGTGAATGCGCTGGTGAATTTTGAGATAGCTTTGTGTGTTAAAACTCTTCCCACATTGTAAGCACTGATACGGTTTCTCTCCAGTGTGAATGCGTTGGTGCATTTTGAGACTACACTGTGTATTAAAACTCCTCCCACACTGTGAGCACTGATACGGTTTCTCTCCAGTGTGAATGCGCTGGTGTATTTTGAATTCACCCTGTGCATTAAAACTCTTCCCACACTGTGAGCACGGATACGGTTTCTCTCCAGTGTGAATGCGCTGGTGCATTTTGAGTTTTCTCTTTATATTAAAACTCTTCTCACACTGTGAGCACTGATACGGTTTCTCTACAGTGTGAATGTGCTGGTGAGTTTTGAGAGCACTCTGTGTATTAAAACTCTTCTCACACTGTAAGCACTGATACGGTTTCACTTCAGTGTGAATGCGCTGGTGTACTTTGAGATCGCCCTGTGAATTAAAACTCTTCCCACACTGTGAGCACTGATATGATTTTTTGCCAGTGTGAATGCGCTGGTGGGTTTTGAGATGACTCTGTCTAGTAAAACTCTTCCCACACTGTGAGCACTGATACGGTTTCTCTCCAGTGTGAATGCGCTGGTGCATTTTGAATTCACCCTGTGTATTAAAACTCTTGCCACACTGTGAGCACGGATACGGTTTCTCTCCAGTGTGAATGCGCTGGTGGGTTTTGAGATTACCCTGTGTATTAAAACTCTTCCCACACTGTGAGCACAGATATGGTTTCTCTCCAGTGTGAATGCGCTGGTGTTTTTTAAGATAACCCAGTGTACTAAAACTCTTTCCACACTGTGAGCACTGATACGGTTTCTCTCCAGTGTGAATGCGCTGGTGTTTTTTGAGATCACTTTGTTGATGAAAACCCTTTCCACATTGTGAGCACTGATACGGTTTCTCTCCAGTATGAAATCGCTGGTGTTTTTTGAGATTACCCTGTTGACTAAAACTCTTTCCACACTGTGAGCACTGATACGGTTTCTCTCCAGTGTGAATGCGCTGGTGTTTTTTGAGATCACTTTGTTGAATAAAACCCTTTCCACACTGTGAGCACTGATAGGGTTTCTCTCCAGTGTGAATGCGCTGGTGTATTTTGAGATCATTCTGTGTGTAAAAACTTTTCCCACACTGTGAGCACGGATACGGTTTCTCTCCTGTGTGAATGTGCTGGTGTCTTTTGAGATGAGTCTGATTATTAAAACTCGTTCCACACTGAGAGCACTGATACGGTCTTTCTCCAGTGTGAATGCGCTGATGTCTTTTGAGAGCATTCAGGAAGCTGAAGCTCCTCCCACACTGTGAGCAGACGTTTCCTTCTTCCTGTGTGGGACTGAGAGAGGTGTTAATGCTGACAGTACCAGAGGACGTTTGCTGATTACTGGAGCTTCTGGTGGGTGTCAGATCCTCATGTTCAGTCTTAATCTTCACCAGCGCATCATATTTATCATGGTTGCAGCTCTTGATGTGATTGTGGAGGTGATTTTGGGTTGTAGAGGAACGTGGACACGAGGAGCAGGAGAAATCCTTGTTCAGTTCTGAAGCAGAATATAATAAAATACATTTATAACATTATAAATAAAAAAACATTGTTAGTAAATGTTAAAGTCATCAGGATGGTACCATCGCACCACTTTTCTGAAAATGCTGCACCCCTTCATGGTTTGTTTGGGAATCTTACATCAAGTGTGTGTGACTGTCGAAATGATTTTAGGGATTTGAAAAAAGCCCTTAAGGAAGTGCAAACCTTTTCATGGTATAAGCTGACAGCAGTGACATTGGTCTGGAATCTATGCTGGCTCAGGAGAGGGATGGAGGAACAAGTGTTGTTGCCTATACCTCACATCTTCTGAGTAAAGCTAAGCGAGCTTATTGAATCCTGGCCTCAAATCCAGAATGAAATATGAAACCATTGCAAGAACTGCCTTATCTGTCAACAGTATCCTGGTCCTGGTTCGTTGGGAAAGGTGCACACAGGTGGACTATATCCTACACAGAAGAAGCAACATCAAAGAGACAGGAGACTCTAAGGTGGAAAAAGTGTGGTTAGACAGCACCAGATGCTGGTCTGCAGGATGGTTTTGGAGGTGAGGAGGACGAGAGAGGGTGAATCAAGGATCAGATATGGGAAGGTAAAGGAAGAAGACGTGATAAATATAAAGGCCAGACAGGCACTAGGTGGTGGTGAAGGGCAAATGGGCAATGACCACAAAAAGGTGAAGCTAGGAGGATACTTTGAGTAAAATCTGAACAGAGAAAGGAAGAACGGGAGATTTGGAGGTGAAATGCAGGACAGTTTAAGAAGAAAGAGGCAGAGAGACAAAGAAGCAGGAGTACAAGAAGATGTGGTGAAGGTAAAGAAAAGGGTGTATGCTGAGCTACATGAGAAGTTGGACACTAGTGAAGGTGAAAAGGACTTGAAGCAACTGGCCAGACAAGAGTAACAGAGCTGGGAATGATGTACAGCAGGTTAGAATGATAAAGGATGCAGATGGGAATGTACTGATGAGAGGTGGGAGGAGTTGTTCAAGGAGCTGATGAATAAAAGTTAGATGAGAAATATTAAGACAGAGAGTGCCTTGAATTATCAAGGAGGACATGAGGGCAGCTATAAAGAAAACGAAGGGTAAATAGGCGGTTGGCACAGACGGCATACCAGTGGAAGCATGGAAATCTTTAGGAGAGATGGCCATGGAGTTTTTAAATAGATTGTTTAGCAAAATCACTGTGATCTGTAGCAGGAGAAGAGAGCAGGTTAAGTTGAGCCTGGAGAGATGGAGGTGAGATGGAGAGAAGTGGAACAAAAGTTAGGAGTATATTAGGGTGCCTGCGGTAGCTGGTGAATGTATCCCGGGTTCCCGGCGAAGCAGGCGTTACAGAGCTCAGCAAACAAAGGCCATAAGTAATAGGTCTTCTAATTAGGGCTGATCGCCCGCAGCTGTGGGCTGGCTCATCTAAGCCAGCTCTGCGCAGCAGCGGGCGTCGCACCTTTAGTTCTTTTCCTCTAAGCGGCAGCTCGTCCACACTCCTTTTTCAGGGCCAGTCGGGTGTGTAGGCTGAAAGGCTGAGGTAAATAGCTTTTGCTTTATCTCTGTTAGGGTTAGTGTGGTGCGACGCCATGCAGTCCTCGAGCTGCTTTTGTTTTGATCGTGTTAGCTTCAGCGCTAGCGGCTCCGTTAGCCGCTAGCTAACTTTTCAGTGCTTTAGCTCTCATTGTTATTGGATTTTGCAACCGCTGGGTGGCGACGCCGTAAAGCGTTCGGCTGGCACGCCAACTTCCCCGGTTCGAATCCACCTCTTTGCCTTGTCTATTGTCTTTAAAAGATTTTGTCTTTTTCAGATCGGCGCGCTTCTCCGGCTGTGAACCCCAGAAAGTGGCTGCGCTCCGCTCTGACTATCCGAATTACCGGGACTGGTTCTCAGCGAGCCTTTTTCTCCTAGAAATTTAGACACAAATGATTCTTTATCAAACAAAAATGTGATTTTACTCAAGATAAAAAATATCTTACTGAGTTCATCTTTATCTTCAGGTTCTTCCTTCTTCACAGGCTTCATCTGGAAACCTCCACACTGTTGGTCCTCTGGGGTGAGATGTTCCTCAGAGGTGACATGTTCCACAGGGATTGAGGTTCCTTCACCTGAAATTTCTTTGTTTTGTGAAGATAAAAAATAAGTTTGTTATTGTTGGTAGTAACGACCAACTTCTTTATTAAGCACTTAAGTTAGAACTAACAGACACGTACTTCTATACTATCTGTCAAAAAAGACGACCTATAAACCTTTGTTCAAACAGGGTTTCAGCAGATTTAATAATAATTATAAAAATAATAATAATAATAATAAAAACACAGAGTTTCTTACATTGACTTTTATTTGATGTCAGACAAGATGAACCTGAGATATTTCATCTTTTATCTGCTTCATTTCATTTATTAATAAACATTCCTGCATTTCAGGCCTGCAACACATTCCAAAAAAAGTTGGGGCCGTTCTCTATTGGGGACAGGTCAGGACTGCAGGCCGGTCAGTCCAGTACCCGTACCCTCTGGACCACGACACAGAAGAGGCTCATGGACTGCAGTGTCATGATTTTTTCAGAAACATGGCTAAACCATGGCATGGTGGAACTGTATTTGCCACCACAGATCACACTATCTGCATTGACTCCTACACTAACTCTGTCCTGGACCATATTAACAACTGTGTGGACAGTGTAACAACACACAATAAATAAAACAAATCCTAACCAGAAGCCCTGGATGAACAGTGAGGTTCTTCTGCTCAAAGTGAGGAATACTGCCTTCTGGTCTGGAGACCGAGCAGCCTACAGCACAGCCAGAGCCAGTCTGAAGGAAGGTATCTTCAGGGCTAAACACAGTTATAAACAGCGCATTGAGGAGCACTTCAATTCCTCCGACCCTCTGCGTATGTGGCAAAGGGATAAAAACAATCACTGACATTAACCCACACAATGCAGCTCCCTATGCTGATGACTCACTCCCCAATGAGCTTAATAACTTCTACACTTGCTTTGATCAGAGTAACAACATGGTTGCCTTCAAGACAGATCTTCCTCCAGATGAGCAGCCAATCACACTCACCACCAAGGCACCAGCGCATCAGTCTGTAACTGTAACCCTGCTAAACTCTTCCACACCACTTCAAAAGTATCACTGCACTCTGGAACTCTGTACTATTCACAAGTGAACCATCTCACCTGTATATACCATCAAAACAAACAATCATGTATATATTGAATATATCTGCTTATATACTCGACTTTATTTATTCTCATTCATTACCCAATCATTCAGCCACTTTTATTCACCTCACATTACTCTGTAATTATATACTAATCTATACAGTGTACAGTCAGCATGATCTGTTTAATATTCTTTATCTTCTGTCTCCTCATTTCACTCACCTGCTCACTTATGCACTAAAATCTACAATCTAAACACTAGATCACAAAAATATTACAAGTAATTCAGACACGACCAAATTAGGAGAAATTATTTTGCTCAAATTATAAAAATATCTTACTGAGTTCATCTTTATCTTCAGGTTCTTCCTTCTTCACAGGCTTCATCTGGAAACCTCCACACTGTTGGTCCCCTGAGAAGAGCAGCTCCACAGAAGGGACGAGTTCCGGAGGGATTAAAGTTACTTCACCTGAAATTCATCAATATGAGAAGAAGAAATTCAACAACTGGAGGAAACTGAAGGTTGTGGGTTTGATTTTCCAATCACAAATAAATCCTAGTTAGATTAAAACTTAAATCCAGACTGGAGTGTAGCAGCACAGGACAGCACGGTACAGTACAGGTTCTAATCCCACTATCCACATTCTCTTATTATTTCTACTGATTAGTGACTCCAACACTAACTGTACTGTACCATACTGTACTGTACCATACTGTACTGTACCATACTGTACTGTACCACACTGTACTGTACCATACTGTACTGTACCACACTGTACTGTACCACACTGTACTGTACCATACTGTACTGTACCATACCACACTGTACTGTACTGTACCACACTGTACTGTACCATACTGTACTGTACCATACCACACTGTACTGTACTGTACTGTACCACACTGTACTGTACCATACCACACTGTACTGTACTGTACCATACTGTCTGGTGGCATCATGCTCCACGTTTACTTACTGAAGAAATCATCATCATCTTCATCTTCCTCCTTTTTTATTAGTTTCTGCTGGAATCCTTCATGTTGTAGATCCACAGGGGCGACGTGTCCCTCTTCTGCTGACTGCATTATTAAAAATCTAAAATACAGATAAATAAATGAATGTACCTTATTTATCATTAAAGGGAAATTATTTTAGACTATTTTAACTGGCTTTTGTTATTGTTATGAAATGAAGCTACTGTGGCACCAGGCAGCATCGAGAGTACCTGTTGAGTTTGGTACCTGTAAAGGTTTCTTCCTTGTAATAATTACAGAGTTTTAGGGTTATTTGGTCCTGGAATCTGTAAAGATGCTTCACTGTAGAAAAAAGTGCTACACAAATACTTTTGTAACAGACTTTTTTTGTGGTGTAGTGTGCTGACCATGGTTGATGGGTAATTCATTGCGGTCACGCCATCTGCACTTCAAAAAAGTTCGGTCGAGCTTCTACACTAAACATTTTACTGCCCGTCTAAAGCATGTACTACGGTCCCCCGATTTAGAAGCATTAAAAAAGGTAAAGCAGCTGTTTAAAGTTTAATAAACATCATCTACAGTGTTCTGATACACAAAATCCAGCACATTCTTAAAGAACATTTACTCTGTTATTAATGAAAAAAATCCAGACATTTTACTGTAGGAATTTGTTGTGATGGGATCTCAAACTTACAGACTACATTTGAAGTCCAGTAAAATTGTTATCAAAAGCCACCACTCAATCATGAAGAACACTTACTCTAGTACACATACTGTGGTTTTGAGAGAGTTTTACTTTGGAATTTCAAATAATGGGATGGCAAACTTATTATCAAATTCCTACAGTAAAATTATCTCAAAATCACAAGATTAGTACTAGAGTAAGTGTTCTTTATGATGATAGGGGTGGCATCTGATAACAGATAGATTTCTGTTTTATTATTAATCTCCAAAAAATGGTCTGTACACAACCAAATAGACATTTTATATTTTAAAATATAAAATGTTTGTTCCCATTGCTCAAAATTCCTACAGTGAAAATGTATATAAATTACAACATGAGTACTATACTAAGTGTTCTTTATGATCATAAGGGTGACATTTGTTAACAATTTGATTTGTTTATTTTATTGCTCTTCAAAAAGTGGTATTAACACAATCGAATAGACACTTTACATGAGTTTGAGATCCGATCACAACAAATTCCTACAGTAAAAATGTCTGAAATGTTTTTCATTAATAACAGAGTCGATGCTCTTCTTGAATTTAGTGGATTTTGTGTATCCCCAGGAAAAAATGTACTGTGAAGTTTTACAGTAAAACTGTTAAGTTTACAGTTAAACCATAAAAGTTCATAGTTCTACTGTCACTTTTACAGTTTCACCATGAGTACAACTGTGAACTCTCATGTTACCATGAAGTTCATGGCCACCTCTTCCAGTGTTTAATAATATTGACTGTGAAGTTTACAGTTCAACTGTAAACATGATATTGTTGAATTGTAAAATTCAGTCAACTTACAGTTTACAGTTCAACTAAGAATAGTTCATAGTCACCTCTTCTAATGTTTGATGTTTACAGTAGTTTACAGTTTAACTATGATCATATAGGTAAATGAAAAGATACAAATATCAAGACAATAATAATATAATATTTATGTATTATTTAAAGGAGGTACGTGAATGAAGGGTGTAAATGTATGTGTGTGAGGGTAAGTTAATTACATGACATGAAAAACATGTCAAAAATACATTATTTACATCTAAAAAATTAGATGATTAACAATATTCCAATAAAAAAAAATACAGCAGAGATTTACTGTACATATTTATAATATTACAAAAATACAAATAACCTCATGCAGGCAGGACAAACATTACATTACATCAATATTACATCAGACAGATGACTTTATAACCTTTTATTATGCCTATTCTGCGCAAACCTCTCTTCTACACACATCATGTCAGACATCATGTCAGTCTGGACATCTGGGCATGCGCACATGCGCACTTGATTTGAGACTAGGGGTGTGCTATATCGTATCGTTTACGATAATACCGGTATAATTTTTAAAACGATAAAAAAATCCCATATCGTGATAATAGCGATATTCTGCATTGTTTACGTAATGACGTCACACAGCTACGCAAATGGCGTAAGTTTGTTACGTGGATCATTTGGGCACAGCAACGAGTATGGCGGAACGCGGCTCTGCGGTGGAGGAGCTCGTTCCAAAAACACCAAGTCCACCATAAATTAATCTTTGGCAACCCAAACCCCAACCACCGCTTTGCCGGCGACTTTTTTGCGGAAGTATTTCTGCACAGGGACGCAATTCAACAGCGCACCTCCACCAAACAGTTCAGGAATACTCTCAACATTAATGTCAACCACCAACACAGAAGTATTACTACTGCTACTTAGCACTACTACTACTGTACTTAGTAGTAATTGTGGCGCGCTACAAGTAAAGGCGCCAGCTGGCTCTGCTCGTTCCAGTGTTGCCAGATTGGGCGGTTATCCACCAAATTGGGCAGATTTTGTTGGGAAACAATTTAATAGCAGTTAAATAACACTTCTATTTAAAAGAAAATCTTCCGTTTTAAGAAGCTCCAGCATTGTAGAAGGCTATTAAAAGTAAAGTCAATTTTCAATGCTGATTTGGCTTAATAGTGTTGGTCAGTCTGTATCATATTGTTGAAAGAAAATTAAAATTAGTTTACCATGCATTCACGCTGGCATGTTCTGGGGTTTAAATGAGTCTCATCAGTACACACAAGTTGGCAGCCAAATTATAAAGTATTGCAAAGGAATATCTTTCTTCCTCATAATGTTAAGGTTGCTATATTTTGGTTTTTCACTTGTCAGGGAAAATGAAAAGAAAAAAAGCATATTATTATTATTATTATTATTATTATTATTATTATTATGCGGGTCTTCGTGATGTAATTCTACATGGCATTCACTGCCTGTATAGGTAAATGAGTGAGTGACCACATAAGAAAAAGGTATCAGTTTCTGTGTGACCCCTGTGTGTGAGCGATGGTCTCAGTCTGGCCAGCCCTATGAAAATTGTCTGACTCCGGCATTACATTGTTACATTATTTTTATTGGAAAGACAAAATACAGAAAAGTCTGCGTAATTCTTACATACTTCTTACATTTTTCTACGAAGTGTTTGAAACTTATATTAATTCTAAATAAAACCTGAACATTATTTTTTTTGCAATAGTGTTTTCTTGAAATAAATAAAATATTTTTCAGTGTTTTGTTATATCGCCAAAAATATCGTTATCGCAAAAATAACCTGAAATATCGTGATATTATTTTAGGGCCATATCGCCCACCCCTATTTGAGACCGTTATCTCAACCAAGCGTCTCGAGCTTCGCGTCAGGTGAACCGCGGGAAATACAAATGTAGTGTCAGTTTCAGTGATTTAATTCTTCCAAACGAGTCTGTTAAAGTACGCGCTGTGTATCTGCTTAAAGATAAAGTTCCTGCTACATGTGTTATTAAGTCAGAGCTTATTAAAAGACACAAGAATCTGACGAAGGAAAATCTCGTCAAAGGGCTAAACTGTTATCTGGAAAGTGAGAAATGGATAAAAAGACGTTGGTGAAGCGGCGCGCTGCTAAACCCTGAAGTTCGATGGTAAGTCATAAACTTAAACAGTTTATAATAATAAACAATGATATCTTTACTATGCCTGAAATGTTATTAAAAATAAGTGCCCATTTTAGAAAGCCGAAAATAACACAGGTCTCAGGATTATATGTCTTCAAATTAGTTACTTGGGACGTTAGCTAAACTATAACATTAGCATTAACAGTCTGTTAGCTAACGTTAGTTGATTGTGCGCTTTTTAAATGTTTAGTAATGCTTGCAATGCGTTAAGACTGGTGCAATTACTTAGTTTTTGCTGGACCTCCACTATTTTAAGAGCAACAAGGTTAATGTCCACATTTAATTAATGTGGAGATATGTGTATAAATATATACATTAGGGCTGGGTATCGCCACTAATTTCCTGGATCGATTCGATTCCGATTCACAAGGTCCCGATTCGATTCGATCTTCGATTTTCGATTCGATTTTCGATTCGATTTTGATTCAACACATTTAGGCATATTTGAGTTACATTAACAGGTTTTGTTTAAATATGTAAAGATGTTCAGAGAACGAATGTGATAATTGTACAAAAAACACTCATTATTAAAAATATTTGTGTATTTTGTTTACATAAATAATTAATCCAAAACAGAAAACAGTAACATTCATTTTTTATTATTATTTTATATGTCTGACATGCTACAACATTGTAAATGTAATGTAAACATACACCTGGCTGTTGAACAGCTTATGCCAAGTTTACACTACACGACACTCTGATTAACACCTGGTCACTGTAATGTTCACACTACACGACTGATCGGCGATGGGGGGTTTTACACCATCTATCACCAGGGGGAATCACAGGCGAGCTTCTCTGCTCTCCAAAACTACGTTTTGTCATGAAAACACACGTGAGAAGTGATGAAAGGTTTAATGATACCACGTCCAAACGTGCACATCAACAAGTAGCGAGAGATCGAAGTTTGTGCGCTGATGAAATAAATGAATCTGAGTGGATTTGGCAACACGAGCAGCATGGCTTGTTCTGTAGTGAGTTGGAGGTTAATAAATATTTTGTTTTGTAGAGAACGATCAGGTCAGAAATACTGTAAAACTCGTGTGTGCTGATGTATTCTGATAGAAACTATATTGCGCTCCACCACCTGTTTACAACCTCGCCCCTGTGTTTCCCCTCGCTGTTTCACACATTGATTGAGAGCCGAGTTTTGATCGCAGAGCGAACACCGAGTTCCTCCCGAATCCAGCACCGACCCGTCGCCGAGCAAAAATCAGGGCAAAAAGTTGTGTAGTGGTCATAACCTGAGCTTCTGCCATGCTGGACTGATGTGCAGGTCAGATCTCGTTGCATGAAAAAACACTGGCTGGTCACGCGAAATTAAAGGGGGTAACAGATTTCCGTCTGCACCGTAAAAAGGGGCGTATTTAAAAGATCGATCTCGCGTTTATATGAATCGATATCGGATCGTTCAAATAAAGATCGATTCGAATCGAAAAATCGATTTTATAAACCCACCCCTAATATATATATACAGGGTGGGCCATTTATATGGATACACCTAAATAAAATGGGAATGGTTGGTGATATTAACTTCCTGTTTGTGGCACATTAGTATATGGGAGGGGGAAAACTTTTCAAGATGGGTGGTGACCATGGCGGCCATTTTGAAGTCGGCCATTTTGGATCCAACTTTAGTTTTTTCAATGGGAAGAGGGTCATGTGACACATCAAACTTATTGAGAATTTCACAAGAAAAACAATGGTGACCATCTTAAGTGGTCAGAAACTTGTAAATAACTCATGAAAGAATAAAGTTACGTTAAAACCAAGCACACCATGCTACCACCATGCTTGACTGTAGGCAAGATACAGTTGTCTTGGTACTTCTCACCAGGGCGCCGCCACACATGCTGGACACCATCTGAGCCAAACAAGTTTATCTTGGTCTCGTCAGACCACAGGGCATTCCAGTAATCCATGTTCTTGGACTGCTTGTTTTCAGCAAACTGTTTGCAGGCTTTCTTGTGCGTCAGCTTCCTTCTGGGATGACGACCATGCAGACCGAGTTGATGCAGTGTGCGGCGTATGGTCTGAGCACTGACAGGCTGACCTCCCACGTCTTCAACCTCTGCAGCAATGCTGGCAGCACTCGTGTCTATTTTTTAAAGCCAACCTCTGGATATGACGCCGAACACGTGGACTCGACTTCTTTGGTCGACCCTGGCGAAGCCTGTTCCGAGTGGAACCTGTCCTGGAAAACCACTGTATGACCTTGGCCACCATGCTGTAGCTCAGTTTCAGGGTGTTAGCAATCTTCTTATAGCCCAGGCCATCTTTGTGGAGAGCAACTATTCTATTTCTCACATCCTCAGAGAGTTCTTTGCCATGAGGTGCCATGTTGAATATCCAGTGGCCAGTATGAGAGAATTGTACCCAAAACACCAAATTTAACAGCCCTGCTCCCCATTTACACCTGGGACCTTGACACATGACACCAGGGAGGGACAACGACACATTTGGGCACAATTTGGACATGTTCACTGTGGGGTGTACTCACTTATGTTGCAGCTATTTAGACATTAATGGCTGTGTGTTGAGTTATTTTCAGAAGACAGTAAATCTACACTGCTATACAAGCTGTACACTGACTACTCTAAGTTATATCCAAGTTTCATGTCTATAGTGTTGTCCCATGAAAAGATATAATAAAATATTTGCAGAAATGTGAGGGTGTACTCACTTTTGTGATACACTATACACATATCTCTACATTAATTAAATGTGGACATTAACCTTGTTGCTCTTAAAATAGTGGAGGTCCAGCTTTTTCTTTTGAATGATTGTGTGCTTTAAATTATTGCTGTGAAGCTGAGGCAGTTGATCAAAGTTTATATGATTTATTCAGAAAATGTCTATTAACACACATTTCAGGTTTTTCCTACTCTTATAAGACTTGGGCACCACCTAAGCCCAAGCCAAGTGACCACACCACGTAAGCCCACCAACAACCCAGGGAAAACCCTGCATTTGTGCCACTGTGTTTAAGCTATAGTAGCATTCTGTTAACTACAGATTTTAAATATGAAATTAAAAACAGTATTTTTATTCCAGGAAAATGGCCACATGTCAAGGAGGGCTGCTGAGGTTGAGAGAGTCTTAGTGTCCAACAGAGAAGACCTGGGTATTGTAGATAACAGTATCTGCCTACATTTACATCAGCACATCAGGATGGGTTTTCCATATTCTAGTTCATGATAGTAGCAGCAAGTTTGATATTCAGTACATTGCTTTACTATCACATCCACAGAATGTTACTGTTTTTGTAGCCTCAGATAACTACATATTCTAAATCATTTCATTCTAGGACTATGCTGTAAAGGAGAACATTACAAGGAGGCCTGGATCTGGGAAACTTGAAGTAAGTGCTAGTTGATACAGTTTTGGTGCTGACAATGTCTATTCATCCATTCATTCATCCACCTTTGTGCCCGCCTGCCCATCTATATATGCTTAAAGCCCTGACTGTTTTTAACTTCTGTTGGGTGTGTTACCACGGGGTGAATGCTAAACTGTGTACTGATTGCATAGCTGCTGATATAAATTATTTGATTCTTTTTCAGTCTACTAGTGAATCAGATGGGCCATGCCGATCCATCTTAAGGCAGTCAGAGCTGCTAAAATAATGAAATTAAAGAGAGAGATCATCTGTCTGCGTCAGTGCATTAGTGCAGATGAAGGTAAGTCATGTTTTTCAGCAATAAATATTTTTTGCACAATAAGAATGAATTGTAAGATCACAAAGTTTATATATCTCGTCATATATTGAGCACTCAAACAACAGATTATATATAAAAAATAAAATACACGGTACTTTGTCACTTTAACTTCTGCTTAAGATCAATCAATCTTTTGAACATGTATAACCATATGTCTGCATTTATATATTGATACGCTCACCAAGTATATGCCTTATGATACATCAGATGTAAGGCATTGCTGATCAAGTATATTAGGGCCCCTGTAGCTTAAAGGTGATGGCGGCAAATGTTTGATTATTAATTTATTATTTTTCAAAGGTGGACAAACATATTTTTCCCATGGAGGAGGTCCAGAAAGTGTAACTTCACCAGCAAATTCAACGATGTGGACAAGCTAGGAAAACAAGAGGTGTAATTCATGTTACAATTCTCACCCCCAAACACACTCAGACATAGGACACATCCAAGCACCCAATACTGCCATAATTAAATGCATAGTGAATGATTATGAATTAGATTTTTCATTATGTATGTATAGAGTTTATATATAGATTTATACCACAATACATTATTCAGTTATATCATTGTATATATTACTGTATAATAAAATTATATTATTGTATAATTACCATCGTAAAATAAATTATTAAGTGTAATATCATTGTTATTATATAACAAATACAATCTATTACTATTATTTTCTATATTACTATTATTATAGAACATTTAACATTGCAATATACTACATTGCCAAGTTGGTTGTTTTAGTGCCTGTGTTTGAAATTATACCGTTGCTTAATAAATGGCAAAGAGCCAAAGATACAGTTCTGAGTTGTGAGATCTATACATTGTATTGTATTGTATAATTGATGTCAAAGTACAGTAATTATAGTCAAAGTAAACTGTGAAGTCCAGGGTAAAACTGTTTACCAAGTTTACAGTGGAACTGTTACACATCATAGTAAAATAATCAATCAGGTTTACAGTTTTACTATGAAATAATTTATGGTCAAACTGTGAAAGTTTACAGTAAAACCATGAAGTGGCCAAATTACCATCAATTCATAGTAGAACTGTAAAAGAATTCAGTTTTACTATGAAATTTCACAGTACATTTTTTCCTGGGTCAGAACACGGTAGATGAGATGATGTTTAATAAACTGTAAACACCAGTTTTACCCTCTTCAACGCTTCGGGTACCGTAATACATGGTTTAGACGCGCAATAAAACGTTTAGTGTAGATGGAGCAACTGCAGTGAGAATTCCGTGTTGATTGTGTTTTGTTTCTTTTGTCCCTGGATCGGTTCAATGGAATCGGTTCATCAGTACTGAATCATGTGTGATGCTAACAGTTAGCACAACAGCTAGCAGTCTGTGTGTTTAAATGAAACTGGAGTTAAATCTCCTCAAATCCTCACAGTGATGTTTTATTATGAACTCTAGTTTTATTATTAATTAGAATGTAGTTATAATTAAATATAAGGGCTATAATTAAATACATTAAATACATATTTTACTTACAGATGAGGCTCTACAGTACAAACACAGCAGCTTCTTGTTCTTCTGATGATGTTTAATGGCGGTTGGCAGAACAACTTAAGACGCACCAGCGCCACCAACTGGACTGGAGTTGAAAAGCAGCTTAGCAGTAATAAACCTCCATTAGCCCTGTATCTCTCAGGTAGCTTTAGAGAGGACTACAGTCAGTCCTAGACGTTCTTCCAAGCAGTTTCTCTAATGTCATGTTTTGTTTTCCAACATGCTTCTCTAACTCTGTTCATTCTTTCTTATAACTTTTGTAATCTGTTAACCCTCTACTGCACGCATTTTGGTGGTACATGAAAAAATTATTCTACATTATTTTTAGGTGAATTTTGGGACATTTTATTTATAAAATATAGTTTTTTATTTCACTGCCCCCCCATCACAAAATTATTTTTATGCAACATTGTGCAACAATGGTACAAATTCTCAGAGAAAATGATGAATAAACAGATCATAATTAACTACTCGGAGAGCAGTACTAAATCAGAAAATCTTTTTAAAATCTCAACAAACAATTAAAAAGGAAAGAAAAAAGCACTAGAAATGTGTATTGTTTTTGGACATGGGTATAGGTTTGTATTAGTGTGTTGTGTCATAACTTTGATCATTCTTGTGAACCCAGGAACCCTGCATCTTCCCTTGTTACACATTACTGGCCAGTGTGAGATGTTGTCCAGTCTGATATGTTGGTTAGGGATAGGTGCTGTGGGGCCCTGCTACCCCCTCTTCCCCTAATACTGTTGTGAAATCCCACCACTGGGTCACTCTCTCTTCCTGACATCTTATTTGTAATTGCACAAACTATGTGCAAATTGGGACTTAAAGGCATAAAGATGCATGAGGTCACTTCTTATTATGCCATTGTTAGCACAATTCTATCTGTAAACATGCCAACATTTCACTGGCTGATGGAGAAATGTGTCACCATTCATGGGTACTGTAGAGGCAAAGGTGTGTTTTTCATCAAGGGATTTAGGAAGAACTAGCATGTCAGTGGACGATGCAGTGAACATGAGTCTCTACTTTATCCTTAGCAAATAATGGATGTGTTTCAGTTCAAGATCAATGCTAATAAGTGTAATAATTGTTATTTTAGCAATATGGATACTTTTTGGTTTAAATGTACCAACATGCCTGAGTGAAATGTTGTTGTTTTTCCCCAATACATCTTAATACAGAATATCAACAAACTACCGATGCTAAATATAATTAGCGATATATTATCAATATGGATACTTTTTAAACATTTTAAATACAATTTTGCAGTACAGGACAAAATAAAAAGAACCACAGTGTTGCATTTACATATTATTACAAATTATTGCCACACCGCAAAAACCCATCACCCTCTCCATGATTCCCAGCTGGACCTACTTCAACAGCCCCCGTTCGTTCACAGAAAAGTGGATTGAAATAAAATTAATTAATTAATTTGATTTAAATAAATAAAATAATAACACGATAAATAAATATTTTATATATATATATATATTAAATTACATAATGACATTCCATTGTTCATATATAAGTTAGCCACAACACTGCAATAGTGAAAACAATTTAAGGAGTGTCTGGAATATCAATAGATGTAATGTTAGAGAAAAACATGGGAGAAACCTTCTGTGGTGGTCTGCATTGTGTACCGGCGACCAAAGGGTTTGATGGGTTTGTCCAGAATGGTTAAAAAAATATAGGAAGATTGATCGGCAGAAGTTTGGAATAGTGGGACAATCTCAAAACATGTGAATCAGCATGGCTGGGGCTAGATGGCATCTGTCACAGGTAGGGTTGAGGTTTAGGTGAATTTTGGCTAATTTAGTTTTAGTCCAATACACTCGATGTACTAGTTTAAGCTAAATACATTTACAAGTCTTTTTCATCAAAAGTAAGTTGCAGGTCAGTTTCCAACTGGTGTCTCTCAGACAGTGGAGAGGGAGAGGTATCGGCCAGAGTCATAGAATACAGATGAGCAATAATGCCTTTTCCAGTTAGGACTGAATCTAACATTGTTTTAGGGGGAAGATTGGGAAACTATGAAAACACTTTTTTAACATATATTCACAACTGTAAATAACGAAAGAAGTGGGACTTAGGAAGAGTAAATTTTGAGCTCATTTGGGAAAAGGGGGCGAGAATGTCATCCTCATATAGATCTTGAAGGCTCCTCTATGCCAACTATAAAAGGCTGAGTCTAGCAGAGATGGGGGGAAACGGTGGGTTGCCGTTGACTGGGATTAAACGTGAAGGGGATTGTAGGCCAAAATGAGCTCTAAACTGACGCCAAATACGAAGTGTGGTTTTGACTACAATGTTACCCTTAACAGCAGAGGGAGAGATAGAGAAAGCAGAGCCATTAGGGAAATGGGTCTACAGGAGTCGATTTCCATTGCAACCCATGCTGGGACCCAATCACTGAGCACGTAATGACCCTCATGCCAGTAGAGCACTCATTGGATATTAGTTGCCCAGTAGTAGAATTGGAAGTTTGGTAGTGCAAGGCCCCCCAGGAGTCTGCAGAATCGTTTTTCGAATCCTTGGTGATTTGGGCAGAAAAAAAGGGAATACTTTGAAATAGACACAACAATCTGTGTAAGACATTAATTTTTATAGCATTTACTTGGCCTGCTAATGACAAAAAAAGACCAATGTACCAACAAACGAACAGCGCCACGGAGCTTTTCGGCAAGAAAGTCAAGAAGGCCCCGGGTCCTGACTAAATCTCTCCCTTCTGCCTGAGGACCTGTGCAGACCTGCTTGTATCTGTCTTCACAAAGATCTTCAACAGATCACTGGAGCTGTGTGTTGTTCCATCCTGTTTAAATCGCTCCACATTGATACCCATTCCCAAAAATGCAAAAACCGCAGGACTTAATGACTACAGACAAGTTGCATTGACCTCTGTGGTCATGAAAAAACACTATTATTCCGGGACAACGACACAGCAAACTGACTCAAACTGAACTCAGCGTACCAGCCCCCACCTGCCAGTGGATAACCAATTTCCTCACTGGCAGAAAACAGCAGGTGGGAAAGTTCACCTCAGGGACCCAAATCATCAGTACAGGTGCTCAACAGGGTTGTGTACTCTCCCCACTGCTCTTCTCACTGTACACAAATGACTGTATCTCCACGGACTCCTCTGTTAAAATCCTGAAGTTTGCAGATGACACTACAGTCGATGGTGTCATCAGTGACAGTGATGATTCTGCTTACAGAAGGGTGATTGATCAGGTCGTCCTCTGGGACAGTCAGAACAATCTGGAGCTGAACACAGCAAAAACAGTGGAGATGACCGTGGACTTTAGGAGGAGCCCCCCCGCCAACCCTGCCAGCACTCACCATCCTCAACTGTAATGGTCATGGAGTTCAGCACAAGAAGACGTAGACGTGTTTATCGCAGTTGTTGTTTTCTTTAGTTCACTGATGTGAGAAGCATTTTGCGCTTCGCTCTCACCGCGACCCTTGGCACAAATAACCGATTTGCTCAGTGCTCGACTTGAGAGATAAAACATCACTAAAGTTCCACAACACGAACATCCATCTGTGTGAAATAACCATTAAATCCAGTCTAAAAGCTCCACATGTATCTGTGTTTAACTGGATTTACTTCACGTGTGCTGGTTCTGCAGCTCGGGGTTCTGAATCCGCTTCTCAGGAGAGTTGAAAAAGCTTCACCTAAATAAAGCATAATTTGCAATAGCATTAGAACTGGCACAGGGTTTGTTTAGCAAGTCCTTTTTTCCTGTCTATCATTCTGTCTGTCTGTCTCCACCAAAAAAAAGAGGTTCTGAACTGCAAACGTTCTCAGCTGGCACTAAAGAGTGCTAGGGTTTTCAGCTAAAACCGTGATGTCATTTGTGGGCGTGTCAAGTTGTAGGGGATGGGTACTTTTAGCTCTGATTAGCCATTGTTTGCTGTGGAGTGTGGCAGTGCAACAAAACCAGTTCAAGAACCAAAATTATTTTGGTCAAAAAGCGCTATTAGTGAGCTACCAAGAGAGCCAGGTTACTCATCCACCACAGTCAGTGCTATGACTGTCTTACGACTGTCTTTCCACACTGTGAATGCGCTGGTGTTTTTTGAGATTACTCTGATGATTAAAACTCTTTTCACACTGTAAGCACTGATACGGTTTCTCTCCAGTGTGAATGCGCTGGTGGGTTTTGAGATGACTTTCATAATTAAAACTCTTCCCACACTGAGAGCACTGATAGGGTTTCTTTCCATTGTGAATGCGCTGGTGTTTTTTGATAGTACTATGATGTTTAAAACTCTTCCCACACTGTGAACACTGATGAGGTTTCTCTCCAGTGTGAATACGCTGGTGTATTATAAGATTACTCTGTGTTTTAAAACTCTTTCCACACTGTGAGCAGAAGTATGGTTTCTCTCCATTGTGAATGCGCTGGTGAGTCTTAAGAATACCCTGTGTGTTAAAAGTGAGCACGATAGCCACGGAGCTAACAGCCCGGTTCAGCAGAGTAGAGTAGCCGCGGTGCTAACAGCCAGGATCAGCAGAGTAGAATAGCCGCAGTGCTAATGGCCAGGTTCAGCAGAGCACGATAGCCACGGAGCTAACAGCCAGGATCAGCAGAGTAGAATAGCCGCAGTGCTAACGGCCAGGTTTAGCAGAGCACGATAGCCACGGAGCTAACAGCCAGGATCAGCAGAGTAGAATAGCCGCAGTGCTAACGGCCAGGTTCAGCAGAGCACGATAGCCACGGAGCTAACAGCCAGGATCAGCAGAGTAGAATAGCCGCAGTGCTAACGGCCAGGTTCAGCAGAGCACGATAGCCACGGAGCTAACAGCCAGGATCAGCAGAGTAGAATAGCCGCAGTGCTAACAGCCAGGTTCAGCAGAGCACGATAGCCACGGAGCTAACAGCCAGGATCAGCAGAGTAGAATAGCCGCAGTGCTAACAGCCAGGTTCAGCAGAGCACGATAGCCACGGAGCTAACAGCCAGGATCAGCAGAGTAGAATAGCCGCAGTGCTAACGGCCAGGTTCAGCAGAGCACGATAGCCACGGAGCTAACAGCCAGGATCAGCAGAGTAGAATAGCCGCAGTGCTAACGGCCAGGTTCAGCAGAGCACAATAGCAGCAGTGCTAACAGCCAGGTTCAGCAGAGTAGAACAGCCGCGTGGCAGCAACAAACACGCCAAACCCAAAACAAAAACTTAAAATTAAAACGTAAACACTATAGACAAAGACAACACAACAAACACAGTTCAGACATGGTTCAGATAAGATAAGATAAGATAAGATAAGATAAGATAAGATAAGATAAGATAAGATAAGATAAGATAAGATAAGATAAGATAAGATAAGATAAGATAAGATAAGATAAGATAAGATAAGATAAGATAAGATAACACTTTATTGATCCCGAAGGAAATTGCAGTGTCACAGTACTTTACAAATTACACAGTTACGAGTTACGAGTTACAAATTACAGTACAAATTACACAAGGGAATACAGACAAAATACAACACAATTAAACATAACAGGGCATAGTCAAAAAGACAGAACGTTATCAAAAAACAGCAGCATATGTATTATTCCACCAAGAGAAAAATATATAAATATATTATTTTACAAAAGTATATTGCACTGGATGAGATAAAAAGATATTGCACTGATAAAAAAACTGTTCAGGTGGCAGGAGATCCTTAGTGTTTCTGGGATGAGGAGAATTATTGTAGAGTCTTACTGCAGTGGGAAGAAAAGATCTCACACGGCGCTCTTTAGTACAGCGCAGCTGTATCAGTCTACCACTGACTGTGCTTCTCTGTTTCTCCACTGTAGTGTGCAGGGGGTGTGATGTTTTGTCCATAATAGAAAGCAGCTTATTGAGTGTCCGGTTTTTTGCTACTTCTTCCAGAGTGTCCAATTTGACTCCAACAACAGAGCCAGCCTTCTTAATTAGTTTGTTTATTTTGTTCATTGCACCTTTGTTGATGCTGTTGCCCCAGCACACAACTGCATAAAATAAGGCACTAGCAACAACAGACTGGTAGAATGTCCATAGGAGTTTAGTGCACACTCCAAAGGACCTCAGTTTCCTCAGAAAGTACAAACGACTCTGTCCTTTCTTGAACACTGCACAGGTGTTAAAACTCCAGTCCAGTTTGTTGTCCAAGTGCACACCCAGGTACTTGTAAGTGTCCACCACCTTCACTTCTGCTCCACTGATAGTGACTGGTGTCAGGGGAGGACTGAGTTTCCTGAAGTCCACCACCATCTCCTTTGTCTTACTGATGTTGAGCTGCAGTTTGTTCAGTGTACACCAGTCAACAAAGTCTGAAACCAGCTTCCTGTATTCAGCCTCCTGCCCATTCCTGATACACCCCACGATGGCCGTGTCATCTGAGAATTTCTGCAGATGGCATGTGCCAGAGTTGTATCTGAAATCTGAGGTGTAGATGTTAAACAGGAACAGTGCTAATACAGTCCCCTGGGGAGCCCCCGTACTGCACATAGCCATGTCTGAAACACAGCCCTGCAATCGCACAAACTGGGGTCGACCAGTCAGGTAGTCCATTACCCATGAGATGATAGACCCATCCACCTTCATCTGCCGAAGTTTCTCCCCAAGTAAGATAGGCTGTAAGGTGTTGAACGCACTGGAGAAATCAAAAATCATAATCCTCACAATGCTGCCTGTAGTGTCAAGATGGGAGTACATTCTGTCCAGCAGATAGATAACAGCATCATCCACTCCAATGCCATCCTGATATGCAAACTGCAGGTGGTCCAGGTCAGTTCCTACCAGTGATCTCAAGTGGCCCAGCATCAGTCTTTCCAGTGTCTTCATCAGGTGGGAGGTCAGAGCAACAGGACGGTAGTCATTTAGTGCCACTGGTTGCTTCTTCTTGGGGACAGGAACCACACAAGAAGTTTTCCACCCGAGTTGGACCTTTCCTAGGCTGCAGCTCAGGTTGAAGATGTGCTGAAGGACTCCACACAGCTGCTCAGCACATAGTTTTAATACCTTAGGCTGAATGCCATCTGGTCCAGCCGCTTTACACTGCTTGAGTTTCTTCAGCTCTTTCTTCACCTGGTCAGCAGTAAAAGTTGGTACCCTGCTGCTTGACTGGTCCGGAGTGTGGTTGGGGGAAGGAACATTCATGTCAGGTGAGATGTAAATGTTCGGTATGGTGGAGGTATGGGCTGTGAATGATGATGACTGTTGTTGTGCTGGGGTGTTAAGATGCAAGATGGCTGGAGACAAAGCAGAGGACAATGGGGCAGAAGGAGAGTCGTTGTCAAACCTTAGAAAGAACTGGTTTAACTCATTCGCCCATTCATGACTGCCCTCAGTTGATGTCGATGTTCCCGAGCTGTGTTGATTAAAGCCTGTGATGTTTCTCAGGCCTCTCCACACCTCACGAGCATTGTTTTTCTCCAAATTGGCCTCCAGCTTAGCCCTGTACTCGTCCTTGGCCTCCTTAATCCTTATTTTGAGCTCTGCTTGTACCCTCTTTAGCTCCTCCTTGTCCCCTGTCCTGAAGGCTCTCTTCTTCTGGTTCAGGAGGGATTTTAGGTTGCTTGTAACCCATGGCTTGTTATTAGAAAAACATCGGATAGTTTTAGAGGGTACAACAGTGTCCACACAAAAGTTGATGTAGTCCGTGACACACGCTGTTATCTCATCAATGTCCTGATTGTGAGGGTCACAGAGAACGTCCCATTGTGTGGCCTCAAAACAGCCCTGCAGTGATTCCACGGCCTCAGGTGACCATTTCCTCACTGTTATGGTGGATGCTGGCTGTCTTTGGACCAGGGGCTTGTACTGTGTATTGAGGAGTACCAGATTGTGGTCAGATCGTCCCAGCGGAGGGAGAGCTGTGGATTTGTACACTTCTTTGACATTAGCATACAACAAGTCTAGTGTTCTGTTTTCTCTAGTCCTGCATTTTACAAACTGGGTGAATGTAGGCAGGCATGATGAAAGTGAAGTGTGATTGAAGTCTCCAGACACTGTGATGAAGGCACTCGGACTTTGGTTCTGCACTCTAGCGATAGCTGAATGGATGACGCCACACGCGATGTCTGCGCTGGCGGATGGAGGAATGTACACAGCACACAAAACCACTTTCGTGACTTCTCGTGGCAAATAATACGGATGCATTCCGATCACACACAGTTCAATGTCCGGCTGACAGATCACTTCCTTCACCGTAATGTGACCAGGGTTACACCATCTGTTGTTCACGAACACAGCGAGTCCCCCTCCCTTCTTCTTACCGGTCTGATGGTAAACTCTGTCCGCCCTCACAGTAGTAAATCCGTTCAGGTGAACATGAGAGTCCGGTACATTCTGATTCAGCCAGGATTCCATAAAGCATAAGATGCTGTACTCACGGTACTCTCGCTGTGTCCGGATCAGCGCGGAAAGTTCGTCCGTCTTATTCACCAGTGATCGCACGTTTCCCATGATGATGGAAGGGAGACAAGGTTTATAACTCCTTCTCCTCTCCCGCCGCTTGTTCCCAGCTCTACATCCACGATACGGCCGTCTCAGTTCTGCTGGGATCTCCGTCCTAGATGTAAACAAAGCCGGCGTCTTCCGCAGCGCGATCAGCTGATCCCGCGAGTAGACAATGCGACGAGACATGTTGCGAGCGAAGTCCGAAAAAACTCTCTAAAAAGTAACTTAAAGAACTTTAAAAAACTTTACTTAAAAAAGTTGCATGAAAATGTCCATAAACATGACAAAGGTTCGGGGAAAAGTCACAAAAAAACCACTAAAACAGACAAAAAAGACGCAGAAACACAGAGAGACTGTGACTGGCAGCCGCACGGAGCAGCGCACATCAGGGAATCTTGTGAGCACTGATACGGTTTCTCTCCAGTGTGAATGTGCTGGTGTTTTTTGAGATCACTCTGTCCATTAAAACTCTTTTCACACTGGGAGCACTGATATGGTTTCTCTCCAGTGTGAATGCGCTGGTGTTCTTTTAGAGAACTCTGATGATTAAACCTTTTTCCACACTGTGAGCACTGATACGGTTTTTCTCCAGTGTGAATGCGCTGGTGTATTTTGAGTTTACTCTGGGTACTGAAGCTCTTCCCACACTGTGAGCAGACGTTTCCTTCTTCCTGTGTGTGACTGAGAGAGGTGTTAATGCGGACAGTACCAGAGGACGTTTGCTGATTACTGGAGCTTCTGGTGGGCGTCAGATCCTCATGTTCAGTCTTAATCTTCACCAGCGCATCATATTTATCATGGTTGCAGCTCTTGATGTGATTGTGGAGGTGATTTTGAGTTGTAGAGGAACGTGGACACAAGGAGCAGGAGAAATCCTTGTTCAGTTCTGAAGCAGAAAATAATAAAATACATTTATAACATTATAAATAATAAAATACATTTATAACATTATAAATAATAAAATACATTTATAACATTATAAATAATAAAGATTGTTAGTAAATGTTAAACTGAGATTTACATTTACATTGTCAGCATTTAGCAGACACCTCATCCAAAGCGACTTACATTACAATTACAGTATACAATCTGAGCAACTGAGGGTTAAGGGCCTTGCCCAAGGGCCCAACAGCAGCCTGGCAGTGGTGGGGCATGAACCAGTGACCTTCTGATTACTAGACCAGTACCTTAACCACAAGGCTGCGACTTGCCCGATGCTAAATCAGGTCTGATGCTAAAGTCCTGTAATGTGATGCATCCTGAATTATTAATTTCCTGCTCACATAAAAGTCATCAGGATGGTACCATCGCACCACTTTTCTGAAAATGCTGCACCCCTTTATGGTTTGTTTGGGAATCTTACATCAAGTGTGTGTGAGTGTCAAAATGATTTTAGGGATTTGAAAAAAGCCCTTCAGGAAGTGCAAACCTTTTCATGGTATAAGCTGACAGCAGTGACATTGGTCTGGAATCTATTCTGGCTCAGGAGAGGGATGGAGGAACAAGTGTTGTTGCCTATACCTCACATCTTCTGAGTAAAGCTAAGCGAGCTTATTGAATACTGGCCTCAAATCCAGAATGAAATATGGAACTATTGCAAGAACTGCCTTATCTGTCAACAGTATCCTGGTCCTGGTTCGTTGGGAAAGGTGCTCACAGGTGGACTATATCCTACACAGAAGAAGCAACATCAAAGAGACTGGAGACTGGAAAAAGTGAGGTTAGACAGCACCAGATGTTGGTCTGCAGGATGGTTCTGGAGGTGAAGAGGAGGAGGGAGGGTCAACCAAGGATCAGATAGGCGAAGGTAAAGAAAGAAGACTGGTGATATATTTGAAGGCAAGGCAGGCACTGGGTGGTGGTGAAGGGGAGCTAGACAACTGGGCAATGACCACAAAAAGGTGAAGCTAGGAGGATACTTTGTGTAAAATCTGAACAGAGAAAGGAAGAACGGGAGATTTTGAGGTGAAATGCAGGACAGTTTAAGAAGAAAGAGGCAGAGAGACAAAGAAGCAGGAGTACAAGAAGATGTGGTGAAGGTAAAGAAAAGGGTGTATGCTGAGCTACATGAGAAGTTGGACACTAGGGAAGGTGAAAAGGACTTGAAGCAACTGGCCAGACAAGAGTAACAGAGCTGGGAAGGATGTACAGCAGGTTAGAATGATAAAGGATGCAGATGAGAATGTACTGATGAGAGGTGGGAGGAGTTGTTCAAGGAGCTGATGAATAAAAGTTAGATGAGAAATATTAAGACAGAGAGTGCCTTGAATTATCAAGGAGGACATGAGGAAATGAAGAAAATGAAGGGTAAATAGACAGTTGGCAGAGACGGCATACCAGTGGAAGCATGGAAACCTTTAGGAGAGATGGCCATGGAGTTTTTAAATAGATTGTTTAACAAAATCACTGTGATCTGTAGCAGGAGAATGGAGCAGGTTAAGTTGAGCCTGGAGAGATGGAGGTGATCATTAGAGAGAAGTGGAACAAAAGGGGTCAAGTGGAGTGGATGGCATAGAGTGGCAGAAGTGATTTGTGATAGACGGGTAAGACAGTAGTAGGTCCTGATATGTTAGATTGCTTGGAGACAGCAGCACTGACTAAATTACAGAAGAGGGAGCTGGAAATGCCAGAGAGGAAGATGCTGTGACTCTCATTGGGAGTGAATTTATTAGAGGGACATGGTTTGGGTTTGTGCAGATGAGGATGTTCAGGACAGAGCAAGATGGAGAAGATTGATTGGCTGTGGCAACCCCTAACAGAAAGTAAGCTGGTTAAGCTGGTGGTGCACTGTATCTAATGTTCCTACATAATATTTTCTGTTATAGATGATACATCAATAATCTAGACCAGATCAGATCAGGGATCTGTACAGATGCAGCAGTATAGCTCTATTTGCTCCTCACTTTGCTTTTGTTAACAATTTTATTATGGCTCTCAAACATCTTTCTTTCAGTGATCATGCATGGGACCAGAGACAGCTCATTATCTAGCACCAAGCTTAGATATCTTGTCTCTTCCTCTACCTTTATGGAGGCTCTATCAGAGATAGCCCTGGCTCTGGGTGGAGGACTTGCAGTCAAAATACGTGCATACAAAACATTTTGTTATGGAAAACTTGAATCCTTGGATTACAGTCCTCAGTTTAATTTCATTTTGATCATGTAGGACTTGTGTAAATCATATTCATTCAAGTTTTTCATCCACCAAAGGAGGATGGGGATCCCTGCTGAGTCTGGTTCCTCTCAAGGTTTCTTCCTGTATTTTTAAGGGAGTTTTTTCTTGACATTGTCGCCCTCGGATGCTCAACAGAGATTTTTGGTCTGTTGGTCCTGGATTCTGTAAAGTTGCTCTTAGACAATGTCTATTGTAAAAAGCCCTATACAAATAAATTAGAATTTAGTTGTAATAGTAGTACTTGTAGTGGAGGTTGTGCTAGAATTAAAGTTTGTGGTAGTGGTAGTATTAGAGGTGGTGATGAGTGGTAATAGTAGTACTTGTAGTGGAGGTTGTGCTAGAATTGAAGGTTGTGGTAGTGGTAGTATTAGAGGTGGTGATTAGGGTAATAGTAGCAGGACTAGCTGTAAAATACAAAAATACTAGAGGAAATTTAGAAAAATGATTCTTTATGAAACAAAAATGTAATTTTACTTAAGATAAAAAATATCTTACTGAGTTCATCTTTATCTTCAGGTTCTTCCTTCTTCACAGGCTTCATCTGGAAACCTCCACACTGTTGGTCCTCTGAGAAGAGCAGCTCCTCAGAGGTGACGTGTTCCACGGATTAAAGATCCTTCACCTGAAATTTCTTTGTTTTGTGAAGAAAAAAAATAAGTTTGTTATTGTTGGTAGTAACGACCAACTTCTTTATTAAGCACTTAAGTAAGAATTAACAGACACGTACTTCTATACTATCTGTCAAAAAAGACGACCTATAAACCTTTGTTTAAACAGGGTTTCAGCAGATTTAATAAAAATAATAATAATATTAATAATAAAAAAAAAAAAAAAAAAAAAAAAATAATAATAATAATAAAAGCACAGAGTTTCTTACATTGACTTTGACTTTTATTTGATGTCAGACAGGATGAACCTGAGATATTTCATCTTTTATCTGCTTCATTTCATTTATTAATTTAAATGTAAATGTAAATGTAAATTAATAAACATTCATGCATTTCAGGCCTGCAACACATTCCAAAAAAGTTGGGGCCGTTCTCTATTGGGGACAGGTCAGGACTGCAGGCCGGTCAGTCCAGTACCCGTACCCTCTGGACCACGACACAGAAGAGGCTCATGGACTGCAGTGTCATGATTTTTTCAGAAACATGGCTAAACCATGGCATGGTGGAACTGTATTTGCCACCACAGATCACACTATCTGCATTGACTCCTACACTAACTCTGTCCTGGACCATATTAACAACTGTGTGGACAGTGTAACAACACACAATAAATAAAACAAATCCTAACCAGAAGCCCTGGATGAACAGTGAGGTTCTTCTGCTCAAAGTGAGGAATACTGCCTTCTGGTCTGGAGACCGAGCAGCCTACAGCACAGCCAGAGCCAGTCTGAAGGAAGGTATCTCCAGGGCTAAACACAGTTATAAACAGCGCATTGAGGAGCACTTCAATTCCTCCGACCCTCTGCGTATGTGTCAAAGGGATAAAAACAATCACTGACTTTAAACCACACAATGCAGCTCCCTATGCTGATGACTCGCTCCCCGATGAGCTCAATAACTTCTACACTTGCTTTGATCAGAGTAACAACATGGTTGCCTTCAAGACAGATCTTCCTCCAGATGAGCAGCCAATCACACTCACCACCAAGGCACCTGCACATCAGTCTGTAACTGTAACCCTGCTAAACTCTTCCACACCACTTTAAAAGTATCACTGCACTCTGGAACAAGTGAACCATCTCACCTGTATATACCATCAGCACAAACAATCATATTTATATTGAATATATCTGCTTATATACTCGACTTTATTTATTCTCATTCATTACCCAATCATTCAGCCACTTTTATTCACCTTGCATTACTCTATAATTATATACTAATCTATACACTGTACAGTCAGCATTATCTGTTTAATATTCTTTATCTTCTGTCTCCTCATTTCACTCACCTGCTCACTTATGCACTAAAATCTACAATCTAAACACTAGATCACAAAAATATTACAAGTAATTCAGACACGACCAAATTAGGAGAAATTATTTCATAAAAACGTTATATAAAATTATCTTACTGAGTTCATCTTTATCTTCAGGTTCTTCCTTCTTCACAGGCTTCATCTGGAAACCTCCACACTGTTGGTCCTCTGAGAAGAGCAGCTCCACAGAAGGGACGAGTTCCGCCGGGATTAAAGTTACTTCACCTGAAATTCATCAATATGAGAAGAAGAAACTCAACAACTGGATGAAACTGAAGGTTGTGGGTTTGATTTTCCAAACACACATGAATCCTCTTTAGATTAAAGCTTAAACCCAGACTGGAGTGTAGCAGCACAGGACAGAACAGTACAGGTTCTAATCCCACTATCCACATTCTCTTATTATTTCTGATTAGTGACTCCAATACTAACCACACTGTGCTGTACCATACTGTACTGTACCATACTGTACTGTACCATACTGTACTGTACCACACTGTACTGTACCTCATTGTACTGTACCATACTGTACTGTACCACACTGCACTGTACCACACTCTACTGTACCATACTGTACTGCACCATACTGTACTGCACCATACTGTATTGTACCTCACTGTACTGTACCATACTGTACTGTACCACACTGTACTGTACCATACTATACTGTACCACACTGTACTGTACTACACTGTACTGTACCATACTGTACTGTACCACACTGTACTGTACTACACTGTACTGTACTACACTGTACTGTACCATACTGTACTGTACTACACTGTACTGTACATACTGTACTGTACTACACTGTACTGTACCATACTGTACTGTACCACACTGTACTGTACCATACTATACTGTACCACACTGTACTGTACCACACTGCACTATATCAAACTGTACTGTATCACACTGTACCACACTGCACTGTACCACACTCTACTGCACCATACTGTACCACACTGTACCACACTGTACTGTACCACACTGTACTGTACCATACTATACTGTACCACACTGTACTGTACTACACTGTACTGTACCATACTGTACTGTACCACACTGTACTGTACCATACTGTATTGTACCTCACTGTACTGTACCACACTGTACTGTACCACACTGTACTGTACTACACTGTACTGTACCATACTGTACTGTACCACACTGTACTGTACCATACTGTACTGTACCACACTGTCTGGTAGCATCATGCTCCACATTTACTGAAGAAATCATCATCATCTTCATCTTTCTCCTTTTGTATTAGTTTCTTCTGGAATCCTTCATGTTGTAGATCCACAGGGGCGACGTGTTCCTCTTCTGCTGATGTCATTATTAAAAATCTAATAGACAGATAAATAAATGAATGTACCTTATTTATCATTAAAGGGAAATTCAGGAAAATTATTTTAGACTATTTTAACTGGCTGTTTTTATTGTTGTGAACTGAAGCTACTAGGCACCAGGCGGCATCGAGAGTCCCTGTTGAGTTTGGTACCTGTAAAGGTTTCTTCCTTGTAATAATTAGAGAGTTTTAGGGTTTTTTGGTCCTGGAATCTGTAAAGATGCTTTACTGTAGAAAAAAAGTGCTACACAAATACTTTTGTAACAGACTTTTCTGTGCTGATCATGTTTGATGGGTAGTTCATTGCGGTCACGCCATCTGCACTTCGACAAAGCTCGGTCGAGCTATCTACAAAATGTTTTACTGCCTGTCTAAACCATGTATTACGGTACCCTGATTTAGAAGCATTAAAAAAAGGTAAAGCAGCTGTTTAAAGCTTAATAAACATCATCTACAGTGTTCTGATACACAAAATCCAGCACATTCTTGAAGAGCATTTACTCTGTTATTAATGAATCCAGACATTTTACTGTAGGAATTTGTTGTGATGGGATCTCAAACTTACAGACCACTTTTGAAGTCCAGTAAAATTGTTATCAAAAGCCACCACTATGATCATGAAGAAGACTTACTCTAGTACACATGCTGTGATTCTGAGACAGTTTTACTGTAGGAATTTAAAATAATGGGATGGCAAACTTATTATCAAATTCCTATAGTAAAATTATCTCAAAATCACAACATGAGTACTAGAGTAAGTCTTCTTTATGATCATAGGGGTGGCACATAATATTAATTTGATTTGATAATTTTATTGGACTTCAAAAAATGGTCTTTGTAGAACCGAATAGACACTTTACATGAGTTTATCCCATTACTCAAAATGCCTACAGTAAAAATTTATATAAATTACAACATGAGTACTAGAGTAAGTGTTCTTTATGATTATAGGAGTGACATTTAAGAACAATTTTATTTGCTTATTTTATTGCTCTTCAAAAAGTGGTATTAACACAACCGAATAGACACTAAACATAAATTTGAGATCCGATCACAACAAATTTCTCCAGTAAAAATGTCTGAAATGTATTTCATTAATAACAGAGTCGATGCGCTCCTTGAATTTAGTTGATTTTGTGCATCAGAACACGGTAGACGATGTTTATTAAACTGTAAACACCAGTTTTACCCTCTTCAACGCTTCAGGTACCGTAATACATGGTTTAGACGCACAGTAAAACGTTTAGTGTAGATGGAGCAACCGCAGTGAGAATTCTGTGTTGATTGTGTCATGTAATGTGACTTACATAAATGTTGTCTGGCCCTTTAAGAGCGTCGAGTGTACATAGGGAGCGAGTGTGGAGTGAACGTGAGTGAATTGACCGTCTCCGGCTGTGCTCGTGTTGTCATGTTTTACTCTGAGCTTGTGTGCGATTAAAAGTAACTTTCGCGTTGAACCCGACTCAAGTGTTTGGACTATTAAATTATTTACATTATTTTACATGGTGTCAGAAGTGACTAAGACGAATATGGCCAAGTTTAATCCTCCAGAAAACTTTGCTTTCAGTCGTCCTAAAGAATGGGCTGTGCTGATTTTGTTCTTTTATCCAGGAAAGAAGGACAAATACTGATTAATTAAGAATGACGATTTATTAAGAATTCAAACACAAATTGGTAAAAGTAATTACTGAGCTCAGGACACACAAGCACACAGACAGCTGCATGCAGAAGTGTGTCTATCTATGGCATGTGTAGCCTTTTTATTAAGAAAAAGAGGAAGTGAGTGGTGTCTTCTTCTTGACCACTCAAAGTCATATCTTGATGCCGTTGGCTTCACAGTTCATAAAGAGGAACAGGGAAACATCTGTGCTGTGGTTACTCCATCTTGGTGTTCCTCAACTGTCAACTGCTATCTGGAACACAACACTTGCATGCAAAACCATTTCAAAACCTATACATTCAGTTTCTCTAAGCTCAGAGGATCGGGCAGCAGAAATGTAAGGCTAGTGATTTCCTGTTCAACTGTCTCTCACACACTCTGCATAGCCAGAGCAGGAAACACCTGGATGTACTTCCTTATTTTTCAGCTCATTTCTCAGAAGATTAGGTTGCTTAAAGTTCAGTTCCTTTTTAACACACACATACTATGTCCTGCTTCCCTCAAAGAGCCTTTATCAATTTGATTGTCATACTTTATGATCAAAAGTATACACATACAGATTATGATCAAGAATAACAATGATAGTGATAATCAAATACCCAACCTTCCCCCCTTAATTGTCCTTCAGGACAATTACAAATCAAACAAATAAACAGAATCACACATTTCCTGACACAGAATGAAAATTAAAAGATTAAGCTAAATAAAAGTGCTATCAGCTCCCCGTTATACGGAGACCGGGCTGAGAAGCACCTAGTGACTATGAAACAAAAGCCCGAATAAAAACAACCTAAGCTAAAATAGCATATGTTGATAATTATAAGAATGAAACATAAGATAGAACGGGAGAAGGAAGAGCATTAGCCAACTGTGGAGTAGTCAGGTCCTCGCAACCCGAGCTCACTACTTGGCTCATACCGCTTTTTCACCATCTGTGGGAGCTAAATCAAAAATACACTAAACACAGTTCATGTGTTAGTAATGTATATGCTTTCTCTTGTTTTAGTTTTTCAATTAAACATAAAAGTCATAACAGACATAAAATACATAAAAGACAACCTCACTTTAAACCTCTTCCGATTCAACCTCCAGTTCCAGATGTCAATGAGACCCAAACAAAGGGGTCTTCTGCCCTTGGTAGTACTATAACTTTGGATCACCCCCCTTGGTCAAGGTAATCTCAATAAACCCGGTGAGCAAAGTCATTTTGCAAGCCACACAACAGCAACAACCACATACCAGGGCACAGCAAAACACTCAATTGCACTGTTTTCAGCCAATTCATAGCTTAGTGATATTAATCCCTCTAAAACCTTGGTAATTGTTCCGTCAGGTGCCACTTGGTTTCTCGCCTTCCACTCATCTGGGACCCCCCTGGACACTTCTATAGTATCTTTATTAACATGAAGATCAAATAAGCCAAAAACGGCCTGAGACGGCACATTTAGTGTGGCTGTGTGACTGGAGTTTCCCCTTCCCGACTCCCCACCGATAGGAAGCACATACGACTGCACACCCCGGGCGCTTGGTTCTCATGATCTTAGGAGCACACACTCACAAGACATCTGTCCTTCCTACCATCTGATTGCTGAACCACTCAGAATTAAACCTGTCGGTGTTTTTGTCTACGTCCACAGTGTCTCCACACCATGTCAGTTGACCCACGTCAATGGTTCCTGAGGCTCTGGCAAAACAGATGTAGTTACCTTTGTAAGGCAGGCATGCCAGGGGTGTGACCCGTTACCTCACCCTAGGGAACAGGTAATGCACGGTGGCAGTGCCTCCATCACCTGGGGAGACACTGAATAGGGAAACAACACATTTCAGGCCAACTAAATCATTTCATCAATTTAATTGGAACGGATCAGTGCCCAGATCAGGCCCAACAGAAGAGCAAGCGTAACAGCTAGATCTGTTAGTGGCCCTAGCAGTATACAACATCCAATTTAGCCACTGGTCATGCTTGACTAATAACTTTTTTTTTATTTTTTATTTTTTATTACATACATATTTCTCTGGCCACCCTAACTAATTTTGGACCAAACTCCCGTGCCACCAATGACCTGGCACGAGTCGAATTGGGCGACACAATCTACACGCTTTATACACTTAATATTGGCAGGACCATTACCTGTACTCCTGCGCCGTTGGTGGTTGGTATAGTTGCTGTGATGCTCAACTATAGCCAAGAAAATTGTGGTCAAGATTATGAACAAAAAACACGCTGTTATTTTCATTTGGTAAATCCCAGCCTCTTACAGGCTTGGACAATTACATCAGTTGGAGGGTTAAAAGGCATTTTTACTAAAGTATACTTGAGTTAGGAGGTTGTACCTTCAGGAGGTTTAAAGCGTATAACACAGGTAGGAAACAATTCTTCTACCCTCTAAATGACAGTGGGTACATTTTTACTCTCTTTTAGAAATCAATTTCTACTATTTTAGTCCCACTGCCTGCCAAATCCTTTCTAATTTCCTGCAATGAGCAGGGAGGTGCTGTGGTGGGTACACAATGTGTTAGGTGGTGCCAAACTGCCCCTTTTTCTTTTACTTTGACAGTGTGGGTTGTTACCTCAGTGACTTCCCACGGACCCGACCACCTGGGCTCAGACCACTTTCTCTTGTGGACTTTCACCCGTACCCAGTCGCCAGGCTTGATAGTTTTGAATTTCAAACCCTCGCTGTCATCTGCTGGTGGTTTCGGAGGGGGCTCACTCCGCTGGACCTGTGTAGACAAAACTCAAGTAAGATTGGTTAGAGCCCGCATGTACTCATCTTCCTCTGTTTGCCAGAGGTCCAAAGCTGGCCCTGTAATATTATCCCTAGAGGGCCCTGGCATCCGTCTCCCCGTTAGCAACTCATGTGGAGACAAATGCGTTTTCTCCCGTTTGGCTGATCTCATGGACATAAGGGCAAGCGGTAGTGCATCTACCCATGTTAGTTTTCCCCTTGTTATATCTACTACACCACCATTTATTGTCAAAACTGGGGCTTGTACCCTGGGTACAGGTGCATTAGGGATAGGGGAGATGGTAGCAGGTAGACCTGGTATTAGTTGGTCAAAACAGTGAGCTGCTTCATTATAAGCGGGAGGTCTCGCTTGTTCAGCCAATATTGGATAGATTTTACGAATTATTGGGAGTAAGGGATCAAAAACATTATTTCCAGGGCAGGTTTCTTCCTTTGTTTTTTCAGGAGTAGGCATATCCTCTGCCCTGACAGTAGGTGTGATTGATGGTACTTTCGGAGATTCAGTGTCTATGTTCTCCTCAGGGGGGCCATTCATTTTTACAGTGACGGCCTTCATGTGTAGGAGTAAATCAGTGGCACTTGCCAAACGATCATTGGCTTTGTCCAGTGCACTTTTTAATAAACCAAATCTATGTTCTCCTCCCCTTTGCCACTGAGCTAAAGCGAGGCTTTGATTTCCTTTTTCCACAGAAAGTATACGCTTTCTGTCTTCCCCAGTAGGGGCGGGATTTGAGTCTGCCGGATACAAATTTTTATCCTGCCACTCGAGGAGCAATTTTTCAGCCTTTTTGATTTTGGATTTTCTAACCTTTGCAATACTAGTAGTTTCAATTCTACTGAGGATACGTGCCTTCAGTTTTCCAGCTGTATCTACTTCTTTTTCAGTAGAATTTGCCATAATTTAAGTTTGTCAGTAGTTTCAAACAATATATTACAAATACAATTTAATACCACCCCGTCCAGAAAACAGAACCCAAGTTCCTCCTTATTAGACCTTAATTTGTTGTCCAAACGGTCAAACTTCTACTACAAGGTAGGTTAGGTTCACAATACTATACCACCCTTATATTCCTAATTTTCTGGCCAGTTTTATTAACCCTTCTGTATCATTAGACACAGAGACACCAGAAAACTTACATATATTCTAAATACATTCACAAGAAATTCCCACTAACAAAAACATCAATGTAATATTAGTAATTACAGTAATTCACATTCTAATTGATTAAATCACTAAACCAGACAGATAAAAACAAAACTTAAATATATTCCTACATGACAAACTCACAGATATCAATGACAATCTTTCATTTAGTCCCAACATAATCCACAAGATCGGATTTCAAATTACAAATAATACGATTTTTTTTTTTTTTTTTTTTTTACGGCATAAATCAATGCTCCACTGCCACTAATACGAATCAATTTTTTACTGCCTTATATACAAATACCAAAGACATACAAATAACAAGCCAGAAATCAATCCTGTACCACCACTTGGGAAGAGTCAATCCTCGATTCCTTTACATATAAATAACAAATACATACAAATGACAAACCAGGAGTCAATGCTCTACCGGCACTTGGGAAGAGTCAATCCTCGATTCCCTTACATACAAACAACACGAAATATTAAGGCATGAGTCAATCCTCTAGTGCCACTTGGGAAGAGTCAATCCTCAATTCCCTTATAATACTTTTACCAATTTCTATAGGACAATTTTCTAGTTAAAATGATACGCAATAATTTAAAGATACTTACTGGATAGGAGGAATCCACACAGTCACAACTAATATGTCCTATCTAATCCTATGCAGAAATTTTATTTTAATAGGTTTTCTGCTTACCTTTTTAATTGACCGGTCTGTGACTGTGAGAATTCGTCTCCTCTCCACGGTCCAAGAACCCTTCTTGGCTCCTTTCTTCCCAGATCACGTCAGGGTTACCAAAATTGCTGATTTTGTTCTTTTATCCAGGAAAGAAGGACAAATACTGATTAATTAAGAATGACGATTTATTAAGAATTCAAACACAAATTGGTAAAAGTAATTACTGAGCTCAGGACACACAAGCACACAGACAGCTGCATGCAGAAGTGTGTCTATCTATGGCATGTGTAGCCTTTTTATTAAGAAAAAGAGGAAGTGAGTGGTGTCTTCTTCTTGACCACTCAAAGTCATATCTTGATGCCGTTGGCTTCACAGTTCATAAAGAGGAACAGGGAAACATCTGTGCTGTGGTTACTCCATCTTGGTGTTCCTCAACTGTCAACTGCTATCTGGAACACAACACTTGCATGCAAAACCATTTCAAAACCTATACATTCAGTTTCTCTAAGCTCAGAGGATCGGGCAGCAGAAATGTAAGGCTAGTGATTTCCTGTTCAACTGTCTCTCACACACTCTGCATAGCCAGAGCAGGAAACACCTGGATGTACTTCCTTATTTTTCAGCTCATTTCTCAGAAGATTAGGTTGCTTAAAGTTCAGTTCCTTTTTAACACACACATACTATGTCCTGCTTCCCTCAAAGAGCCTTTATCAATTTGATTGTCATACTTTATGATCAAAAGTATACACATACAGATTATGATCAAGAATAACAATGATAGTGATAATCAAATACCCAACAGCTGATTGGAAACAGAGATTTCAACGGTTCCGTTTAGCAACAAAGCTGCACAATGAGGACGGCGAAGTGCAGGTCAGTTCGTTGATTTATGCCATGGGCAATGAGGCTGAAAACATCTTCAAGTCGTTCACATTTGAAGCAGCAGGGGACAATAAGAAATTCGATGTTGTGTTAAGAAAATACGACGAATATTTCTACCCCAAACGGAACGTAATTCACGAGCGTGCTGTGTTTTACCAAAGAGTACAGCGGCCAGGTGAACAGGCAGAGAACTTTATAAGAGCCCTTTATGAACTTTCTGAACATTGTGAGGTGACCACACAGGTTCATCAGCAGGGAGAGGTGTGCGCCACAGTGCAGGAAATCTCTAAAGGTAAACTGGCAAGCAGCACAAGACCTAAACGGGTGTTTGGAAAGCCCAAATACAGGGACGAAACAAATCCTAAATGCAGGAGATGTGGAAAAATAAAACATAAACAACAGGAAAGGTGTCCTGCGATAAAGTCAACCTGCAACAAATGCAAAAAGGTGGGTCACTGCGAAAAGATGTGCCATTGTAAGTCTGTTAGTGAAGTGACAGAGACATTGCCACAGACTCCATACTTCTTAGGTGCGGTTACCAATACTAGCAGTGATGAGCAATGGACAGTTAAAATTTCAATTGGCAAAACTCCAGTGACATTTAAAATTGACACAGGTGCTGATACAAATGTTATGTGTGAAGAGACATTCCACATGTTGACCCCCAAACAACAATTAGAACATTCAAACATCACACTGTGCAGTCCTGGAGGCCCACTGGACTGTTTGGGTAAATTTCAGGCCAGTACCACTTACAAGTGTAAGAAATATTCATTTCCTGTATATGTCATAAGCAATGAAAATGGCAACAATCTGCTGAGCCGTGCCACAGCATCGGAAATGGGACTTGTAAAACGCATTGATGGAATACATGCTGTTTTTTGTGAGCATGGGCTTCTTAAAACTGAACCCGTGAAAATCCAGTTTAGAGAAAATGTCCAACCCTATGCTGTCTCTTCAGCTCATAGAGTGCCTCTACCCCTCATGCAGAAGGTAAAAGAGGAGCTGCAGCGAATGGTAGAGAATGGTGTAATTGAGCCGCTGACAGAACCAACAGACTGGTGTGCACCCATGGTGCCAGTTCCTAAACGCAATGGAAGTGTGCGAATCTGCGTGGATTTAAAGAAACTAAATGAGGCGGTAAAGAGAGAAAGGTACGTCCTGCCTACAGCTGAAGAAATCTTGGCAAAACTGAGTGGTGCAACCAAGTTTACGTCATTAGATGCAGCATCTGGCTTTTGGCAGATACCTCTACATCCAGAAAGCAGCAGGCTTACAACATTTATAACGCCATTTGGAAGATATTCTTTTAAACGTCTTCCATTTGGTATCACTAGTGCACCAGAAATCTTTCAACAGAAGATGACTGAAACACTTCAGGACTTAGAGGGAGTTGCTGTATTCATCGATGATGTACTTGTCTTTGGCAGCAGTTTGGAGTAGCATGACCAGTGCCTTAGTAAGGTGTTGGAGAGAATTGAAATGGCGGGTTTGAAGCTTAACAAAGAGAAGTGTGTGATGAGGCAGAGCCAACTACACTTCCTTGGCCAGGTAGTTGATGAGTCAGGGGTGAGACCAGATCCTGAAAAGGTACGAGCCATTCGTGAACTCTCACCGCCACTGAATGTTCAAGAACTGAGACGAATTCTTGGCATGTTCACGTACCTGGGGAAGTACATTCCTAATTTGTCAACAGTGTGCCAACCATTGCATGAGCTGCTCAAATCTAAGACTGTTTGGACATGGGACCATCCACATCAGGCAGCATTTCAAAACATCAAAGAGCTGCTGTCTACTGCTCCAGTCCTGAAATTCTATGATGTGAAGAGACCTACTGCAGTGTCAGCTGACGCCAGCAGTTTTGGACTAGGTGGAGTACTGTTGCAGCTGCATGATAAAGAGTGGAAGCCAGTGGCATACTGTTCACGTTGCTTGTCTGATGCAGAGACCAGGTATGCCCAAATCAAAAAAGAGTGTCTTGCCAGCGTTTGGGCTTGTGAAATTTGAGAAATACCTGGTTGGTTTAGACACTTTAAAGTTGGTCACTGACCACAAGCCTTTAGTGCCCTTGATGAATAAAAAGGACTTGGATAATGTTCCGCTGAGGTGCCAGCAACTTCTCATGAGGCTCATGAGATTCAAGCCAACTGCTGAATATGCTCCAGGCAAAACCATGGTCGTTGCAGACACCCTGTCCCGAAGCCCTCTTCCAAACATGGACGAGAAAACAGAAACTCACCCTGATGTGCATTGCTACATTGCAGCAGTCATGGATGACATGCCAGCAACACCCCAAAGGCTGGAAACCATCAGAAAAGCTACAGCATCTGACAACAACTTGCAAATGGTCCGTAAGTACATCCAGACTGGGTGGCCAGCACACATAAGAGATGTTCCGGCAGCTATCAGGGACTTCTTTCCAATTCAGAATGAACTGTCAGAGCATAGTAGTATTGTTACCAGAGGAAACTGTATGTGTATGTTAAGAGCTCCTCCTGAGCTACTGTTCTCTGTGGCTCCCCTCTGGTGGTTTTGGCGTCATCTAGTGGTGGCTGAAGGTACTTCTCCTCCCATTCCAGCCAATAGATCTCTCCCCTGCCTAATTTGACTCACCTGGCCCGAATTACCTTCTCATCAACCTCCTGGTTATAAGCCCCTGCCTTGCTCTCAGCCACCACCAGATTGTCAGTTGCTGTTTGCTATGCACACTGCCTGGTTCCCTTTTAGCCTACCCTTTCAGCCTGCTCTTCGCTCCTGTGTTCCTGCCTAGTCTGCCTGGTTCCTGGATTCCAGCCTGCTCTTCGCTCCTGTGTTCCTGCCTAGTCTGCCTGGTTCCTGGATTCCAGCCTGCTTTTCGCTCCTGTGTTCCTGTCTTGTCTGCCTGGTTCCTGGTTCCCAGCCTGCTCCTCGCTCCTGTGTTCCTGCCTTCTCCGCCGGGTTCCTGAATCTCTCATCACCCTGCCTCCTGTGGATACTGTCAGCCTCCAAGCTCCAAGCGCTGCAACTGGTACCCTTGCTTTCGCCCTCGTTCCCTGGTTCTCTGTCTGGACTGTGGTTCTCAATAAACCATTTAAACTCTGCTTTAGTGTCTGTGGTTGTGTTCACATTGTGGTTCCTAAATCCAAACACCCTTAACAGTGTATTCCAGAGACTTTGAAAGCAGAAATTCTAGAAAGAATACATGATGGACACCAGGGTTTGACCAAATGCCGAGAGCAGGCCAGTACATCATTATGGTGGCCTGGAATCTCAGCAGCGATAAAACAGAAAGTTGAGTCCTGTCAGTTCTGCCAAGAGGTAAAATGCACACAGACAAGGGAACCTCTTCTTTCAACAGCGCTGCCAGATAGGCCGTGGAAGAGACTGGCAGTAGATTTATGTGAACATAACAAAAACAACTACGTCGTTGTGTCAACTACAACTGCCTCACAAGTTATTGTAAAAATGAAAGCACTGTTCGCCCAGACGAGGTGGTTTCAGACAATGGGCCCCAGTTTGCGAGTGTGGAATTCCTGGAGTTTGCAAAATAATTTGATTTCCAACACCACCTCCAGTCCACATAATCCCCAAGGCAATGGGCAGGCGGAACGAGGAGTTCAGATAGCAAAAAGAATTCTAAAGCAAAAGGATCCACTGCTTGCACTTATGTGCTACAGGGCTACACCATGTTCCACCACGGGAGTGGTCCAGCAACTCATGGGCTGTAGGATTAAAACTAAACTTCCTACACTTCAGGCAAATCTGCAACCCCGTTGGCCAAACCTGAAAGACATCCAAAGCAAACATGCCATGGAAAAGCAGAAACAAGCTTTCTATTACAATCGTCACCATGGAGCAAAGCCCCTTCCACCACTGCATCCAGGCGATACTGTCCTCACAAAATTGGACCACCAGAAAGTATGGGAAACCCCTGCTGTGGTGACAAAGGCAGCATAACACCACGATCGTATGTCTTTGAAACCCAACAGGGGGCCACATTGCAACGCAATCGTCGTCATCTACAGCAGATTCCTGTGTCTTCTGGAATCAGAGACAGGGTGGTAGCCAAGAGACAGCAACCCAGCACAGTTGTGCAAGATCCTGTGCCGGCAACCAACTCTGATACTACTGTACAGACCTCTTATATAACAACAACAGAGACACAAAAAGGTCTTCTTTTCACTCAATCTGGTAGGCTATGTAAGCCTGTGGACAGACTAAACCTCTAAACTTGTTCTCAAAGTAACCAAAATGACTTTGTTGTTCAATTTCCATGTCTAGTTTTGTGAACATGAGAATATGAGAGCAAGAAGTTCTGTAAATTCGGTATCATTCATTAAAAAGAAAAAAAAAAGAAAGAAAAAAGGGAGATGTCATGTAATGCGACTTACATAAATGTTGTCTGGCCCTTTAAGAGTGTTGAGTGTACATAGGGAGCGAGTGTGGAGTGAACGCGAGTGAATTGACCGTCTCCGGCTGTGCTCGTGTTGTAATGTTTTACTCTGAGCTTGTGTGCGATTAAAAGTAACGTTCGCGTTCAACCCGACCCAAGTGTTTGGACTATTTAATTATTTTACAGATTGTGTTTTGTCCCTTTTGGGGATTCCATGATGAATGGAAAAGCAAAACTCCCCACACGTTATCTATCTTTCTGGAATAAGTCATTAAAGTATGAGGCTCCCCATCATTTGTGCATCAACACTTTATTTCTTTCATCAAGCTAGTACACAATTAAAGATGCTCGCTTACACTTTTCACCTGACTGTGACTATAAAACTGTACAAACCACCTGTAAACAAAGTTCAACTGTAAACAAAGTTCAACTGTAAACAAAGTTTAACTATAAACAAAGTTCAACTGTAAACAAAGTTCAACTGTAAACAAAGTTTAACTATAAACAAAGTTCAACTGTAAACAAAGTTCAACTGTAAACAAAGTTCATCTGTAAACAAAGTTCAACTGTAAACAAAGTTCAACTGTAAATAAAGTTCATCTGTAAGCAAAGTTCAATTGTAAACAAAGTTTAACTATAAACAAAGTTCATCTGTAAACAAAGTTCAACTATAAACAAAGTTCAACTGTAAACAAAGTTAATCTGTAAACAAAGTTCATATGTAAACAAAGTTCAACTGTAAACAAAGTTTAACTATAAACAAAGTTCAACTGTAAACAAAGTTCATCTGTAAACAAAGTTCAACTGTAAACAAAGTTCAACTGTAAACAAAGTTCATCTGTAAGCAAAGTTCAATTGTAAACAAAGTTTAACTATAAACAAAGTTCATCTGTAAACAAAGTTCAACTACAAACAAAGTTCAACTGTAAACAAAGTTCATCTGTAAACAAAGTTCAACTGTAAACAAAGTTCATCTTTAAACAAAGTTCAACTGTAAATAAAGTTCAACTGTAAACAAAGTTCATATGTAAACAAAGTTCAACTGTAAACAAAGGTCAACTGTAAACAAAGTTCATCTGTAAACAAAGTTCAACTGTAAACAAAGTTCGACTGTAAACAAAGTTCATCTGTAAACAAAGTTCAACTGTAAACAAAGTTCAACTGTAAACAAAGTTTAAGTATAAACAAAGTTCATCTGTAAACAAAGTTTAACTATAAACAAAGTTAAAAATATGATGTTTAAAATTGTGAGATTTAATAATAAAGAAACTCAATCAGATCCGCTCAATTGAGTCATTTTGCTGGATCGGTTCAAATGAATCGGTTCATCAGTACTGAATCATGTGTGATGCTAACAGTTAGCGCAGCAGCTAGCAGTTTGTGTGTTTAAATGAAAATAGAGTTAAATCTCCTCAAATCCTCACAGTGATGTTTTATTATGAACTCTAGTTTTATTATTAATTAGAATGAAGTTATAATTAAATATAAGGGTTATAATTAAATTAGGGCTGAAACGATTCCTCGAGTAACTCGAGTAATTCAATTACTAAAAATGATCGATTCAAATTTTTTGCATCGAGGAATCGTTTATCCTATACACCGATACATAGCTCACGGTGTTCCGCACGGACTTTCACTTTTACAACTCGATTACGCTGTGTGCAGGAGGTTCGCGGCAATTAAAAATTGGATGTTAATAAAAGTACATCTAATATGCATTACAATAGGATTGATTTTGACGGGGCCCTGTGTCTTTAAATAAGTTTGGATTTACGTATGCGCGTGTGTGCGCGAGTGTTTCAGCTTCACTGTAATGCGAACAGAACTGACTGTGATTGACGGTGGAGTTTTAAAACGACATGAACTTCTGAATTGTTTATTTACTAAAGTCAGATGTAACGCTGGTTAAGTATCACAATCTAGACTCTAAATTGCGGTATTAAACAGAAATATAAGAACATGAACGATGCGGAACGTCACACCTGAAGCTTCACTAACTAAACTGCACAAGCAACAAGGATTGTTTATAAAGTTTAACACATCCAGAACTGAAGTAGTCAGGACCAGCTCTGTGATTTTAAAAATAATATCCAACAATAACAAAGCACTGAAAAACAAATGAGGTGAATAGACTCCAAACAAAACAGTGTAAAGTTTAAAAACCTGCACATTTTGTTCACATTTGTTTTTGTTTTTTTGCATGTTTGTATAAATAGTGAAATAATGTTGATGTTTTTTCTCTGCCTACTTCTAATTTTCTGATTGTAACATCTAAACATTAACAGCTTATTAGAACTGTATTCACTGCTTTTAATAAAGAGTGGGCAGTTGTAGCCTAGTGCTTAAGGTACTGGACTAGTAATTAGAAGGTCGCGGGCAGCAAGGTTGCTGCTGTTGGGCCCTTGAGCAAGGCCCATAACCCTAAATTGCTCAGACTGTATTGTAACTGTATTGTAAATCGCTTTGGATAAAGGCATCTGCTAAATGCTGAAAATGTAATGTAAATGTAAATAAAGAGATAAAATTAATATTGAGCAGAATTAAGTTCACCTTATTGGTCCGGCCCTCCACAACAGTCCCAGTTTCTTATGTGGCCCCTTGGAAAATTGAATTGCCCACCCCTGGTTTATTATGTATTATATGTTTATTATGTAAATATTTCTCTTTAAACTGTCCTCTATGCAAGTAATAAAAATATATAGTTTGTTTCAAGAGACATGTCATATTTAATCTTATATGTATTTATTTTTGCTCTTTATTAAAGCAAAAGTATTTCTTATCCGATTACTCGATTAATCGCTGGAATAATCAATAGAATACTCGATTACAAAAAAAATCGATAGTTGCAGCCCTAAATTAAATACATATTTTACTTACAGATGAGGCTCTACAGTACAAACACAGCAGCTTCTTGTTCGTTTATGATGTTTAATGGCGGTTGGCAGAACAACTTAAGACGCACCAGCGCCACCAACTGGACTGGAGTTGAACAGCAGCTTAGCAGTAATAAACATCCATTAGCCCTGTATCTCTCAGGTAGCTTTACAGAGGACTACAGTCAGTCCTAGACGTTCTTCCAAGCAGTTTCTCTAATGTCATGTTTAGTTCTCCAACAAGCTTCTCTAACTCTGTTCTTTCTTTCTTATACCTTTTGTAATGTGTTAACCCTCTACTGCACACATTTTGGTGGTACATGAAAAAATTATTCCACATTATTTTTAGATTAATTTTGAGACACTTTATTGATAAAATATCTTTTTTTATTTCATTGACCCCCTCCCATGCACATGCTTAAACCATCTCAATCTTACCTCACTAACTCCAAAACATCCCACCTGCACTATCCTTATAATAAACTCCCTCCTGATCTTCTCCATCCTCGTCACTACCAATGAGAATCACAGCAAGCCTTACAACATAGCAGACCTCACTACTGTCATGTAGACTCTTCTCCTCTCACTTTAGCACATACAAAAGCATCGTTCATCCTCACACATTCCAAGATTTTGTTAAACAATCTAGTTAAAACTCCACTGCCATTTCTCCTGAACATTTCCACACTTCCACTGACATGTTCTATGATCCAACTGCCTTTCCACACTTCATTCTCCTTAAAGCTGCTCTCACCTCCTCCTCTCTGCTCTTCATTCTCCTTATGGCTGCTCTCACCTCCTCCTCTCTACTCTTCATTCTCCTTATAGCTGCTCTCACCTCCTCCTCTCTACTCTTCATTCTCCTTATAGCTGCTCTCACCTCCTCCTCTCTACTCTTCATTCTCCTTATAGCTGCTCTCATCTCCTCCTCTCTACTCTTCATTCTCCATATACAGTAGCTGCTCTCACCTCCTCCTTTCTACTCTTCATTCTCCTTATTCTTGCTGATCTAAGACATATAGAGCCAACAAGTCAGTGGACGATGCAGTGAACATGAGTCTCTATTTTATCCTCCAACACCTTGATCATCCAGGAACCGATGCAACTTCAGCTCAGCCTTCATTACTATTATTCCGATACAACTACACAGCAAACTGACCAAACTCAGCGTACCAGCCTCCACCTGCCAGTGGATCACCAACTTCCTTACTGGCAGCAAACAGCAGGTGAGGCTGGTAAGGTTCCTCTGGCCTCAAATCATCAGTACGGGTGCTCCACAGGGTTGTGTACCAACAGAACTGAGGTAAATGTTATTATTTCCAATACATCTAAACACAGAATTTCAGTTAGCGATCAATGCTAAACATGTTTTTATTTATCTGAAAACAGAACAGAAGCTTTCAGGAATCAATAATGAGGCTGAGGATTAAGGTTTAATATGTAGATATTTTATTAACAAACGAGCAATAACAAGCAAAATACATAAATAACACATAAATGACCATAACAATACTAATCCATGTAACACATAACAAAAGGGAAAAAACAAAAACAACCTCACAGATCATCCTGCCACCTCAAACCTGACACTAATCAATAATCAAGTAAATAATAATAATAACATCCTACACTAAAAGAACATGATTGTTTGGGTTTAATACTGTTTAATAATGTTTTACATCTTTGACATTAATGTCATGTTGCACATTATGGGTTTGGATTGATGCATCACTAAATATTGAGACGTTCACTGTTTCACACTAAGGTGTTTCACATGGAATTGTTCAACTTTCAACTTTTAGCATGTTAGCAAAGTTTTAAAGTATTAAGGTTCAGTTTACTGGAGGGCAGAAAATTTCACAGTTGTCTGGATAAAGCATCGACTCTGATCTTTCATCCCAAGTGATTTTTACTTCTTTTACAGCCTCTCTGGGGGTAAGGGACTGTTATGTTCCAAGGAACTATTTTATTTGCAGTAATGCGGCACTATGTTTTCCTTTTAAGATCGCGGAGTGTTACAGTTTATGAAAATGTGTTGAGTCTGTTAACGAAGAAATAATAATTTTAAAAAACGTATTAGCGAAAGTTCGTGAACTTACTGTACTGCATAGTTGTTCATTTGTTTGTGTGTTAAGTGTAGAAAACACAACAGGGACACCAGAGACTGGTACAAGAAGGAACAAACCCCCAATCTACTTTCCCTCTCTGTACATGCAAATCAAACATCCTTCACTCTGAAATCCCAAACCTGGACTTTCAAAGACCAAAGATGATTTACTCCCTTCAAACCAAACATACACACACTTATCTGGAATTCCAGTGACCTGAATGTGGGATCATGACCTGTCCAATTAGGAAAAGAACTAAGCTAAGTAAACTCTAGCAAAGATAATCCAACATGTTGTAATGTGTATGAATAAAATCCTCAGACAGACTGTCCCCGTAAGTATATAATTTATTACTGTGTTTAACTGGAGATATACGTACACTCCCCTCCAAAAGTATTGGAACAGTGAGGCCAATCCCTTTATTTTTGCTGTAGACTAAAAACATTTGGGTCTGACATTAAAAGATAAATACGAGACAAAAGATCAACATTTCAGCTTTTATTTCCAGGTATTTACATCTGGATCTGATACACAGTTCAGAAGATAGCACCTTTTGTCTGAACCCACCCATTTTTCTTGTGAGCAAAAGTATTGGAACAGATCAACTTAAAACAGATTAAAGTGAATAAGACTTAATATTTAGTTGCAAATCCTTTGCTTGCAATAACTGCATCAAGCCTGTGACCCATTGACATCACTAAACGTTTGCATTCTTCTTTTGTGATGTTTTTCCAGGCTTTCACTGCAGCCTCTTTCAGTTGGTGTTTGTTTTGGGGGGTTACTCTCTTCACTCTCCTCTTTAGCATGTAAAATGCATGCTCTATAGGGTTTAAGTCTGGAGATTGACTAGGCCAGTCCAAAACCTTCCACTTCTTGCCCCTGATGAACTCCTTTGTAGTTTTGGCAGTGTGTTTTGGGTCATTATCTTGCTGCATGATGAAGGATCTCCCAATCAGTTTGGTTGCATCTTTCTTTAAATTAACAGACAAAATGTTTCTGTAGACTTTTGAGTTCATTGTACTGCTGCCATCATGTGTGACATCATCAATGATGATTAATGAGCCCGTCCCAGAAGAAGCCATGCAAGCCCAAGCCATGACATTACCTCCACTGTGTTTCACAGATGAGCTTCTATGTTTGGGATCATGAGCAGATCCTTTATTTTTTGCAAACTTTAGCCTTTCCATCACATTGGTAAAGGTTCATCTTTGTCTCATCAGTCCATAAAACTTTGTTCCAGAATTTCTGAGGCTTGTCTCTGTACTTCTTGGCAAATTCCAGCCTGGCCTTCCTATTTTTCTTGCTCATTAGTGGTTTGCATCTTCTGGTGAAGCCTCTGTACTTTTGTTCATGAAGTCTTCTGCGAACAGTAGATTGTGATACCTTCACTCCTGCCCTCTGGAGGTTGTTGCTGATGTCACTAACAGTTGTTTTAGGGTCATTCTTTACAGCACGCACAATGTTTATGTCATCAACTACTGTTGTTTTCCTGGGTCTATCTGTTCCACATCTGTTACTTAGTACACCAGTGATGACTTTTTTCTTCAGTACATTCCAAACGGTTGTACTGGCTATGGCCAATATTTGTGCAATGGCTCTGATTGATTTTCCATCTTCTCTCAACTTCACAATTGCTTGTTTTTCACCCATAGACAGCTCTCTGGTTTTCATGTTGGTTACTCCTCTAACTATAAATGCACAGTCTGCACAAGCAAAACCCAAATCTGAAACTGAGCGTAGACATTCAGCGCTATTTATGGTTTAAATAATCAGTGTAACAGGACACACCTGGGCAACAAAACACACCTGACAGTCACATGTTCCAATACTTTTGCTCACAAAAAAATGGGTCGGTTCAGACAAAATGTGCTATCTTCTGAACTGTCTATCAGATCCAGATGTAAATACCTGGAAATAAAAGCTGACATGTTGATCTTTTGTCTCATATTCATCTTTTAATGTCAAACCCAAATGTTTTCAGACTACTGCAAAAATAAAGGGATTGGCCTCACTGTTCCAATACTGTTGGAAGGGAGTGTAGTGTTAGAAATTATGTTATACCAATATCCTGTACACAAAGCTAAAGAACATTTGTACTGCATACTTAAATCACATATGTACTGATTTCTGTGTATTAGAGCTGTTTCATCTATATAATCAGTATTTAGATTTAGTTCTGTTATTAGGTTAGTGATATTAAGAGTTCACTTTTACAATCAGATTAGATTCTTTTGTGAGGCAACTTAAAATGTTTTGTTAGAACTAGGGTTAGCACTGTTTAGCACGGTTTAACTCGTGTGAATGCACTGGTGTATTTTGAGATAACTCCTTGAAGTAAAACACTTCCCACACTGTGAGCTCTAATACGGTTTCTCTCCAGTGTGAATGCGCTGGTGTGTTTTGAGATCACTCTGTTTAATAAAACTTTTTCCACACTTTGAGCACTGATAAGGTTTCTCTTCAGTGTGAATGCGCTGGTGTCTTTTCAGATTACTCTGAAAATGAAAACTCTTCCCACACTGTAAGCACTGATACGTTTTCTCTCCAGTGTGAATGCTCTAAACACTAGATCACAAAAATATTACAAGTAATTCAGACATGACCAAATTAAGTCTAGACTAAAAACAAACTCAGGCTTCTGATTAGTATATACAAAGGTGCAGAGTTTGGGGGTTCTTGGTGATAGAAACTTGTGGTGATCAGGGATGTTGGGTTGCTGTCGTTCTGCCTCTCCTGTCCGATCACTCAGGTTTTTGTAGGGGAGGTGGGTGCTGATGTCCTGTGAAAGCCTTCATGACCTTGTTACCTGCTCACTCTTCCTTTTAGTTATGCTGTAGTAATTAGGGCTGCCGGAGTCTAAATCTCTCTGTAAAACTGTTTTACTCAACTAGCATTGTACATTATTAACTACATTCTCTGTTGTTTTACCCCGAGGGCATTCTGATGGAGACCTGTTTACCCACCGAGGTTAAGGATTGAAGTCAAGACTGCTCGTGCCTATGTTGCTGCTCCTGCTGGATGTGACGGGTCGGGGAGTATTTGCACTAAGAATGACAAGAACTCACTACGGACATTATTGAAGACTAGACTGAATAATAACTCTTATTATTTATTTCTTTATTTATTGCCAGTTATAACTTTTACTTCATTTAATTCTGTTTGTATGATTTGTGTAAATCCTACTTATTTAAAGTTTCCTCCAGGCCACCCAAGAAGGATGGGCACTGCCGAGTCTGGTTCCTCTTAAGGTTTCTTCCTGTAATTTTCAGGGAGCTTTTCCTTGCCACAGTCGCCCTCGGCTTGCTCAACAGGGGTTTTTGTATCTGTTGGTCCTGGATTTTGTAAAGTTGCTTTGAGACAATGTCTATTGTAAAAAATGCTATATAAATAAAGTTGACTTGACTTGACAAATAAATCCTAGTTAGATTAAAGCTTAAATCCAGACTGGAGTACACAGGACAGTACGGTATAGTACAGGTTCTAATCCCACATTCTCTTATTATTTCTACCGATTAGTGATGCCAATACTAACCACACTGTACTGTACCATACTGTACTGTACCACACTGTACTGTACCATACTGTACTGTACCACACTGTACTGTACCTCACTGTACTGTACTGTACCGTACTGTACCACACTGTACTGTACCATACTGTACTGTACCACACTGTACTGTACCACACTGTACTGTACCATACTGTACTGTACCACACTGTACTGTACCATACTGTACTGTACCACACTGTACTGTACCTCACTGTACTGTACTGTACCGTACTGTACCACACTGTACTGTACCACGCTGTCTGGGGAAAAAAGACATGATGCTCTACATTTACTTACAGAATAAATCATCATCTTCTTCATCCTCCTTTTGTATTATTTTCTTCTGGATTCTTTCATTTTGTAGATCCACAGGGGCGGTGTCTCTCTTCTGCTGACTGCATTATTAAACGTATTTTATATATATATATATATATAGTGTATCCCAAAAGTAAGTACACCCTTCACATTTCTGCAAATATTTCATTATATCTTTTCATGGGACAACACTATAGACATGAAACTTGGATATAACTTAGAGTAATCAGTGTACAGCTTGTATAGCAGTGTAGATTTACTGTCTTCTGAAAATAACTCAACACACAGCCATTAATGTCTAAATAGCTGGCAACATAAGTGAGTACACCCCACAGTGAACATGTCCAAATTGTGCCCAAATGTGTCGTTGTCCCTCCCTGGTGTCATGTGTCAAGGTCCCAGGTGTAAATGGGGAGCAGGGCTGTTAAATTTGGTGTTTTGGGTACAATTCTCTCATACTGGCCACTGGATATTCAACATGGCACCTCATGGCAAAGAACTCTCTGAGGATGTGAGAAATAGAATTGTTGCTCTCCACAAAGATGGCCTGGGCTATAAGAAGATTGCTAACACCCTGAAACTGAGCTACAGCATGGTGGCCAAGGTCATACAGCGGTTTTCCAGGACAGGTTCCACTCGGAACAGGCTTCGCCAGGGTCGACCAAAGAAGTTGAGTCCACGTGTTCGGCGTCATATCCAGAGGTTGGCTTTAAAAAATAGACACATGAGTGCTGCCAGCATTGCTGCAGAGGTTGAAGACGTGGGAGGTCAGCCTGTCAGTGCTCAGACCATACACCACCCACTGCATCAACTCAGTCTGCATGGTCGTCATCCCAGAAGGAAGCTGACGCACAAGAAAGCCAGCAAACAGTTTGCTGAAAACAAGCAGTCCAAGAACATGGATTACTGGAATGCCCTGTGGTCTGACGAGACAAAGATAAACTTGTTTGGCTCAGATGGTGTCCAGCATGTGTGGCGGCGCCCTGGTGAGAAGTACCAAGACAACTGTATCTTGCCTACAGTCAAGCATGGTGGTGGTAGCATCATGGTCTTGGGCTGCATGAGTGTTGCTGGCACTGGGGAGCTGCAGTTCATTGAGGGAAACATGAATTCCAACATGTACTGTGACATTCTGAAACAGAGCATGATCCCCTCCCTTCAAAAACTGGGCCTCATGGCAGTTTTCCAACAGGATAACGACCCCAAACACAACCTCCAAGATGACAACTGCCTTGCTGAGGAAGCTTAAGGTAAAGGTGATGGACTAAACCCAATTGAGCACCTGTGGCGCATCCTCAAGTGGAAGGTGGAGGAGTTCAAGGTGTCTAACATCCACCAGCTCCGTGATGTCATCGTGGAGGAGTGGAAGAGGATTCCAGTAGCAACCTGTGCAGCTCTGGTGAATTCCATGCCCAGGAGGGTTAAGGCAGTGCTGGATAATAATGGTGGTCACACAAAATATTGACACTTTGGGCACAATTTGGACATGTTCACTGTGGGGTGTACTCACTTATGTTGCCAGCCATTTAGACATTAATGGCTGTGTGTTGAGTTATTTTCAGAAGACAGTAAATCTACACTGCTATACAAGTTGTACACTGACTACTCTAAGTTATATCCAAGTTTTATTTCTATAGTGTTGTCCCATGAAAAGATATAATAAAATATTTGCAGAAATGTGAGAGGTGTACTCACTTTTGTGATACACTGTACATACAGTGTATCACAAAAGTGAGTACACCCCTCACATTTCTGCAGATATTTAAGTATATCTTTTCATGGGACAACACTGACAAAATGACACTTTGACACAATGAAAAGTAGTCTGTGTGCAGCTTATATAACAGTGTAAATTTATTCTTCCCTCAAAATAACTCAATATACAGCCATTAATGTCTAAACCACCGGCAACAAAAGTGAGTACACCCCTTAGTGAAAGTTCCTGAAGTGTCAATATTTTGTGTGGCCACCATTATTTCCCAGAACTGCCTTAACTCTCCTGGGCATGGAGTTTACCAGAGCTTCACAGGTTGCCACTGGAATGCTTTTCCACTCCTCCATGACGACATCACGGAGCTGGCGGATATTCGAGACTTTGCGCTCCTCCACCTTCCGCTTGAGGATGCCCCAAAGATGTTCTATTGGGTTTAGGTCTGGAGACATGCTTGGCCAGTCCATCACCTTTACCCTCAGCCTCTTCAATAAAGCAGTGGTCGTCTTAGAGGTGTGTTTGGGGTCATTATCATGCTGGAACACTGCCCTGCGACCCAGTTTCCGGAGGGAGGGGATCATGCTCTGCTTCAGTATTTCACAGTACATATTGGAGTTCATGTGTCCCTCAATGAAATGTAACTCCCCAACACCTGCTGCACCCATGCAGCCCCAGACCATGGCATTCCCACCACCATGCTTGACTGTAGGCATGACACACTTATCTTTGTACTCCTCACCTGATTGCCGCCACACATGCTTGAGACCATCTGAACCAAACAAATTAATCTTGGTCTCATCAGACCATAGGACATGGTTCCAGTAATCCATGTCCTTTGTTGTTATGTCTTCAGCAAACTGTTTGCGGGCTTTCTTGTGTAGAGACTTCAGAAGAGGCTTCCTTCTGGGGTGACAGCCATGCAGACCAATTTGATGTAGTGTGCGGCGTATGGTCTGAGCACTGACAGGCTGACCCCCCACCTTTTCAATCTCTGCAGCAATGCTGACAGCACTCCTGCGCCTATCTTTCAAAGACAGCAGCTGGATGTGACGCTGAGCACGTGCACTCAGCTTCTTTGGACGACCAACGCGAGGTCTGTTCTGAGTGGACCCTGCTCTTTTAAAACGCTGGATGATCTTGGCCACTGTGCTGCAGCTCAGTTTCAGGGTGTTGGCAATCTTCTTGTAGCCTTGGCCATCTTCATGTAGCGCAACAATTCGTCTTTTAAGATCCTCAGAGAGTTCTTTGCCATGAGGTGCCATGTTGGAACTTTCAGTGACCAGTATGAGAGAGTGTGAGAGCTGTACTACTAAATTGAACACACCTGCTCCCTATGCACACCTGAGACCTAGTAACACTAACAAATCACATGACATTTTGGAGGGAAAATGACAAGCAGTGCTCAATTTGGACATTTAGGGGTGTAGTCTCTTAGGGGTGTACTCACTTTTGTTGCCGGTGGTTTAGACATTAATGGCTGTATATTGAGTTATTTTGAGGGAAGAATAAATTTACACTGTTATATAAGCTGCACACAGACTACTTTTCATTGTGTCAAAGTGTCATTTTGTCAGTGTTGTCCCATGAAAAGATATACTTAAATATCTGCAGAAATGTGAGGGGTGTACTCACTTTTGTGATACACTGTATATACAGTGTATCACAAAAGTGAGTACACAGACTACTTTTCATTGTGTCAAAGTGTCATTTTGTCAGTGTTGTCCCATGAAAAGATATACTTAAATATCTGCAGAAATGTGAGGGGTGTACTCACTTTTGTGATACACTGTATATACAGTGTATCACAAAAGTGAGTACACAGACTACTTTTCATTGTGTCAAAGTGTCATTTTGTCAGTGTTGTCCCATGAAAAGATATACTTAAATATCTGCAGAAATGTGAGGGGTGTACTCACTTTTGTGATACACAGTGTATCACAAAAGTGAGTACACCCCTCACATTTCTGCAGATATTTAAGTATATCTTTTCATGGGACAACACTGACAAAATGACACTTTGACACAATGAAAAGTAGTCTGTGTGCAGCTTATATAACAGTGTAAATTTATTCTTCCCTCAAAATAACTCAATATACAGCCATTAATGTCTAAACCACCGGCAACAAAAGTGAGTACACCCCTAAGAGACTACACCCCTAAATGTCCAAATTGAGCACTGCTTGTCATTTTCCCTCCAAAATGTCATGTGACTCGTTAGTGTTACTAGGTCTCAGATGTGCATAGGGAGCAGGTGTGTTCAATTTAGTAGTACAGCTCTCACACTCTCTCATACTGGTCACTGAAAGTTCCAACATGGCACCTCATGGCAAAGAACTCTCTGAGGATCTTAAAAGATGAATTGTTGCGCTACATGAAGATGGCCAAGGCTACAAGAAGATTGCCAACACCCTGAAACTGAGCTGCAGCACAGTGGCCAAGATCATCCAGCGTTTTAAAAGAGCAGGGTCCACTCAGAACAGACCTCGCGTTGGTCATCCAAAGAAGCTGAGTGCACGTGCTCAGCGTCACATCCAACTGCTGTCTTTGAAAGATAGGCGCAGGAGTGCTGTCAGCATTGCTGCAGAGATTGAAAAGGTGGGGGGTAAGCCTGTCAGTGCTCAGACCATATGCCGCACACTACATCAAATTGGTCTGCATGGCTGTCACCCCAGAAGGAAGCCTCTTCTGAAGTCTCTACACAAGAAAGCCCGCAAACAGTTTGCTGAAGACATGTCAACAAAGGACATGGATTACTGGAACCATGTCCTATGGTCTGATGAGACCAAGATTAATTTGTTTGGTTCAGATGGTCTCAAGCATGTGTGGCGGCAATCAGGTGAGGAGTACAAAGATAAGTGTGTCATGCCTACAGTCAAGCATGGTGGTGGGAATGCCATGGTCTGGGGCTGCATGAGTGCAGCAGGTGTTGGGGAGTTACATTTCATTGAGGGACACATGAACTCCAATATGTACTGTGAAATACTAAAGCAGAGCATGATCCCCTCCCTCCGGAAACTGGGTCGCAGGGCAGTGTTCCAGCATGATAATGACCCCAAACACACCTCTAAGACGACCACTGCTTTATTGAAGAGGCTGAGGGTAAAGGTGATGGACTGGCCAAGCATGTCTCCAGACCTAAACCCAATGGAACATCTTTGGGGCATCCTCAAGCGGAAGGTGGAGGAGCGCAAAGTCTCGAATATCCGCCAGCTCCGTGATGTCGTCATGGAGGAGTGGAAAAGCATTCCAGTGGCAACCTGTGAAGCTCTGGTAAACTCCATGCCCAGGAGAGTTAAGGCAGTTCTGGGAAATAATGGTGGCCACACAAAATATTGACACTTCAGGAACTTTCACTAAGGGGTGTACTCACTTTTGTTGCCGGTGGTTTAGACATTAATGGCTGTATATTGAGTTATTTTGAGGGAAGAATAAATTTACACTGTTATATAAGCTGCACACAGACTACTTTTCATTGTGTCAAAGTGTCATTTTGTCAGTGTTGTCCCATGAAAAGATATACTTAAATATCTGCAGAAATGTGAGGGGTGTACTCACTTTTGTGATACACTGTATATATACAGTGTATCACAAAAGTGAGTACACCCCTCACATTTCTGCAGATATTTAAGTATATCTTTTCATGGGACAACACTGACAAAATGACACTTTGACACAATGAAAAGTAGTCTGTGTGCAGCTTATATAACAGTGTAAATTTATTCTTCCCTCAAAATAACTCAATATACAGCCATTAATGTCTAAACAGCCGGCAACAAAAGTGAGTACACCCCTAAGAGACTACACCCCTAAATGTCCAAATTGAGCACTGCTTGTCATTTTCCCTCCAAAATGTCATGTGATTTGTTAGTGTTACTAGGTCTCAGGTGTGCATAGGGAGCAGGTGTGTTCAATTTAGTAGTACAGCTCTCAAACTCTCTCATACTGGTCACTGAAAGTTCCAACATGGCACCTCATGGCAAATAACTCTCTGAGGATCTTAAAAGACGAATTGTTGTGCTACATGAAGATGGCCAAGGCTACAAGAAGATTGCCAACACCCTGAAACTGAGCTGCAGCACAGTGGCCAAGATCATCCAGCGTTTTAAAAGAGCAGGGTCCACTCAAAACAGACCTCGCGTTGGTTGTCCAAAGAAGCTGAGTGCACGTGCTCAGCATCACATCCAACTGCTGTCTTTGAAAGATAGGCGCAGGAGTGCTGTCAGCATTGCTGCAGAGATTGAAAAGGTGGGGGGTCAGCCTGTCAGTGCTCAGACCATACGCCGCACACTACATCAAATTGGTCTGCATGGCTATCACCCCAGAAGGAAGCCTCTTCTGAAGTCTCTACACAAAAAAGCCCGCAAACAGTTTGCTGAAGACATGTCAACAAAGGACATGGATTACTGGAACCATGTCCTATGGTCTGATGAGACCAAGATTAATTTATTTGGTTCAGATGGTCTCAAGCATGTGTGGCGGCAATCAGGTGAGGAGTACAAAGATAAGTGTGTCATGCCTACAGTCAAGCATGGTGGTGGGAATGCCATGGTCTGGGGCTGCATGAGTGCAGCAGGTGTTGGGGAGTTACATTTCATTGAGGGACACATGAACTCCGATATGTACTGTGAAATACTGAAGCAGAGCATGATCCCCTCCCTCCGGAAACTGGGTCGCAGGGCAGTGTTCCAGCATGATAATGACCCCAAACACACCTCTAAGACGACCACTGCTTTATTGAAGAGGCTGAGGGTAAAGGTGATGGACTGGCCAAGCATGTCTCCAGACCTAAACCCAATAGAACATCTTTGGGGCATCCTCAAGCGGAAGGTGGAGGAGCGCAAAGTCTCGAATATCCGCCAGCTCCGTGATGTCGTCATGGAGGAGTGGAAAAGCATTCCAGTGGCAACCTGTGAAGCTCTGGTAAACTCCATGCCCAGGAGAGTTAAGGCAGTTCTGGGAAATAATGGTGGCCACACAAAATATTGACACTTCAGGAACTTTCACTAAGGGGTGTACTCACTTTTGTTGCCGGTGGTTTAGACATTAATGGCTGTATATTGAGTTATTTTGAGGGAAGAATAAATTTACACTGTTATATAAGCTGCACACAGACTACTTTTCATTGTGTCAAAGTGTCATTTTGTCAGTGTTGTCCCATGAAAAGATATACTTAAATATCTGCAGAAATGTGAGGGGTGTACTCACTTTTGTGATACACTGTATATATATATATATACAGTATATATACAGTATATATATATATATATATATATATATACAGGTATATATATATATATATATATACATAGACAGACAGATAGATAAATAAATGTATGTGATAATTAACGGGAAATTCTTTAGACTGTTTTAACTGGCTGTTGTTATTGTTATGAACTGAAGCTACGCCCATGTTACATCTATCGGGATCCCGCCGCAGCATTTGCATGTCTGGAAGCTTTACACGGCTCGGCTCCGAGCTATATCACAGACATTCTCTGTGTTCACTCCACTCCACAAGCTCCACGATCTTCCAACCAGCTGCTCTTACCTATTCCACGCTCTCAAAATGAGGTTCAAGGGTGACAGTCTTCCACTTTTCATAAAGGAGTCCCACACAATAGATGCATTTAAGTTAAATTTGAAAGGTAATTTGTATTCTTTGGCATTTGAGTCCATTTGTGGTTTTATTTGATTTACATGTTTATATGTTGGTGCGTATGTATATTGTTTTGTATGTATGTTAATTATTTGTTAAATGTTGCATAGTTGATTGGTATTTATAACTGATTTTAATGTACAGCACTTTGGTTGACACATGTTGTCTTTTAAATGTGCTATAAAAATAAAGGTGACTTGACTTGACTACTGTGGCACCAGGCAGAGCAAAAAGTGGTCTGTACACAAATTAATTGACACTTTGCTTAAGTTTGCCACCCCATCATTTCAAATTCTTACAGTAAAATTATCTAAAAATCACAAGATTAGTACTAGAGTAAGTGTCCTTCATTGATGTAGGGGTGGCACCTGATATCAATTTGATTTGTTTATTTTATCGCTCTTCAAGAAGTGGCATTAATACAAACGAATAGACACTTTACATGAGTTTGAGATCCGATCACAACAAATTCCTACAGTAAAAATGTCTGAAATGTATTTTATTAATAACAGAGTCGATGCTAATTTTTTTCATGCTGAATCTGTTCAAATGAATCGGTTTATCAGTACTGAATCATGTGTGATGCTAACAGTTCGGGATTCGGACACAGTCTCAATGTTTAAGTCTAGACTGAAAACATATTTATTTTCTCAGGCTTTTGATTAATATAGACAAAGGCGCAGAGCTTGGGGGTTCTTGGTCATAGAAACTTGTGGTGATCAGGGATGTTGGGTTGCTGTTGTTCTGCCTCTCCTGTCCGATCACTCAGGTTTGATGACGGTGGGGAGATGGGCGCTGATGTCCTATGAAAGCCTTCGTGACCTTGTTACCTGCTCGCTCTGCCTTTTAGTTCTGCTGTAATAATTAGGGCTGCCGGAGTCTAAAACTCTCTGTAAAACTGTTTTACTTAACTAGCATTGTACATTATTAACTACATTCTGTATTGTTTTACCCCAAGGGCATTCTGATGGAGACCCGTTTACCCGCCGAGGTTAAGGATTAAAGTCGAGACTGCCGTGACAACAATGCTGCTCCTGCCAGATGTGACGGCTCAGGAGTATTTGCACCAAGAATGACAAGAAGTTATTAAAGACTTTATTGAAGACTAGACTGAATAATAACTCTTATTATTTATTTATTTATCTATTTATTGCCAGTTATAACTTTTAGTTCATTTAATTCTGTGTTTGTATGATTTGTGTAAATCCTACTCATTTAAATTATCCTCCAGGCCACCCAAGAAGGATGGGCCCTGTTGAGTCTGGTTCCTCTCAAGGTTTCTTCCTGTAATTTTCAGGGAGTTTTTCCTTGCCAGTCGCCCTCGGCTTGCTCAACAGGGGTTTTTGTATCTGTTGGTCCTGGATTTTGTAGAGTTGCTTTGAGACAATGTCTATTGTAAAAAGTGCTATATAAATAAAGTTGACTTGACTTGGTGGTAGTGTGACGGTTTGGGGCTGCTTTGCTGCTTCAGGACCTGGACGAATTGCTGTAATTGATGGAACCATGAATTCTGCTCTCTACTAGAAAATCCTGAAGGAGAATGTCCGGCCATCAGTTCATGACCTTAAGCTCAAGCGTACTTGGGTTCTGCAGCAGGACGATGATCCGAAGCACACCAGCAAGTCAACCTCTGAATGGCTAAAATTTAAAAAAATGAAGGTTTTGGAGTGGCCTAGTCAAAGTCCAGACCTGAATCCAATCGAGACGCTGTGACGTCACCTTAAACAGGTCGTTTATGCTGGAAAACACTCCAATGTGGCTGAATTAAAACAATTCTGCAAAGAAGAGTGGGACAAAATTCCTCCACAGAGATGTGAAACACTCATCGCCAGTTATCACAAACGCTTGATTGCAGTTGTTGCTGCCAAGGGTGGCACAAGCAGTTATTAGGTTTTGGGGCCAAATACTTTTTCACATCAGGTTGGTTTTGATAGCTTTTTTCCCATAATGAATAAAAACATAATTGAAAAACTGTATGTTGTATTCACTCAGGTTGTCTGATGTTAAAATTTGTTTGATGATCTGAAAAATGTAAATACGACAAAAAAGCAAAAACCAAAGAATTCTGTTTAATCTATAAATGTAATTCTGTTATTATGTTAGTGATATTAAGAGTTCACTTTTACGATCAGATAAGTTTCTTTTGTGAGACAACTAGGGTTAGCAGTGTGAACACTGATACGGTTTAACTTAAGTGTGAATGCGCTGGTGTGTTTTAAGATTACTCTGTTGATTAAAACTTTTATCACACTGTGAGCACTGATACGGTTTCACTCCAGTGTGAATGCGCTGGTGTGTTTTAAGAGAACCCTTTTGATTAAAACTCTTTCCACACTGTGAGCACTGATACGGTTTCACTCCAGTGTGAATGCGCTGGTGTGTTTTGAGAGCACTCAAATTATTAAAACTTTTTCCACACAGAGAGCACTGATACGGTTTCTCTCCAATGTGAATGCGTTGGTGTTTTTCAAGTTTACTCTGTGTAATAAAACTCTTCCCACATTGTGAGCAAAAATATGGTTTCTGTCCAGTGTGAATGTGCTGGTGTTCTTTGAGATAACTCTGACAAATAAAACTCTTTTCACACTGTGAGCAGTGATACGGTCTCTCTCCAGTGTGAACGCGCTGGTGTCTTATAAGATGACTCTGTTGATTAAAACTCTTCCCACACTGTGAGCACTGATACAGTTTCTCTCCAGTGTGAAAGCGCTGGTGTTTTCTCAGATTACTCTGACAATTAAAACTCTTCCCACACTGTGAGCACTGATACGGTTTCTCTCCAGTGTGAATGAGCTGGTGTTTTTTCAGATAACCCTGTGTATTAAAACTCTTTCCACACTGTGAGCACTGATACGGTCTCTCTCCAGTGTGAATGCGCTGGTGTTTTTTGAGTTTACTCTGGGAACTAAGACTCTTTCCACATTGTGAGCACTGATGTAGTTTCACTCCAGTGTGAACGCGCTGGTGTTCCTTGAGATCACTCTGAAGACTAAAACTCTTATCACACTGTAAGCACTGATACAAATTATTTCCAGTGTGAATGCGCTGGTGTCTTTTGAGAGCACACTGTTGATTAAAACTCTTTCCACACTGTGAGCACTGATACGGTCTCTCTCCAGTGTGAATGCGCTGGTGTATTTTAAGTTTACTCTGGGAACTAAGGCTCTTCCCACACTGTGAGCACTGATATGGTCTTTCTCCAGTGTGAATGCGCTGGTGTATTTTGAGTTTACTCTGGTATCTAAAGCTCTTCCCACACTGTGAGCAGACGTTTCCTTCTTCCTGTGTGGGACTGAGAGAGGTGTTAATGCTGACAGTACCAGAGGACGTTTGCTGATTACTGGAGCTTCTGGTGGGCGTCAGATCCTCATGTTCAGTCTTAATCTTCACCAGCGCATCATATTTATCAAGGTTGCAGCTCTTGATGTGATTGTGGAGGTGATTTTGGGTTGTAGAGGAACGTGGACACGAGGAGCAGGAGAAATCCTTGTTCAGTTCTGAAGCAGAAAATAATAAAATACATTTATAACATTATAAATAATAAAATACATTCATAACATTATAAATAATAAAATACATTTATAACATTATAAATAATAAAATACATTTATAACATTATAAATAATAAAATACATTTATAACATTATAAATAATAAAATACATTTATAACATAATAAATAATAAAATACATTTATAACATTATAAATAATAAAATACATTTATAACATTATAAATAATAAAATACATTTATAACATTATAAATAATAAAATACATTTATAACATTATAAATAATAAAACACATTTATAACATTATAAATAATAAAATACATTTATAACATTATAAATAATAAAATACATTCATAACATTATAAATAATAAAATACATTTATAACATTATAAATAATAAAATACATTTATAACATTATAAATAATAAAATACATTTATAACATTATAAATAATAAAATACATTTATAACATTATAAATAATAAAATACATTTATAACATTATAAATAATAAAATACATTTATAACATTATAAATAATAAAATACATTTATAACATTATAAATAATAAAATACATTTATAACATTATAAATAATAAAATACATTTATAACATTATAAATAATAAAATACATTCATAACATTATAAATAATAAAATACATTTATAACATTATAAATAATAAAATACATTCATAACATTATAAATAATAAAATACATTTATAACATTATAAATAATAAAATACATTTATAACATAAATAATAAAATACATTTATAACATTATAAATAATAAAATACATTTATAACATTATAAATAATAAAATACATTTATAACATAATAAATAATAAAATACATTTATAACATTATAAATAATAAAATACATTTATAACATTATAAATAATAAAACACATTTATAACATTATAAATAATAAAATACATTTATAACATTATAAATAATAAAACACATTTATAACATTATAAATAATAAAATACATTTATAACATTATAAATAATAAAATACATTTATAACATTATAAATAATAAAATACATTTATAACATTATAAATAATAAAATACATTTATAACATTATAAATAATAAACTACATTTATAACATTATAAATAATAAAATACATTTATAACATTATAAATAATAAAATACATTTATAACATTATAAATAATAAAATACATTTATAACATTATAAATAATAAAATACATTTATAACATTATAAATAATAAAATACATTTATAACATTATAAATAATAAAATACATTTATAACATTATAAATAATAAAATACATTTATAACATTATAAATAATAAAATACATTTATAACATTATAAATAATAAAATACATTTATAACATTATAAATAATAAAATACATTTATAACATTATAAATAATAAAATACATTCATAACATTATAAATAATAAAATACATTTATAACATTATAAATAATAAAATACATTCATAACATTATAAATAATAAAATACATTTATAACATTATAAATAATAAAATACATTTATAACATAAATAATAAAATACATTTATAACATTATAAATAATAAAATACATTTATAACATTATAAATAATAAAATACATTTATAACATAATAAATAATAAAATACATTTATAACATTATAAATAATAAAATACATTTATAACATTATAAATAATAAAACACATTTATAACATTATAAATAATAAAATACATTTATAACATTATAAATAATAAAACACATTTATAACATTATAAATAATAAAACACATTTATAACATTATAAATAATAAAATACATTTATAACATTATAAATAATCAAAAACATTTATAACATTATAAATAATAAAATACATTTATACCATTATAAATAATAAAATATATTTATAACATTATAAATAATCAAAAACATTTATAACATTATAAATAATAAAATACATTTATAACATTATAAATAATAAAATACATTTATAACATTATAAATAATAAATACATTTATAACATTATAAATAATAAAACACATTTATAACATTATAAATAATAAAATACATTTATAACATTATAAATAATAAAATACATTTATAACATTATAAATAATAAAATACATTTATAACATTATAAATAATAAACTACATTTATAACATTAGAAATAATAAAATACATTTATAACATTATAAATAATAAAATACATTTATAACATTATAAATAATAAAATACATTTATAACATTATAAATAATAAAATACATTTATAACATTATAAATAATAAAATACATTTATAACATAAATAATAAAATACATTTATAACATTATAAATAATAAAATACATTTATAACATTATAAATAATAAAATACATTTATAACATAATAAATAATAAAATACATTTATAACATTATAAATAATAAAATACATTTATAACATTATAAATAATAAAACACATTTATAACATTATAAATAATAAAATACATTTATAACATTATAAATAATAAAACACATTTATAACATTATAAATAATAAAATACATTTATAACATTATAAATAATAAAACACATTTATAACATTATAAATAATAAAATACATTTATAACATTATAAATAATAAAACACATTTATAACATTATAAATAATAAAACACATTTATAACATTATAAATAATAAAATACATTTATAACATTATAAATAATCAAAAACATTTATAACATTATAAATAATAAAATACATTTATAACATTATAAATAATAAAATATATTTATAACATTATAAATAATCAAAAACATTTATAACATTATAAATAATAAAATACATTTATAACATTATAAATAATAAAATACATTTATAACATTATAAATAATAAATACATTTATAACATTATAAATAATAAAACACATTTATAACATTAGAAATAATAAAATACATTTATAACATTATAAATAATAAAATACATTTATAGCATTATAAATAATAAAATACATTTATAACATTATAAATAATAAACTACATTTATAACATTAGAAATAATAAAATACATTTATAACATTATAAATAATAAAATACATTTATAACATTATAAATAATAAAATACATTTATAACATTATAAATAATAAAATACATTTATAACATTATAAATAATAAAATACATTTATAACATTATAAATAATAAAGATTGTTAGTAAATGTTAAACTGAGATCCGATGCTAAAGTCCTGTAACGTGATTCATCCTGCATTCATCATTTCCTGCTCACACTGATCTGCATGAGCACAATACAAGCTTTCACTGTATGATGCTTCATCCCAGGTGCCTCTGATTCTATTCAATACAAATATCTTACTGAGTTCATCTTTATCTTCAGCTTCTTCCTTCTTCACAGGCTTCATCTGGAAACCTCCACACTGTTGATCCTCTGAGGTGAGATGTTCCTCAGAGGTGAGATGTTCCACAGGGATTGAGGTTCCTTCACCTGAAATTTCTTTGTTTTGTGAAGAAAAAAATAAGGTTGTTATTGTTGGTAGTAACAACCAACTTCTTTATTAAGCACTTAAGTTAGAATTAACAGACACATACTTCTACACTATCTGTCAAAAAAAGACGACCTATAAACCTTTGTTCAAACAGGGTTTCAGCAGATTTAATAATAAGGCAGACCAGTCCAGTACCTGTACCCTCTTCTTCTGCAGCCACGCCTTTGTAATGTGTGCAGCAGGTGGTTTTGCATCGTCTTGTTAAAAAATGCTGGACGTCCCTGGAAAAGACGACGTCTTGAAGGCAGCACATGTTGCTGATAACAGTCTGGATCTTTTTCGTCTTTGGTCCAGATCACACACCGTCCAATTTTTCCATAAAAAGACCTGAAATGCTGATTCATCTGACCACATTACACGTTTCCACCCTTGGGCAAGATGGCGGCACGTGTACCTCAGCCTCTCACCAGGATTAGCGATCTAGTGTTTGTTTACTTGGTAATTTACTGCGTTTTCACTCGAATCACTCATGTGAACTGCACATACGACAGACAGACGCTGATGGACATTCATTTATACCGCTCAAACGTTGTTTTGGACCGTCCATTCAAATTTAACCAGCTACTTCCAGAGGTCAGCAGAACACCGTGCCCAAGTGAGCTGTTCATCCCAACAGGAAGAGCCCGGCGCCGAGACCATGAACAAAACACGGGTAAACATGGAGGTTTGCATCCACACGAGCCAGCGCTACCCAGTATCTTCCTGTCCAATATGTGGTGACAAACTAAAAATCTGGACCCTGACACAGAAGAGGCTCATGGACTAGAACGCCATTTTTTCGGAAACATGGCTAAACCACAGCGAGGTGGAACTGATGAGACTTGCTCCCCGATGAGCTCAATAACTTCTACACTTGCTTTGATCAGAGTAACAACATTGTGGTTGCCTTCAAGACAGATCTTCCTCCAGATGAGCAGCCAATCACACTCACCACCAAGGCATCAGTGCATCACTCTGTAACTGTAACCCTGCTAAACTCTTCCGAGCTCTTCACTTCCAGCGCCGCAACGAGTGGCAGCCTTCCTGGTAGCTCTGTGTTTGCGTTGCCTATTACGGCATTTTTTCTTTCCTTTTCTGTTATATAGTGTATGTTTAGTGTGTATTTTGTGTATTTTCGTATATCCAATGGATATGGAGTCTTTTTATACGCAAGAGAGTGGCAAATACTTTCGAGGGACGAGCTGCTCGCTCTAAGAACAATGGGGCACGCCGGCACAATGCATCCCATTCCGGAGGAACTAAAGCGCAAACACAGGGGGAAGCAGAGCTGGTGCTAAGCTAAAGGCTAAGCGGTTGGAGAAATGCTGGAGATTTAAGCCATCTGTTCCTTCAGTGGTGATGGAAAATGTAAACCCGCTAGTTAATAAGACCGACGAGCTAGCAGCGCTGGTTAGTAATTAGAAAATATACCGCGAGTGCAGTTTTTTCTGTTTCACGGAAACGTGGTAACTGGCAACATTCCCGATGCTAATGTAAACATTCCTGGATTTACGACAGTGAAAGCGGACAGGGACGCTAAGCTCACCGGCAAAAGGAAAGGAGGAGGACTCGTTCTTTTTGTAAACAACAGATGGTGCAACCCTGGACATGTAACAGTGAAGGAGGTGATCTGCTGTCGGGACATGGAACTGCTAGCGGCGAGTCTGCGACCCTATTACATGCCTAGGGAGTTCTCCCACGCCATTGCTGTGTGTGTTAACATTCCACCACAGGCTGACGCTGAGACTGCGTGTGACGTCACGTACGCAACCATCGCGAGACTACAGACACAGCACCCGGATACTGTCATTGTTATATCTGGAGATTTCAACTATACTACACTGGCTTCTACATTAACTGTGTTTCATCAGTATGTGGACTGCCCTACAAGAAAAAACAGGACAATTGATCTTTTTTATGCCAATGTAAAAGAAGCATACACCACCACACCACTGCCCCCACTGGGAAAATCAGACCATAACCAAGCCACAGTAAGACCATGGAGTGTCTGCTACCCCACCTCCTCAGACCCCAAGTACAACACACTGTAGATCGACTACAGTTTGCCTACCTGGAAAAGGTGGGGGTTAAGGATGCCATCACCTTCTCCACAGAGCCCACTCTCATCTGGACAAGGGATGCAGCGCTGTAAGAATCATGTTTTTTTACTTTTTCAGCGCCTTTAACACCATACAGCCTCTCTTACTCAAAGACAAGCTGACTGGAATGCAAGTGGACCCACACCTTGTAACCTGGATCACTGACTACCTCACTAACACACCACAATATGTTAGACTGAAGGACTGTACATCAGAGTCAGTGGTCAGCAGCACAGGAGTACCACAGGGGACTGTACTTTCCCCCTTCCTCTTCACACTCTACACATGGGACTTCAGCTACAACTCTTGAGACCTGCCACATGCAAAAGTTTTCAGATGACACAGCTATTGTGGGATGTGTCAGGGATGGCCAGGAAGAGGAGTACAGGAACCTGGTGAAAGACTTTGCTGTGTGGTGCAGAGTGAACCATTTGCAGCTAAATGCATCCAAGACAAAGGAGATGGTAGTGGACTTTAGTAGGTCAGGGCAACCCTTACAGCCAATGTTAATCGAGGGGAGTGATGTGGAGGTGGTCAAGACCTACAAATTCCTAGGGGTGCATCTGGATGACAAACTGGACTGGTCAGCCAACACGGACATCTTGTACAGGAAAGGACAGAGCCGGCTCTACTTCCTAAGAAGGCTGAGGTCCTTTAACATCTGCAGGAAACTTCTCCACATGTTTGATCAGTCTGTGGTTGCTAGTAGGGATGCATCGATACCATTTTTTCCCAACCGAGTACGAGTACGAGTACAAGTACATGTATTTTTGTACTCGCCGATACCGATACCTATTTAGAATGATGCAATCTGGAGCATTATGGGATAGTGTAGTTTTTAGTGTAAAATAGTGCAGTGGAACAGTTGCTTCGGTTGCCATCACTAATTGTAAAAAAAAAAAAAAAACACCGCACAGACATCATTGAGAAAGCTTCTGACAAGCTAACGTAAACGTTCATTAATAAACGCACGTAATTAACGTTGTGCACATCATACATGCGATGCGATTCTGCTGATTGAAATATTTACTTTAAAAAGATAATACAGTCCGTGGTTCACTTCGGTAAATCGTAAACGACTCTGAGTCGGCTCCCGCTCTGTGGTAATAACCAGTATAATTAAGCCTGAGCTTTATAATGTAAGCGAGTCACACAGAATGTTCTGTAGTAGTTGGTGTTTATTTACAACCGCATCATTTATTATAATAGTAAACACGGAGAGATGACTGAGAAACTTACGCTGTGCTTAAAATGAGTCGACTCCTGAATCACTTGTATCGACACTGTGAACAGAGTATTGAACACAAACACGTCCTATAACAGCGGTCGCTGCTTTTGTAACCGGTTATCTTCACTGTTAGCTCTATTTTAAGGTTTTTTTTGTCAAACGAAACTAAATAACATTAAACGTGCGTGTGAGCGTGGTCAGTGAGAATAATTCAATATGTCTCCCGTGGGTGAAAAATGAATTGCTTTAGTTTTAGAAGGGAAAAAATCTGTAATGTCGCGCCAACGTGCAGCAACGTGCAATAGGCACAAGGTATCGGATGTTTAGTATCGGAGCCTCGTTTGCGCGTACGAGTTAATGAGCGCGGTATCGGGCTAATACCCGATACTAGTATCGGTACTCATGCATCTCTAGTTGCTAGTGTCCTTTTCTATGCTGTGCTGTGCTGGGGAGGCAGTATTAAGAAGGAAGGACGAAGCACGGCTGGACAAACTGATCAGCCGTGCTGGGGCAGTGGTCGGCATAGACCTGGAATCTCTGGTGACCATAATGGACAATGTGAACCACCCCCTGCACACTGTTATTATAAAACAGAGGAGTATGTTCAGTGACCGACTGCTGTCACTGAGCTGCTCCATGGACAGATTATGAAGGTCATTCGTCCCCAGAGCCATTAGGCACTCGTGGACAACGGGTGATCACTAAGGACTGAGCGTATATACATGTATATATGTGTACTTAAGTATATTCATACACATGCATATGTATGCTAATGTACATATAGTTATGGCTATATTGGTCCAATCCTATGTGCAATACTTGTCACTCATCACTTTATATTTAATATTTAATCTATATTTATTCTGTACCATGTACTGTATACTTGGAACTGCACCTTCCTGCACTTTTAATTCCATTCCATTTGTTTATTTTGTTATTTACACTCAATCCATTCTCATCATTAATAACTGCTCTGTAGCTATGCAACATACAGTGTATCACAAAAGTGAGTACACCCCTCACATTTCTGCAAATATTTCATTATATCTTTTCATGGGACAACACTATAGACATGAAACTTGGATATAACTTAGAGTAGTCAGTGTACAGCTTGTATAGCAGTGTAGATTTACTGTCTTCTGAAAATAACTCAACACACAGCCATTAATGTCTAAATAGCTGCAACAAAAGTGAATACACCCCACAGTGAACATGTCCAAATTGTGCCCAAATGTGTCGTTGTCCCTCCCTGGTGTCATGTGTCAAGGTCCCAGGTGTAAATGGGGAGCAGGGCTGTTAAATTTGGTGTTTTGGGTACAATTCTCTCATACTGGCCACTGGATATTCAACATGGCACCTCATGGCAAAGAACTCTCTGAGGATGTGAGAAATAGAATTGTTGCTCTCCACAAAGATGGCCTGGGCTATAAGAAGATTGCTAACACCCTGAAACTGAGCTACAGCATGGTGGCCAAGGTCATACAGTGGTTTTCCAGGACAGGTTCCACTCGGAACAGGCTTCGCCAGGGTCGACCAAAGAAGTCGAGTCCACGTGTTCGGCGTCATATCCAGAGGTTGGCTTTAAAAAATAGACACATGAGTGCTGCCAGCATTGCTGCAGAGGTTGAAGACGTGGGAGGTCAGCCTGTCAGTGCTCAGACCATACGCCGCACACTGCATCGACTCGGTCTGCATGGTCGTCATCCCAGAAGGAAGCTGACGCACAAGAAAGCCAGCAAACAGTTTGCTGAAGACAAGCAGTCCAAGAACATGGATTACTGGAATGCCCTGTGGTCTGACGAGACCAAGATAAACTTGTTTGGCTCAGATGGTGTCCAGCATGTGTGGCGGCGCCCTGGTGAGAAGTACCAAGACAACTGTATCTTGCCTGCAGTCAAGCATGGTGGTGGTAGCATCATGGTCTTGGGCTGCATGAGTGTTGCTGGCACTGGGGAGCTGCAGTTCATTGAGGAAAACATGAATTCCAACATGTACTGTGACATTCTGAAACAGAGCATGATCCCCTCCCTTCGAAAACTGGGCCTCATGGCAGTTTTCCAACAGGATAACGACCCCAAACACAACCTCCAAGATGACAACTGCCTTGCTGAGGAAGCTGAAGGTAAAGGTGATGGACTAAACCCAATTGAGCACCTGTGGCGCATCCTCAAGTGGAAGGTGGAGGAGTTCAAGGTGTCTAACATCCACCAGCTCCGTGATGTCATCATGGAGGAGTGGAAGAGGATTCCAGTAGCAACCTGTGCAGCTCTGGTGAATTCCATGCCCAGGAGGGTTAAGGCAGTGCTGGATAATAATGGTGGTCACACAAAATATTGACACTTTGGGCACAATTTGGACATGTTCACTGTGGGGTGTACTCACTTATGTTGCAGCTATTTAGACATTAATGGCTGTGTGTTGAGTTATTTTCAGAAGACAGTAAATCTACACTGCTATACAAGTTGTACACTGACTACTCTAAGTTATATCCAAGTTTTATTTCTATAGTGTTGTCCCATGAAAAGATATAATAAAATATTTGCAGAAATGTGAGGGGTGTACTCACTTTTGTGATACACTGTATGTAAAACTCAGGTTACATTCAATCTGTGAAAGTGTTTGTACTTTTGCGAATTTATATTGTTTTTCTTTATTGTTTTTATTATTTTTTTTCTTTATAGTGTGTATTTGATTTGATTTGATGTACAATGCTACTGGGACTCTAATTTCCTTCGGGATTAATAAAGTACCTACCTACCTACCTACCTACCTACCTACCTACCTACCTACCCACCCACCCACCCACCCACCTACTACCTACCTACCTACCTACCTACCTACCTACCTACCTACCTACCCACCCACCCACCTACCTACCTACCTACCTACCTACCCACCCACCCACCCACCCACCTACCTACTACCTACCTACCTACCTACCTACCTACCTACCTACTACCTACCTACCTACCTACCTACCTACCTACCTACCTATCAATCATTCAGCCACTTTTATTCACCTCACATTACTCTGTAATTATATACTAGTCTATGCAGTGTACAGTCAGCATTATCTGTTTAATATTCTTTATCTTCTGTCTCCTCATTTCACTCACCTGCTCACTTATGCACTAAAATCTACAATCTAAACACTAGATCACAAAAATATTACAAGTAATTCAGACACGACCAAATTAGGAGAAATTATTTTGCTCAAATTATAAAAATATCTTACTGAGTTCATCTTTATCTTCAGGTTCTTCCTTCTTCACAGGCTTCATCTGGAAACCTCCACACTGTTGGTCCTCTGAGAAGAGCAGTTCCACAGAAGGGACGAGTTCCGGAGGGATTAAAGTTACTTCACCTGAAATTCATCAATATGAGAAGAAGAAACTCAACAACTGGAGGAAACTGAAGGTTGTGGGTTTGATTTTCTAATCACAAATAAATCCTAGTTAGATTTAAAACTTAAATCCAGACTGAAGTGTATCAGCACAGGACAGTACGATACAGTACAGGTTCTAATCCCACTATCCACATTCTCTTATTATTTCAACTGATTAGTGACTCCAGTACTAACTGTACTGTACTGTACTGTACTGTACCACACTGTCTGGTGGAAAAGTGGCATCATGCTCCACATTTACTTACACAAGAAATCATCATCATCATCTTCATCCTTTTTTATTAGTTTCTTTTGGAATCCTTCATGTTGTAGATCCACAGGGGCGACGTGTCCCTCTTCTGCTGACTGCATTATTAAAGATCTAACATACAGATAAATAAATAAATGTTCTTTATTTATCATTAATGGGAAATTTAGGGAAATTCTGTTAGACTATTGTAACTGGCTGTTGTTATTGTTATGAACTGAAGCTACTGTGGCACCAGGCAGCATCGAGAGTACCTGTTGAGTTCAGTACCTGTAAAGGTTTCTTCCTTGTAATAATTTTTAAGGTTTTGTCGGTCCTGGTCCTTTCTTCATCAAGCTAGTACACAATTAAAGACGCTCGCTTACACTTTTCACCTGACTGTGACTATAAAACTGTACAAGTTCACCTGTAAACAAAGTTCACCTGTAAACAAAGTTCACCTGTAAACAAAGTTATACTATAAACAAAGTTAAAAATATGATGTTTGTGTAAAAATGTGAGATTTAATAATGAAGAAACTTGTTTTGCTCAATTGATTCATTTTGATGGATCGGTTCAAATGAATCGGTTCATCAGTACTGAATCATGTGTGATGCTAACAGTAAGCGGAGAAGATAATAGTTTGTGTGTTTAAATGAAACTGGAGTTAAAGCTCCTCAAATCCTCACAGTGATGTTTTATTATGAACTCTAGTTTTATTATTAATTAGAATGTAGTTATAATTAAATATAAGGGTTATAATTAAATACATATTTTACTTACAGATGAGGCTCTACAGTACAAACACAGCAGCTTCTTGTTCTTCTGATGATGTTTAATGGCGGTTGGCAGAACAACTTAAGACGCACCAGCGCCACCAACTGGACTGGAGTTGAACAGCAGCTCAGCAGTAATAAACCTCCATTAGCCCTGTATCTCTCAGGTAGCGTTATGCCTAGTTCACACTACACGATTCTTGCCCTGATTTTCGCTCGGCGACTGGTTGGCGCTAGATTTGCCGACCCGGGAGCAACTCGGCTCACTATAGAACAATCCATACTGTTCGTGTTGCCAAATCCACTCAGATTCATTTATTTTTTTTCTCCTTGATTTTACGCTGCACATCAGCACACAAACACTTTGATCGCTTGCTACTTGCTGACGTGCATTTTTGGACGTGGTATCATTAAACCCCCTCGTCACTTCTCACGTGTGTTTTTGGAAAAATAGTTTGGGACACCAGAGAAGATCGCCTGTGATTCCAGTCGGTGATAGATGGTGTAGTGTGTGACCCCCTATCACCGATCAGTTGTGTAGTGTGAAATACACACCGACTGAAAGACTCCCGATTACAAGAGATCCAGTGTGAACTGTACAGCGACCCGGCAAATCAGAAAGTCGTGTAGTGTGAACTTGGCATTAGAGAGGACTACAGTCAGTCCCAGATGTTCATCCAAGCAGTTTCTCTAATGTCATTATTTGTTTTGCAACATGCTTCTCTAACTCTGTTCTTTCTTTATTATGCCTTTTGAAATCTATTAATATGGGTTTGATTATTTCTTGTGCATTACATTGTTTACAGACTGTGTATTGGAACATCAGAATCAGAATCAGCTTTATTCGCCAAGTATGTTTACACACACAAGGAATTTGTTTCCGGCTGTTGTTAGCTCTCTACAATTATCAAACAATACAATATACAATAGTATACAGTGGGGCCAAAAAGTATTTAGTCAGCCACTGATTGTGCAGGTTCTTCTACTTAGAAAGATGAGAGAGGTCTGTAATTTTCATCATAGCTACACTTCAACTATGAGAGACAAAATGAGAAAAAAAATCCAGGAAATCACATTGTAGGATTTTTAAAGAATTTATTTGTAAATTATGGTGGAAAATAAGTATTTGGTCACCCACAAACAAGCAAGACTTCTGGCTCTCACAGACCTGTAACTTCTTCTTTAAGAAGCTCTTCTGTCCTCCACTCGTTACCTGTATTAATGGCACCTGTTTGACCTCGTTATCTGTATAAAAGACACCTGTCCACAGCCTCAAACAGTCAGACTCCAAACTCAACCATGGCCAAGACCAAAGAGCTGTCGAAGGACACCAGGAAGAAAATTGTAGACCTGCACCAGGCTGGGAAGAGTGAATCTACAATAGGCAAGCAGGTTGGTGTGAATAAATCAATTGTGGGAGCAATTGTAAGAAAATGGAAGACATACAAGAACATTGACAATCTCCCTCGATCTGGGGCCCCACGCAGGATCTCATCCCGTGGGGTCAAAATGATCATGAGAACGGTGAGCAAAAATCCCAGAACTACACGGAGGGACCTGATGAATTACCTGCAGAGAGCTGGGACCAAAGTAACAAGGCTACCATCAGTAAAACACTACGCCGAGAGGGACTCAAATCCTGCAGTGCCAGGCGTGTCCCCCTGCTTAAGCCAGTACATGTCCAGGCCCGTCTGAAGTTTGCCAGAGAGCATATGGATGATCCAGAAGAGGATTGAGAGAATATCATGTGGTCAGATGAAACCAAAATGGAACTTTTTGGTAAAAACTCAACTCGTCGTGTTTGGAGGAAGAAGAATGCTAAGTTGCATCCCAAGAACACCATACCTACTGTGAAGCATGGGGGTGGAAACATCATGCTTTGGGGCTGTTTTTCTGCAAAGGGGACAGAACGACTGACCCGTGTTAAGGGAAGAATTAACGGGGCCATGTATCATGAGATTTTTAGCCAAAACCTCCTTCCATCAGTGAGAGCATTGAAGATGGAACGTGGCTGGGTCTTCCAGCATGACAATGATCCCAAACACACCACTCGGGCAATGAAGGAGTGGCTCCGTAAAAAGCATTTCAAGGTCCTGGAGTGGCCTAGCCAGTCTCCAGACCTCAACCCCATAGAAAATTTGTGGAGGGAGTTGAAAGTCTGTGTTGCCCAGCGACAGTCCCAAAACATCACTGCTCTAGAGGAGATCTGCATGGAGGAATGGGCCAAAATAGCAGCTACAGTGTGTGCAAACCTGGTGAAGACTTACAGGAAACGTTTGACCTCTGTCATTGCCAACAAAGGTTATGTTACAAAGTATTGAGTTCTTCTTCTTCTTCTGGCGTATGTCCTTAGACCTTCAGCTCCGTTGTTGCTAGCCAGTCTAGTGTTTTGTCATCCAGATCCATTAACCCACGAGCGCCATTCGGTGGCCGGAATTTGGGGCAGCTGGTCATCACATGTTCCACTGTCTGTAATGGGTCCCCACATTCACAGTGGGCACTGTCCGCAAGACCCCATTTCTGCATCGCTGCTCCAAAGCGTCCCACCCCTGTCCTCAGGCGATTAAGGGTTGTCCACTCCTTACGGGTGAGGTGCTGGCCAGGAACATCTGTTGGATCTTTAATATAGTGATGAAGCATAGATGGCCCTGCTGCCTTCCACTGGTCCCTCCATCTTGCCGTCACCCAGGAAGCCTTGGAGATGTAAACTGGTGTTATGCGGAGCAGTTCCTGGGCATGTGTGGCAAAGGGGTGTCGGGACTTGAGGCGCATGCGCTGTGGTGTCTCTGTGATGATCTTGTGGAGGAGGTGTGATTCGCTCATCTGTGCCTTCCGAGCGAGGGCCAACATGGCCGCTTCTCGTCTGACCTCTGCCGGGGCTATTCCAGCGAGGACAGGCAGTTGATAGGTTGGGGTGGCTCGTAGGCATCCAGAGACAGTCCGCAGGGCAGTGTTGAGGGCCACATCCAGCTTCTTTACATGGGGGCTACGGCACCAGACCGGGGCACAATACTCAGCGGTGGGGAACACCAGTGCCTCAGTGGAGATGCGCAGTGTCTTTGTGCTGGCTCCCCATGTAGTGCCAGCGAGACAGCGTATCAGTGCAGCACGGGCAGTGGTCTTTGCCTTGACACTCTCCAGGTGTTGTTTAAAGGACAGAGCTCTGTCTAGCTTCACACCGAGGTACGTCGGGGAGGGCTGGGACTGTAGCCGGACATTGTCAACCATGATGTTGATCTCGCGGGTTGCTTCCTTGTTGTATAGGTGGAACATTGTTGCTACAGTCTTATCGGCACTGAGCTTGAGGCGCCAGTTCTTCAGGTAAGAGGACAAGATGGCCATGTCCTTGGAGAGGCCCTCCTCTACTGCTTCCCAGGATGGCTTGCTGAGTAAGATGGCCAGATCGTCTGCGTAGCTGTACTTCCGAGATGTTGTTATGGGTAGATCGTGGATATAGATGTTGAACAGCATTGGTGCCAGCACTGAACCCTGTGGGACGCCGTTCCTGAGCTTTTTCACCCTGCTGCTTTGACCGTTGCTGGTATATAGCCGGAAGCTGCGGTTGCTCAGCATCTCCATAATGAAGCTCACCATGTGCTTGTCTGGGATGGTATCCAGAAGCTTCATATGTAGCCCACGCAGCCAGACAGTGTCGTAGGCAGCTGTGAGATCCAGGAAGATGGCCCCAGCTTTCTCACCTGCCTGGAAACTGTTCTCTATGTCGTGGCACAGGAGGGTCACCTGGTCTGTTGTAGATCTGCCACTTCGAAAGCCAGCTTGTTCGTCGGGCAGCTGTGGGTCAATCACTTGGGTTAGGCGTGCCAGGATGAGACGTTCGAGGAGCTTGTATGGTACACACAGCAGTGAGATGGGCCGGTATCCTTTGGGGTCATCGCTTGGCTTGTTCGGCTTTGGCAGGGCTATCACCTTCGCACGACGCCAGATTTTAGGCAGCTTTAAATACTGAAGGCATACAGAGAAGAAGGAACGGAGCCAGTCAGTTACCTTCTTGCCTTGGTGTTTTATGTATTCGGGGTGGATGCCGTCTATGCCTGGTGCCTTGCCAGTCTTCAGGCATTGAATTGCCAGTTCAAGTTCTTGCGTCGTGAAGTTAGTAGATAGGTCGGAATCACACCCTGGGGCCCTAAGCAGCTCATGGACTCTTGCTGATATCTGTCGAGCGGAGTCCTTGTCTGCATTGGGGAAGCGGCCATTACTCAGCAGGAGTGACGCGATGGAGTTTGCAGTGATGGGACATTGTGCCGAAGTTGTTGACCTACCGGTCAGCTTGTTCAGGGTCTGCCACCCCCGTCGGCTGGAGTGTGTGAAGTTAATTGACTCCACAGTCTCAGTCCAGCGTTGCCTACGCTTCTCGGTTAACCTACAAAATAAATCATCTGCTGCTTTGTCCCTGTCTTCCCTGGTCTGCGATTCTGTATGGGCATGCAGTAGGTTTTCACATTCTTTGTCCCAGCAGGGAACATAGGCCTTACGCACACCACGGGGGATGTTATTCTTGGCAGCGGCCAGCAGCATCTTGCAGTACGAGTCGTAGGCATCGTTTAGGTTGTAAGGGCACGGGGGTAGTAGACTGGCAACTGCCTTGCTGACTTGTTTGGTGAAGCCTGCCCAGTTTGCTTTCCGAAAGTTCCACCTCTTGACATCCTTCCCTTGCACAGGCTGGACCAGAGATGGAATAGCGATAAGCGACGGTCGATGGTGTGATCGTGGAAACATGTCCAGGGTGCGTCTTACCGGGAGTGGCTGGTTACTATGCCATTTTGCAAATGCCAGGTCTGGATTGGTGGTACTGTTCCATCGGGCAGAGTAGAATGTACATGGCTCCTTTGGGTCATATAACAGTGTTGCATCTACAGTCGATGCCCAATTTACCAGAGCGTCACCATCGTTGTTGGAGCTGCTGTATCCCCAGTCTGTGTGGTGACTATTAAAGTCACCAGCATACACAGCAGGGGCTGGGACATCTGGCAGAGACGATGGGACCAGTCTGCTGGATGGTGGTTTGTAGATGTTGACGATGGTGATGTCATGCACTTTCGTTGTTAACCATTCTATCTCTGCACCCTCCAGAGATTGTCCAGCAGCTGACCAGGCAATATCTTTGCGGACAAATGTGGCAATGCCGTGATGTTTACTGGCGATGTGACTGGCCAAGGTGTACCCAGAAACCCTCAGGATGTTCTTGTTTTCCATATGGGTCTCCTGTAGGGTGATCACTGTCACATTACTTTGGATGGCTATTTGCTCAAGGACGTCGATCTTGTTAGTGGTAAGACCTTCAATGTTGAGCTGGAGAAGTGCTAGCACTGGGGCTGTGGTCAGTGGACGATGTGAAGACATTTGTTTCGCTTGAAGGGCATGCAACCTTGCAACTACTCTTCAGCTACTTGCGGGGGAGGCCACGTGGAGGCTGTCTTCTTCTCCCCCAAGTATTGAGTTGAACTTTTGTTATTGACAAAATACTTATTTTCCACCATAATTTACAAATAAATTCTTTAAAAATCCTACAATGTGATTTCCTGGATTTTTTTTTTCTCATTTTGTCTCTCATAGTTGAAGTGTAGCTATGATGAAAATTACAGACCTCTCTCATCTTTCTAAGTAGGAGAACTTGCACAAAAAGTGGCTGACTAAATACTTTTTGGCCCCACTGTATTTTGTCAAGGGATCTTAAGGAAAGTTCATCTCCTGCATGCCACACATCTCTAAGTGAGTGCGCTGGTGGGTTTTGAAAACACTCCGATAATTAAAAATTTTCCCACACTTTGAGCAATGATACGGTTTCTCTCCAGTGTGAATACACTGGTGTACTTTGAGAGTACTCTGTTGATTAAAACTCTTTCCACACTGTGAGCACTGATACGGTTTCTCTCCAGTGTGAATACGCTGGTGTACTTTGAGAGTACTCTGTTGATTAAAACTCTTCCCACACTGTGAACACTGATATGGTTTCTCTCCAGTGTGAATGCGCTGGTGTTTTTTCAGATCACTCTGTGTATTAACACTTTTTCCACACTGTGAGCACTGATAGGGTTTCTCTCCAGTGTAAATGCGCTGGTGTATTTTCAGATCATTCTGTTGATTATAACTCTTCCCACACTGTGAGCACTGATACGGTTTCTCTCCTGTGTGAATGCGCTGGTGTATTCTGAGCACACTCTGGGACCTAAAGCTCTTCCCACACTGTGAGCAGACGTTTCCTTCTTCCTGTGTGGGACTGAGAGAGGTGTTAATGCTGACAGTACCAGAGGACGTTTGCTGATTACTGGAGCTTCTGGTGGGCGTCAGATCCTCATGTTCAGTCTTAATCTTCACCAGCGCATCATCATATTTATCATGGTTGCAGCTCTTGATGTGATTGTGGAGGTGATTTTGGGTTGTAGAGGAACGTGGACACGAGGAGCAGGAGAAATCCTTGTTCAGTTCTGAAGCAGAAAATAATCAAATACATTTATAACATTATAAATAATAAAATACATTTAATAATAATAATAATACATTTTATTTATAATGCACTTTACATTTGAAAACAAATCTCAAAGTGCTACAGAAAAAGAGTAATATAAAACATGAAATATAAAACAAATATAAACATAGCATTATGAGACATACATCATAAAATCAGCGGTTATCTAACAGTCATAACATCTGTTAAAAAGAAACGTTTTTAGACCCTTTTTAAAACTCTCAATCGTCTGTGGTGCCCTCAGATGGTCAGGAAGGGCATTCCATAGACGAGGAGCAGCAGAACAGAAAGCCCGATCACCCATGGTACTTAGTTTAGTTCTGGGAATGTGAAGATTTGATTTTGCAGAGCGGAGGGATCGCGATGAAATTTTAGGGGTAAGAAGTTCTTTCATGTAGGGCGGTGCATTTCCATAGATGCACTGATATGTAAGGAGAGAAATTTTATATTCTATCCTTGCAGAGACAGGGAGCCAGTGGAGTGAAAGAAGGATAGGTGTAATGTGCTCGTGTTTCCGTACTCTCAGCAGGATCCGTGCAGCACTATTCTGCATATACTGTAATCTCTGGAGACTCTTGGTAGAAATCCCGATGAGAAGTGCATTGCAGTAATCCAGCCTGGAGGAAACAAAAGCGTGAACCAGCTTTTCAGCATCTGAGACGGTGATGGTAGGACGAAGTTTGGCAATGTTTCTGAGATGATGAAAGGAGGTCCTGCATAGATGTTTAATATTGGCTTCAAAAGTGAGTTGAGGGTCGAATTTTATGCCAAGATTGATAACCGTTGAAGAGGGAGAAATAGTATGACCAGCCAGTGTAATACTGGTTATACGGGATGACTGGGTCTGGAGTGAGGTGCCAACCAACATCACTTCAGTTTTTGCACTATTTAGCTGAAGAAAGTTGTGTTTCATCCACAAACTTATCTCCTCCAGGCAGGCAGAGAGTATTGAAAGAGATGCTGATGAAGATGATGATGCGGGAGCAGCAGAATGGAGGGAATTTGTGTCAATTTTCATGTAAAGTTGTATATCATCAGCGTAGCAGTGAAATGAAACTCCATAGCGCTTTATAATTTGGCCAAGGGGAAGCATGTATAGGGTGAAAAGGACGGGGCCCAGGACTGACCCCTGGGGGACTCCGCATGTCACAGCATATGACTGGGACCTTGCATTTCCAATAGAGATGTACTCTGTTCTGTCGGTAAGATAGGACTGAAACCAAGCCAGAGCAGCATCAGTGAGTCCAATGGTGTGGTATAACCGGCGTAAGAGCATACCATGGTCAATGGTGTCAAATGCTGCCGATAAATCCAGGAGGACAAGCAGAGAAGGTGAGCCAGCGTCAGCCATCATCAGAAGGTCATTGGTAACTTTAACCAAGGCCGTTTCTGTGCTATGAGCAGAGCGGAAACCAGACTGAAATTTTTCAAAAAGGTTGTTGTGTTTAAGATGATCCTGGAGATAAGTGTCAACTACTTTTTCCAATACCTTAGAGAGAAAAGGAAGATTGGAGATAGGCCTATAATTTGCCAAAACTTCAGGATCAAGTGCTGGTTTTTTTTAGAAGTGGTCTAATTATGGCAGTTTTAGAGAAGGTGGAACAAAGCCAGCTTGGAGGGAGTAATTTACTACAGTTGTAATCAGAGGACTTATAGTAACGGTGTGCTCTTTTACTAGAGCAGTAGGAAAGGGGTCCAGGGCACAGGTGGAGGATTTCATCTTCCTGATAATGTCTTCAATCTGTTGTTGTGAGACTTCTGGGAAACAGTTAAGGGGCTGGGAAACCTCTGCCTGTGTATAAAAAAGAGTCTGCACTTGTAGAGAGTTGGTACTAGAGAGATCAGAGCGGATTGAGTCAATTTTTGTTTTGAAATAAGTCATAAAGTTATTACAGCGCTCTTCTGTAGCTGTACTGATTAAGGGGACCTGTGGGTTGAGGAGATGATCGATAGTGGAGAATAACTGTTTAGAATTCCCTGGACTGTTGTTAATGATGCTTGAATAAAATTGTGAGCGAGCCTCTCTAAGGGACCTTGAGTATGCCTTCTGATGTTCCCGATAGGCCAACTTGTGGACGGTGAGACCGGAGGCTTTGTAGCAGCGCTCGAGGGCACGCCCAGCTGTCTTCATTTTCCGTAGTTCATTAGTGAACCAGGGGGCTGAGCAGGAGAAGGTGACTGTCTTGGTTTTAACAGGGGCATGGAGATCCAAAATGTTGCTTAGTGTTCTATTATAGAAATCCACTGCATCACTGACTGATGTAAAGTTTCCAGGAGGATTTGAATGAAGAAGATGCCGTAGATCAGCTGTCATGGTTTCTTGGTTAATATTTTTCAAATTCCTAAAACAAATTTGGCGTTTGGGCCTAAGGAGAGGTGCAAGAAATGGCAGATCCATAGACACCACCTTATGATCGGACACACCCAGATCATAAACAGATAGTTTGTTGACAGTGGCGGAACCAGTAATAACTAAATCAAGAGTGTGCCCCCTAGTATGCGTGGGGACATTAACAAGCTGCTTGAGATTAAAACAGTCAATTGTTTGCAGAAATTCAACTGCTGAGCAACAGGAGGGTGTGTCAACATGAATGTTAAAGTCCCCTAGTATTATAATGTTGGCAGAAGAAGTGCAGAATGATGAGAGAAGGTTGTACATCTCAGAGAAGAAAGAATGGTTATATTTAGGAGGTCGATAAATGAGCAAAATTGTCACAGGGAAAGGGGGTTTACATCTGAATGCCAAACATTCAAAAGAAGACAGCTCGGGTATAGGCAAAGTAAACAGATCCAAATCACTCCGGTAGATAACAGCCAGGCCACCACCACGACCAGTGCTCCGGGCTTTCTGAAGATAACAATAGCCAGGAGGACACGTCTCATTTAAAACAGAAAAAACCTCTGGTTGATGCCAGGTTTCTGTGAGACACATTAAATCCAGATATTTGTCCAGGATATGGTCGTGTATAAAATGAGATTTGTTTGTTAATGATTGTACATTAAACAGTTCAATTTTGAGTTTAGATGATGCAGTGAATCTCGGTATCGGTCGAAGCAGATGAAAATCCACGACGCGTTTCCCATCCCACTCCGTGGACAGCGTTGTCATGGAGACCACACCGCTACTAGTGTGCAAGGCAGCAGCGCTCTGATGACGTGTTTGCGGAGCGGCAGTGCGCACGGCTGACCAGAAGGATGGAATAGCGTTACCGTTTCGAAAATAAACAAGCTTTCTCCGGGAGCCCCTGTGAATATAACGAGGCCGGCGAAGGAGTCCAAGCTGTTTGATGACTAGAATACACGATGGAGTAGTGCAATTGTTGAACTTCATCAGCTGGTCAACGGAATAGTTCAACATTGTGCCGATTCCAGGAAAACTCATCCACCGTTCGCCACCAGCCGCAGACGCGATGCACAGTAGAAGGCACAAAAAGTATCAAAAGAACAAATAAAAGTATCAAAAGTAACATAAAAAGAAATAGAGTCACAGGAGTGTGGAAAAAAACTATGAAAATGAAAGAAAAAAACAATAAAAATACAATAAAATACGGTAACTGTAGCGGCAGCCAAATGCGCCAGCGTCCACCATCACCATGACAACCCAGAGAGAGGAGATCAGGATTAACCCTTATATTGTGTTAGAAAGCTGCCCACATCTTTAGTGTTAGCGGGTCAAATTTGACCCGATTTAAAACAGCCTCAAAAAATACTCAAAAACAATAGTTATCATCCAATTTTGTTTCTCACCTGATAGCTAACTTAGTTTGTATGTAAATCCATGTAAACACTGTTTTTAATTTTATTTTTTTGGCTCCATAAACTTTTCATCTCACAATATACCACTCATTTTCAATAAAAAAAACCTGTTTAAATACATTGTAGTGAATTTCCTATAGTGAAGAAACAATGTAAGGATATTATCTGAGTCTAACAGCCTAATATCAGAGCACACTGAGCAAATATTGTTTGTATTTTTTTTTTAATCTAAACATTATTATCTATAGTGACATCAGTGCTGCTACGGGTCAATTTTGACCCGTATAGATTTTTTCACTTTTTCATAAAACCAACTTTATTTTACTCAGAATAGCAGGTGTAAATTGAAAATTAAACTATAAATTGAACATAAAAACAATATTTTGTGTGTGTGCATGTGTGTGTGTGCATGTGTGTGTTGTTTACATGCATATATCACAGTATGTGATTGTTTTAGTGTGCTCCTTGCAGATGTGTTTCTTACATGTGTGGCAAGTGGTGCTAGTTTTTCTGTCCTTGTTGAAGGGGCAACACTGGCACCTCTATCTCTTGTTCCCCCTAGCATCGCCTGTCTGGTTCCATGTACAGGATGCTGGTGTGGGTGTAGCCTGAAGCTCTCTCACCAAATTGACAGAGGCTTGGGTTCGGGGCAGCCGCTGGCGTCTTTCAATGTGGGGATATACCAGAGTCCTCCCCAACTATTCCAGAAAAAGCCTCCTCTTGAAGGTTTTTCTGATGTTCCATCCAGGATTTATTTCCGTCCACACCACAAATGCATTGTATGCAGAAACACACAATATATTATAAAAGACTGCCATTGGCCACCTTTTTGTCTTTCGCTTGCATGTGTATGTGCCAGTGACCTAGTCCAGATTGTCAACTCCTCCTTTGTTTTTGTTATAATCCAGGATCATATCTGGCTTTTTGTCCTCCCTACTGCTCACAGCAGCATCCTTGTGGAGAGTGGACATCACAATGACATTTCTGGGGGTTTTTTGGACAGTTTGACACAATTGTGGTTCTCTCTAAGAATGCAAACTTCGAGGAGAGAGGTGCTCTGTCCTATGTTCCAAGAAGTGCAAGAGGAAGCTCAGGTTTGTTTTTCCTGACCGTTCCCACCATGGTCAGCTTCTTCTTCAGCAGTTCTTGGTCATAGGACGTGAAGAAATTATTACATGTTATATTGTGCCCCTGAAGACCATTTGTCATGTCTAGGACCACTTGCTTGTGTGTGTGTTTGTGTGTGTGTGTGTGTGTGTGTGTAACCCACACCTTTTATGTAATAGATGCAACAGCCAGTATTCTATGCCGGGTCATATTTGACCCATAACACCACAAATGTCACTTTTTTTATTAGAGACATTCAGAAGGAATAAAATTATGAAAATGTATTTTGTTGTGTTAAAATAGCTGTTTCTGAGGATATCATGAAATCTTGTTCCAATACTAAAAAGCAAAGGGTACTTTTTACATACCTGAACTTAAAAATGGGTCAAATTTGACCCAAACACAATATAAGGGTTAAAACAGCAGAATGGATGAATGGTGGTGTCAGCACTCACACTGCAGTCCAGTAGGGGCGCTAATGAACCTGAACGTTGTAGATCAACCAGCTCAATTCAGACAAGAAGAAGCTTCAGCAGCTGATGTGTTTGTACCAAAGTAAATCATCTGGTAAAATATTGATTTATTTTGTATTACACTTAAACAATTAGCTAAATTCTTGTTAATAATAAAACTAGACTTCATAATAAAATATTAATGTGAGGATTTGAGGAGATTTAACTTCTCATTTAAACACATAAACTGTTAGCGGCTAGCTGTCAGCATCCTACTTGATTCAGTACTGATGAACCGATCCAGCGAAGTGAATCAATTGATCTGAACTGATTCGGTTTATTCGTTATTAAACGTTAACATTTTTAAAAAAACGCGTCAAGTTCTTTGAGCTTTGTTTACATGTTTTTTATCCATTTATTTGTCAGGTGTTTAATAATGCAGTCAGTAGAAGAGGAACACGCCGCTCCTGTAGATCTACAACATGAAGGATTCCAGATGAACATAATAATAAAGGAGGAAGATGAAGATGGAAGTTACTTCTGTAAGTAAATATGGAACAATATGCCACTTTTCCACCAGACAGTGTGGTACAGTACAGTATAGTATGGTGCAGTGTGGTACAGTACAGTATAGTATGGTGCAGTGTGGTACAGTACAGTACAGTACAGTGTGGTACAGTATGGTACAGTACAGTATGGTACAGTACAGTGTGGTACAGTACAGTATAGTATGGTGCAGTGTGGTACAGTACAGTATAGTATGGTGCAGTGTGGTACAGTATGGTACAGTGCAGTGTGGTACAGTACAGTACAGTACAGTACAGTGTGGTACAGTATGGTACAGTACAGTATGGTACAGTACAGTGTTATACAGTACAGTGTGGTACAGAACAGTGTGGTACAGTACAGTGAGGTACAGTATGGTACAGTACAGTATAGTGTGGTACAGTACAGTATGGTACAGTGCAGTGTGGTACAGTACAGTATGGTACAGTGAGGTACAGTACAGTGTGGTACAGTATGGTACAGTACAGTATGGTACAGTACAGTGTAATACAGTACAGTGTAATACAGTACAGTGTGGTACAGTACAGTGTGATACAGTACAGTGTGGTACAGTACAGTGTAATACAGTACAGTGTGATACAGTACAGTGTGGTACAGTACAGTACAGTATGGTAAAGTACAGTATGGTACAGTACAGTATGGTACAGTACAGTGTAATACAGTACAGTGTGATACAGTACAGTATGGTACAGTACAGTATGGTACAGTACAGTATGGTACAGTACAGTGTAATACAGTACAGTGTAATACAGTACAGTGTGATACAGTACAGTGTGGTGCAGTACAGTATGGTACATTACAGTATGGTACAGTACAGTGTGGTACAGTACAGTGTGGTACAGTACAGTGAGGTACAGTACAGTATGGTACAGTACAGTGAGGTACAGTACAGTGAGGTACAGTACAGTATGGTACATTACATTATGGTACAGTACAGTGTGGTACAGTACAGTGAGGTACAGTACAGTATGGTACAGTACAGTGTGGTACAGTACAGTGAGGTACAGTACAGTATGGTACAGTACAGTGTGGTACAGTACAGTATGGTACAGTACACTATGGTGCAGTACAGTATGGTACAGTACAGTGAGGTACAGTACAGTATGGTACAGTACAGTGTGGTACAGTACAGTATGGTACAGTACAGTATGGTACAGTACAGTGTGGTACAGTACAGTGTGGTACAGTACAGTATGGTAAAGTACAGTATGGTACAGTACAGTATGGTACAGTACAGTATGGTACAGTACAGTGTGGTACAGTACAGTGTGGTACAGTACAGTATGGTACAGTACAGTATGGTACAGTACAGTGTGGTACAGTACAGTATGGTACATTACAGTATGGTACAGTACAGTATGGTACAGTACAGTATGGTACAGTACAGTGTAATACAGTACAGTGTGATACAGTACGGTATGGTACAGTACAGTGTGGTACAGTACAGTATGGTACAGTACAGTGTGGTACAGTACAGTATGGTACAGTACAGTGTGGTTAGTGTTGGAGTCACTAATCAGTAGAAATAATAAGAGAATGTGGATAGTGGGATTAGAACCTGCACTGTACCGTACTGTCCTGTACTGCTACACTCCAGTCTGGATTTAAGTTTTAATCTAACTAGGATTCATTTGTGATTGGAAAACCAAACCCACAACCTTCAGTTTCCTCCAGTTGTTGAGTTTCTTCTTCTTATATTGATGAATTTCAGGTGAAGTAACTTTAATCCCTCCGGAACTCGTCCCTTCTGTGGAGCTGCTCTTCTCAGAGGACCAACAGTGTGGAGGTTTCCAGATGAAGCCTGTGAAGAAGGAAGAAGCTGAAGATAAAGATGAACTCAGTAAGATATTTGTATTGAATAGAATCAGAGGCACCTGGGATGAAGCATCATACAGTGAAAGCTTGTATTGTGCTCATGCAGATCAGTGTGAGCAGGAAATGATGAATGCAGGATGAATCACGTTACAGGACTTTAGCATCGGATCTCAGTTTAACATTTACTAACAATCTTTATTATTTATAATGTTATAAATGTATTTTATTATTTATAATGTTATAAATGTATTTTATTATTTATAATGTTATAAATGTATTTTATTATTTATAATGTTATAAATGTATTTTATTATTTATAATGTTATAAATGTAGTTTATTATTTATAATGTTATAAATGTAGTTTATTATTTATAATGTTATAAATGTATTTTATTATTTATAATGTTATAAATGTATTTAATTATTTATAATGTTATAAACGTATTTTATTATTTATAATGTTATAAATGTAGTTTATTATTTATAATGTTATAAATGTATTTTATTATTTATAATGTTATAAATGTATTTTATTATTTATAATGTTATAAATGTATTTTATTATTTATAATGTTATAAATGTATTTAATTATTTATAATGTTATAAACGTATTTTATTATTTATAATGTTATAAATGTGTTTTATTATTTATAATGTTATAAATGTATTTTATTATTTATAATGTTATAAATGTAGTTTATTATTTATAATGTTATAAATGTATTTTATTATTTATAATGTTATAAATGTATTTTATTATTTATAATGTTATAAATGTATTTTATTATTTATAATGTTATAAATGTAGTTTATTATTTATAATGTTATAAATGTAGTTTATTATTTATAATGTTATAAATGTATTTTATTATTTATAATGTTATAAATGTATTTAATTATTTATAATGTTATAAACGTATTTTATTATTTATAATGTTATAAATGTAGTTTATTATTTATAATGTTATAAATGTATTTTATTATTTATAATGTTATAAATGTAGTTTATTATTTATAATGTTATAAATGTATTTTATTATTTATAATGTTATAAATGTATTTAATTATTTATAATGTTATAAACGTATTTTATTATTTATAATGTTATAAATGTGTTTTATTATTTATAATGTTATAAATGTATTTTATTATTTATAATGTTATAAATGTAGTTTATTATTTATAATGTTATAAATGTATTTTATTATTTATAATGTTATAAATGTATTTTATTATTTATAATGTTATAAATGTATTTTATTATTAATAATGTTATAAATGTATTTTATTATTTATAATGTTATAAATGTATTTTATTATTTATAATGTTATAAATGTATTTTATTATTTATAATGTTATAAATGTATTTTATTATTTATAATGTTATAAATGTATTTTATTATTAATAATGTTATAAATGTATTTTATTATTAATAATGTTATAAATGTATTTTATTATTTATAATGTTATAAATGTATTTTATTATTTATAATGTTATAAATGTATTTTAATATTTATAATGTTATAAATGTGTTTATTATTGATAATGTTATAAATGTATTTTATTATTTATAATGTTATAAATGTATTTTAATATTTATAATGTTATAAATGTATTTTATTATTTATAATGTTATAAATGTATTTTATTATTTATAATGTTATAAATGTAGTTTATTATTTATAATGTTATGAATGTAGTTTATTATTTATAATGTTATAAATGTATTTTATTATTTATAATGTTATAAATGTATTTTATTATTTATAATGTTATAAATGTATTTTATTATTAATAATGTTATAAATGTATTTTATTATTAATAATGTTATAAATGTATTTTATTATTTATAATGTTATAAATGTATTTTATTATTTATAATGTTATAAATGTATTTTAATATTTATAATGTTATAAATGTATTTTATTATTTATAATGTTATAAATGTATTTTATTATTTATAATGTTATAAATGTATTTTATTATTAATAATGTTATAAATGTATTTTATTATTTATAATGTTATAAATGTATTTTAATATTTATAATGTTATAAATGTATTTTATTATTTATAATGTTATAAATGTATTTTATTATTTATAATGTTATAAATGTAGTTTATTATTTATAATGTTATAAATGTATTTTATTATTTATAATGTTATAAATGTATTTTATTATTTATAATGTTATAAATGTATTTTATTATTTATAATGTTATAAATGTATTTTATTATTAATAATGTTATAAATGTATTTTATTATTAATAATGTTATAAATGTATTTTATTATTTATAATGTTATAAATGTATTTTATTATTTATAATGTTATAAATGTATTTTAATATTTATAATGTTATAAATGTGTTTATTATTAATAATGTTATAAATGTATTTTATTATTTATAATGTTATAAATGTATTTTAATATTTATAATGTTATAAATGTATTTTATTATTTATAATGTTATAAATGTATTTTATTATTTATAATGTTATAAATGTAGTTTATTATTTATAATGTTATGAATGTAGTTTATTATTTATAATGTTATAAATGTATTTTATTATTTATAATGTTATAAATGTATTTTATTATATTCTGCTTCAGAACTGAACAAGGATTTCTCCTGCTCCTCGTGTCCACGTTCCTCTACAACCCAAAATCACCTCCACAATCACATCAAGAGCTGCAACCATGATAAATATGATGCGCTGGTGAAGATTAAGACTGAACATGAGGATCTGACGCCCACCAGAAGCTCCAGTAATCAGCAAACGTCCTCTGGTACTGTCAGCATTAACACCTCTCTCAGTCCCACACAGGAAGAAGGAAACGTCTGCTCACAGTGTGGGAAGAGCTTCAGGTTCCTGAGTAAACTCAAAAGACACCAGCGCATTCACACTGGAGAGAAACCGTATCAGTGCTCTCAGTGTGGAAAGAGTTTTAATACACAGAGTACTCTCAAAAGACACCAGCACATTCACATTGGAGTAAAACTATATCAGTGCTCACAGTGTGGAAAGAGTTTTAGTCAACAGAGTAATCTCAAAACCCACCAACGCATTCACACTGGAGAGAAACCGTATCAGTGCTCACAGTGTGGGAAGAGTTTTAATCGTCAGAGTAGTCTCAAAATGCACCAGCGCATTCACACTGGAGAGAAACCGTATCCGTGCTCACAGTGTGGGAAGAGTTTCTATCATCAGAGTCATCTCAAAACACACCAGCGCGTTCACACTGGAGAGAAACCGTATCAGTGCTCACAGTGTGAGAAGAGTTTTAATCAACAGAGTCATCTCATCAAACACCAGCACATTCACACTGGAGAGAAACCGCATGAGTGCTCACAGTGTGGCAAGAGTTTCCATCATCAGAGTCATCTCAAAACACACCAGCGCATTCACACTGGAGTGAAACCGTATCCGTGCTCACAGTGTGAGAAGAGTTTTAATCAACAAAGTCATCTCAATGAACACCAGCGCATTCACACGGGAGAGAAACCATATCATTGCTCTCAGTGTGGGAAGAGTTTTACTACAAAGAGTAATCTTAAAATACACCAGCGCATTCACACTTGAGTTAAACCGTATCAGTGCTCACAGTGTGAGAAGAGTTTTAATCAACACAGTCATCTCAATGAACACCAGCGCATTCACACGGGAGAGAAACCATATCATTGCTCTCAGTGTGGGAAGAGTTTTACTACAAAGAGTAATCTTAAAATACACCAGCGCATTCACACTTGAGTTAAACCGTATCAGTGCTCACAGTGCTAACCCTAGTTTTGACAAACACAAAGGAAACTGATCTGATTGTAATAATGAACTCTTAATATCAGTAACATAATAACAGAACTAAATCTAAATACTGATTATATAGATTAAACAGCTGTAATACACAGAAATAAATACAGATGTGATTTAAGTATGCAGTATAAATGTTCTTGACTTGTGTACAGGATATTGGTATAACATCACTCCTAACACTATATCTCCAGTCACACACAGTATTAATATAGAAATGATACATAAAAGTACTAATACTGCAGCAATCAGATCAATCAGATCTATATCTCCAGTCACACACAGTATTAATGTACGTATCTAAAAAAAATTTAACTTTAAACACTTTATCGCTAGACGTGGATTTTTTGCAACTCCTCATCATAGAAACCACCTTGTATAATATCACCGTCATAATCTTCCAATCTATATATGGGCGGTTGTCGTTGAATACAGTCTGCTATGGTAAAAAACTCCTGTGTAGTTTTCTTCAAAGCCCTTCGTAAATGGACCCCTGACTTTAGTAATACGCACAGTATCACCGACCTTGTACTTCAATGTGGTTTTCTTGTCTAGTTTGTTTTGTTTACCATACAACGTTTTAAACAATAGATTCATTTTCTTTTGTCACATCGACAGGCTTCATTTTGATGCTACGGTGGTAACTATCGTTGTAACCACGCATTATATCCTTTAAAACATCAATGTATCTTTTGGAGTTTATAGCCGTTTGATATCACCACATACGACTTTTTAATGTCCTGTCAAATCATTCTATGATGCTGGCTTTTACAGTGTATCACAAAAGTGAGTACACCCCTCACATTTCTGCAGATATTTAAGTATATCTTTTCATGGGACAACACTGACAAAATGACACTTTGACACAATGAAAAGTAGTCTGTGTGCAGCTTATATAACAGTGTAAATTTATTCTTCCCTCAAAATAACTCAATATACAGCCATTAATGTCTAAACCACCGGCAACAAAAGTGAGTACACCCCTAAGAGACTACACCCCTAAATGTCCAAATTGAGCACTGCTTGTCATTTTCCCTCCAAAATGTCATGTGATTTGTTAGTGTTACTAGGTCTCAGGTGTGCATAGGGAGCAGGTGTGTTCAATTTAGTAGTACAGCTCTCACACTCTCTCATACTGGTCACTGAAAGTTCCAACATGGCACCTCATGGCAAAGAACTCTCTGAGGATCTTAAAAGACGAATTGTTGCACTACATGAAGATGGCCAAGGCTACAAGAAGATTGCCAACACCCTGAAACTGAGCTGCAGCACAGTGGCCAAGATCATCCAGCGTTTTAAAAGAGCAGGGTCCACTCAGAACAGACCTCGCGTTGGTCGTCCAAAGAAGCTGAGTGCACGTGCTCAGCGTCACATCCAACTGCTGTCTTTGAAAGATAGGCGCAGGAGTGCTGTCAGCGTTGCTGCAGAGATTGAAAAGGTGGGGGGTCAGCCTGTCAGTGCTCAGACCATACGCCGCACACTACATCAAATTGGTCTGCATGGCTGTCACCCCAGAAGGAAGCCTCTTCTGAAGTCTCTACACAAAAAAGCCCGCAAACAGTTTGCTGAAGACATGTCAACAAAGGACATGGATTACTGGAACCATGTCCTATGGTCTGATGAGACCAAGATTAATTTATTTGGTTCAGATGGTCTCAAGCATGTGTGGCGGCAATCAGGTGAGGAGTACAAAGATAAGTGTGTCATGCCTACAGTCAAGCATGGTGGTGGGAATGCCATGGTCTGGGGCTGCATGAGTGCAGCAGGTGTTGGGGAGTTACATTTCATTGAGGGACACATGAACTCCAATATGTACTGTGAAATACTGAAGCAGAGCATGATCCCCTCCCTCCGGAAACTGGGTCGCAGGGCAGTGTTCCAGCATGATAATGACCCCAAACACACCTCTAAGACGACCACTGCTTTATTGAAGAGGCTGAGGGTAAAGGTGATGGACTGGCCAAGCATGTCTCCAGACCTAAACCCAATAGAACATCTTTGGGGCATCCTCAAGCGGAAGGTGGAGGAGCGCAAAGTCTCGAATATCCGCCAGCTCCGTGATGTCGTCATGGAGGAGTGGAAAAGCATTCCAGTGGCAACCTGTGAAGCTCTGGTAAACTCCATGCCCAGGAGAGTTAAGGCAGTTCTGGGAAATAATGGTGGCCACACAAAATATTGACACTTCAGGAACTTTCACTAAGGGGTGTACTCACTTTTGTTGCCAGTGGTTTAGACATTAATGGCTGTATATTGAGTTATTTTGAGGCAAGAATAAATTTACACTGTTATATAAGCTGCACACAGACTACTTTTCATTGTGTCAAAGTGTCATTTTGTCAGTGTTGTCCCATGAAAAGATATACTTAAATATCTGCAGAAATGTGAGGGGTGTACTCACTTTTGTGATACACTGTAGCTCGCTACCTGTAGCAAAATGTGTAATTTTGTTTTTTGATACTAAATTTTCAAAATGTTTGTTGAAAAACTCTTTACCCCTGTCAGTCTGTAACTTTGTGGAGCTCTACCTTCTTCTAGTATGGACGCAAATGCCTTTGAGACCTCCAAACCCGACTTATTTTTTTAACGAGTCCATGCATATTTGCTAAATACGTCAACAGATGTCAACATATATTTATAATCATCATTTTCCCTAGAATATGCACTCATATCAACAAGATCGGCTTGGAATCGAGAGTCAATTCCGTATACTACAGTATAACCCTGTTTCTTTTGTAATTATGTCGTATGGGTTTGTGAAGTGTGTACGCATCCTCACCAGCTAACCAGTCTGAAACCTGTTGATCAGACAGACACACGCCTGTATTCTCTAAAACACCCCGTTTCAAATGATTCTTACCACCTAATGAACCTGAATTAGCCGGTGTGTAATAAACAGTTCTTAAAAGATTTGCCATGTTGATAGACGACATTGCAGAAAATAATGACCCCCAGATTTGTTTGGTTGGCTGTTTTATTCAAAACTCACAATGCACACATTTATGCACACATCTACATTTCTCTCTACTAGATGTTCAACAAGTGTTTCAATCACTTTACAAACAATAATCGGCTTCACTGTTAAAAGTTTTATCACACAAATGTCTAATATGTATGCACATAGGCAAAGCACATGACTGATTTTTACTGTATTGTCACTCGTAGACATAAGAGACAGAATTTTACTAACAGTCACATGGGCTGCTTCGTTAGAATCTATACATAACTGTGTCAAATAACACCAATCATCTGACGTCGATTTAACAATATTTAATTGGTTCTTGAAATTTTGTAAACGTTTAGCATCAACAACACACATGCTATTAAACAATCCAAAATCATCCACACTATCGTCAATATATTTGTACAACAAACTTCTCAAATCGTAGCTCACACGATGTTTTAACACACGGTCTGCCAGGCCCTGGAATCCACAAACATTCCCCATCGTGACTTAAACAGCGCTGCAAGTCTTGTTTTCCAACTGTCAACAGCGTCGGCTACAAACTGCTCGGATGTGTGATCGACCAGCTTTCTCTTATTTCCTCTAGCTTTTTCACAATGTATGGCTTACACTGTAATTCACAGACAATTGTTTCGGCACATTCTTGAATTTTTAGAAGTGGTAGCTGTATTCCAAAACACTTTAAAAGTTCCGCTATGACATGTTCTAACCCCGGTGTGAACAGAGACTCTGTTATATCTTTATAGTATTTTTCAAAAAAGAAAATATCCGGCTCAAACAGACATGAATGTTGAAGTTGACTGGGGTGATTCACTTTACAATCGAGGCATGTTTCCTTCAGTTTGTTGTTTATAATGTGTTGTAGGATTACAACGACGGCAGACTTTATTAGTTTTAAGGCAGTACTGCATACTTGTCCATCCACATCGATTGGCTCAGATATAGTTTTCACTTCTAGAGCATCAACGAGTGTTTCACTATCTTCATTACCATCTGGTAACTTTTGATGTCTAGACGCCGACCCCTTCAATGAATCTGGTGAAAAAAACTACGCCGATGGGTATGTCATATTCATATTTTCAAGATAGTCGCTAAATTAATCCAGCAAACTGTCGTCTGACTAGGTGTTGAACACCGCTGATTCATCATAGCTGTAGTTCACAGCTCCACGGCACATGTCGATCGGCACGTATTCAAGGTCCGCATTTGATATTTTCCACACCACTCGGCCCCATGGTCTGCTGGAAGAAAATCCTCAAACATGTTGACCTGCGTGATGACTCCGTCTTGATGTTCTACCCCGTGAATGTGGCTGATGTTTCTTTTAACAGACAAAGCGGGTAGGCAGTGATCCTGTTTGTCCATCCCACAAACGTCATAAGCCCTAGAATAAAATAGGTTAATTTTAACTTCCTTAAAATGTTTGCGATGCCTGCTGCCATATGCTTTGACATATCTCTTCTTTCTTGGTGCAAAAACCAAATTGGTTTCATGATCACTAAAACTAACGGTGTAACTGTAGAATATATTATAAGTGTCTGATTTACACATGCAGTAAACATTTTAAAGCTTTGTCTTAGAAATCCAACAGTGGTGTGAATGCTTAAATACTATATACAGACATTGTCACAGCATGGGGGCCATAAAACCTTTTGATGTTAGAGACCTCGGGAGAGTAACCAAGCTAAACCATGAAGGTGGGGTGAGTGGGCCCCCATGTCCTGTAAGTCAACATGACCTGTCAATCAACCTGGCCTGTCACTCACAGAGGGGGTCATAAATAATTTTTTGACAGACGGTGTAGGATACATACCACTATTCTGATTGCGATTGATTTACTGCATAAAAATGCATCTAAATATCATTTGTGTTCCGTGCTCTCGTCTTCTGTAAATAAATCCTTCTCTCTTCATTCTCTTGGCACCTCACACTTCTCCTGTCAATACCAAGTTCACTATTTTTTAGTGGAATCTTGATCATCTACCAATCAGATGCAGTGACGGGTCCTGCCAAATCTCTCGGGGGGGGATTGTTGTGATGATTGCCAAGGTGACCCAATGGGTAAATTAAAGCTTAAATAATGAACATCTTAAGTCATCTGTCAGTTTGTTCTCACAAATAACTTTGAACATGAAGAGAGAGAGAGAGAGAGAGAGAGAGAGAGAGAGAGCAGCTTTACCATTAATCATAAAATGTGAAGTAAAGCCTTCACACTAATAATTTAATTTAGTCTTCATCAGATAGTATTTTATTTTAGGTGCAGCAGATCCAGAATAAAGATGAACATCGGGGCTGATGTGCATGAATAAATAAGTACAATTAAACAATTGTGGAGATACAATAAGTGCAATCACTATTTAAAAATGACATTACTTGTATTAAAATTTTGCTCGTCTCTCTTTCAAAGCAGCAAAGTGACCAATTACCCTCTCATTGAAGTCAGGCATGTTCCTGACTAGTTCCCTCTCTATGGAAAGCATGGCCAGTGCATTCAGACATTCCTGTCCTATTGCATTTAGTCATGTCGACGAGATCGCTAGCTGCTCCAATTATCGCTACACCAGGTTACGTGTGACGTAAGAATGTAAGTGCGAGCCCTCCCGGAACCCATTCAGAATGTATTGCAGCGCCTACAGTTCGAATAAAAGAGCCTTAACATGAGAGTCTATCAGAGCAATCCAGGGCGATTATTAGTCAGACTGAAATCGCCAGAAAGGGGCGGTACTGTACGGAACACAACTCCACACTGACTGGACTACGATATTTAGAGGCAAGACAGACTGTCCAGAACAGTCACAGCTAGTTTAACGCTGGTTGAATGTGATCGAAAAATTTCTTCCCTTTCGCCCTTTGGTGGTGGGTCGGTGGGTCGCCCATGATCAGATGGTTTAAAATGACCATGGGGGGTATGATACTCCTTAAGTGGTACAGCCTGTAAGCATGTGCATTTTAATAATCAGAATCAGAATCTTTTATTCGCCAAGTAGCAGATGTACAAGGAATTTCTTTTGGTGCAGGTGTCAACATACATACAAGTTAAATAGTAAAAGGTACACTATATCTAAACGTATAATAAACAATAAACAATGTAGCAGCAGCATGAACAGTACAACATCAGGCAAAGTGTGCACTAACGGTACACTGACGGAGCAAGTAAGAAAAAAAAAATAGAAAAGGTACACTGTAACAAATTTCCTTGTAAAATAACAGTAAGATACTGGCAGCAGGGTTTCCAGCTGTTTACCGTAATTTTTACAGTTTCTGTACTGTATTCTGAATTACAGTTTCTTACCATTGAAATAAAATATAATTACATATTTTTCATGACAGCTTTCCACTGGAAGTATGAAATTGATGAAATTACTTCACTGACATACAAATTAGACAAACAACTTGAGTTAACTTTGAAATCTGCCCAGAGATAGAATGATTCTAGAAATCGCCATATAAGGTAACAACTAAAACTTCGACCGAACATCCTGGTGGGGATAGCTTAAAAAGGGTCGGATTCTAACAATCGGCAGAATTACAGATAGACGGAGAGAGACAGAGAGAAACTTGCAGTGATCGATCACTTCAAGAGCTCAGAGACTTCCTTTCTTCTTTTCTAAATAAATAATTATATTTTAATTGCGAATTCTGAGGTTCCTAGTCTTCATTCAACAAAAGATTTCATCGAGATTCTAACACAAGCCATGGATGACCAGGGAGGTTAAGTGCCGACTGAGGGACCGCAACACAGCCTTCAGGTCGGGAAATGGCGAACTTTACAGCACTGCCAGGTCCAACCTGAAGAGAGCCATCAAAGACGCAAAAGCAGTGTACAGGCTGAAGATTGAGGGCCATTTCAGTGATGGCAACCCCCGGCATGCATGGGAAGGCATCCACCACCTCACAAACTACAAAGGCAATAAAAACACAATCACCAGTAGCAGTGACTCACTAGTGGAGGAACTGAATTATTTCTTTGCACACTTTGAGGTGGATGCAGTGGAGGAAGCAGAGAACAGGACAGCACCACTGCAAACTGCTGACAGCCTAGCACTTACTGTGAGTACACAGGATGTCAGGAGAGTGCTCCGCAGTGTGAACCCCAGGAAAGCGACTGTCCCAGACGGAATTTCAGGGAGGGTACTTAAGGACTGTGCATATCAGCTGGCAGAGGTGTTCAAAAACATCTTCAACCTCTCTCTGTCCCACTGCACTGTCCCTAAATGTTTCAAGTCTGCCACCATTGTGCCTCTTCCAAAGAAAGCCACAATCAACAGCCTGAACAACTTCAGACCGGTGGCTCTCACCTCCACGGTGATGAAGTGCTTTGAAAAACTGGTTCTGAAGCACAGTCTTCACTCCCATCCACCCTGGACCAACATCAGTTTGCCTACAAAGGCAACAGGTCAACAGAAGACGCCATCAACACTGCTCTCCACGTGGCACTGACTCACCTGGAACATCAGGGAACATATGTGAGGATGCTGTTCGTGGATTTCCGCTCAGCGTTTAATACAGTTATTCCCAGCAGACTGGTATCCAAGCTGCTAAACCTGGGTGTCAGCCAGCACACATGCAGGTGGATTAAGGACTTTTTAACAAACCGCCCACAGTCTGTTAGGATGGGGGTCCATCTCTCCCCTGTTCTGACACTGAGTACTGGAGTTCCACAGGGCTGTGTGCTGAGCCCTCTTCTTTACTCCCTCTACACCCACGACTGTACACCAACCCACAGCACAAACTCAATCATCAAGTTTGCAGATGACACCACTGTAATTGGATTAATACAAAATGGAGATGAGTCTGCCTACAGGGAAGAAGTCCTCAAACTGTCTGAATGGTGCTCCATTAACAACCTGACACTCAACACCTCTAAAACAAAAGAGATGGTCATCAGCTTCAGGAGACAGAGAGAGGAACCTACACCCTTAGACATCGGAGGAAACACAGTAGAGAGAGTGTCTAATTTCAAATTCCTAGGCACACATATCTCCCAGGACCTCACATGGACCACTACCAACACCACCTCTCTAGTGAAAAAAGCACAGAAGCGGCTCTACTTTTTAAGGACACTAAGAAAGGCCAACCTGTCCAAGCAGCTACTGGTGTCCTTCTATCGCAGCACAGTGGAAAGCATACTCACCCATGGCATTTTGGTGTGGTACGCCAGCTGCTCTGAGGCTGACAAGAAGGCTCTTCAAAGGGTCATCAAATCAGCTCAGAGAACCATCAACACTGAGCTGCCTTCACTAGAGAACATTTACAAAACCCGATGCCTGCGTCGGGCCACAAACATCATAAAGGACTCATTTCACCCTTGTTGCAACCTGTTCTCCTTGTTGCCCTCTGGTAGGCGCTATAGGAGTATCAAGGCCCGTACTTCCAGACTCCTGAAAAGTTTTTACCCCTCCGCTATAAAAACACTGAACTATCAAACTTTACATCCTAGGAAATAATGTGCAATTTATAGGGACTGTGCAATAACCTTCTTCTTCTTTTCTTTTCTGTAAAGTTCTTAAAACCACACGTTTATTTTTGTATCTAGATGTGTATATGTTTATTTTGTAAATACATGTGTGTATATATACTGTATGTCTGTGTTTACATACATGTACCGTCAAGGAGCTGCTCAAAAAATTTCGTTGTGCACTGTGCAATGACAATAAAGGCATTCTATTCTATTCTATTCTATTCTATTATTTATTATCAAATGTTATGTCAGACCTTTACATTTTCATGTCATTTCATTAATTTGATGTTACAGTAATAACATGTCTTTCTCCAACAAACATTTTTGTTGTAAAAGTGAGGATACATTTAGATTTTTTTTATTCTTATGTTTCTTACGGCAGGTTATCAAGACTTGGTCATTACAGAATTTATCATTGTCAGGCTGGCAGCAATGGGCTATCATATACAGTGTATCAAAAAAGTGAGTACACCCCTCACATTTCTGCAAATATTTTATTATATCTTTTCATGGGACAACACTATAGAAATAAAACTTGGATATAACTTAGAGTAGTCAGTGTACAACTTGTATAGCAGTGTAGATTTACTGTCTTCTAAAAATAACTCAACACACAGCCATTAATGTCTAAATAGTTGCAACATAAGTGAGTACACCCCACAGTGAACATGTCCAAATTGTGCCCAAAGTGTCAATATTTTGTGTGACCACCATTATTATCCAGCACTGCCTTAACCCTCCTGGGCATGGAATTCACCAGAGCTGCACAGGTTGCTACTGGAATCCTCTTCCACTCCTCCATGATGACATCACGGAGCTGGTGGATGTTAGACACCTTGAACTCCTCCACCTTCCACTTGAGGATGCGCCACAGGTGCTCAATTGGGTTTAGTCCATCACCTTTACCTTCAGCTTCCTCAGCAAGGCAGTTGTCATCTTGGAGGTTGTGTTTGGGGTCGTTATCCTGTTGGAAAACTGCCATGAGGCCCAGTTTTCGAAGGGAGGGGATCATGCTCTGTTTCAGAATGTCACAGTACATGTTGGAATTCATGTTTCCCTCAATGAACTGCAGCTCCCCAGTGTCAGCAACACTCATGCAGCCCAAGACCATGATGCTACCACCACCATGCTTGACTGTAGGCAAGATACAGTTGTCTTGGTACTTCTCACCAGGGCGCCACCACACATGCTGGACACCATCTGAGCCAAACAAGTTTATCTTGGTCTTGTCAGACCACAGGGCATTCCAGTAATCCATGTTCTTGGACTGCTTGTCTTCAGCAAACTGTTTGCTGGCTTTCTTGGATGGGATGGGATGGGATTGGTCGTCATCCTTCTGGGATGACGACCATGCAGACCGAGTTGATGCAGTGTGCGGCGTATGGTCTAAGCACTGACAGGCTGACCTCCCACGTCTTCAACCTCTGCAGCAATGCTGGCAGCACTCATGTGTCTATTTTTTAAAGCCAACCTCTGGATATGACGCCGAACACGTGGACTCAACTTCTTTGGTCGACCCTGGCGAAGCCTGTTCCGAGTGGAACCTGTCCTGGAAAACCGCTGTATGACCTTGGCCACCATGCTGTAGCTCAGTTTCAGGGTGTTAGCAATCTTCTTATAGCCCAGGCCATCTTTGTGGAGAGCAACAATTCTATTTCTCACATCCTCAGAGAGTTCTTTGCCATGAGGTGCCATGTTGAATATCCAGTGGCCAGTATGAGAGAATTGTACCCAAAACACCAAATTTAACAGCCCTGCTCCCCATTTACACCTGGGACCTTGACACATGACACCAGGGAGGGACAAGGACACATTTGGGCACAATTTGGACATGTTCACTGTGGGGTGTACTCACTTATGTTGCAGCTATTTAGACATTAATGGCTGTGTGTTGAGTTATTTTGAGAAGACAGTAAATCTACTCACTTTTGTGATACACTGTATATATCCTGCAGTAATCAGCATTGAAATAACTGAGATGAGTCTGAAAATCACACCCACTAGTTGGCAAATATTATATATAAGATGTATATGTATATACTGTATATAAGATGTTTCCTTTATTAGCAATAATCCACAAAGTTAGCAGAAAAAACACTTCTCCTCTAAACATTTCTTATCCTCCCTGTATAAATAATGACAGGGTTGCCATGTCCAGCAAAAATACCCAACCCAAAGTCCAGCCTTCAGCCTCACGTTATGATCCAGGCTTCACCAGCCGCTGGGGTAACAAGCTTTTATAATGGAAGTTAATGGGAGGCTCAGGGAGATGAAAACTTCCTACAGTTTCTACATTTTTGGTTGTGGTAGTGGGAGCGGGTGGTAGTGGGTGTGGGTGTGGGTGTGGGTGGGATTTTTGAACATCAGAGAATGTCAAATCAGTTTAACCCTAAACCACCCTAGTACAGCTCTGATTCAGTCTGATCTAATCTTATTCTGTCTGATCTAATTTGATCTGCTGATAATAATAATAATAATAATACTAATAATTTTAATGATAATGATAATGATAATAATAATAATATTAATAATAATGAAAATGATAATAATACATAGGGGTGGTTTCCTGAACAGGGTTTAACTTAAGACAGGAGTAGGCCTTAGTCTGGAATAGTTAATCATGACTTTAAAAAGGACTTTCTGAAACACAGATTAACTACTGATTACTAACACCTGGACTATGGAGTCCCAAACTAGCTTAATTTAAAACCACCTGTGCTAGTCTGAATTAAGTGGAGCAAAGCTGCCTACAAAACATGGAATGGATCCAGAAATGCTTAAAATTGATTGAACTGGAGAAGCAAAAACAAGTATGACCATGGCAGCAGAGAAGAGACTGCAATCAAAAAAATTCAGAAAAAGTTGGGACAGTATGGAAAATAAAATAAAAACACAGAGTTTCTTACAGTTTGAACCCAAGTTTAAACCCAAGTTCATGTTTTGTCTGCTCAACTTTATTTTATTTCTTAATATACCTCCATTCCTGCATTTCAGGCCTGCAACACATTCCAAAAAAGTTGGGATGGGGGTAATTTAGGGCTAGTATTTTGTTTGTTTATTAGAATTTTAACGTCATGTTTTACACTTTGGTTACATTCATGACAGAATCGGTAGTTACTTATTACACAAGGTTCATTAATTCACAAAGTTATATCAAACACAGTCATGGACAATTTTGTATCTTCAATTCACATCAGTTTCACGTCTTTGGACTGTGGGAGGAAACCGGAGCACCCGGAAAGAACCCACACAGACACGGGGAGAACATGCAAACTCCACACAGAAAGGACCCGGACTGACCCAGGACCTGGGGATCGAACCAAGGACCTTCTTGCTGTGAGGCGACAGTGCTACCCACTTAACCACCATGCCGCCCTTTAGGGCTAGTAATAAGGCGAAAAAACTAAATAATTATGTGATTCCAAACAGGTGATGTAAACAGATGATTGCAGCATCCAGGAAAGGAAAGTCTTTGATGAGCAAAGTTTTTCCACAAATGTGTGAAAAAATGATTGAAATGTTTAAAAACAATGAACCTCAAAGAAAGATTGGAAGGGATTTGCATGTTCTTCTTCTACAGTGCAGAATATCAAACAATTTAAGGAGTCGGGAGAAATTTCAGTGCGTAAAGGCCAAGGGTGCAAACTTAACCTGAACGCTCGTGATCTTCCATCCGTCAGACGGCATCAAGAACATCCACTCAACACTAGCTGATATAACCACATGGGTGAGGGATTAGTTTATCAAACCTTTATCAGCTCTACAATACAAAGTCCATTTTTTTTTTTAAATGGACTCTGTGTGCTCCGGACCAAAGAGGAAAAGGATCCAGATTATTATCAGCAACACGTCCAAAAGCCAGAGTTACTGCACTAATCATACTTAACACTTTACTGTGCAAAAAAGAAGCCTTATGTTAACCATGTCCAGAAGCGGCGTCGACTTCTCTGGGCTCTGAGGCAAATGGACTCTGTGTGCTCCGGACCAAAGAGGAAAAGGATCCAGATTATTATCAGCAACACGTCCAAAAGCCAGAGTTACTGCACTAATCATACTTAACACTTTACTGTGCAAAAAAGAAGCCTTATGTTAACCATGTCCAGAAGCGGCGTCGACTTCTCTGGGCTCTGAGGCAAATGGACTCTGTGTGCTCCGGACCAAAGAGGAAAAGGATCCAGATTATTATCAGCAACACGTCCAAAAGCCAGAGTTACTGCACTAATCATACTTAACACTTTACTGTGCAAAAAAGAAGCCTTATGTTAACCATGTCCAGAAGCGGCGTCGACTTCTCTGGGCTCTGAGGCATCTAGGATGGACCATCACACAGTGGAAACGTGTATTGTGGTCAGATTAATCAGCATTCCAGGTCTTTTTTTTTTTTAAATGGACTCTGTGTGCTCCGGACCAAAGAGGAAAAGGATCCAGATTATTATCAGCAACACGTCCAAAAGCCAGAGTCTGTCATGGTATGGGGGTGTGTCAGTACCAGGGTCTGTCATGGTATGGGGGTGTGTCAGTGCCAGGATCTGTCATGGTATGGGGTGTGTCAGTGCCAGGGTCTGTCATGGTATGGGGTGTGTTAGTACCAGGGTCTGTCATGGTATGGGGTGTGACAGTACCAGGGTCTGTCATGGTATGGGGTGTGTTAGTACCAGGGTCTGTCATGGTATGGGGTGTGTCAGTGCCAGGATCTGTCATGGTATGGGGGTGTGTCAGTGCCAGGATCTGTCATGGTATGGGGTGTGACAGTACCAGGGTCTGTCATGGTATGGGGTGTGTTAGTACCAGGGTCTGTCATGGTATGGGGTGTGACAGTACCAGGATCTGTCATGGTATGGGGTGTGTTAGTACCAGGGTCTGTCATGGTATGGGGTGTGACAGTACCAGGGTGTATCATGGTATGAGGTGTGACAGTACCAGGGTCTGTCATGGTATGGGGTGTGTTAGTACCAGGGTGTATCATGGTATTGGGTGTGTCAGTACCCTTGGTAAAGGTCATTTACACTTCTGTGATGCAGCATTAATGCAGAAAAGTACGTTGAGATCTTAGAGCAACATGTGCCGGATCTTCATTAATTAATGAAATGAAGTTGAGCAGATAAAAGATAAAATATCTCAGGTTCATCTTGTCTGACATCAAATAAAACCAAAGTAAATGTAAGAAACTCTGTGTTTTTATTATTTGCATTTTCCATACTGTCCCAACTTTTTCTTATTTGGGGTTGTACATTCTAAAACTAATGTCATCAAAATTAAGTAACGGTCACTTTTGTCAGCAGTAACATGTCTAGCTGGTGGTACTTGCTGATCTTTACTGACATAGTGCAAGTAATCCATTTGTTTTCTTTGACAAACAACATTAATCTGAAGTTAAACCTGCCTCCTGTGAGGTTTAAATTAAGCCTTAATTTAGTCCTGCAATAGCTCTAATCTTCCTTCAAGAAATCAAATTAGATAATTCAGAATTAGGATTAATCTAGGCCTATTTTAAGCCATGACTAAGAAAGCAGATATCTTTTAACCTAGTTTAAAAGGCCGTTTTAGTCTAGGACTAGGCTTAATCTCTGTCTGGGAAACCACCCCATAAAGTCCCAGAGGTTCTCAATTGGATTCAGGTCTGGGGAACATGAGGGCCAGTCAATGGCATCAGTGCCTTTATCGTCCAGGAACTGCCTACACACTCTGGCCACATGAGGCCGAGCATTGTCCTGCACCAGGAGGAATCCAGGGCCCACTGCACCAGCGTAAGGTCTGACAATGACTCTGAGGATTTCATCTATGTATTTAACAGCATTCAGGGTACTGTTGGTTCCAAGGATATGCCTCCCCAGGCCATCACTGACCCACCACCAAACTGGTCATGCTGGATGAGGTTACAGGCAGCATGATGTTCACCACGGCGTCTCCAGACTCTTTCACGTCTGTCACATGTGCTCAGTGTGAAGCTGCTCTCATCTGTGAAGAGAACGGGGCACCAATTGTGGACCTGCCAGTTCTGGTGGTCTCTGGCGAATGCCAATCGAGCTGCATGGTGCTGTACTGTGAGTACAGGACCCACTAGAGGATGTCGGGCTCTCATGCCACCCTCATGGCGTCTGTTTCTGATAGTTTGTTCAGAAACATGCACACCAGTAGCCCGCTGGAGGTCACTTTGTAGGGCTGTGGCGGTGCTCCTCCTGTTCCTCCTTGTACATATGAGCAGATACCGGTCCTGCTGCTGGGTTGATGCCCTTCTACGGCCCTGTCCTGCTCTCCTCGTGTAATGGCCTGTATTCTGGTATCTCCTCCATGCTGTTGAGACTGTGCTGGGAGACACAGCAAACCTTGTTGCGACAGCACGTATGGATGTACCATCCTGGAGAAACTGGACTACCTGTGCAACCTGAAAGGGCTGCAGGTATCAGTAGCAGATACCTCATGATACCAGATACCAAAAAGGTGAACTTGATTCACAATGGCTTCTGCTTCCTAACAGGGCAGATTGATCCCTGAAGTTTAACTGACTTTGTGTTATACTGTGATGATGAAGTGAAAATCACACCCACTAGTTGGCAGTAAAAATAAATGTAATAATGTGTTTGTTTTATTAGCAATAATCAACAAAGTTAGCAGAAAAAAAACACTTCTCCTCTAAACATGACATTTTTTATCCTTTTGGTTTAAATAATGACAGGGTTGCCATGTCCAGCAAAAATACCCAACCCAAAGTCTGTTGAAAATCCAGCCTTCAGAGGATGAAACTTGTCCAAAATCTGAGGTGTCACAGATGTTTAAAGATAAAAGGCTCATCTGATTGATGACTGATGTTAGATGCTAAATCCAGAGCTTCTGTTTAGACCCACCTAAAGAGAGGACGAACCTCCCTTGCTGCCATTCAGCCTCACGTTAAGATCCAGGCTTCACCAGCTGCTGGGTAACAAGCTTTTATAATGGAAGTTAATGGGAGACTCAGGGAGATGAAAACGTCCTACAGTTCCTACATTTCTGATTGAGGTCGTGGGTGCGGGTGGTAGTGAGTGCGGGTGGTAGGGGCTGTGGGTGGGTGTGAGTGGGATATTTGTGTCTCTGTGTTGGCAGCACTAACACATGCTTCACATCAGTGACATGGCGTGATCTCTCGTGTTGGTTGTTTACCTGCAGCAGATGTTCATTTGATTATTGTTGAACCGTGACATCATTTATTAACAAGGCAAATGAACGTCAGACAATGTAAATACAAATCAGTTAAACCTTAAACCACTCAAGTACAGCTCTGATTCAGTCTGATCTAATCTAATTCAGTCTGATCTAATCTAATTTAGTCTTGTTATGCACCCTATATGGATACTAGGGGAGGTAGGGTCAGTAACAGTAGTGGTTATAGAGGTGGTGCAATAGGAAATAAACACAAACTAGATGCAGTAGGTGAAGTCAGAGTTTACTTTGGCTTTGTTTTAGTATGGATGATTCACACTTTCACTTTCAGGAGTCAGGCAGCAGGCACGCTTGGTTGGTGATTATAAACGCTTTATTATAATGCACAATAGTTACACATACAACCTAAAACTACCTGCAAAGCGTATATCCACCCTGGATTAAGCTATCATAAACCCACCTCTCATCAGCTGGGGAGCCCTTTCAGCTCTGGCAGGAGATCAACTTAACCCAGAAATGCCGGGTGATGCTCGCAGTGGCGGCTGCTGGTCTTTCAAAAAGAGGAAGCTCATTGTCGAACTAATGAAACGATATTAAACTCGAACAAGGAAATGTTGAAATGATGTTAAACTGAAACAAATACTATAAGTGTATTTTATTTACACAATGAACAATGGAAATGGTCAAGTAATTTCACCAAGCAAATAACAAGAAATGGGTTGCAGTTTGTCTTTCGACTTCACTCGCAAAATTCGCGATGAGACTGAAGCTCCCAGTGATTAAGTGTGTAATGTCTCTGGCGAACCTTCTAATATTGTAGCGTAGCACTGCCACCACCTTTGTTAACCCAGGAAGGTCTGGTAAATCACGATAATAACTAGGCGAATATATGAAATTATTCACACATTAGAAAACGTATTAAGCCGATAAAAACAGCATACTGGCTTAAGCCCAGAGATAAAAATGGAGTAAGAGGACAACCATACAACACTAGACTTTACACGCTGACACCACATTGAGCATACAATTCATTTCAAGACACACATATTAAAATAACACACTCTCAGGTCACTCATTAGCACATAATTCAACACAGCAAGGGAAACATGTAACACACTCTTAAGTGCACACAAACTTCATTGTAGAGTCTAGCATTTCATGATTGATAATCTATTTCCAATCAAGTTATCTAAAGGGATCTATTGGGCACCGCTAATACAATTATAAAAGCTATGGATATAAAAGAGATTAGTATAGACTATTTTACGTATTGCACTTGCTCGAGGTATATTCTCGGTTAACAATCTAATCTTATTCAGTTCAGGATCATTAAGGAAGTACAGAGTAATTAAATGCTAAAACCACCCAAACCCCCGCTAAACATCCCACTAAAAAGGAGCAGACTGACCCGATATCTGGATTCTTAAAAGTTCGGAAGCCTTGGCACCATAACCGCGACCAGCCTCAACACAGCGTCTCACGTGGTCCGGAAATCTCCCCGTGCCACCAACTCGCTCCGAGTTCTTCACCAGCGTCTCACAGTCTTTTCTTTTAACAGTTCTCGCTGACCCGTCATCGACTCTGCGAATCCTCCTTCATCCAGCTCCGGCACTTTCAATCAGTCTTTCAGTCAGCCGACATACCGCTCCAAACAAAGTCCATTCGTCCCAAAAAGTCCGACCTTTTATAGTGTCCGTGTTGCTCACCTTCAATCAGCCCAGGTTCTGCCCCACCATTCTACTCAATCTCTTTTAATTTAATCAGTTCATTACAAGTGACGGTGTAGATCTCAAAACAGCTGTCAATCAAAACAGGATTCAGCCTTTCGACTGATCCACCAATCATCTTGCAGATGCTCAGCGTCCAGACCCGCCCACAGCTCCATTCACCCCCAGAGATGCTCAGCGTCCGGGGGCGGGACAAAATCGTGGCATTTATCCAATGACCGGCGAGTTTCAAAGCAATGAAAAAAAAACCTCCATGCAGCCCCATAGAAGTGAAGAGACGCTCAGCTTCTGCGGGTAAATGCATTGAGGCTCCGGGAATGTATGAGAAGTTCGAGTCAGTCGATTTGTGATAAGTAGCTGATTCTGAACAAACTCGTCTTCAAGATGAACGTGTTCTAACACATTTGTAGTCAATGAAATGTTAACACAACTGTACATATTTCACCATTTAATTTTTGACATTTTAGGTGAAGCTGGGAATATATATATATTAGGGCTGTCACACGATGAAACATTTTAATCGAGATTAATCGCGATTAAAGAACAAAATTAATCTAGATTAATCTCGATTAACATTTTTAATCATGTGACAGCCCTAATATATATGTATTCATCTCAATTAATCGCAAACTAATAATTAAGCAAAATTTGAACAGTTATGCACATTGTTATTGCAAGAACGTGTTTACCAATAAAACATTCATAAAATATGATAAAATTATTAAATCTAAATTCATTGTAGAAAGCACATTATCTGACAAAAGTGAGGATCTTTTCCTGTTCATGACCCTGACACTGAAAACAGGTGCACCAACCATAATGTTTTGATCTAATATAAGGCATCAATAAAGCATCAAAACACAGATATGATTATTTCATAGATCTATTAAGAAAACCCTTTAATACTGTTTGTGCAGAAAGAATACTGGGAAATACTGTTCTAAATGACCATTTAAACACCGATAAATACCTGAAACAGTCAAGTTAGCAGACATTATCTATAAGTAATTGACTGTAGCTATATAAAAAAAGTGTTAATTAAAACAGTCCATGTAAACGCTTAGTCCATATAAATATCAGATACGAATGTGTTTTTAGAAAACTACAAACATCACAAATATAAATCATGTTTATAACCATGTGATAGAATAACCTGAATAAACTGTAGAGATGAAACATCACACAGTTTCACTTCTTACCGGAGGGGGAGGAGGCGGAGCTACGCGGTTTTGATGGACAGGTCTAGCAGCCAATGGAGATACTTGTTACAGAGATCGCGTGATTTCATTCATCTTTTCATCAACACCTAAAAAAAGTGAAAACTGCTAAAAGTAGTTTATCATCGGACAGTTCATGCGCTTTACATCCTAATTCATCTGAAATACAGTTAATTACCACAGAGACACACATGTATGTGGCACAAACAGCCAAATAAAAATAGTTAGATTAAAAATTTTAATCTTGATTAATTTTTTTAATCGCTAAAATTTTAACGCGTTAATCGCGTTAATTAACGTGATTAACGACAGCCCTAATATATATATATATATATATACAGTATATATATATATTCATAAATTATTTTTATATGTGTGATATGTGTGGCGTGATGTGCTTGTAGTGGGCTGGTCAAGAAAAAAGTCCAGGGCTGAATTTTGTTCCCAGTCCAGCCCTGGGTGTGGGTGTGGGGGGTTTGGAACTAATATAAATTCACAATCAAACCTTTATTTTCGTGATTAAAGGATGAATGTTTGAATATAAATGAAACTCCAGCTAAGTGGTTAGATCACGCTGGGGTGATAGGCGACTCCAGAGGGGTAGTAGGGCTCAGTCCGATAATAAATGTGAGGAATGAATAGCTGTGTGCACTGTAAAAAGTCTAACTTCCAAATCGTAAAATGAAATTAGGATTTAAAGTTGAATGAGCAAACAGTCCTTACAAATGTTGACATAACGCATAACAATTAGTTGAGCCGATTTTATTCATCAGAAGCTCTACTGACGTGACAGCTAGAGATTTAGCAGAGTTAAGCTAAATTACATTCTTTAGTTCTCATTGAAACTGAGTACGTTCTGTCACCGCGCATGCGCACTTCTCTGAGCGGAGTTGTAACGGACGAGGATGACTCTGAGTATGACGCTGAAGTTTTGGATTTTGCCCTGACCTGCCCTGAGGTGGGTATTCAGTTATAAATTTATGTTTAAAACTTAACAAATGCATAAACTATAAACTGACAGAATAATGAGGGGAATTACTAGCATTTTAGCGGCACATATTTTCTTACCAAAGATTTAAAATATTGCATGGCAGACGAGTGCGAAGCAACAAACTGTCAATTCTTTTCAATAGTAAATACATTCTCATTGATTTTTAATTTATATAAAGGTTCACAAGTGTAATCTATTTGCAAATTTGGGCTTGTCGGTGACAATTTAATCATTTTCGGTACACGGAGAGAAATGTTAGCTGACATGCTAGCGGGTTATGCTGCCCATTGGTTTGAATGACCTGGGGCTAATTGTGTTAGCTTAGTAAGCTAAACTCGTCTGTGGTACACTACACCACAAAAAAGTCTGTTACTCTTAATTATGATGCAGTATGATTGCTACAACCGCCTCATATTGCGCTTCATATTTCATACTCTACGCAAATGAAAAATGTTAAATCGCTAAACACAAGTATTATGTTTTGAGTTTCAGAGCAAATTGCATATTTCACAGTAAGTGGCTCATTTCACGGTCTGTGATGCGATTTTCACACCCGTGAATTAGGTAGGGTTTTATTCATGGTACATGTTGTATGCTCTTGAAACATTTCAGTCCATGCCAGTGTGTGTTTGTAGTAGCAAATTGACCCTGATTTATGCACACAGGCACATTTATCCAAACTAACTATAGGCAGAATTACAGTACATGGACAGTTGGATATAGTTGCAAATTTTTAAACATTAATATGCTTATTGTCATTTATTGGAATTTTGCTAATTTCATTCATACTTAAAGTTTAGCTGATTTACTGTGCATGACTTAATTGATTATTAAACAAGATCTAAATCATCATATTGTTTAAATTTAAATGTAAAAATATATTATTTTAAAATTGTTTATGTTATTTTTGCAGATTGATATGCAATGCAATCCCAGTCCAGAAGTACTACTGAAACATTACAGATTGTGTCATTACCAAGGGCGCTCCTGGCCATTGCCGTGTTTGTATCCTGACTGTGCTTACCTGAAAAACTAGTTTGTTTATTGATGCTAATTATACTTTTGCTGGAGTGGCACAGGTTTATGGCTTAAAATAAATGTCTGTTGTGAAAGTCAAATAAACATTTTAATAAAATTTTTTATTGTCTTAAATTTCTTTCATAGCTACTTGTTAAGAGCGTAACATATTCATTTACATTTCTGTCATTTTGCAGACGCTTTTACCCAAATTGTGGCTGAATACAATGCTAGCAATTGAGGTTTAAGGGCCTTGCTCAGGGCCCCAACGGCAACTTAGTGGTGGTGGGGCTTGAACCAGCATCCCACTGAATAATAGACCAGTACCTTAAACACTGAGCTACCAACTGCCAGTTCAGATATGTAAAAAAAAAACTAATGCCTGTAAAAAAAATTTTAGTCACTGCTTTAGGTAAAAAAAACTTAAAGTAAAATGTTGAGTCAACCTAAAAGTTAAGCAGACTTGAAAATGTAAGGCAAACGGCTGCCTCACCTTTTTGAGTTTTCTCAACTTCAGCAGCCCAAGCAGTTGTGCAACTTGCTTTGCTAAGTTAGGTTGTTAGTTCACTCAAATCACTATTTAAAGTTGGTCAAAATTACAATTACTATTTTATTGTACTTGTAAAAAAAAGTTGACTTAACTTACATTTTTCTTTTGAGTGAACTTATAGAGTTACTAAAGAAAATAAGTTAGAACAACTACGAATGCCTGAAGTTGAGAAAACTCAAAAAAGTGAGGCAACTGGTTGCCTTACATTTTTAAGTTTGCTCAACTTTTTATTTTTTACAGTGTAGACCAGATATTCTCGGTTTTAGCAAAGCTCGGTAGTGTTTGGTGTGCGCCATCTAGTGGAATTAATTAAGACGCAGGTACTGCAGGAAAAAGGGGAAATTAATGCAGGACAATTTTGTAAATGTTACATATGCCGGATTAAACAGTCTAACGGGCCGTAATTTGTCCACCACTGCCATAGAGTCTGTTCGAAATAATTCTGGCCTTCTGATGTGATAACTGTCTGTCTTAGATTTACTTTATGTTTTTATGTTTGTGTTATGTTCTCTTTTCCACGTCCTCCTTGTTCTATCTGATTGTTCTGATCTTTTCTTCATGATCGAGGTCACAGAGCACTTACTGAGTACATAAAAATATCTTAACACTTACTGACTAAATATCTCACTAAATATGTGAAAATACCTTAAATCATTATATATATTAAAAAAAAACCTCACTCATAATTTCATAACACACCTCTGGGATGATTCAGAACGTTATTAGTTTAAGTCAGACCTTTTGGTCTTACAAATTGGCCACAAGAGGGAGCAACTCCATAACACAGCCTATGGTTTTAGAATAGGATGTTTAACATGTTTATGGTTAAGTGTCTACATTCTGTAACGATTGTGATGAAGCTTTGTTTCTTTTTGTTTTTAGTGATTTATATCGTGATCTTGGTGGCTTTGTTGTCTCTGAATGAACTGGTACTGGATGCTGTCCAGACTGTGGGTGTAGAAACCCTGGAAGACCTGAATTAAGACCAGAAGACAGATCCTGTCACTGTCCCGAGGCCAATCACAGCTACACAACTGAAAGCTTTATGTGAGTATTTTTGTTAGCTGTAAGTGTAGAAATATAAACATTATAAATCCTCACTGCATATGAGAATAGTAACTGTATTATTGTGTTTGTTTTAAAAATGAGATTAAAAACGCATCATTTCTATTATGTGTTCAGCTGAAAAGTTTACTAGTAACATTCCAGACTTTCCTCCCAAATCCAGTCAAATTTATTTATTTATGTTATACAGAATCATAAATACATACTAATAATCTACAGAATAATAAATAATAAACGTTTATGTTATACAGAACCATAAATACATTCTAATATTCTACAGAATAATAAATAATAAACGTTTATTTTATATAGAACCATAAATACGTTCTAATAATGTACAGAAAAATAAATAATGAACGTTTATGTTATACAGAAGCATAAATACATTCTAATAATCTACAGTATAATAAATAATAAACGTTTATGTTCTACAGAACCACAAATACATTCTAATAATCTACAGAATAATAAATAATAAACATTTATGTTATACAGAACCATAAATACATTCTAATAATCTACAGAATAATAAATAATAAACGTTTATGTTATACAGAACCATAAATACGTTCTAATAATCCACAGAATAATAAATAATAAACGTTTATGTTCTACAGAACCATAAATACATTCTAATAATCCACAGAATAATAAATAATAAACATTTATGTTATACAGAACCATAAATACATTCAAATAATCCACAGAATAATAAATAATAAACGTTTATGTTCTACAGAACCATAAATACATTCTAATAATCTACAGAATAATAAATAATAAACGTTTATGTTATACAGAACCATAAATACATTCTAATAATCTACAGAATAATAAATAATAAACGTTTGTTATACAGAACCATAAATACGTTCTAATAATCTACAGAATAATAAATAATAAGAAACTAATTAAAAGCTTAAAGTGTAGTTAGATGAATTCTGCTAATCTGTTCATCACAGCATGAAAATGATTAAACTGAAATATTTTTCATCTCACAATTTTCACTTGTTTAGTTTTCTGCTGCATCAACATCTTCAATCTTGTGGAACACCTCTCCACCTGGTTGCTTCCTCCACTTCAGTGTGATGTTCTGTTCCATCCCATGTTTCTTCAGTTTCTGCTGGATCTGAGGAACGGAACATGATTTCATTAGGAACTCATGTAGGATGATGAATCTGATGGTGGAAGAACTGAATCCAGCAGCAGATGATGATTACAGTACAGCCTGAGGATCAGAGCTTGATGGACACTGAGGTTCCTGCTGCTGGAATAATGAGGAACTGAACATCATCAGTAGAACCTTGTAGAGAATGAGACCCACCTTCTCCAGGAGTGCTGCCTCTACTGCAGGATCGTTCATGTTTTGATCCGACTGAACCTTGATGTTCAGGATCTGGATCTGACCTGTTATAACTGTTCACACAAACAGACAAATTAAAATGATATTATTTAAAAAACAATAAATTTAATCTAAATATGAGACTGAAATTAACTTTAACTCACTTCTGTGACAGAAGAAAGGTTTGATTTGTGAGCACTTATCATCAGCAGCCTTAAAATTAGATAAATAACCACAATCTTCATATGCTTGTTTATTATCAGGTTGTCCAGGCATCCAGGTAATGTTGGCCAGGTTGGTCTGATCTGACCACTTCCAGGTTATCCTGGACAGACCGATCCAAGTGTCCTCAAATATCATTCCGGATATAACAGAATGTTCAGTTGAATCTCTTGCGCTGGCCAGGTCGGTGTGATACAGTCTGCAGTAACTCTGAGCTTCATACCAGGACTTGTGGTCAAAAATGTAAAAGTACCTGCTGGTCCCAGTTTTCCTCTCTGTTAGATTTAAAAAACACATTACTAAAATATTTACAGTCAAGTCGGAAGGTCTGCACAGCTCTTTCACCTTCTCTACATTTTATTACATTACAGACTCATTCTACAGTATAATAGATCGAGTTCTTGTTTTGCCTTAAACATCTAAACACAACCACCAATAATTACGAAGTGAAAACAGGGTTTAGAACATATGCACTTTTATTTTACTGACTAAAATCCTTTATTTAGGGGTTACATATCTGTACACACCCTGAGCCTAATACTTGGTTGATGCACCTTTTTCAGCAATTACAGCTTCAAGGTGTCTTGGGTAAGAAGTTTTAAGCTTGGCACACTTGTTTCTGGACATTTTTGCCTGTTCCTCGGGTTGGATGGGGAGCGTCGGTACACGGCCATTTTCAGCTCCTTCCACAGATGTTCAATTGGATTCAGGTCTGGGCTCTGGCTAGGCAGCTCAAGGACATTCACAGATTTTCTCTAAAGACACGCCTTTGTTCTCCTGGCTGTGAGCTTCGGTTCGTTGTCATGTTGGAAGGTAAACCTTCACCCCGGTCTGAGGCCCAGAGCGCTCTGGAGCGCTATCATCAACGATCTGGGTGTACTGAGCTGCATTCATCTTTCCCTCTATCAGGACTAGTCGCCCCGGTCCGGCTGCTGAAAAACATCCCCCCAGCATGATGCTGCCACCACCATGCTTCACTGTAGGGATGGTATTAGCCAGGTGATGAGCGGTGTCTGGTTTCCTCCAGACGTGACGCTTCCATCAGACCAGAAAATCTTGTTCCTCATGGTCTGAGAGTCCTCTAGGTGCCTATTGCCGAACTCCAAGTGAGCTGCCATGTGCAGTCTGGCCACTCTACCATAAAGGCGTGATTTGTGGAGTGCTGCCTGGATGGTTGATCTTCTGAAAGGTTCTCCAATCTCCACAAGGATTCGCTGGAGCTCTGTCAGAGTGACCTTCGGGTTCCTGCTCACCTCCCTGGCCAAGGCCCGTCTTCCCCGATCGCTCAGTTTGGCCAGGCGGCTTCAGGTCTAGGAAGATTTTTGGTGGTTCCAAACTTTTTTCATTTATGAATGATGGAGGCCACTGTGCTCTTTGGGAGCTGTAAAGCTGCAGAGATGTATCTTTACCTTCTCCAAATCTGAGCCTCAATACGATCCTGTTTCTGAGGTCTGCAGATAATTCCTTTGATCCCATGGCTTGGAGTTTACTCTGATATGCACTGTCGAGTGTGGGACCTTATATAGGCAGGTGTTTGCGATCCCCAATCATGTCCAATCAGTTGAATGTACCACAGATGGACTCCAATTAAACTGTAGAAACATCTCAAGCAGTATCAGTGAAAACAAAATGCACCTCAGCTCACTTTTGGGTGTCGTATCAAAGGGTGTGCACACTTGTGTACATATGATATTTTACATTTTAGGTTTTAATAAATTACTATTGTACAAATGTCTAAAAATCTTCTTCACTTTCTTATTGTGGATATCTTGTGTAGAATTTTGTGACAAAAATGAACTCAATCTATTATAGAATGAGTCTGTAACGTAATAAAACGTGGAGAAGGTGAAAGGGGTGTGCAGACTTTTCGGCTTGACTGTAAATTTTTTATTTTATTCTAATAGAAAGATTTGTAGGATGGGCATATGTAATCCTATATAACAGGTCTAACCTGAAGAAGAAGCTGTGTAAATTGTTACTGTTTAAGTGAGCTTGTATACCTCATCATAAGAATAAAATTCTCTCAGCATGTCATGACTGTTTAGGGTTTAAGAGACCACTGTTCCATATAGTTTAAAAGCATTATATATGACTTTCTACAATATCTGAGTAATATTAAATTGTTCTTTCTTTTACTAATAAACTTTAGTAATTAAAATTAATTGTTGTTCAGAAATATAAGGATGCTCTGGTGTGTAAGAAACTTACAATAAAATAAAGGTAATTATAAGAATAAAGTTAAATGTATTTTAACCAGTGTTGTGAAAATAATGAGCCCACTTACCATCATAGCACAGAAAGGGATGTAGTTCTGCACAAGGTAAATCCCACCAAGTTTTACCAGTTCTTAACAAAACACACTCTTCTCTATTGTCCCTATTATTCGGCTGATCAGGTTCCCAGTTTATCCAAGTTAGAGACTCATTTCTGTAGGACCAGCACCAGTCATGTGGTTCTTTGTAGAGTCCAAACCAGGCATCATCAGTGAACTGGTGTATCTGAGCTTCAGCCTGTAGTTTAACCATGTCAGCATCACTGTGGATGGTTGCCAGGTCGACGTGATGAGCTCTGCAGTAGGTCTGAGCATCACTCCATGCTAGATTCTGCTGGATCAAGTAGTATTTATACTGGAAGAGGGAGGCGACTCCTGTGAATCAGATTCATTTATTAATTTAATTATTCATCTGTCAATCCAAAACATACATACAGTCATTTATACATTAATTATATTATCCATTCACCCAAAACTTCATTCATTATTCATTTATTCATCCAATATTTTATTCATACAATCCTTTTTACATTTATTACAAAACTTCATTAACAACCCCAAATCAGAAAAAGTTGGGACAGTATGGAAAATGCAAATACATGTTTCTTACATTTACTTTGACTTTTATTTGATGTCAGACAGGATGAATGATGAGGTGAAAACACTAAATAATGATTTGATGTTAAACAGGTGATTGTAATCATGGTTTGGTACAAAAGCAGCATCCAGGAAAGGCTGAGAGTCTCTGATGAGTAAAGATGATCAGAGGATCCAGTTTGTCCACAAATGTGTGAGAAAATGATTGAAATATTTAAAAACAATGAACCTCAAAGAAAGATTGGAAGGGATTTCCATGTTCTCCCTCTACAGTGCAGAATATCATTAAACCATTCAAGGAATCAGGAGGAATTTCAGTGTGTAAAGGACGAGGACACAAGCTTAATCTGAACGCTCGTGATCTTCCATCCCTCAGACGGCATCAAGAACCTCCACTCAGCACTAGCTAATATAACCACATGGGTGAGGGATTAGTTTATCAAACCTTTATCAAGCTCTACAATAAAGTTACTGCACACATGATACCTAACACTTTACTGTGCAAAAAAGAAGCATTATGTTAACCATGTCCAGAAGCGTCGTCTACTTCTTTGGCTTCGGAGGCATCTAGGATGGACCAACACACAATGGAAACGTGTATTGTGGTCAGATGAATCAGCGTTCCAGGTCTTTTCTGGAAAAAATGGACACTGTGTGCTCTGGACAAAAGACAAAAAGGATCCAGACTGTTATCATCAAGGAGTCCAAAAGCCAGAGTCTGTCATGGTATGGGTGTCAGTACAAGGGTCTGTTATGGTATGGGGGTGTGTCAGTACCAGGGTGTGTCATGGTATCAGGGTGTGTCAGTACGAGGGTCTGTTATGGTATGGGGGTGTGTCAGTACCAGGGTCTGTCATAGTATGGGGGTGTGTCAGTACCAGGATCTGTCATGGTATGGGGGTGTGTCAGTACCAGGGTCTGTCATGGTATGGGGGTGTGTCAGTACCAGGGTGTGTCATGGTATGATGGTGTGTCAGTACCAGGGTGTATCATGGTATGGGGGTGTGTCAGTACCAGGGTGTATCATGGTATGGGGGCGTGTCAGTGCCAGGGTCTGTCATGGTATGGGGGGGTGTCAGTACCAGGGTGTGTCATGGTATGATGGTGTGTCAGTACCAGGGTGTATCATGGTATGGGGGTGTGTCAGTACCAGGGTGTATCATGGTATGGGAGTGTGTCAGTACCAGGGTGTGTCATGGTATGGGGGTGTGTCAGTACCAGGGTGTGTCATGGTTTGGGGGTGTGTCAGTACCAGGGTCTGTCATGGTATGGGGGTGTGTCAGTACCAGGGTGTGTCATGGTATGGGTGTGTGTCAGTAACAGGGTATGTCATGGTATGGGGGTGTGTCAGTACAAGGGTCTGTCATGGTATGGGGGTGTGTCAGTACCAGGGTGTGTCATGGTATGGGGGCGTGTCAGTACCAGGGTGTGTCATGGTATAGGGGTGTGTCAGTACCAGGATCTGTCATGGTATGGGGGTGTGTCATTACCACGGTCAGTCATGGTATGGGGTGTGTCAGTACCAGGGTGTGTCATGGTTTGGGGGTGTGTCAGTACCAGGGTCTGTCATGGTATGAGGGTGTGTCAGTACCAGGGTGTATCATGGTATGGGGGTGTGTCAGTACCAGGGTCTGTCATGGTATGGGGGTGTGTCAGTAGCAGGGTCTGTCATGGTATGATGGTATGTCAGTACCAAGGTCTATCATGGTATGGGGGTGTTTCAGTACCAGGGTGTATCATGGTATGGGGGTGTGTCAGTACCAGGGTGTATCATGGTATGGGAGTGTGTCAGTACCAGGGTGTATCATGGTATGGGGGTGTGTCAGTACCAGGGTGTGTCATGGTTTGGGGGGGTGTCAGCATGTCTGCGAGATATCTCACAATGGATGTCGGCTCATCATCTAAAACTTAATTCCAGCAAGACAGAGATGTTGCTCATTCCTGGAGATCAGTCTCCAACCCAGGACCTAGTCATTTCTCTGGATGACTCCCAGATCAGACCATCTGATAAGGTAAGAAGTCTTGATAACCAGCTGACATTCTCTCCTTATATAGCCAACATGACAAGAGCGTGTCGGTTCCTCCTGTACAACATCAGGAAGATTCGTCCATTTCTCTCCAGGGAAGCTACCCAGATTCTGGTGCAATCACTTGTAATCTCACGGTTGGACTACTGCAACTCCCTTCTGGCTGGAGCTCCCATGTCCACGATTAAACCCTTACAGCTCATTCAAAATGCAGCTGCCCGTCTGGTTTTTAACCAACCCAAACACTGCCACATCACCCCACTGCTGCGTTCTCTTCACTGGCTTCCTGTAGCTGCACGCATTCAGTTTAAAACACTGACGCTCGCCTACAAAGCCAAAAATGGACCAGCCCCAAGCTACCTTCGGGGTCTAATCAAACCCCGCTCTGTACCCACGCAACCTCCGAGCCTCTAGTCTCGCTCGACTTGAGCCTCCATCCAGGACTAGAGGAAGACAAGCATCAAGGCTCTTCTCTGTTCTAGCGCCCAAATGGTGGAACGAACTTCCTCTGTCTGTCCGAACATCTGAGTCTCTTGCTGTCTTTAAAAAACGATTAAAAACCCACCTTTTTACTAAACACTTAGGCTGACTTGTACTTATTTACTAACAATCTTTTCCATTTAAAAAAAAAAAAAAAAAAAAAAAGCCACTTTGGTTCTAACAGGTTTTAGCAGATTTGTGGTCTTCGACTGTTGTTTACCTAAACTTGAGAAATGAAATGTTCACTATAGAAGCACTTCTGTAAGTCGCTCTGGATAAGAGCGTCTGCTAAATGCTGAAAATGTAAATGTAAATGTAAATGTCAGTACCAGGGTCTGTCATGGTATGGGGGTGTGTCAGTACCAGGGTGTGTCATGGTATGGGTGTGTGTCAGTAACAGGGTCTGTCATGGTATGGGGGTGTGTCAGTACCAGGGTGTGTCATGGTATGGGGGCGTGTCAGTACCAGGGTGTGTCATGGTATAGGGGTTTGTCAGTACCAGGGTCTGTCATGGTATGGGGGCGTGTCAGTACCAGGGTCTGTCATTGTATGGTGGTGTGTCAGTACTAGGGTGTGTCATGGTATGGGGTGTGTCAGTACCAGGGTGTGTCATGGTATGGAGGTGTGTCAGTACCAGGGTGTGTCATGGTATGGGGGTGTGTCAGTACCAGGGTGTGTCATGGTATGGGTGTGTGTCAGTAACAGGGTCTGTCATGGTATGGGGGTGTGTCAGTACCAGGGTGTGTCATGGTATGGGGGCGTGTCAGTACCAGGGTGTGTCATGGTATAGGGGTTTGTCAGTACCAGGGTCTGTCATGGTATGGGGGCGTGTCAGTACCAGGGTCTGTCATTGTATGGTGGTGTGTCAGTACTAGGGTGTGTCATGGTATGGGGTGTGTCAGTACCAGGGTGTGTCATGGTATGGAGGTGTGTCAGTACCAGGGTGTGTCATGGTATGGGGGCTTGTCAGTGCCAGGGTGTGTCATGGTATGGGGGCGTGTCAGTACCAGGGTCTTTCATGGTATGCGGGTGTATCAGTACCAGGGTGTGTCATGGTATGGGTGTGTGTCAGTAACAGGGTCTGTCATGGTATGGGGGTGTGTCAGTACCAGGGTGTGTCATGGTATGGGTGTGTGTCAGTAACAGGGTCTGTCATGGTATGGGGGTGTGTCAGTACAAGGGTCTGTCATGGTATGGGGGTGTGTCAGTACCAGGGTGTGTCATGGTATGGAGGTGTGTCAGTACCAGGGTGTGTCATGGTATGGGGGTGTGTCAGTGCCAGGGTGTGTCATGGTATGGGGGCGTGTCAGTACCAGGGTCTTTCATGGTATGCGGGTGTATCAGTACCAGGGTGTGTCATGATATGGGGGTGTGTCAGTACCAAGGTGTATCATGGTATGGGGGCGTGTCAGTACCAGGGTGTGTCATGGTAGGGGATTTGTCAGTACCAGGGTGTATCAAGGTATGCGGGTGTGTCAGTACCAGGTTGTATCATGGTATGGGGGCGTGTCAGTACCAGGGTGTATCATGGTATGGGGGGGTGTCAGTACCAGGGTGTGTCATTGTATGGGGGTGTGTCAGTACCAGAGTGTGTCATGGTATGGGGGTGTGTCAGTACCAGGGTGTATCATGGTATGGGGGTGTGTCAGTACCAGGGTGTATCATGGTATGGGGGTGTGTCAGTACCAGGGTGTATCATGGTATGGGGGTGTGTCAGTACCAGGGTGTATCATGGTATGGGGGTGTGTCAGTACCAGGGTGTATCATGGTATGGGTGTGTGTCAGTACCAGGGTCTGTCATGGTATGGGGGTGTTTCAGCACCAGGGTCTGTCATGGTATAGGGTGTGTGTCAGTGCAAGGGTGTATCATGGTATGGGGGTGTGTCAGTATCAGGGTGTATCATGGTATGGGGGTTTGTAAGTACCAGGGTGTATCATGGTATGGGGGCGTGTCAGTACCAGGGTGTGTCATGGTATGGTGGTTTGTCAGTACCAGGGTGTATCATGGTATGGGGGTGTGTCAGTACCAGGTTGTATCATGGTATGGGGGCGTGTCAGTACCAGGGTGTATCATGGTATGGGGGGGTGTCAGTACCAGGGTGTGTCATGGTATGGGGGTGTGTCAGTACCAGAGTGTGTCATGGTATGGGGGTGTGTCAGTACCAGGGTGTATCATGGTATGGGGGTGTGTCAGTACCAGGGTGTATCATGGTATGGGGGTGTGTCAGTACCAGGTTGTATCATGGTATGGGGGTGTGTCAGTACAAGGGTGTATCATGGTATATGTGTGTGTCAGTACCAGGGTCTGTCATGGTATGGGGTGTGTCAGTACCAGGGTGTGTCATGGTATGGGGGCGTGTCAGTACCAGGGTGTGTCATGGTCTGGGGGTGTGTCAGTACCAGAGTGTGTCATGGTATGGGGGTGTGTCAGTACCAGGGTCTGTCATGGTATGGGGGCGTGTCAGTAGAAGGTTCTGTCATTTTATGGGGGTGTGTCAGTACCAGAGTGTGTCATGGTATGGGGGTGTGTCAGTACCAGGGTGTGTCATGGTATGGGTGTGTGTCAGTAACAGGGTCTGTCATGGTATGGGGGTGTGTCAGTACCAGGGTGTGTCATGGTATGGGGGCGTGTCAGTACCAGGGTGTGTCATGGTATAGGGGTTTGTCAGTACCAGGGTGTGTCATAGTATGGGGGTGTGTCAGTACCAGGGTGTATCATGGTATGGGGGTGTGTCAGTACCAGGGTGTATCATGGTATGGGGGTGTGTCAGTGCAAGGGTGTATCATGGTATGGGGGTGTGTCAGTATCAGGGTGTATCATGGTATGGGGGTTTGTAAGTACCAGGGTGTATCATGGTATGGGGGTTTGTAAGTACCAGGGTGTATCATGGTATGGGGGAGTGTCAGAACCAGGGTGTGTCATAGTATGGGGGTGTGTCAGTACCAGGGTGTATCATGGTATGGGGGTGTGTCAGTACCAGGGTGTTTCATGGTATGTGGGTGTGTCAGTACCAGGGTGTGTCATGGTATGAGGGTGTGTCAGTACCAGGGTGTGTCATGGTATGGGGGTGTGTCAGTACCAGGGTGTGTCATGGTATGGGATTTGTCAGTACCAGGGTGTATCATGGTATGGTGGTTTGTCAGTACCAGGGTGTATCATGGTATGGGGGTGTGTCAGTACCAGGTTGTATCATGGTATGGGGGCGTGTCAGTACCAGGGTGTATCATGGTATGGGGGGGTGTCAGTACCAGGGTGTGTCATGGTATGGGGGTGTGTCAGTACCAGAGTGTGTCATGGTATGGGGGTGTGTCAGTACCAGGGTGTATCATGGTATGGGGGTGTGTCAGTACCAGGGTGTATCATGGTATGGGGGTGTGTCAGTACCAGGTTGTATCATGGTATGGGTGTGTGTCAGTACCAGGGTCTGTCATGGTATGGGGTGTGTCAGTACCAGGGTGTGTCATGGTATGGGGGTGTATCAGTACCAGGGTGTATCATGGTATGGGGGCGTGTCAGTACCAGGGTGTGTCTTGGTCTGGGGGTGTGTCAGTACCAGAGTGTGTCATGGTATGGGGGTGTGTCAGTACCAGGGTCTGTCATGGTATGGGGGCGTGTCAGTAGAAGGTTCTGTCATTTTATGGGGGTGTGTCAGTACCAGAGTGTGTCATGGTCTGGGGGTGTGTCAGTACCAGGGTGTGTCATGGTATGGGGGTGTGTCAGTACCAGGGTCTGTCATGGTATGGGGGCGTGTCAGTAGAAGGTTTTGTCATTTTATGGGGGGGTGTCAGTACCAGGGTGTGTCATGGTATGGAGGTGTGTCAGTACCAGGGTCTGTCATGGTATGGGGGCGTGTCAGTACAAGGTTCTGTTATTTTATGGGGGTGTGTCAGTACCAGGGTGTATCATGGTATGGGGGTTTGTAAGTACCAGGGTGTATCATGGTATGGGGGTTTGTAAGTACCAGGGTGTATCATGGTATGGGGGAGTGTCAGAACCAGGGTGTGTCATAGTATGGGGGTGTGTCAGTACCAGGGTGTATCATGGTATGGGGGTGTGTCAGTACCAGGGTGTTTCATGGTATGTGGGTGTGTCAGTACCAGGGTGTGTCATGGTATGAGGGTGTGTCAGTACCAGGGTGTGTCATGGTATGGGGGTGTGTCAGTACCAGGGTGTGTCATGGTATGGGATTTGTCAGTACCAGGGTGTATCATGGTATGGTGGTTTGTCAGTACCAGGGTGTATCATGGTATGGGGGTGTGTCAGTACCAGGTTGTATCATGGTATGGGGGCGTGTCAGTACCAGGGTGTATCATGGTATGGGGGGGTGTCAGTACCAGGGTGTGTCATGGTATGGGGGTGTGTCAGTACCAGAGTGTGTCATGGTATGGGGGTGTGTCAGTACCAGGGTGTATCATGGTATGGGGGTGTGTCAGTACCAGGGTGTATCATGGTATGGGGGTGTGTCAGTACCAGGTTGTATCATGGTATGGGTGTGTGTCAGTACCAGGGTCTGTCATGGTATGGGGTGTGTCAGTACCAGGGTGTGTCATGGTATGGGGGTGTATCAGTACCAGGGTGTATCATGGTATGGGGGTGTGTCAGTACCAGGGTGTGTCATGCTATGGGGGTGTGTCAGTACCAGGGTCTGTCATGGTATGGGGGTGTGTCAGTACCAGGGTCTGTCATGGTATGGGGGCGTGTCAGTAGAAGGTTTTGTCATTTTATGGGGGGGTGTCAGTACCAGGGTGTGTCATGGTATGGAGGTGTGTCAGTACCAGGGTCTGTCATGGTATGGGGGCGTGTCAGTACAAGGTTCTGTTATTTTATGGGGGTGTGTCAGTACCAGGGTGTATCATGGTATGGGGGTGTGTCAGTACCAGGGTGTATCATGGTATGGGGGTGTGTCAGTACCAGGGTGTATCATGGTATGGGGGTGTGTCAGTACCAGGGTGTGTCATGCTATGGGGGTGTGTCAGTACCAGGGTCTGTCATGGTATGGGGGCGTGTCAGTAGAAGGTTCTGTCATTTTATGGGGGGGTGTAAGTACCAGGGTCTGTCATGGTATTGGGGTGTGTCAGTACCAGGGTGTATCATGGTATGGGGTTGGTGTCAGTACCCTTGGTAAAGGTCATTTACAATCTGTGATGCAGCATTAATACAGAAAAGTATGTTGAGATCTAAGAGCAGCATGTGCTGTTTTCATTCATGTATTCCTTTATCCAAGATTTTATTCATACAATCATTTTTACATTTATTTCACAGTACTATTCTATTTATTTAATAATTAATTAATTAATTCATTCATTTATTTATTCTTTCATCTATGCACCCAAAGCTTCATTGATGTAGCGTATTTATTTCCTCTACTATTTATTTAATTATTTAGTCATGCATTCATCCATCTCAAACCTTATACAACTCCAATTCCAATTAAGTTGGATGATTTGCAAATCCTTTTCAACCCATATTTAATTGAATACACTACAATGACAAGGTATTTAATGTTCAAACGGATAAACTTTATTGTTTTTTTGCAATTATTCACTCATTTTGAATTTGATGCCTGCAACACGTTCCAAAGAAGTTGGACAGGGGCATGTTACCATTGTGTTACATCACCTTTCCTTTTAACAACACTCAGTACGCGTTTGGGAACTGAGGACACTAATTGTTGAAGCTTTGTAGGTGGAATTCTTTCCCATTCTTGCTTGATGTACAACTTCAGTTGCTCAACAGTCCGGGGTCTCCGTTGTCGTATTTTGCGCTTCATAATGCGCCACACATTTTCAATGGGAGGCAGGTCTGGACTGCAGGCAGGCCAGTCTAGTACCCGCACTCTTTTACTACCAAGCCACGCTGTTGTAACATGTGCAGAAGGTGGCTTGGCATTGTCTTGCTGAAATAAGCAGGGACGTCCCTGAAAAAGACGTTGCTTCGATGGCAGCATATGTTGCTCCAAAACCTGTATGTACCTTTCAGCATTAATGGTGCCTTCACAGATGTGCAGGTTACCCCTGCCATGGGCACTAACACACCCCCATACCATCAGAGATGCTGGCTTTTGTACTTAGCGCTGATAACAATCCGAACAGTCCTTTTCCTCTTTGGCCCGGAGGACACGACGTCCATGATTCCCAAAAACAATTTGAAATGTGGACTCGTCAGACCACAGGACACTTTTCCACTTTGCGTCGGTCCATCTCAGATGAGCTCGGGCCCAGAGAAGCCGGCGGTGTTTCTGGGTGTTGTTGATATATGGCGTTATATGGAGTTTTAACTTGCACTTGTAGATGGAGCGACGAACTGTGTTCACTGACAATAGTTTTCTGAAGTGTTCCTGAGCCCATGTGGTAATATCCGTTACAGAATGATGTGGGTTTTTAATGCAGTGCCGCCTGAGGGATTGAAGGTCACGGGCATTCAATGTTGGTTTTCGGCCTTGTCGCTTACTTGCACAGATTTCTCCAGATTATCTGAATATTTTGATGATATTATGGACTGTAGATGATGAAATCCCTAAATTCCTTGCAATTGCACGTTGAGAAACGTTGTTCTTAAACTGTTGGACTATTTGCTCACACAGTTGTTCACAAAGTGGTGAACCTCGCCCCATCCTTGCTTGTGAACGACTGAGCCATTCGTGGATGCTCCCTTTATACCCAATCATGACACTCACCTGTTTCCAATTAACCTGTTCACCTGTGGAACGTTCCAAACAGGTATTTTTTTAGCATTCCTCAACTTTCCCAGTCTTTTGTTGCCCCTGTCCCAACTTCTTTGGAACGTGTTGCAGGCATCAAATTCAAAATGAGTGAATATTTGCAAAAAAACAATAAAGTTTATCCGTTTGAACATTAAATATCTTGTGTTTGTAGTGTATTCAATTGAATATGGGTTGAAAAGGATTTTCAAATCATCGTATTCTGTTTTTATTTATGTTTTACACAACGTCCCAACTTCATTGGAATTGGGGTTGTACAATAATTTATACATGTAGCACACTATTAATCTATTCATCAACATTAATCATCCATTCATTTACTACTCCAAAACTCTATTTGTATCATTCATCTATATTCATCTATCCATCCAAAACTTTATTTATACTGTCTTTTATACAATTTTGTTCATTATTTCCTGAATTCATCCATTTATCTGTTCAGCCAAAGTGCCATTCACACAATAAGTTACACATTATACTGTGTAAATTATACTATTATTTATTTTCCCATGTATTTATCCATTCAAAGGCAGTTGTAGCCTAGCAGTTAAGTGTAACACTAGCCTCTGTGTGCTCTGATGTGCCACGCCCCCCTCCCCATGAGCACACTCTGTCTCCTGCCACGCCCTTGCTCATGATTGGTTCCCCAGGACTAATTGGCTCCAGCTGCCCTCTATTTAAGAAGTGCACTGGAGCACAAGGTTGGGAATTATTTTGGCTTTGTTTGTCTACTTTTCTGGACTTTGTTTTGTCTCTGCTTGAATCTGTAAGGTTTGTTCCTAGCTTGTGTTACTAGCCATGTTCCTAGCTTGTGTTACTAGCCATGTTCCTAGCTTGTGTTACTAGACATGTTCCTAGCTTGTGTTACTAGCCATGTTCCTAGCTTGTGTTACTAGCCATGTTCCTAGCTTGTGTTACTAGCCATGTTCCTAGCTTGTGTTACTAGCCATGTTCCTAGCTTGTGTTACTAGCCATGTTCCTAGCTTGTGTTACTATGTAAATAGCACTTGTCTTCATTAATAAATATATCCTTCATTTAGTTCACATCGCTGCGTGTGTGTCCGCCCCTATTGTCTTGTCCCTAGACCCCCGTTACATAATAATTCCCCACCTTGTGCTCCAGTGCACCTCTTAAATAGAGGGCAGCTGGAGCCAATTAGTCCTGGGGAACCAATCATGAGCAACGGCGTGGCAGGAGACAGTGTGCTCATGGGGAGGGGGGCGTGGCACATCAGAGCACACAGAGGCTAGTGTTACATTAAGATACTGGACTAGTAATCAGAAGGTTGCTGGTTCAAGACCTACCACTGCCAGGTTGCCACTGTTGGGCCCATGAGCAAGGCCCTTAACCCTCAATTGCTTAGACAATATACAGTACTGTCACAGTACTGTAAGTCGCTTTGGATAAAAGTGTCTGCTAAATGCCGAAAATGTAAATCAATACCAGATTCCCAGTAATTTATAAATTTATAATAATATTCACACTTTATTTTACACAAAACTATATTTATACAGTCATTTATGATTCCATCATGCAGTGATGTGAGTTAATATTAATTTGCAGATCTTTTTGACCAGTCTAGATGGAACCAGGTTCTTTTATTCTCCTCAGTGTAAAAACTAACCCACCTACCTGTAAGAAACAGGAGGATGATCAGAACCTGCTTCATCATCAATACATTACCGAAGAACTGGAGAAGTTTTTATGTAAGTTGTACCTAAAATAAAAATAAAATTAATAATCCCAATCTTATCTGTGTCTATGCCAGTAGGACAGAGCGCTGGCCAGTCGCCCTGCCCATCCAGCACAGACACAACTCACTGATTTACAATGTTATGACAGGTAGCCATTTGCTCAGACTGTAGCAACTAGGGATGTCCCGATCACGTTTTTTTTGTTCTAAGAGAAACATAAAGGCCAGACTGAAGTTTGCATTACATCATGCATTTACAGCATTCCAGCAAAAGAACCTCATACCAACTGTAAAGCATGGAGGTGGAAATGTCATGAAAATGTCATGGCTTTGCTGCAGCAGGACCTGGCCAGCTCACCACCATAGAATCCACCATAAATTCTACCATGTATCAAAGGGTGCTTGAGAAACCATCTGTGAGACCAGATCATGTGAGACCATCTGTAAAAAAAGTAAAGCTGAAGCGGAACTGGACCATGCAACATGACAACGACCCAAAACATTCCAGTAAATCCACAAAGAACTGGCTAAAAACTAAGAAATGGAGAGTCCTGGAATTGTCAAGTCAAAGCCCAGATCCTAATCCCACTGAGATGCTGTGGGGTGATTTGAAACGGGCTGTACATGCAAGAAACCCCCCAAACATCACACAGCTGAAAACTCTGCATTGAGGAGTGGGGCAAACTTTCCTCAGACCAAGTCAGAGACTACAAGATGCGTCTCACTGAAGTTATTTCAGCCAAAGGGGGTAACACTAGCTATTAGGGGGTAGGGTGTCCTAACTTTTTCCTCAATTAGAATACACATTTTTATTAATATCTTTTGTTTCATGAGTAAAACAAGGTAATTTTTTTGTTTTTTACTTTAATTAAATATAATTTTTTTTAATTTTTTTTAATTCAATTAAATAACTTTCTTTTCCAGAGATAAATAAAAACAAGATTAGACATCGATATGTGAACATTTCTCAATAAAGACCTGAATATTTTATTGGGTGTCCTAATTTTTCACATGACTGTATATACATTAGATACCCATCCTGAAAATGCTGTAGTATGTAATTGTGGATGGAAGTCTGTAGTGACTACATACAAATAGTGTGGACCCACTTCATGAATGGCTGAATATGATAACAGCAGTATTTTACAATTACAAATTCCTACTGAAACATGAAGGCAAAGATTCCATGCTGCAGTTTGTAGGGAACATACCTGTCTGTCTAATGTTAGTAAACCATTTGACGAATCAAACACCATATTATTGTTACTTATCCAATGTCCATCTACTGGTTATTTCCAAAATTTTGATGAACTTTCAGTCAAAATAAGAAAAACAAAAAGTGTTAGTCATCCATTAACCTGCTTACGGAACTTGTTTTTCACATATTGATGCAGATGTTACTTATGAAACTTATGAACTGAATGTTCTCAGTTAAGTTTACATTTTACTTGATACTAGTTTTGGTTAAGCAAAACAAATCCCAACTTAAAATGTGTATAATTTGTACCTTTGATGTGTATAAAACAAAGTGTTAATGTGTATACAATAGTAGTAGGTAGTGAACGGTAGAGATAGATAAAGTGTTAATGTGTATATAATATTAGTAGGAAGTGAACGGTAGAGATAGATAAAGTGTTAATGTGTTACCTGGATGTTGAAGAAGGACGTCTCGACTCCTCAGAGGTTCTTCTGATCTTGAACTATTTTAGCTGCTCTTCCTATAAATAAATATTGTGTACATCCTCCCTCTCCTGCATTACATCACACCAACGCATTAAGCTGATTGGATGGCAGTGATTTCTGTTTCCATGTTAAGAACCTCAATTACTCAAATCAGCTTGGTGTGCTGTAATGCTAAATCTTCCACTCCCACTTCATTTTCTACTCAAATCTATCACAGTCTCATCACATTTTGGACCTAAATTCATCTTTATTCTATCATACGTTTAACACAAATACAGAAACTTCTCACATCTCCAACTCAAATCCACCATCATTTCATTACATCTATAACCTAAATCACCATCATTTCATTACATCTATAACCTCAATCCAGTTTCAACACACCTCTACCTCCAGAAAAGTTGGGCCTTGAAAATAGAGGTTTAAGCTTTGTATTTAATTTAATTTATTAATTACATTAATCAAATATTCCTCTTACAATGACTGACCCTGTGCTCTGATCTTAACTTCCAAACAAGCTGGGATATAAGAAGAAAGAATTTCGTTGAACTCTACACCTGTATACAGTAGATTTTAAAAAAGGCGAATAAAGTGCAAAGTCCAGTCCAGGATGATTAGACTACATTCCACAGTTCTTCTGCATTTTTGGGTTTTGCCTAAAAAAAAACTCGCTTCAGATGTCAGAACACAAGTTCTCTATGGGATTGAGGTCAGGGGATTGTGCTGGCCACTCTATTACCTCAATCTTGTCTGTAATCAAGATGTTTTGGGCCATTGTCATGTTGAAACACCCATTTTAAGGACATTTCTTCTTCGACATAGGGCAACATGATCTCCTCAAGTATTCTGATATATTTAAATTGATCCATGATCCCTCGTATGTGATAAATAGGTGTAACACCACGGTATGAAAAACATCCCCATATCACCATTTTGTACCACCATGCTTTACTGTCTTCACAGTGAACTTTGGCTTGAATTCAGTGCTCAGGGGTCGTCTGACATACTGTCTACGGCCACTAGACCCCCAAAAAATTTTTTGCTTTCATCAGTCCACAAAATGTTGAGCCATTTCTCTTTGGACCAGTCAATGTGTTTCTTGGCAAATTTGAACCCATTCAGGACGTGTCTGTTTCTTAATAACGTTGTAAGGAGTTCTTGCTGGTAACTTGGCTTCACTTAATCATCTTCTGTACTCACTGGTAACTAAAGATGTTCCTTGATCTTTCTGGAGGTGATCACTTGCTGAGCCTTAGCCATTTTGGCTATTCTTCAATCCATTCGAACAGAAGTTCCACACTTCCGTTCGTGTCTTTCAGGTTTTGGTTGTCACTTCAAGGTATTTGAGATCATTTTAGCTGAGCAGCCGATAATTTGCTGCACTTCTCTGTATGTTTTTCCTTCTACAATCAACTTTTTAATCAAAGTACGCTGTTCATCAGAACAATGTCTGGAACAACCCATTTTACCCAGTATTTCAGAAGGAAATGCGCTATGACCAACCTGTGCAACATTTGCCCCCCTCCTACATTAAATAAGGGCCAAAATTGACACTGTTCTTCTGCGGAATGAATGACTTTACCAATTGAAATCCTCACTGCTATTATTTTGAACAAGCCCCTTTCAATCAATGCTTTGATTACTCAGAATGAGTGTCATGCATGTGTTAATTGTTGGGTTTGTTTTGTTTTCATTACTCTACTACACTTTCAAGTAAATTATTTGCTATGTAGAAGTATCACTTCTACTAAAAACAGTGATTTATCAGGTTAATGGTGTTGGACTGCTATTTTTTTTGAAGACCACTGTATATATCTATGACAAAATAAAGTGTTCTATCAATAAGAAAACCAGAATTATATAACATGGAAATTCCCATAAGTTCAGCAGAGTTCACGGTACGAGAGTTCATGTTTTTCATGTTGAAGTCCTGCAATAATCAGCATTCATTTCTTTAACCAAACAAGATCCTAGCTGGGGGAATCAAATCTACCAGCTGGGGTGGAGGTAGGTATTTAAACTATTTATACTCTTGATATTTACTCTTTTCTCTGTTCATGCAAATTGTTTAAACAAAAACTCTGATGCTATTTACTCATTATCCTAACAAATAGTGTTCAGGTGTGTTTGCATGTCACGCTTTCACTTTGATTCACCTCAGTGAAGAAGAGCTGTACCTGTATCTGTACTCTCCATGGTTCAACACATCCACGTTACTGATATAATTATTCACATTGGGACAGTGTGGAAAATGTGAATAATAATAAAACACAGCGTTTCTTACATTGACTTTGACTTTTATTTGATGTCAGACAGGATGAAGCTGAGATATTTCATCTTTTATCTGCTCAACTTAATTTCATTTATTAATAAACATCCATTCCTGCATTTCAGGCCTGCAACACGTTCCAAAACAAGTTGGGACGGGGGCAATTTAGGACTAGTAATGAGGTGAAAACACTAAATAATGATGTGATGTTAAACAGGTGATGTGAACAGGTGATTGTAATCATGGTTTGGTACAAAAGCAGCATCCAGGAAAGGCTGAGAGTCTCTGATGAGTAAAGATGATCAGAGGATCCAGTTTGTCCACAAATGTGTGAGAAAATGATTGAAATGTTTAAAAACAATGAACCTCAAAGAAAGATTGGAAGGGATTTGCATGTTCTCCCTCTACAGTGCAGAATATCATTAAACCATTCAAGGAATCAGGAGGAATTTCAGTGTGTAAAGGTCGAGGGTGCGAGCTTAATCTGATCCAGGGACGTCCAGCATTTTTCAACAAGACGATGCAAACCCACCTGCTGCACACATTACAAAGGCGTGGCTTGCCTGGTACTGGAGTGGCCTGCCTGCAGTCCTGACCTGTCCCCAATAGAGAAAATGTGGAAAATTAAGAAACAACGACGACCCCCCGTACTGCTGCACATCTTAAGACGTGTTTGCAGGAAGAACGAGACAAAATAAAAGCTGAAACACTAAATCACTTGGTCTCCTCCGTGCCAAAACCTCTTTTAGGGGTTATCAGAGGTTATTTAGCTGCTGGGGTAATACGGATACATGGATACTTGGCTCAGGGGTATTTACCTTGTAACCATTGATCATGGCTACTTTGATCCTGTATATATGTTAAGATGGAGTAACTTCTTCCCTACACTAGGGGTCTATAAGGAGGAAAGACTAGACACCATGTATAAAAGAAGAAGTGTGTTAGTGAGGGTTTGAAGCACATGGTTGCTGCTGCTGTGTTCTGTTTCTTAAAGTAAAATCCTTATATGTTTAATATTGTGTGGTGTTGATGTTCCAGAGGTGCTGTGCTGTATATTGTGGACTGACTGAGTTTGCCATCAAAGTAGGAACTGGATATTTGGATTATTTGGAGTTTCATGGACACTGTGGACTTAGTCATGGACCTGGATCAAGTATCCTTACCTAAAAACACTGTGGAAGTGCTCATTACGATCCTGGTGAGATCTGTCCTTTTTCTTTGTTGTTTATGCGGGACGAAGAGACTTAAGATTGAGAGACTGAACCACGTCACAAAGACTTTAAACATATAATGTCATGTCTTACTTGTAAATATACATACTGTGTATAAATGTATATGTATAATATTTTGATGGTGATCGTAAACAGACTCCTTGTGCACAAATTGTGATAAAACTGATGTGAAAGATCCTCTGTTTTTCCAAGGTAATTTAACTTGGCTCAAAAAAGAACAGTTAGTGTAATTAGGGTTGAGGGGTAACTGGCTTTGGGGTGGTTGAGGCTGAGGGGATGTTTAGTTGTTTGGATATTAAGGTTTGAGGTGTAACTAACTGTGGGGTAGTTGAGGCTGAGGGCTGTTGGTCTAAGTTTAAGGGTAATTGACTTTGGGGTGGTTGAGACTAAGGGGATGTTCAGCTGTTGGGGTAGTTGTTGTTGAGTTGTGGGATAGTTGATGCTAAGGTGTATTTGGTTGTTGCAGTTGAGGGTGTAGTTGTTGAGGGTCTGCGGGGGATAATTTTGGTTGATAATTGTCTTTGGGAAAGTTAAGGGTAAGGGGGTATTTCACTGTTGGTAGTTGATGTTTTAGGGGTAATTGGCTGTGGGATAGTAGAGGCTGAAGCTGTTGATTTGGTTTAAAGTGATAAGGCTAATGGGCTAGTTGTGGGCAATTTAGCTTATGTGGAAGTTGTTGAGGGGCTCTGTGGGGTAATTTTGGTTGATGAGTAATTGGCTGTAGGGGTAATTAGGTTGTACACAGTACGCTGGTCACCGCAGAATGCTGGTCACCACAGTATACTGGTCTTCACAAAACGCTGGTCACCGCAGAGCACAGGTCACCGCAGAGCACACAGGTCACCACAGAACACAGGTCACCACAGAACACAGGTCACCGCAGAGCACACAGGTCACCGCAGAGCACACAGGTCACCGCAGAGCACACAGGTCACCACAGAGCACACAGGTCACCGCAGAACACAGGTCACCGCAGAACACAGGTCACCGCAGAGCACAGGTCACCACACAATGCTGGTCACCGCAAAATACTGGTCTTCACAGAACACAGGTCACTGCAGAACCCTGCTCACCGCAGAGCACACAGGTCACCACAGAACACTGCTCACCACAGAACACTGCTCACCACAGCACACAGGTCACCGCAGAACACTGCTCACTGCAGAACACAGGTCACCGCAGAGCACACAGGTCACCGCAGAGCACACAGGGCACTGCAGAACACCGGTCACCGCAGAACACTGCTCACCACAGAACACAGGTCACCGCAGAACACTGCTCACCGCAGGACACAGGTCACCGCAGGACACAGGTCACTGCAGAACGCTCACAACACAGTTGTTTCTGTCTTGCAACAGCTGCACATCAAGTTGCTAAAAAATAACCAAAGAAATGATCTGGGCACAGCTGTGGGCAGTTGTAGCCTAGTGGTTAAGGTATCAAGCTAGTAACCAAAAGGTCACTGGTTCAAGCCCCACCACTGCCAGGTTGCCACTGTTGGGCCCCTGAGCAAGACTTTCAATTGCTTAGACCAGCAGTCCCCAACCTTTTTTGCACCACGAACCAGTTCCATATAAGAGATAATAACACCCTTGTGTGTTGGGAATGGAAGCCGTGTTTTCATTGCTTTTGTAGCATCTCTAATTATTTATTTTTGGGGAACCACTGGCTTAGACAATACACTGTCACAGCACTGTAGGTCGCTTTGGATTAAAGCATCTGCTAAATGCCAAAAATGTAATACAAAAATTACAATAGCAGCAGCAGCAACAATAACAATAAAAGTGTATAATATAAATGATGTATATGAAACAAAATCACATAAATCACATAAAATAGTTATTAATATATAAATCAGAAATGATTCCATTGTATTTCTTATGTTCCCTTCTTCTACCCTGTGTACTTATTTTGTTTATATTTGACTTCCTCACGTCATTTTATTAGCATATTTCATTTGATCCAGTAGGGGGCGGAAACACAGAGGATGAGAAATGTGGTGTGTATTATTTAGATTATTTAACAATATTTACGTCATAAATCTGGATTAAACTGGATTTCAGTCTTTTTAGATGAATCTGAGGTTACAATTACTCTACCTAATGAGCTGTGTTTATTTATAATGATTATATTATATAATTTATTATAATACATTTCATAAATCACAGTATTTGTTGGTTTTTTGTTGATGCTCAATAAAATAAGATTTCACTTTTTGTCTAAATGAATGAATTTACTGTGAAGGTTTTTATTGTTGAGTAAATCAGAATCTGTTCAGATCTTTGAATTTAGTGGAAACTTCTTTATATTTGCATCTTAAATGGATTTGACTTTTAAATGACTTACATACAAACGTCACAGGGAACAAAAGCACATTTACTGCAGTTTAAAAACTAGAACATAAAAAATCATAGTAATTACAGAAAGTAAAACAAACAAAATAAATAAACCACACATAAAGTACTTAGTCACACAATATTACATAACATTTAACAATTTTATTCAATTAAAATAAACAAAATTAGTAGCACTCATAAACAAAAAGCTTTTTGGAAAAAGAACAAACGAGCCAATAATAATTCTTACTATACAAATATTTGGAGGATTAAAGACATCATGTAAAAACCTGGTGTATTAAAATCTTACTCACTTGTTTTAACACTATTGAATATTTTACTCTTTATCTGTACCAACAATTATACTAGATAGATGGATGGATGATGGATGATGGATGGATGGATGGATATTAAAGTCCCAGTAGCATTATACATCAGATACACACTATAAAAATTCTACAATATAAATTCGAAAAAAAAACAGCACAAACACAACCAAGATTAAAGGTAACCTAACGAATATTGCACACTGAATTGGGCCAATATAGCCATAACTATATGTACATCAAAACATACCGCAGTACTTGAAACTCAATGTCAGTCGGTTCTGGGAGTGGTGTTGAGTTTTAAAGACGTTGAGTTTCGAGGTATTTTTTCCCATAAGGATGTTTGGGGAACCTGTTAATGCGTCCATGGTCCCGTGGAGCTGCAGATATTTTATTCTCATGTAAAATAGTGAGGTTGTTTTTGACACTTAAACACTGAAAATAACACATATAATATAAACACACTGAAATACAATTACTAACAGTTAAACATCAATAACAATACAATAAAAGCTGCACTTTAGTTTTACTTCTTTATTGTTTCCTGACGCTTCTTATTCGTGGAGATGCTTAATGTTGGAATACCGCATTCCATTCAGCACCGGCACATTCACATGAGAAGTGACCAAACCGCATTTGCGCTTTTCTGCTTTTCCGCTTTTTTTCCACGATAACTTTTATGCACTGTGAATGCACCGGTGCTGAACAGAATACGGTATTCCAAGAGCAAGCATCCATAAAGCGCAAATAAACAATAAAGAAGTAAAGCTAAAGTGTGGGTTTTATTGTATTTCTATATTAATTTGAACTATTTTTCTATTGTATTTGAGTGTTTTATATAGACTTACTGTAGTAAAACAGCGAGTGAGGAATGTGATTAGTGGAGGAACTTATGAGCAGTAATAATGAAGAGAAGTTTAGTGCTCCTGTCTCCTTCTTTTACTACATTAAACCACGTTAAGCTTTATTTTGAACCAGAAGCATTTTAGACTCTGGGAGAAGCTGATTCTGATTCTCACCATTTCTCAGAAACTCGAGCTGTAACACAAGTTTAAAAGTGAAACAGGGAGGAAAATCCTGTACAGCTAAACACAGAGTGGATTTGATTGTTATTTGTCTCATATTCGAACTCTGATGACGTTTTACTGAACCGCTCAAGCAGAGCACTGAACAAAGCAGCTGTTCATTGTTAGTTTTAAATTAAATTTTTTTTAAATGGCGTCGAGTTTCAAATATTTTGAGTTTAGAGGGCGTCGAGTTACAAGGTACCACTATTATATTGTACTGTATTACGGATCATTCCATTTATTAAATCTAAAGATGTATTAAAAACCCATATCACCCATGTAAGTAATTACTAGTAATTATATAATTACTCCCTAAACCTACCACACAGGCAGAAAACAGATCCAAGTTGCATCTTCCTGTTTGCAGCAGTGATGTACTGTAGATGCAGTGGTTGCTCTGAGGATGGACCAGGCCCTTTTTACAGCACTGAATGAATTGCCTGACTGAAAGACATGCCAAGGTGGACCTCTTGATCAGGGAGCATGGGTGGTGTGTATCCAAACTGCCATTCAAATGGTAACAAGAAAATTTTTTTATATACATACACATTGGTCTAGGAACGTTAAGCAGGTTACACAAAAAAAAGCAGATTCCCAAAATCCCTTGCTGTGCACTCACTGCCGAACGCACATGTATAAACAAGGTGTAAGGTGTCTGCGGCGTCGGTAGAACCTACCACTAGTTCCTGACGTCGCAAGCCTTACAGAGCAACTAAGAGCGTGGCCTCAAATAGGCGGCCAGCTCATTAGGGCGAACGACCTGCAGCTGTGGCCTCCCCAGAGCCGTAGATAGAGAGAGTTGCGACACTCCTTGATCTCGCCGCTACGCGGTCACGTGGTTCATGTAACCCTCCAATAGTTCCAAACAAACCCGGCGCTGTCATGTTCTCATATGGGACCGGCAGTAGTAAATGAAATATTAAACGCTAAATAATAAACATTTGTACAATTTCTGGGTATTTTGAACTGCGTTTACATTTACTGCATCTGCTTTAATGTCAATTTGGTATATAAAGTGTAAGATTGATGTTTATAATGACTTGTTAATAGGTCGTTCTTGTTAACACACAGTACATTATATTAGCATACATTACATAATGCGATATCATTAAGTAGTAGAGACAATATACAGTACAGAGATTAAAGTTTTTTTATGTTTTGTTTTTTACATAAACTAATCTCCCTTCACTTTCCTGAGGATTCATAATAATAATCATTTTGGCTAAACACTCATGTCACTCAGTCATGTGCTGGATTCATAAGGTTTACCTGCACTGAATGAACAGATTGATAAACACACTACCGTACCTTTAAGGTACAGGAAATAGCATTCATTCATCTCTTATTTCATGAGTGATTAATAATTGATTCCTACATGTAATACATTAATGAATTCATTGAATATGCACTAGTTCATTTTGTCTAATGTAAGTGGTGGACAAGGTACACAAACCATGCAGTTGAGTTAAAGTAGAGATATCCAAGGTAACATATTACTCCAGTAAAAGTAGTAGTAAAAGTAAAAATACTCTTTACCTCCACTAAAGTACTAAACTAAATTTACCTTCAAATGTACTTGAGTATGAAAGTAAAAGTATAATGAGTTATTGTGGTTCTAATGTTTTATGATCATTTCTGTAACAAGACTCTTGATTAATCAACTCATTTTAGGTGAAAAGACTCGTGTGTCATTAATTAAGCTAAACTGACTAAGCTAAATTCAGTTATACCTATTAATTAAGATAAACATGTAACATTTAGTGCTAAGCAAATGCTAAACAATAACAGTATTAAGTATATTAATGACATTAAATTCATAATTTTTTTTAAAACAAAGCAACATACAGCTAAAAATGCTTGATAAGTAGTGGAAATGAATGGGGCTCTATGGGATGTTTGGAACTATAGAGAGCTCCACAACCCGGAAGCTGCGCAGAAAAAATGTCCCGCCCCCTTTCCAACGGTTCCCTATGGGAGTGTCGCCACTCTGTTCTCTCTACCGCTCTGGGCCTCCCTATTTAAGGGGCCGTCGCCAGGCTGCAGGCGTCGCACCTTTTGTTTCCTTCCTTTTGTTTGGCATGGTGGCACAACACCGGCTTCTTATTAGAGATGCTCTGGTTACCCCTGGCGCTACTAGAGCGTTAGGGTGTGTAGGTCGCAAGGCCGAGGTAAGCAAGGGTTTTGGTTCTCTCTGTTAAGTATAGCTGGTGCGATTTTGTGCAGCCAACGAGCTGCTGTTTGTTTTGGTGTTTCAAACCAGCTATCGCTAGCAATGCTAGCAACAGGCTAAAGCTAGCTAACTGCCATCACACAGCAGCTAAGCCAAAAGCTGCAGCAGGTTCATTTCAGCTGTGTTGGCTGAGTGGGTTAAATCACTGCCTTTTTGTGTTCCCCTCAGTCCTGGTTCAAATCCACCCTTTTGGCTCCCATGCCAACCTCTAACTCCGGCTCCTTCCCAGCCCGACCATGCTGGTGACAATGCTGAAGCGGCTTTCAGTATAAGCCGATTTTGCTCCGGCTCCTTCCCAGCCAGATCGTGCTGGTGACAATGCCGAAGCGGCTTTCAGTACAAGCCGATTTTGCTCCGGCTCCTTCCCAGCCAGATCGTGCTGGTGACCATGCCGAAGCGGCTTTTATCATAAGCCGGTTTTTACTTTTGCTGATTTTGTTACCCGGGTTTACATTTCAATGTGTTTTTCCCGGCGCACCATTTACTAGTGCACAGGCTTCATTTAGCTCTCGCCCTGCCATAGCGCAACGGGTCTAGCGAACACCTCGCACCTCAGCGATCCGGGTTCGCGCCCCACGCTTCCCCTTTTTCCTTGTGTCTGTTTTTTCTCTTTCAGTTGCCTGCGGCGCCAGCGGCCTCGTTCGTCCCGTTCCTGTTATTTTTCCCTTTTGTATTGTTTATTATTATTTATTGTTAAATAAAAATGATAATTTTCTCTGCATCCTTGGGTCCTACCTCTCTCCTCATAACACAAGGTGCTGCATTCTGATTGGCTGAGCTGAATGTCACTCAAATAACACCGCTACAATATTGTAATATAATAATAACGACTTGGAGTGCAGCCAATGAGTGCAGTGGGGGTTGAGTTTATGCTGTGGAGGGCCCCCCCACGCCATGGGCTCCAGTGCACCTGCACCCACGGTAGTTACCCCCCTGTGCCAGAGGGTATAGTGCATGAACTTCACTCAGAGCAGGTGGTTTACTCAGGATGAGGGTTTAGTACAGGCGAGACACTGTAGTCTGCTCTAGGTCTTGATTGACCCTCTCTGGCCGTTGTATAGGGAATAAAAATATAATAAAAAGACGATGTAGAAGACCAAGGCCTTGCAGAAACATCTAGTAAACTGGGTTCTCCAATCTTAAAGTTGGGTGGCACTGAGGTTTAAGCTAAAAAGAAGGCAATACTACAGATATACTACAGATATAGTGTATTTGTAGCACATCAGTAGCACATCTGTATCAGAGACAGGCTTGGGAAGGTATTAGGAAGAGCATTGAAACCCAAATCCATTTAACAGCTGTAGTAAGGAGATTTGATCTACAACTAGTGAACTAACAATCTAAACAACATAAATACAGAATATAATAGCAGTACACTAAGTAATCACTAGTTTTAGATCTAGTTGGTGCTGTTGTGCTGTGAAAGTTATTCTTACATTTCTATAAGGTGGTCTTATCACAGAACTACATACTGTAGTGGGTGCGGGTGGTATTTTAACACAGGAAGATGATTTTTGTGTCTCTGTGTTGGACGCACTAACTCATTCTTCACATCAATGATATTACGTGACCTGGTCGTCACCCTGCAGCAGAGCTGAATTTGGTTGTTGTTGAGCTGTGAGCCGACATCATTTATTTACAAGTCAAATTCACGTCAGAGAATGTCAAAACAAATCAGTTTAACCTTAAACCACCCAAGTACAGCACTGATTTAGTCTTACCTTATCTAATTCAGTCTGATCTAATCTCATTTAATATGATTCCTTCTGACTTAGTCTGATTCACTTTGATTTAATCTAAATGATCTGATTCAGTTTGGTTCAGTCTTATGTAATTCGATTTATTATTTGGTTCCAGATCACACGGTGTCCATTTAAAAAAAAAAAAAAAAAAGACCTGAAATGCTGATTCATCCGACCACAATACACTTTCCACTGTGTGATGGTCCATCCCAGATGCCTCAGAGCCCAGAGAAGTCGACGCCGCTTCTGGACATGGTTAACATAAGGCCTCCTTTTTGCACAGTAAAGATTTACATTTTTACATTTACATTTTATTTATAATCCCTCACCCATGTGGTTATATCAGCTAGTGTTGAGTGGAGGTTCTTGATGCGGCGCCGTCTGAGGGATGGAAGATCACGAGCGTTTAGATTAAGCTTGTGTCCTTGTCCTTTATGCACTGAAATTCCTCCTGATTCCTTGAATGGTTTAATGATATTCTGCACTGTAGAGGGAGAACATGCAAATCTCTCTTTGATGTTCATTGTTTTTAAACATTTCAATCATGTTCTCACACATTTGTGATTTTAAAAGTAACTAAGTTAGATTACAAGTTACTTTATTAGTTATATAATGTGGAATATTTCAAAGATATTCCTTTGCAATACTTTATCATTTGGCTGCCAACTTGTGTGTACTGATGAGACTCAATTGAATCCCAGAACATGCTAGTGTGAATGCATGGAAAATAAATTTTAATTTATTAAAGAGAGGTGGCCGGAGATTACTTTATGGTGGCCATGGCAACCACTGGCCACCCCCTGGCTCCGCCCCTGCCAAGAAGAAAGCAAAAATATATTTTCACTATGGAAAATGACAAAAATAGTAACGCACAGTAACTTGGATAAGTAACTTTAATCTGATTACTGGATTGGAAATAGTAACGCGTTAGATTACTCGTTACTGAAAAATGTGGTCAGATTAGAGTAACAGACCATCAGTGGTTATTAGTTTTAAATCAGACCTTTAAGTTTAACATCTGTTTGATCTTGCAAATGCTCTTAAGAACCAATTGACCACAAGGGGGAGCAACTTCATAATAAAGTCCATGGTTTTAGAATCAGATGTTTAACATGCTCATGGTTAGGTGTCCACATTCTGTAACGATTCTGATATTTGAGGGAGAAGCACCAGTGTCTGCAATCAGGTCATGACCCTTTGCTTGTCCAACTTTGCTCTCTCTCTCTCTCCTTTTTCATTTTAGGTAGCTGTTTTGAATTTGCTGGCAGCCTTGGTTCATGGACTGAGTTGGTACCTTGGCTCCTTTTCTCCCCATAGCCTTTCTTGGCTTTGTGGTTTCCAGGGGTGTCTTGCAGATGGCCATGCTTCACTTTGGTCTGGTCGATCCAGAGTTTCCTGGGCTTTGCTCATTTTTTCAGCAGTTCAACAGAACCTTCAGTACCATCATGGCACCACTAACCAACTTAACAAAGAAGAACCCAAGAGGGTTTTTGATGGAGGATGCCCAAGGAGCATTTGAAGAACTAAAAAGATGCCTCGTGTCAGCTCCAGTGCTTAGAGTTCCAGACCTGAGGGTCATCTCACTGTGCAGTTCCTGACAACAGATTGCATCCCTGTGTATACTTCCTTTACTGGCCTTCACCCAATAAGTATGATGTTGTGAGTTTAAAATAAAGCCAGCAGTGGAACTTGCCCTCAATTTGTGGAGGTTCTGGCTGGACAGACCATAAGAACTTGGTGTAAAATTAAAATTATAAAGTTACATTTATAACTTTATAACTTTATTTTATTCTACCCACGTTATTCAGTCAGATCATCACTCAGAATTAAGGCGCCTCATGCCTGGTTCACACTACACGATTTTTGCCCTGATTTTCGCTCGGTGACTGGTCGGCGCTAGATTTGCCGGCTCGGGAGCAACTCGGCGTTCGCTCAGAGATTGAAACTCAGCTCTCAATCACTATGTGTGGACTACTCAACAACTCAATCCAAGCGGCTCGCCGAGCGCTCGCGACCGAAGCGAGATTTCTAGCATGTCAGATATCTGGATCCGAGTTGCCCGACTGGCAGTGAGTGCTATGTCAAAAAGCCAATGAGAACGCAGGATACGGTGTGAGGTGAAACGCAGGGGAGGAGTGTAAACAGGTGGGACAGGGGCGTAATATAGTTTATATCCAGTGGTGATTTCTCTAAGACTGCAAGGGAAGCTCAGCTTCCCCTAAAATGTCCAAAATTAAATGGTCAAATATGTACAGTTGTGTTAACATTTTATTGACTACGAATGCGTTAGAACACGTTCATCTCGAAGACGAGTTCGTTCAGAATCAGCTAATTATCACAAATCGACTCGATTTTCTTAACTTAACTCATACATTCCCGTAGCGTCAATGCATTTGCCCGCAGAAGCTGAACGTCTCTTCACTTCTATGGGACTGCGTTGAGTTTTTTTTTTTAATGCTCCGAAACTCGCCGGTCATTGGATAAATGCCTCGATTTTTTCCCGCCCCCGGACGCTGAGCATCTCTGGGGGTGAATGGGGCTGTGTGCGGGTCTGGACGCTGAGCTTCTGCAAGATGATTGGAGGATCAGTGGAAAGGCTGAATCCCGTTTTGATTGACAGCCAATTTGAGCGCTACACCATCACTTCTCAAACTCAAACTCAAAAGAAGCTTTATTGGCATGACAAATATGGACATTCGTATTGCCAAAGCAAGTTACAGAGAAATATAAACAATAAAAATAAGAAAGAACAAAAATATACAGAACAGTTACATGTGCAAAAAATATAGAATAGAATAAAATATTAATAAAAACAGTGCAAAATAATAACAATAAAAAGTATAGTATTTACAATAATGAGGTAGTAAAACAATCAGTTTGTGTGCGTGTGCGTGTGTGTGTGTGTGTATGAGACATGGTCACCCACTGTCCCTCACCTGGTGACAGGTGTGAGTATAGAGTGCTGCTAGTGTGCAGCTCTCTCTGTGCTCCCCCAGTAGGTGGGGCAGTTTGTCGGGGTCTGGGAGGGAGGTAAAGTTGGGGATGATGTTATTAAATTTAGGGAAGAATTGGGAGCGGATGTGGTGGTACTTGGTACACCGGGTGAGGAAGTGCAGCTCCGTCTCTACTGTACTGAGAGTGCAGTGCTGGCACAACCTCTCCTCCCGGGGCAGCCAGGACCGGGTGTGTCGCCCCGTCTCCACGGCCAGGTCGTGTGCGCTCAGTCTGTACCTCGTCAGGGTATTTCTTAATTTAGGGTCGGATACTGCGCTCAGATAATCTGCTGTACTGTAGTGTCTGTTTAGGGCCAAATAACAAATAACTGCATTTTACTTTGAGATTTAGTTTGTTTCCCAATAATTCAGATATTTAGTTCTGAGTTTTTGTGTAATTTGGTTTATTTTAATTGGGTTTGCAGATTTCTCCTGTTCGAGTCTTTATTGTGTTAGTGTGTGTTAGTGGTGTGTCGGCGTGTGTTAGTAATGTGTTTGTGTGTGTTATTAGTGTGTCGGTGTGTGTTAGTGGTGTATCTGTGTGTTTTAGTGGTGTATCGGTGTGTGTTATTACAGTGTCTGTGTGTGTTACTTGTGTATCTGTGTGTGTTAGTGGTGTATCTGTGTGTGCTATTAGTGTCAGTGTGTGTTAGTGGTGTATCTGTGTGTTTTAGTGGTGTATCTGTGTGTGTTAGTGGTGTATCTGTGTGTGTTATTAGGGTGTCTGTGTGTGTTAGATTGTCTGTGTGTGTTATTAGTGTGTCGGTGTGTGTTAGTGGTGTATGGGTGCAGTGACTCAGGACCAGTTGGATGAGGGGACTGGTATGTTTGCTCAGCTCTTGGTGTTTCAGGGCTTTATAATGATAAGTTTGGGGGTCGCTCTCATTTAGATGGTTCCAGAAGTTGATTGCTCTTCTCTGTATGTTTATAATTAGTGGAAATCGGCCTAATTCTGCCCTGCACGCATTGTTCGTGGTGTGTCTGTGCACCTTTAGGATGCTTTTACAGAACTCTGTGTGCAGGGTCTCTAATGGATGTTTGTCCCAATTACGGAATTGATGGTGTGTAAGCGAACCCCAAACTTCACTGCCATATAGAGCAATCGCTTCAATTATTGATTTTAAGCCAGATTCGAACTGGAATTTCCACGAATGTTTGACGTTTTATGGCGTCGACGCCCTGCGAGCTTTTTCTCTCAGTTCATTTACTGCCGGATTAAAGTTTCCTGTGGAACTGATGTTTAGTCCGAGGTAAGTATAATCTTTAGTGTGCTCAATTTCATGATGTCCTAATTTATATGTGTGTTTGGTTCCCTGAGATCTGGCTCTTTTCTGGAAGGTCATAATTTTGGTCTTTTTGAGGTTGACGGTCAGGGCCCAGGTCTGACAGTACTGCTGCAGCAGGTCCAGTTTGTGCTGGAGATCCTGGGCGCTGGGGAACAGCAGGACCAGATCATCTGCATACAGCAGGAGTTTAATCTCTGAGTCGTGTAGAGTGAGACCGGGCGTGGCTGAGTGCTCTAACATGGAGGCCAATTCATTAATATAGATGTTAAATAGAGTTGGACTTAAACAGCAGCCCTGTCTCACTCCACGCTCCTGAGAGATGAGATGTTTCTCTTACTGCCGATTCTTATTCCACACTGGTTTTCTGTGTACATGGATTTAATAAGATCGTATGTTTTACCCCCTACACCACTCTCTAATATTTTATAAAACAATCCTTCATGCCAAATGGAATCAAAAGCTTTTTTTAAATCAATAAAACATGTAAATATTTTAGAGTTATTTTGAACTACATATTTTTCGATCAGGGTGTGTAGGGTGTAAATATGATCGGTAGTGCGGTAATTTGGTAGAAAACCAATCTGACTTTTACTCAGGACGTTGTGTTGGGTAAGGAAGTGTAATAATCGTGAGTTAATGATACTACAGAATAACTTCCCCAGGTTACTGTTCACACAGATGCCCCGGTAATTATTAGGGTGGAATTTATCTCCACTTTTGTAGATGGGTGTTATGAGACCTTGATTCCAGATTTCAGGGAAGGAACCGATACTCAGAACCAGGTTAAAGACTTTTAACATCGCCAGGTGAAATTTGGAGCTGCTGTGTTTGATCATTTCATTCAGGATCCCGTCAGGTCCTGATGATTTCTTTGTTTTTAGTTTTTTAATGTTGTCTTTAAGTTCCTGCTCAGTAATGAGAGAGTCTAGAGGATTCTGGTGGTCTTTAACAGCCTGTTCCAGTTCCTCTAATTTACTAATAATTTGATTTTGTTCAGGATTTGAATCTAATTCTACATTTTTAAAGAGTGATTGGAAATGGGTTGTCCAGATATCCCCATCCTGAATGGCCAATTCTTCCTGTTCTCTATGTTTTAATTTATTCCAATACACTTCATTAGTCACTTAATCACTAGGAGCTTCAGTCCCATCGCGGATTTTGCGAGTGAAGTCGAAAGACAAACTGCAACCCATTTCAGGCCATTTTCTTGTAAAAGGAACAGAGGGCAGAATTTATGTGTAAATAAATTGACAAATTTTATGATGTAAGCCGACAATGAGCTTCCCCTCTTTGAAAGACCAGCAGCCGCCACTGTTTATATCAGAATACATCAGCACACTCACAAGTTTTAAAGTATTTCTGACCTTATCATTCTCTACAAAACACCCATGCGGCATTGCAAAAACTATTTATTAACCTCCAACTCACTATAGAACAATCCATGCTGGTCACGTTGATCTCTTGTTACTTGTTGACGTGTATTTTTGGGCGTGGTATCATTAAACCTTTCGTCATGATAGATGGTGTAGTGTGTGACCCCCTATCGCCGATCAGTCGTGTAGTGTGAAATACACACTGAACTTGAAATATTCCCGATTACAAGAGATCCAGTCATGTAGTGTGAACTTTGCATCAGTAGGAGCATTTTAAGGGATCTAGGACTTTAGACACGCCCTCTTCTCAGGAGTGTAGGATGATGTAAAACACGTCTATTTAGAAAGATGACTTAGAGTGGTGACACTATACATTGCTAGAACTATATATTTGAGGGCCTTGCTCAGGAGCCCAACATTGGCAACTTGTCTTAGGTGGGGCTTGAATCAGCAACCCTCTAAGCCAGGGGTGGACAATTACATTTTCCAAGTGGTCACATAAGAAACTGTTACTGTTGTGGAGGGCCGGACCAACAGGGTGAACTTCATTCTGCTCAATATTAATAAGATTTATTTTTATTGCCTAAATGTTACAGTTCTGATGAGCTGTTACTGTTAAGAGTCGATGTTACAATCAGAGTAAAAACATCAACATTATTTCAAATGTGAACAAAATGAGCAGTAACTTTACACACAGTGCTGTTGCTATTTGGTTATCACAAAGCTGATCTTAACTGCTCCAGTCCTGGATGTGTAAAACGTTATAAAAAGTCCATGTTGGTTTGCGGTTTAGTTAGTGAAGCTTCAGATGTGACTCTCTATATCAGTCAGGATCTTGTACAGTATTTCTCTGTGTTTAGTACCGTAACGATGATATAAACCCTAGATTTAAATTGTGATCCTTAACCAGCTTTACACCTGACTGACTTCTGACGTTCATGTCTTGCTAGAGACTCTATCGTCTCTGTCAGTCGCGGTCAGTTCTGTTCGCCGACACATTACAGTGAAGCTGATACAATCGTGCGATGTACGTTTATTTACGTCTGATTTTTAGGCCTGTTGGGGATGGCTCGAGGACCGGATGTGGCCCGCGGGCCATACAATGCCCAGGTCTGCTCTAAGCATTAGTCTAGTACCTTAACCGCAAAGCCACCACTGCCCACACCAATAAACAGCAGTTTATTGTATGGGGTTGTTACTGCCCCCACATCGAATCTGTTCAATTCCAACAATGATATTAAATTGAATTAAAAATCAATGAAGGTACAATAAGAAGTGCACGCATTATTGTTGTGAATAATTAATCATGTTGGTAATAAACAATAATAAAACACATGACACTAAAACCTTTTCATTAGTGTTTATTTAGGTGTTACATCATTTACTACGAACAGTTAATTCACAGTTATATATTGTACATCATGTTCAGTACTTGAATTACAATCATTTCAGCAGCAGTTCTCTTTCTGAAATTAATTCATTAAAATAAACATTAAAATATACAGACAGCAGATTAAATCATGAATGTGACAGTGTAAACAGCTCTATAATAACATTTAACTCTAAAACAGCTGCCTAATTCTTGACTACAGATTATGATGGACCACAGTCGGTCACTTCTCCGTCACGTCCAGGACCAAACCAAGGGGAACAGTGGCAAGAAAGAAGAACTACCTTTAAAATGAGCCCATATAGAGAGGGCTGACACCTTCTACCAAAGGTAATTAGCCTAAATGATTTAATATAATAAAAAAACAACAACAAAAATAGATGAGCTATAAACTAAACATTGGTTTAGAGGTGCAATCCAAAAAACGTTCCTGCATCACACCTCAGACAACAAGAACCAGAGCCACACCCATTACAAAGTCATGAGTAAATAATCATGCTTGTAACTTCTGGTGATGAACGATTTAGTTTCTATGCTATTTTCAGGGTGGTGTTGTACCTCTGTGGTGGTTCTGATGTACCTTTCCCTTTACCAGAGGCTGAATCCTGTGGATTTGAGGGTGCCATACCATCACTGCCATTCCTGCCGGTGTGCTGGACGTAATGAGATCTGCAGCGACTGCACTCACCAGAAACCGACCATTAACCTTTTATTCTACCACGAGATACATTCAGATATTAGCAATAAGCCAAAATACACCAAGGAAGACGAGTGGACCAAGATGTAGAACAGGTCACACAAAAATCACCCTCCAGTACTTAATAAAAGGAGACGACGCCCCAACATGTAAAAGATGCCAAACACAGCTCACAATAAAGCAGATTCTGATCGAATCCCCCAATTACACCAGAGAGAAAAAACAGCTACACATACCTGGAACTGTTAAAGAAAACACACGAGTGACCCTAAACTTCCTGGGAGGAACAAAAATATAAATAGACAAATAGAAACAAGAAAAATGACGTAAACACAAATGAGTGTATAAAGTGGCGTCAAATCAAATAAAACGCACCCGCTAGCACACCAGCACCGAGATTCTGAACTCCTCAGTTCAAAACTTGCGTTGCCACCGGTCTGCTGGGCGCCATCTCACGTCTCTGCTAGGGCGGGATGACCGGACTATGTGGGTGGGGTCTTTAAACGCTGTGTAAGGACCCTGATTAGCAGATAGAGGCGCCTGTGCAGAGTGCATGGGTGGAAAAGGTTTCCGTTAAGGGCTGCACGCGGGTCGGAGGAGGTGTAGGCAGCAATATACCCAGGGCCAGTGATAGCTCAGTGGTTAAGGTACTGGACTAGCAAACAGAAGGTTGCCAGTTCTAGCCCCGCCACCACCAAGTTGCCACTGTTGGGTCCCTGAGCAAGGCCCTTAACCCTCAATTGCTCATCGTGTCCCGCTCATTGTGTGTAAGTCACTTTGGATAAAAGCGTCTGCTAAATCTAAACTACAATCAGGGATCCTCCAGCAGCAGAAGACAAATTAACTACGATAAACTGGAAGAAAATGCAGAAATAAATAGAAAAAAATTATTTGCCACTTCTCGCGTTTGTTTTCGTGACAGAACGTAGTTTGGGAAACCAGAGAAGCTCGCCTGTGATTCCAGTTGGTGATAGACGGTGTAGTGTGTGACTCGGTTAGTTTAGGGGATTTATTCTTAAACGTTTTTGTAAGGTAACACGTCAAAGCAAATACGATAAATCTTACTCACTATCAAAGCATATAAAATAGTTCAATTTAGTACACGGTCGATCAAAGCAGCCTACGGAACGAATGGCAGCACATTCTTGATTCCCGCCACCGTTGTCTGGCTCTCCTGGAGTCCAGTCTGTAAACGCTTCCAGTGACTCGTTTCCGTAGGACCAACGCCAACTGTTCACGTCAAGATACAGACCAATCCAAGCAGTGGAGATAAAATTTTGGCTCTGAGCAGAAGTAGTCTGGAGTTGGATCATGTCGTCTGTGGTTGAGATGATGGCCAGGTCCATGTGATTAGCTCTGCAGTTAGCCTGAGCGTTGCTCCATGTTTTGTTCTGCTGGATCAGGTAGTATGGTGGAGTAACCGACAGGATGACTGGAACAATCCCTGTGGACAGGAGTCCTTTTGTTGGTTGTTTTTTAACCAAAACTAAATATATAAAACACCTGACATGGTTCCAGCTTTACCTGGCTCCCGGAACACGTGTTTTATTTACCCGCTATGACCCCTTGGACTTAATGTTTGTGTTTATGTTCCACGCCTCCCCAGTCTACTGATTAGGTTCATGAACACCACCTGTTTCTTGTTATTCAATGACTGTCTTGTGTATAAGGTTCCTATGCTTCTTTGGTTGTTAATGCTTGTTTACGTAATGATAAGTTCTTGTTCCTGTGCTAGCCTAGCTATAGTATAACCTTGTCTGTGTCTGTGAGATATCTCACAATGGATGTCAGTTCATCATCTAAAACTCAATCCCAGTTACTCATTCCTGGAGATCAATCTCCAACCCAGGACCTAGTCATCTCTCTTGATGACTCCCAGATCAGACCATCTGATGAGGTAAGAAGCCTTGGTGTTGTCTTGGATAACCAGCTGACCTTTTCTCCTCACATAGCCAACATGACAAGATCGTGCCAGTTCCTCCTCTACAACATCAGGAAGATTTGTCCATTTCTCTCAATGGAAGCTACTCAGAGTCTGGTCCAGTCACTTGTAATCTCACGGCTGGACGACTGCAACTCCCTCCTGGCAGGAGCTCCCATGTCCACTATTAAACCCTTACAGCTCATTCAAAATGCAGCTGCCCGTCTGATTTTTAACCAGCCCAAACACTGCCACATCACCCCACTGCTGCGTTCTCTTCACTGGCTTCCTGTAGCTGCACGCATTCAGTTTAAAACACTGACGCTCGCCTACAAAGCCAAAAATGGACCAGCTCCAAGCTACCTTTGAGGTCTAATCAAGCCACTAGTCTCGCTCGACTTGATCCTCCACCCAGGACTAAAGGAAGACAAGCATCAAGACTCTTCTCTGTACCAGCACCCAGGTTGTGGAACGAACTTCCTCTGTCTGTCCGAACATCTGAGTCTCTTGCTGTCTTTAAAAACCTTCATCACCTCTTTACTAAACACTTAAGCTGACTTGTACTCACTCACTTACTTACTTACTCACTTACTAATGCTCCTATTCATTACTTGCAAAAAAAATTCTAACAGGTTTTCAGCAGATTTGTGTCTTGGACTGTTGTACTTGAACTAGAGTAATGTAATGTTCACTATGGAAGCTCTTCTGTAAGTAGCTCTGGATAAGAGCATCTGCTTAATGTGCAAATAGTAGCATTATGCAAAAAAAAACAGAGTATCAGTAAGCATATATCTATGGTAAATATTATTATATAGTTATAACTAGAGCTATTTACATTTACTTGTATAGAGCTAAAAAGATAATAAAGTCTCTTCACCTCTGAATCCTCCTCCTTCTCTTCTCCTCACCTTCCTTACTGCTGCTGACCTTTCCACACTCTTTCAGGAAAGCATTGATAAAATGGACCGATCCTTTTATCCAACCACCATTACTTCCAATGATCCTCAAGCCCATAACTCCCTCACCAGCTTCTCTCCACTCACCAATTAAAATTAGTCCTCTTTTCTGTCCAAAATCCTTCATCTATCGACCACCGTGATCAGTATCAGTCTGGCTTCAGGGCAACAGATCCCACAGGATCAGTTCTTGTGGCCGTCACTAAGGAGCTTCATGCAGCCAAAGCAACCTTGACCTACAGTATCTGCAGCATCGTTAATCACAGCAAATCGTCCTCGTCCTCCCTCTCCAACTCTGCATCAACCTTAATTACTGATAACCTACATCACAACATTAATTACTGACATCATCTGTATAGAACTCGCTCTATTTTGTACTTGCTTTATTACATCGTTTATGAATAATATGCAAATCTTTATCAGTTAAAGAATTAAAACCAATGACTAGAAGTTACCTGGAATCTAGAAGAGTCAATAGTCGACGTTGTAGCTCCTGTCTGTCTATTAAAAGGTTTAAAACGAGCTGCGTGATTTTTCCTGTTTTAAATCTAAATGACTTACAGTGTATCACAAAAGTGAGTACACCCCTCACATTTCTGCAAATATTTTATTATATCTTTTCATGGGACAACACTATAGAAATAAAACTTGGATATAAGTTAGAGTAGTCAGTGTACAACTTGTATAGCAGTGTAGATTTACTGTCTTCTGAAAATAACTCAACACACAGCCATTAATGTCTAAATAGCTGCAACATAAGTGAGTACACCCCACAGTGAACATGTCCAAATTGTGCCCAAAGTGTCAATATTTTGTGTGACCACCATTATTATCCAGCACTGCCTTAACCCTCCTGGGCATGGAATTCACCAGAGCTGCACAGGTCGCTACTGGAATCCTCTTCCACTCCTCCATGATGACATCACGGAGCTGGTGGATGTTAGACACCTTGAACTCCTCCACCTTCCACTTGAGGATGCGCCACAGGTGCTCAATTGGGTTTAGTCCATCACCTTTACCTTCAGCTTCCTCAGCAAGGCAGTTGTCATCTTGGAGGTTGTGTTTGGGGTCGTTATCCTGTTGGAAAACTGCCATGAGGCCCAGTTTTCGAAGGAAGGGGATCATGCTCTGTTTCAGAATGTCACAGTACATGTTGGAATTCATGTTTCCCTCAATGAACCGCAGCTCCCCAGTGCCAGCAACACTCATGCAGCCCAAGACCATGATGCTACCACCACCATGCTTGACTGTAGGCAAGATACAGTTGTCTTGGTACTTCTCACCAGGGTGCCGCCACACATGCTGGACACCATCTGAGCCAAACAAGTTTATCTTGGTCTCGTCAGACCACAGGGCATTCCAGTAATCCATGTTCTTGGACTGCTTGTCTTCAGCAAACTGTTTGCGGGCTTTCTTGTGCGTCAGCTTCCTTCTGGGATGACGACCATGCAGACCGAGTTGATGCAGTGTGCGGCGTATGGTCTGAGCACTGACAGGCTGACCTCCCACGTCTTCAACCTCTGCAGCAATGCTGGCAGCACTCATGTGTCTATTTTTTAAAGCCAACCTCTGGATATGACGCCGAACACGTGGACTCAACTTCTTTGGTCGACCCTGGCGAAGCCTGTTCCGAGTGGAACCTGTCCTGGAAAACCGCTGTATGACCTTGGCCACCATGCTGTAGCTCAGTTTCAGGGTGTTAGCAATCTTCTTATAGCCCAGGCCATCTTTGTGGAGAGCAACAATTCTATTTCTCACATCCTCAGAGAGTTCTTTGCCATGAGGTGCCATGTTGAATATCCAGTGGCCAGTATGAGAGAATTGTACCCAAAACACCAAATTTAACAGCCCTGCTCCCCATTTACACCTGGGACCTTGACACATGACACCAGGGAGGGACAACGACACATTTGGGCACAATTTGGACATGTTCACTGTGGGGTGTACTCACTTATGTTGCCAGCTATTTAGACATTAATGGCTGTGTGTTGAGTTATTTTCAGAAGACAGTAAATCTACACTGCTATACAAGCTGTACACTGACTACTCTAAATTATATCCAAGTTTCATGTCTATAGTGTTGTCCCGTCAAAAGATATAATGAAATATTTGCAGAAATGTGAGGGGTGTACTCACTTTTGTGATACACTGTATGTAACGCTCACCCGTGTTTGCATATTCAGACTTAAACGTGCATGCAAACCAGGGTGAGAGTTACATAAATCATTACGATGTAAAGCAGTAAATCACCCAGCTCGTTTTTAACCTCTCATAGACAGAAAGGAGCTACAAAATCGACCAAAGTCCTAATAAAAGTCAAATCAAATTTATTTATATAGCGCTTTTTACAATAGATATTGTCTCAAGCAACTTTACAGAATCCGGGACCAACAGATTCAAAAACCCTGTTGAGCAGCCAAGGGCGACTGTGGCAAGGAAAAACTCCCTTAAAATTACAGGAAGAAACCTTGAGAGGAACCAGACTCAGCAGGGCCCATCCTTCTTGGGTGGCCTGGAGGAAACTTTAAATAAATATAATTTACACAAATCATACAAACAAAATTAAAATGAACTAACAGTTATAACTAGCAATAGTAAATAATGTGAGTTCTTCATTATTCAGTCCAGTCTGTGATAAAGTCTGTAGTGAGTTCTTGTCATTCAAACACGCCAGGTCTTCCATCACATTCGGCGGGAGCAGCATTGTTGGCACGGCAGTCTCGACTTCATTCCTTAACCTCGGTGAGTAAACAGGTTTCCATCAGAAGGACCTCGGGGTAAAACAACAGAGAATGTAGTTGAAAATGTAAAATGTGAATTAAGTAAAATATCAGTTTTACAGAGAGGAGTTTTAGACTCCGCCCACTAATTATTACAGAATAACTAAAAAGGAGAGCGAGCAGGTAACAAGGTCATGAAGCTTTCACAGGACATCAGCGCCCACCTCCCCCACCGTCATCAAACCTGAGTGATCGGACAAGAGAGGCAGAACAACAGCAACCCAACATCCCTGATCACCACACGTTTCTATCACCTAGAACCCACAAGCTCTGCTTCTCTATTTATATTCAGGGTGGACAGCTCCGGTCCCAGAGTCCAGAAGCTGGACGCAACCAGAAGGCAACACGCAGCGCCAGCAAGACCCCAGATCTCCAGGACCGGAGCCTCACACCCCTAGTCTGGAAAGACTAATCAAAAGCCTGAGTCTGGACTTGAACATTGAGACGTGTCAGAGTCCCGAACAGAGGCAGGAAGATTATTCCAAATCCGAAAGTACCTGGAGTTCATCGTCCATCTGGTCATTCTGTGGTAGGATCAGTTCTGGACACTGTGAGTGCAGTCACTGCTAATTTTCAATAGAAACGGATTAAAACTCACAACCTTTTGACCAAGAGCTGAAAAGAGGTTCCAGCAGGTACCACAGAAATGAGCGCTCTCCTGGGACATCAGCACCTACCTCCCCCACCGTCAACAAACCCATTAAACCTCTCATTAACCATTAAACACAAAGCTCATCAAGGTCAGTCCTGGTCTTAGAGGACAACCTCCTCCCCTATTCATCCCAACCTCCTCCCCATTCATCCCAACCTCCTCCCCTATTCATCCCAACCTCCTCCCCATTCATCCCAACCTCCTCCCCATTCATCCCAACCTCCTCCCCATTCATCCCAACCTCCTCCCCTATTCATCCCAACCTCCTCCCCATTCATCCCAACCTCCTCCCCTATTCATCCCAACCTCCTCCCCTATTCATCCCAACCTCCTCCCCATTCATCCCAACCTCCTCCCCTATTCATCCCCACCTTCTCCCCTATTCATCCCAGATGATCCTATCTTCTACCACCAGGTTTAAAGAGAAAGAGGACGACCAGCAACAAGGTGGTTGGATAGAGTTAAATGATAAATGAGCTATTTTAGAAACGACGTTTTGGAGAAATTCTATTTATATTTTCCACAGCAGTCAGAAACGACTGGGCAACACTTGATAATTCCCTTTTTTATTCCACCCTCATTCCATTACATCCTGACCGCATTTATCCCGGCATTACTTATACTATATACCATACACTGTATTATCTATACCAAACACTATATTATGTATACCATACACTGTATTATCTATACTATACACCATACACTGTATTATCTATACCATACACTATATTATCTATACCATACACTGTATTATCTATACTATACAACATACACTGTATTATCTATACCATACACTGCATTATTTATACTACATACCATACACTGCATTATCTATACCATACACCATACACTGTATTATCTATACCATACACTATATTATCTATACCATAAACTGTATTATCTATACTATATACCATACACTATATTATCTATACCATACACTGTATTATCTATACTATACACCATACACTGTATTATCTATACCATACACTATATTATCTATACCATACACTGTATTATCTATACTATACAACATACACTGTATTATCTATACCATACACTGCATTATTTATACTACATACCATACACTGCATTATCTATACCATACACCATACACTGTATTATCTATACCATACACTATATTATCTATACCATACACTGTATTATCTATACTATACACCATACACTGTATTATCTATACCATACACTGCATTATTTATACTACATACCATACACTGCATTATCTATACCATACACCATACACTGTATTATCTATACCATACACTATATTATCTATACCATACACTGTATTATCTATACTATACACCATACACTGTATTATCTATACCATACACTATATTATCTATACCATAAACTGTATTATCTATACTATATACCATACACTATATTATCTATACCATACACTGCATTATTTATACTACATACCATACACTGCATTATCTACACTATATACCATACACTGCATTATCTATACTATATACCATACATTGTAATATCTATACTATATACCATACACTGTAATATCTATACTATATACCATACACTGCATTATCTATACTATATACCATACACTGTAATATCTATACTATATACCATACACTGTAATATCTATACTATATACCATACACTGCATTATCTATACTATTTACCATGCACTGCATTATCTATATTATATACCATACACTGTATTATCTATACCATACACTGTATTATCTATACTACATATTATACACTGCATTATCTATACCATACACTATATTATCTATACCATACACTGTATTATCTATACTATATACCATACATTGTATTATCTATACCATACACTGCATATTTATACTACATACCATACACTGCATTATCTACACTATATACCATACACTGCATTATCTACACTATATACCATACATTGTAATATCTATACTATATACCATACACTGTAATATCTATACTATATACCATACACTGCATTATCTATACTATATACCATACACTGTAATATCTATACTATATACCATACACTGTAATATCTATACTATATACCATACACTGCATTATCTATACTATATACCATACACAGCATTATCTATACTATATACCATACACTGTATTATCTATACTATATACCATACACTGTATTATCTATACCATACACTGTATTATCTATACTACATATTATACACTGCATTATCTATACTATATACCATACACTGTATTATCTATACCATACACTGTAATATATATACTATATACCATACACTGTATTATCTATACCATACACTGTATTAACTATACCATACACTGTATTATCTATATTATACACTGTATTATCTATACTATATACCATACACTGTATTATCTATACCGTACACTGTATTATCTATACTATATACCATACACTGCATTATCTATACTATATACCATACACTGTATTATCTATACCATACACTGTATTATCTATACTATATACCATACACTGTATTATCTATATCATGCACTGTATTATCTGTAGTATATACTATAAACTGCATCAATTATATAGATACAATGTCTATAACATACACTACACATTGCATAAAATCATCACATTTTTAATACTCTGCGTGATCGTCGTATACTCTCAGTATTTATGTATAACGTCTATTTTTGTCTCTTATTGTTTGTTTTTATCGATGGCTGATCTTCTGTTTCCAGCATCTCTCTCCTCTTCGTCCATCTTTCTGCACCAACCTAATTTCAGGGATAACGGAGTAACTCTGTGTTTATATCTTGTCTTCATTCACCCTTTTATCTATTTCTCTTTATATGATATATACTGAACCTGCAGCTCACACAAGCACACACAAGCACACACCAGCGCACTCTCACACTGAGAGCTACAGAATTAGACAGTGAGAGAGGTGAGGAGACCGTGAAGGACGAAAATAAACACACCCAGGAATTTAGAGGAGAACAACAGGATGAGAGAAAATAGAGCAATTAGGAGACTGAGAGAGCGAGTGTGAGAGAGCGAGTGTGAGAGAGAGCGAGGTGGTGGGGGGTGGATGGATGGATGGTGGATGGTGAGAGCTGATCAGAAGGAGGAGGACTGGTGCTGCTGGTGGTTGTAATGGTGGAAGAGAGAGGGAGGAGGAGCCTGTATCCCAGCCGGAGAGGGGGATTGGTGAAGCAGTGAGGTGCGAGAGTGTGAAAGTGAGAGTGAGAGAGAGAGAGAGTGAGAGAGCGAGCGAGCGTACAACCAGTCTGCATCATTCCACCCCGAGCACGGTCCAGACTGGTACGCAGTGCTGGGTGTGAGGAACACGGCGTGTGTGGATGAAGGGATGATGATGATGATGATGATGATGGATGAGCGAGTGAAGAAGGTTGGAACGTGTGACATCAGCAGAGAAAACACATACCTATAACGATATATCTATAACCACTATATACATATATCACTATACAGTATGATTGTTTTCACCAAGCACCACCTACACCGTTCAGTCGGTAAGAGTGTGTACTCTACCAGTGTGTGTGTGTGTGTGTGTGTGTGTGTGTGTGTGTGTGTGTGTGTGTGTGTGTGTGTGTGTGGTGTATTTGTGATGGATCGACTCCGTCTGCCTCTCCTACCTCAACAATAAGCTCCCAATGCGCGCGCACACACACACACACACACACACACACACACACACTGCACACACACACATGCGCACACACACACACACACACATTCACACTTACACACACACACACACACTCATTCACACATGCACACTGCACACACACACATATGCATACACACACTCATTCACACACACACACACATATGCAGACACATGCACACATTCATAAACACACACAAACACTTGCTGCATTGCAGCGTGTAAACCTTAGTGTGTGTGTGTGTGTGTGTGTGTGTGTGTGTGTGCATGTGTAGTAATAATAACAATACCATTTTAAAATAAATTATAATAAACATTTAAAAACATAAAAACAACAACAATAATAGTAATACAATTTTGAAATAAATGAATTTATAAATACGTAAAAAAAATAAAAAAAATATTACTACTAATAATAATTATAATAATAATACAATTGTAAAATAAATACATTTATAAAAACATTAATAAATAAATAAATATTACTAATAGTAATTATAATAATAATACAATTGTAAAAAAATAATACAAATGTAAAATAAATACATTTATAAATAAATAAATAAATATTACCACTACTACTACTACTAATAATAATAATAATACATAAATAATACTAATAATATTAATTATAATTATAACACAATTGTAAAATAAACACATTTATAAATAAAAAAATAAATAAATATTACTACTACTAATAATTATAATTATAATACAATTGTAAAATAAATACATTTATAAAAACATAAATAAATAAATACTAATAATATTACTAATAATACTAATAATTATTATAATTATAATAATAATACATAAATATTACTACTAATAAAATTATAATTATAATTAAATAAAAATAATAATAACACATTCTGAATGGTAACTTAATATAACCGGTAGCTCAGTGGTTAAAGTACTGGACTAGTAATCTGAAGGTTGCTGGTTCAAGCCCCATCACCGCCAAGTTGCCACTGTTAGGCTCGTAAGTTACTTGGGTTGGAATTGGGGTCAATAAATTCTGCAAATATAAACGACCCCACGTCCAACCAGCAAATACAACTTACATTTACTCTCCTATTAAGAGGTATAGGGTTGGGGTTAAGTTTAGGGGTCTTTAGGGGTGGGTGGTGGTGTGATGTAATGGTTGGGTGTAGGGTTGGGGTTAAGTTTAGAGTTTTTTTAAGGGGGTGGGTTGTGGTGTTGGGTTAAGTTCATTGGGTTTTGGGGGGTGGGTTGTGGTGTAGGGTTAAATTTATGGGGTTTTGGGGGGTGGTTATAAGACTAGTTCTAGGTGAAGGTTTAAGTGTAACACTGTAGGTATTGGTGTAGAGTTTTTTGGGGGTAGGTTGTGGTGTAGGGTAAACATTGGGTGTAGGGTTAGGGTTAAGTTTAGGGTTTTTTGAGGGGTGGGTTGTGTAGGGTAGAGGTTGGGTGTAGGGTTAAAGTTAAGTTAAGGGTTTTTTTGGGGGCAGGTGGTGGTGTAAGGTAGAGGTTGGGTGTAAGGTTAGGGTTAAGTTTAGGGTATTTTTGGGGGTGGGTTGAGGTGTAGGGTTAGAGTTAAGTTTATGGGGTTTTGGGGGGTGGATATAGGGTTAGTTGTAGGTGTAGGTTTAAGTGTAAGACTATATTTAGGGAGTGGTGTATTGGTGTGGGGGTTTTTTGGGGGTGGGTTGTGGTGTAGGGTTGGGTTTAAATTTAGAGTTTTCTTGAAGGAGGGGGTTAAGTTTATGGGGTTTTGGGGGGGTGGGTATAGTGCTAGTTCTGGGTGTAGGTTTAAGTGTAAGACTATATTTAGAGATTAATGTATTGGTGTAGGGTTAGGGTAAAGTTATGGAGTTTTGAAGGGGTGGGTGGTGGTGTGGGGTAAACGTTGGGTGTAGGGTTAGAGTTAAGTGTAGGGTTTTTGGGGGGTGGGTTGAGGTGTAGGGTTAGAGTTAAGTGTAGGGTTTTTGGGGGGTGGGTTGAGGTGTAGGGTTAGAGTTAAGTGTAGGGTTTTTGGGGGGTGGGTTGAGGTGTAGGGTTAAAGTTAAGTGTAGGGTTTTTGGGGGGTGGGTTGAGGTGTAGGGTTAAAGTTAAGTGTAGGGTTTTTGGGGGGTGGGTTGAGGTGTAGGGTTAGAGTTAAGTGTAGGGTTTTTGGGGGGTGGGTTGAGGTGTAGGGTTAGAGTTAAGTGTAGGGTTTTTGGGGGGTGGGTTGAGGTGTAGGGTTAGTTCTAGGTGTAGGTTTAATAAGACTATATTTAGGGATTGGTGTAGTGGTGTTGGGTTCTGGTGTCACTGTGGGATCCAGTAGGATGTTGGTTGTGATTTTGAAAGCTGGTAGCTTCATCCATGAAACCATGATACACCCTGGTACTGACACACCCCCATACCATGAATCACCCTGGTACTGACACACCCCCATACCATGATACACCCTGGTACTGACACACCCCCATACCATGATACACCCTGGTACTGACACACCCCCATACCATGATACACCCTGGTACTGACACACCCCATACCATGATACACCCTGGTACTGACACACCCCCATACCATGATACACCTGGTACTGACACACCCCCATACCATGATACACCCTGGTACTGACACACCCCCATACCATGATACACCCTGGTACTGACACACCCCATACCATGAATCACCCTGGTACTGACACACCCCCATACCATGATACACCCTGGTACTGACACACCCCCATACCATGATACACCCTGGTACTGACACCCCCCTATACCATGATACACCTGGTACTGACACACCCCCATACCATGATACACCCTGGTACTGACACCCCCCTATACCATGATACACCCTGGTACTGACACACCCCCATACCATGATACACCCTGGTACTGACACACCCCCATACCATGATACACCTGGTACTGACACACCCCCATACCATGATACACCCTGGTACTGACACCCCCCTATACCATGATACACCCTGGTACTGACACACCCCCATACCATGAATCACCCTGGTACTGACACACCCCATACCATGACACACCCCGGTACTGACACGCCCCCATATCATGACAGACCCTGGTACTGACAAGCCCCCATACCATGACACACCCTGGTACTGACACACCCCCATACTATGACACACCCTGGTACTGACACACCCCCTTACCATGACACACCCTGGTACTGACACAGCCCCATACCATGACACACCCTGGTTTTTGGACTTTTTGCTGATAACAGTCTGGATCCTTTTCGTCCTTGGTCCGGAGCACACAGCGTCCATTTTTTTCAAAAAAGACCTGGAATGCTGATTCATCTGAGCACAATACATGTTTCCATTGTGTGATGGTCCATCCTAGATGACTCTGAGCCCAGAGAAGTCGACGCCGCTTAAAGGTCAATGGTTTAAGGAGTACTGCGTTTTTATTTTATTTGCATCTTTCAAACCATCCAAACTTTTTCTGATTTGGGGTTGTAATACCCATGAGATCAACGCTGTGTTAAATACGCTGTACAGATCATTGCTTTCTGTTTAATTTGAACCACAGATTTGTGCTGCAGCTTTGATGTTTGTGGTATTCACCTCATATTAAAGCTTCATGTTTTATCGGCTGTGTTCTTTTTCTCTGTGTTTACCGTGTGTATTGGAACACAGCCGAATGTGGAGGTTTATTAAAATGATTTGTATTGTTGATCCTCTGTCGCACTCTCTGTGTGTTTTTAGCTCTGACTCCACCCTGACCGAGACGGCGTTCGAGCTTCCTGTTACCCTGACCCTGACTGTATGGGTTTCTTTACCTCTTGTATGGCTGATGGATGGGGCGACTCATCCCTGTTCCTCCTGGGAAACTGAGACAGGGTCTCCTTTATGATAACCCTTTTATAACTCCACCCACCTGTTTTGGGGCGTGTTCTGCTTTTATTTCTCCTGCCTTCCCTAAGGAACCCAACAGTTATGAAGTTCAAGCTCATTTTCCTCTGGACAGTTTTGACCCTTGTGACCAGCGCTGGTGCGTTTTCCTCCTCCGAGTCAGCCAATCAGACGGAAGCGGCGGTAGCGGTGGCGGTAACGGAAGCGGAGGATGGGAGGGGCGGCCGTTGTTGGGGTTACTACGATGTCATGGGTCAGTGGGATCCGCCGTTCAACTGCAACGTGGGGGTGTACCAGTTCTGCTGTGGGTCCTGCTACTACCGCTTCTGCTGCCAGTTCAAGGGCCACAGCCTGGAACAAACCAGCTGTTCCAACTACGACACACCCGCCTGGGCCAAAACGGGTAAACCTAGCAGTGACCACGAGGCTAATGACGCTAATGATGCCAACGCCAACACCAACACTTTTGTCCCCGAGCGTGACCAGACTCACATGATCGCGTACGTGATCTGTGGCGTGGTGGCCCTCATGATGCTTGGTGGGATCTTCGCCAAACTCGGCATTGAGAAGAGCCGCGAAGGAACGGGGGACGTCGACACCAACGGTCCACGGTGAGTGAACTAAACGGTTTCTATAAAAATAATGGTAAATGGGCGGGGTTGTGGTACAGCAGGTTTTCTTGGGTTCAGAACCAGCTTGGTGGTGAGATGTCTTATTTATGGGTGCCTTTCAAAACTTACAAGGACACCTTACAATACAAAACATCAGTACATAATTAATGACACAGATTAAGGGTAGGCGAGTTTAAAGAAGTACGTTTTAAGGCGTGTTTTGAAACTAGGGATTGAATCAATGGTGTGAATGTCAGGAGGGAGAGAGTTCCAGAGATGTGGGCAGAGTAGCTAAAAGCTCTAGGCCCCATAGTAGACAGACGGACCAAAGGAGTAGATAATTGGAGGGCAGAAGAAGATCTGAGTGTACGGCAAGGAGTGTAGACATGAAGAAGATCAGAGAGATATGGAGGAGCTAAATTGGGGAGAGCTTTGAACATAAGGAGGAGGATTTTAAATTTGATGTGATACTGGACAGGAAGCTGCTTGAGAACTGGAGTAACATGTTAAGTGGAAGGTGTTCTAGAGATAATACGAGCGGCAGAATTCTGAACTAACTGAAGTTCATGTATAGCTTTATGAGGTAGACCAAAAAGGAGAGAGTGGATCAGACACAGCAGCGCTGCTGGAGTTTTTAAACACCTCACTGTCACTGCTGGACTGAGAATCGTCCACCAACCAAAAATATCCAGCTGATAAAATGGACAGTGAGTGTAGAAATAAGGAGGTGGTTTTAATGTTATGGCTGATCGGTGTATGTCCAATGGGAAGCAGGTAAATTATAAATAGTAGAGGCCTCAGGACAGAGCCCTGAGGGACACCGCTAGTAACAGGAGATGGCTGTGAATGAAAGTTTTTGAGTTGAAAGGTAAGTTAGAGATGGGTTGGAGGTGGTTTAAATTATGGGGGTCAGTACCAGGTCTCTTAAGTATTGGGGTGATGACTGCTGTCTTGAGGGCATGAAGAACCAAGCCCGACAGGAGGGAAGACTGGATAATGTCACCATGGTTACAAGTTGGAGAATTAACGTTGATGACTATGAACGTAAATCGTGATATGGATGGATGTTATTAGTGGTGAGGAATTTAATAGAGTAAACGTTGATGTTATGAAGGTGAAATTTGTTTTGATTGATGTTGATGGGTTGGAAATGAATTTTCATATTCAACTCAAATGTATTTGTTTAGTGTTTTTTTTTACAGTTGACATTTTCTCAAAATAAAGATCATATCTTGTGTTACAATGAGACGGTTATGAAAACCAGGACTGAACACATTATTTCTGCCCGTCTAACACAGATTATTAGATACTTAACTAGTAAAACGAGACAAGAAACAAGGCTAGAACTGGTAGCTACACTACCATCCTGGATCTCTAGGTTAAAGACTATGCCAAGCTAATGCTAAAAGCTATCTAATACATGAATACTGTACCAAACAAGGAATGGTAAATTGTAGGCTAAAGTTAACCCAGCTAATGAAAACTTGAGGAGCAAGACACCATGAGAAGCACCAAGACGAGGGCAAGGACAAGACCGAGACTAGGACTAAGATTCTACTAAGGTCAGGCTAGTACAAGGAACATGGATCTCTAGGACTCTAGAGACTAAGGCTAAGATAGCTAAAATATGGATCTCAAGATCAGGCTAGTCCAAGGAACATGGATATCCGGAGCAATACTAGGCTACAAGAAGGAACACGGATCTCTAGGACTCTAGGGACTAAGGCTACTATTGCTAAAATATGGATCTCAAGGTCAGGCTACAAACATGGACTTGGACGTCAAGGTTATATTAGAGCAATTACCACAAGGAGGGTTTAAGGTTAAGCCTACCTATCCAACTTCAACATCATTTAATACCAACACATCAGTTGGCGTATGTGGCACAGTTCTGTCCTGGTTTCAGTCATAGTTCTCAGACAGACAGCAGTTTGTCTTAACAGAGAGGTTTAGGTGTTCCCCAAGGCTCGATTCTTAGACCATTGTTTTTTATTAGAGTGCAGTTCCACTGTTTCGCTGATGATACAGTTTTCTCTCTTCACACCTCCTGCCTCCTCCTGCTCTTCGCCTCACTGACCCACACACAGTGCATACCTCTCGAGGTTGAACATTAATAAGCCTGAGGCGTTATTGGTCGCGTCCCCAGCCACCGTCACGAAGATAAAAATCGATTCCTCACTGTCTCAGACTTCATAACATCCACTTCAGCTCAGGGTAGAAGCCTCGGTGTCACCTTGGACTTTTTCATTTCTCTTACCTCAGGAACGATGCCACACCTCGTCCCTTCCTGACTCGCCTTCCTGCCAAGTTGTCACTGTTGGGCCCCTGAGCAAGGCCCTTAACCCTCAATTGCTTGCGTATGAAAGAAAAGTGGTAAAAACAGACTAATATTTACTCTAAAAGCATTCCCTTTAAAAACAAGTCACGTACTTATATCATCGTGAATATAATACCTCATTTTGACAGTTTCACATCCATGGTTGCGCCAGATTGCGTAATGGAACAATATTTTAAAAAACGTGCGAAATAAAACAGGGTTAATATTATAAAAACTACAAAAAAAGACAAGAAAAGACAGAGCTGTTGTAACAGGCTGAAATATGAAGAGCTCTCAACGTTGTAGTTGATAATAGCGAGAGAAAACTACCGCATTAGCATCGCATTGGTCTCCAGGGTTTCCTTAAACGGTCCCTAAATCAGGTGCGGTGCTTCAGCGCTCATTAACACTTTCCTGGGGTTTGTTAATTGTTGTGGACTGTGATAGCGCCATGAACACTTCCTGTCACATGATGACAGTGGATGAAGGTCATTTGACCCGATACAACAAAGAACCTTGGTGGTGTTAATAATGGTTATGGAAATTAATAATGATGGACGTTGATGTTGGTGGTGATGGTTGATCTTGACATTTGTTAGTTATTATTAATTGATAATTAAATATCTGATAATTGATGGTGTTAATATTGCTTTTGGAACTTGATGTTTGTGCTCCCGCTGCTCAGGTTTATGTCACGCCCCTCTCTCCATGAGCACACGTTGGAGGTGGTTTGTTTTGTTCATGTAGCCAATGCCAAGGAGATGCTCAAGGTGCTCGAGGTATTTAAAGGAGCAGCTGTGGATCATTTGATGGGGGCCATTTTGACTTTGTCACGCTTTTGGTTAGAGTCTCTGTTAGTCATGGTTTATTGTTTGAGAACCTTGGTTGTCCACGAGTCATGTTTTGTAAAATGTGAAATGTAACCACAGTGTAAAACAAAGTCAGCAGCATTAGTCAAGTGACAATTATATATATAAATATATATATATACAGTATATATGATCCGACATAATTCTGATCTGCTCTCAGCAGCTTCCGGTGTAGTGATGAAGCGTCGCTCCCTACTGCCTACACAGTTTGAAGTTCACTTCATTTGAACATTTTTGTTACCTTTGGATCAGAATCTCACTTAAAATGGTGGAATACCCTACGTAGTGCACTTCACAGGAACAACCGGGGTGAATGGAACGCTCCTACAGAATCGGTGCTAATGGTTGAAAGACGCTTTCTGAACCAATCAGATCTTCTGATTGTAATTGTTAGTAAGAAATGCTGTTATTTGCATTTATTCAGTTTGCGTCACACAGATGACGTGGTAATGAAACGCTCGATCGGCTTTCTAAGGACTTCCTGTTTTACTTCACGACCGGGAAAAGTTTGGAGGTTTTTAATTATAAGCACATTTACAGAATAACGGATTCTGTTCCTAATGGGACACGAGCTTATAAATGTAATAGCATCTGGAGGAACAGAAGCTAAGGTAAGCAGCGGTTATGATTGTTTTTGCTGTGTTTGGGATTTTGGCCGCTGTGCCGTGATTTATCGAGCGCTTTTGTTCTGTAATGAAAACAAAACGTATCAGTTGAAGCTTTTAACTGGAACCTTCTTGTTACAGAAATTACATTCATTTACACAATGAGGAGGAAAGTAAAGACACGAAGTAAAATGGCTAAATACACTCGCTAATCTGTTGTTGTTTTTATCTGAGCTTACAGATTATTTTTTTATTTCTACGCTACATTTACAATATATCTTTTGTGTAGATTATATTGACTCGTGACTCGACTCGGACTCGTATTTTGTGACTTGTGAACGTCTCCGGTTATGAGCAGATCCTCAAGGTCAAAGTTTTACTCAGTTCATTCTGATAATGATGATTTATTGCACATAGAAAACCCTCATAACGTGGCTTTATTAGTTTTTTATTTGTACAGCACTTTCTCCTATATTCAGACTCAATCCCTCACCGTTAGTTCCGTTTCTTATGGCTTTGCAGTCTGAGACTGTTATTGCAGCGTGGTGTGTAGGTTATATTTAGCTTTGGGAGAACAGAGACGTTCAGTGGCGGCATTATTGTTCAGTGTGAACGTTATTATTCCCTGTTTACTCTATAAAGCTTGTAAATTGTGTCTGAAGGTTTTATCTCTCACATTAGTCTATGTGTGACGGTCATACGAGGGAGTGATGCAGGGACAGATACTCACGACACTCTTACTGACCTGTACAACAGAACAGACTCTCCACAGAATCACAGCAGGAAGGTACTGGGTTCAATTCCCTTCCCTGTTCTCTCTGTGTCTGTGTGGGGTTTTTTCCGGGTGCCCTGGTTTCCTCCCACAGTCCAAAGACATGCAGTCAGGTTAATTGGAGATACTAGTGATGTATCTGCCCTGTGATGGTCTGGTGACCGGTCCTGGTCCTGGTCCTGGCCCTTCTCCCATTAAGTAAATCAGACCCATCGAGACTCTAACCAGGATAGAACAGACAGTTTAGATGCAGCTTGGCTGTTTCCTAATGTGTGTTATAGGGAAACAGGGGAAGTGTGTGTGTGGTGTGTGGTGTGTGTGTGTGTGTGTGTGTGTGTGTGTGTGTGTGTGTGTGTGTGTGATGAGGTACAGGGTGTTTAGTAGATGTAAGGATGTAATGAAGTGATGGATGTGATGAGTGTAGTAACCCAGATTCTGTAGATGCGACTGGTTCTGATGGTTCTCTCAGTAGTGGTGTGGTTATGGTTCAGTGCATAAATATGAGGACGGGAGGAATAAAGCGTGTTAGCTCAGTGGAGTGTGAATGTTATTGTGTAATGTTCACTATGTGGGTCAGAAAGGTTAGAAAAAAATTATAAATGAACCAGAGCAGACAGAACACCAGAACCATTCAGTCACACTTATAGATCCACCAGAACCATCAGAACCATTCAGTCACACTTATAGATCCACCAGAACCATCAGAACCATTCAGTCACACTTATAGATCCACCAGAACCATCAGAACCATTCAGTCAAACTTATAGATCCACCAGAACCATCAGAACCATTCAACAATCTTCTCCTCATTTACAACCCCAAATCAGAAAAAGTTGGGACAGGATGAACCTGAGATATTTAATCTTTTATCTGCTCAACTTCATTTCATTCATTAATAAACATCCATTTCTGCATTTCAGACCTGCAACACATTCCAAAAAAAGTTGGGACGGGTAATGAGGTCAAAACACTAAATAATGATGTGATGTGAACAGGTGATTGTGATCATGGTTTGGTACAAAAGCAGCATCCAGGAAAGGCTGAGAGTCTCTGATGAGTAAAGATGATCAGAGGATCCAGTTTGTCCACAAATGTGTGAGAAAATGATTGAAATGTTTAAAAACAATGAACCTCAAAGAAAGATTGGAAGGGATTTGCATGTTCTCCCTCTACAGTGCAGAATATCATTAAACCATTCAAGGAATCAGGAGGAATTTCAGTGTGTAAAGGTCGAGGGTGCGAGCTTAATCTGAACGCTCGTGATCTTCTATCCCTCAGACGGCGCCGCATCAAGAACCTCCACTCAACACTAGCTGATATAACCACATGGGTGAGGGATTAGTTTATCAAACCTTTATCAAGCTCTACAATACAGAGTTACTGCACAAATGATACAAAGTCTTATGTTAACCATGTCCAGATGCGGCGTCGACTTCTCTGGGCTCCGAGGCATCTAGGATGGACCATCACACAGTGGAAACGTGGATTGTGGTCAGATGAAAATGGACACTGTGTACCAGGGTCTGTCATGGTATGGGGGCGTGCCCTTGGTGAAGGTCATTTACACTCTGTGATGCAGCATTAATACAGAAAAGTACGTTGAGATCTTAGAGCAACATGTGCTGCCTTCAACACGTCGTCTTCTCCAGGGACGTCCAGCATTCTTCAACAAGACGATGCAAACCCACCTGCTGCACACATTACAAAGGTGTGGCTGAGGAAGAAGAGGGTACGGGTACTGGACTGGCCTGCCTGCAGTCCTGATCTGTCCCCAATAGAGAACGTGTGGAGGATTCTGAAACGATGACGACCCCCCGTACTGCTGCACATCTTAAGACGTGTTTACAGGAAGAACGAGACAAAATAAAAGCTGAAACACTAAATCACTCCGTCTCCTCGGTGCCAAAACCTCTTTTAAGTGGTGAAAAGGAACGACGACATTACAAAGTGGTAAATGCTTTACTGTCCCAACTTTTTTTGGAATGTGATGCAGGCCTGAAATGCAGGAATGGATGTATATTAATAAATGAAATGAAGTTGAGCGTTTTCCATGCTGTCTCAACTTTTTCTGATTTGGGGTTGTAAATGCAGAAGATGAATCAGCTGCTTTAAATAGTCTCAGTAAGTGAGTCAGTGTGCCCCGCCCGCCCCCCACCCGTGTATAACTGAGTTCCTCTGGAGTAATAAACACTTCCTGTGTAAATTCTGTATCGTTTTTTTTTTCATTAAAACTTTATTAACACTCGCGGGTTTATTACATCCAGAGCAGGACGAAGGTTCCTCAGCCATGATGGACGAGTCCAGAGTTAAAGAGGAACTTCTGATCAAAATCACCATCTCATTTACTTTAAACTGCAGTTATTAAAAACTCAGCGTTTTATTTATGATTCAGCAGCTACAGATGAAACCCAGAAACATTCTAAATGTTCTAAATGTTCTAAATGTTCTAAATGTTCTAAATGTTCTAAATGTTCTGAATGTTCTAAATGTTCTGAATGTTCTAAATGTTCTGAATGTTCTAAATGTTCTAAATGTTCTGAATGTTCTGAATGTTCTAAATGTTGTAAATGTTCTGAATGTTCTAAATGTTTTGAATGTTCTGAATGTTGTAAATGTTGTAAATGTTGTAAATGTTCTAAACGTTTTGAATGTTCTAAATGTTCTGAATGTTCTAAATGTTCTGAATGTTCTAAATGTTCTGAATGTTCTAAATGTTCTAAATGTTCTAAATGTTCTAAATGTTCTGAATGTTCTAAATGTTCTGAATGTTCTAAATGTTCTGAATGTTCTAAATGTTGTAAATGTTCTGAATGTTCTAAATGTTCTAAATGTTCTGAATGTTCTAAATGTTCTGAATGTTCTAAATGTTCTGAATGTTCTAAATGTTCTAAATGTTCTAAATGTTCTAAATGTTGTAAATGTTCTGAATGTTCTAAATGTTCTGAATGTTCTAAATGTTCTGAATGTTCTAAATGTTCTGAATGTTCTAAATGTTCTAAATGTTCTAAATGTTCTGAATGTTCTAAATGTTCTGAATGTTCTAAACGTTCTAAATGTTCTGAATGTTCTAAACGTTCTGATTGTTCTAAATGTTCTAAATGTTCTGAATGTTGTAAATGTTGTAAATGTTCTGAATGTTCTAAATGTTCTAAATGTTCTGAATGTTCTAAATGTTCTGAATGTTCTAAATGTTGTAAATGTTCTGAATGTTCTAAATGTTCTAAATGTTCTGAATGTTCTAAACGTTCTGATTGTTCTAAATGTTCTAAACATTCTGAATGTTCTAAATGTTCTAAACATTCTGAATGTTCTAAATGTTCTAAACATTCTGAATGTTCTAAATGTTCTAAACGTTCTGAATGTTCTGAACGTTCTAAATGTTCTGAATGTTTTTAATGCTGTAAACGTTCTAAATGTTCTAGATGCTCTGAATGTTCTGAGTGTTCTAAACTGAATGTTCTAAACATTCTAAATGTTCTGAATGTTCTAAATGTTCTGAGTTCTAAACATTCTAAATGTTCTGAATGTTCTAAATGTTCTGAGTTCTAAATGTTCTAAATGTTCTAAAAGTTCTGAATGTTCTACATGTTCTGAATGTTTTAAATGTTCTGAATGTTCTGAATTCTGAATGTTCTAAATGTTCTAAACGTCCTGAATGTTCTAAATGTTCTAAAACCATCAAAACCATCAAAACCATTAAATCCACAGTTAGCCGTTACACACACAATATGATACACGGCGCAGTTTCATCAGTCTGGAGTTACTGCAGAGAGCAAAAGATTAAAGCTCAGAGATCACGCCGAGGCCACGCCCTGACGTTTATGTGACGATGTCACATGTGGACTGAAGTTATAGCCCAGGTCACGTGATCAGTGTTTCGGGACCCTGTGTGATGGAATCCAGTTCTTATGTGGGATGAAAGCTGGAAGAGATGTCACCAGCGTTCAGCTCAGATCTGAAATGATTCGCTCTCCAGGGCTACAACAACAATCCAGGAGTGACAGCCAGGTTACCATGGAGACACCAATCCAGCGGTCCCTGGAGACGGACGGAGAGTAAACAACCAGATCCGGTAAAGACTCGGTCACAGAGCAGAAGAGGACAGAGTCAATACTGGAGGACCCGGAGGACAAGATGAGGAGCTCTGCTACATCAATCAAAGCCTTCAGAAAAAAAACGGACAATTTTATTTCTTCTGAACTGCTCAGTTGCTCCTCATCACATGCATAAGGATGCGTTTACATTGTGTACTGTTGTTTCCTATGGAGTTTGGCTTTGACCCAGTTTGCCGCTGACCTTTTAAATGCTCCTCCAATGAGATGCACCGTTTGATATGGCGTGGCTTAACGTGGCTTATTGTACAAGAACATCAAACTTCTCCTAATTATCACTGGTCATGAGTGTCCTTACTGCTGTAGTGAGCAACCTGTGGTCCTAAAGGCCCTTTTTCTGAAAAGGGCAGTTAAAGTACTTGACTAGTAATCAGAAGGTTGCTGGTTCAAACCCCACCACTGGCAGGTTACCCTTCAATTGCTCAGACTGTACACTGTGTAGACCGTAAGTCTCTTTGTATAAGAGCGTCCGCTAAATTCTGATAGTGTAAATGTTCTTAAATCTTCTCTTAATTTTCGCTCTTACAAACTGTTCTGGAAATAAATGATATTAAAGCAGATAAAATAATCCAGCAGTGAAGCAGGTGAAGCGTCAGTGAGCGTTTTATATTTATTATTAATAAAGTTTAAACATCAGGAGACCCGATACTGAATTATTGAAGGAATTATATAATTCTGATGAAATAATTAAACACGGCGAGTCTCTGAGGCGGCCCGGCTTGTTTACATTCCTGTTCTTTAAGGATTCACTTGCATAAGGATTAAAATATTAAACACGGTGAGATCCTGTGGTTCTTTGATCTTCTAACCTCTGCAGATGAAGTTCTAGCTTGAACACACGTGAGTGATGCTGATCAGAACTCATGCTGTACATCTTCTCTCTTTAGGACCCTGACTGATCTGTTGAAACAGCCGGCTGAGCCCGGGGGCGGGGGTGTGGCCAGAGGGGCAGGTCACCATCCCATCGGCTCCAATGGGATTTCCGGCCGGACCATGAGGACCAGTAACGGTTAGTGTAAACCCGCCAGTTTTGTTGGCATGTTCTTTATTGTTCTTCTGGTTTTGTTGGGCTGAAACACTCTTCGCTGGATGATGGTCTGTTGGGTTTGCAAGGTTCTGTTCAGTTCCTCTCATTTCTGCAAGTTCTGTAGAGCTCTACTAGAAACAGGAATTAAGGGCAGTTGTAGCTTAGCATTGAAGGTACTGCAGTAGTAATCAAAAGGTTGCTGGTTAATGCCCCACCACTGCCAGGTTGCCACTGTTGGACCCTTGAGCAAGGCCCTCAACCCTCAATTGCTCAAACTGTACACTGTCACAGTTCTGTAAGTCACTTTCAATAAAACTGAATGCTGGGTTCTGCTTGGATTCAGAGGTTCTGTTGACATTTGCTATGTTCTGCTGGCCACTGGTTGCTCCCACTGGTTTGTTGGATCTAAGTTCTACAAGTGCTGCTGGATTCAGACAATGCTGAAGAATCAGATCATGGATGCAAAATAATAATAATGTTTATTTACCAAAGGGCAAACCAGAGGAGTAGTCACGTAACATGCTGAGGTCAATACCACAGTAGCAGCTGCTCAAATCTGTTCCTTTAATTGTGCTGTTAAAGCGGGAATAGAACCCAGGACCTTCTTGCTGTGAGGTGACAGTGCTACCCACCGTTCCACCATATTGGTGCTGTTTATAAATAACTACCTTTAAAAAGTTTACAAATCTCTGCCTTCTGTTTTTATCTGCATTTTACCTAATGTCCCAACTTTTTTGGACTGTAACACATATTAATGTGTTCATGAGCCGAACCCTGGTGTAATATTGAGAACTTAATTAAGAGTTAATTAGTAGCAGATGATCAGACCACAGGACTGATGCAACCCTACAGAGAACCATCTGGAACAGGAACTGTACACATGACTATAATAAAACCCTGATGCTTCCATAACGTCACTTTTATTAGAGTTCTAACTGTAAGACTTATTCACTACATACAGAACTAGATTCAACCAGGCCCCTAATACCAACGTTCCAACACCAGCCTTCAAACACCAGCCCCTAACACCAGCCCCAAACACCAGCCTTCAAACACCAACGTTCAAACACCAGCCTTCAAACACCAGCCCCCTAACACAAGCCTTCAAACACCAACGTTCAAACACCAGCCTTCAAACACCAACCCCCTAACACCAACGTTCAAACACCAGCCTTCAAACACCAACGTTCAAACACCAGCCCCCTAACACCAGCCTTCAAACATCAGCCTCCAGAAAACAAGTCCTCAAACACCAGCCTCCAAACACCAGCCTTCAAACACCAGCCTTCAAACACCAGCCCCCTAACACAAGCCTTCAAACACCAACGTTCAAACACTAGCCTTCAAACACCAACCCCCTAACACCAATGTTCAAACACCAGCCTTCAAACACTAGCCTCCTAATACCAACGTTCAAACACCAGCCTTCAAACACCAGCCCCAAACACCAACGTTCAAACACCAGCCCCAAACACCAGCCTTCAAACACCAGCCCCAAACACCAGCCTCCTAATACCAGCCTTCAATCACCAGCCCCTAACACCAATGTTCAAACACCAGCTCCCTAACACCAGCGTTCAAACACCAACCTTAACACCAGCCCCCTAACACCAGCTCCAAACACCAGCCTTCAAACACCAGTCCCCAAACACCAACATTCAAACACCAGCCTTCAAACAACAGCTCCCTAACACCAACGTTCAAACAAAAGCCTTCAAACACCAGCCCCCTAACACCAACGTTCAAACACCAGCCTTCAAACACCAGCCTTCAAACACCAGCCCCAAACACCAGCCTCCTAACACCAATGTTCAAACACCAGTCCCTAACACCAGCCCCCAAACACCAACATTCAAACACCAGCCTTCAAACAACAGCCTCTAGAAAACAAGTCCTCAAACACCAGCCTCCAGAAAACAAGTCCCCAAACACCAGCCTTCAAACACCAGCCTTCAGAAAACAAGTCCTCAAACACCAGCCTCCAGAAAACAAGTCCCCAAACACCAGCCTTCAAACACCAGCCTTCAGAAAACAAGTCCTCAAACATCAGCCTCCAAAAAACAAGTCCTCTAACACCAGCCTCCAGAAAACAAGTCCTCAAACACCAGCCTCCAGAAAACAAGTCCTCTAACACCAGCCTCCAGAAAACAAGTCCTCAAACACCAGCCTCCAGAAAACAAGTCCTCAAACACCGGCCTTCAAACACCAGCCTCCAAAAAACAAGTCCTCAAACACCAGCCTTCAAACACCAGCCTCCAAAAAACAAGTCCCCAAACACCAGCCTTCAAACACCAGCCTCCAAAAAACAAGTCCTCAAACACCAGCCTTCAAACACCAGCCTCCAAAAAACAAGTCCCTAAACAACAGCTCCCTAACACCAACGTTCAAACAAAAGCCTTCAAACACCAGCCCCCTAACACCAACGTTCAAACACCAGCCTTCAAACACCAGCCTTCAAACACCAGCCCCAAACACCAGCCTCCTAACACCAATGTTCAAACACCAGTCCCTAACACCAGCCCCCAAACACCAACATTCAAACACCAGCCTTCAAACACCAGCCTCCAGAAAACAAGTCCTCAAACACCAGCCTCCAGAAAACAAGTCCTCAAACACCAGCCTTCAAACACCAGCCTCCAAAAAACAAGTCCCCAAACGCCAGCCTCCAGAAAACAAGTCCTCAAACACCAGCCTCCAAAAAACAAGTCCCCAAACACCAGCCTCCAGAAAACAAGTCCTCAAACACCAGCCTTTAAACACCAGCCTCCAGAAAACAAGTCCTCAAACACCAGCCTTTAAACACCAGTCTCCAGAAAACGAGTCCATAAACACCAGCCTTTGAACACAGCCTGACACAACAGCTATTAAACGCCCAGTTCTTAAGCACCCACCCCTAACACCAGCCATTAAACACTAGCTTCTCACACTGCAGCTCTAACCCACAGCCCCCTAAAAACAGTACCTGTAAACACCAACCACGATTCAGGCAACTGAGGGTTTGAGGCCTTGCTCGAGGGTAGCTTGGTGGTAGCCACAGCCATATTACTGTGCTTTTCTGCTCAGGGGTCCAGAGTTTGTGCATCTCTAATACAAACCAGGTCCTGAAAGATTCGGTGATGTGTTAATTCTGTTAATTAAAAAATGCTAACAAAAACATAGGAGAACCACAAATAAATCAGGTGGCCAAAATAATGGAAACAAAGTACCAAATAAAAAACAGAAAAATTTGTAGCCACAACGGAGAAAGTGGATGGAACAGGGACAGAGCAGAACTGAGACTCTACAATCAACTACACTTGGTCTTGGTCATAAAGGTGATTAATGACATCTGTGGGTATTTATGGGGTAGTTTGATGTGGTGGAATATTTAAATGGTTGCTCTCAGTGATATCGTATTGATGCTAATGCTAATTATTCTTTTCCACTTTGTAGAGGAAAATCAGCTAAATAACTGCACTCAACCATCCGCTAGTCATCCTCACAACAACCTCAACTACACCAAGTACAGCTCTCTCAAACCTACAGGTAATACAATCACCCTCAACTACACCAAGTACAGCTCTCTCAAACCTACAGCTAATACAATCACCCTCAACTACACCAAGTACAGCTCTCTCAAACCTACAGCTAATACAATCAACCTCAACTACACCAAGTACAGCTCTCTCACAGCTACAGGTAATACAATCAACCTCAACTACACCAAGTACAGCTCTCTCACACCTACAGGTAATACATTTAACCTCAACTACAACAAGTACAGCTCTCTCACACCTACAGGTAATACATTTAACCTCAACTACACCAAGTACAGCTCTCTCACAGCTACAGGTAATACAATCACCCTCCACTACACCAAGTACAGCTCTCTCACAGCTACAGGTAATACAATCAACCTCAACTACACCAAGTACAGCTCTCTCACACCTACAGATAATACATTTAACCTCAACTACAACAAGTACAGCTCTCTCACAGCTACAGGTAATACAATCACCCTCCACTACACCAAGTACAGCTCTCTCACAGCTACAGGTAATACAATCACCCTCCACTACACCAAGTACAGCTCTCTCACAGCTACAGGTAATACAATCAACCTCAACTACACCAAGTACAGCTCTCTCACACCTACAGATAATACATTTAACCTCAACTACAACAAGTACAGCTCTCTCACACCTACAGGTATACATTTAACCTCAACTACACCAAGTACAGCTCTCTCAAACCTACAGCTAATACAATCAACCTCAACTACACCAAGTACAGCTCTCTCACAGCTACAGGTAATACAATCAACCTCAACTACACCAAGTACAGCTCTCTCACACCTACAGGTAATACATTTAACCTACGCTACACCAAGTACAGCTCTCTCACAACTACAGGTAATACAATCAACCTCAACTACACCAAGTACAGCTCTCTCACAGCTACAGGTAATACAATCAACCTCAACTACACCAAGTACAGCTCTCTCAAACCTACAGCTAATACAATCACCCTCAACTACACCAAGTACAGCTCTCTCACAGCTACAGGTAATACAATCAACCTCAACTACACCAAGTACAGCTCTCTCACACCTACAGGTAATACATTTTAACCTCAACTACACCAAGTACAGCTCTCTCACACCTACAGGTAATACAATCACCCTCAACTACACCAAGTACAGCTCTCTCAAACCTACAGCTAATACAATCAACCTCAACTACACCAAGTACAGCTCTCTCACAGCTACAGGTAATACAATCAACCTCAACTACACCAAGTACAGCTCTCTCACACTTACAGGTAATACATTTAACCTCAACTACAACAAGTACAGCTCTCTCACACCTACAGGTAATACATTTAACCTCAACTACACCAAGTACAGCTCTCTCACAGCTACAGGTAATACAATCACCCTCCACTACACCAAGTACAGCTCTCTCACAGCTACAGGTAATACAATCAATCTCAACTACACCAAGTACAGCTCTCTCACACCTACAGGTAATACATTTAACCTCAACTACAACAAGTACAGCTCTCTCACACCTACAGGTAATACATTTAACCTCAACTACACCAAGTACAGCTCTCTCAAACCTACAGCTAATACAATCAACCTCAACTACACCAAGTACAGCTCTCTCACAGCTACAGGTAATACAATCAACCTCAACTACACCAAGTACAGCTCTCTCACAGCTACAGGTAATACAATCAACCTCAACTACACCAAGTACAGCTCTCTCACACTTACAGGTAATACATTTAACCTCAACTACAACAAGTACAGCTCTCTCACACCTACAGGTAATACATTTAACCTCAACTACACCAAGTACAGCTCTCTCACACCTACAGGTAATACATTTAACCTCAACTACAACAAGTACAGCTCTCTCACACCTACAGGTAATACATTTAACCTCAACTACACCAAGTACAGCTCTCTCACAGCTACAGGTAATACAATCACCCTCCACTACACCAAGTACAGCTCTCTCACAGCTACAGGTAATACAATCAACCTCAACTACACCAAGTACAGCTCTCTCAAACCTACAGCTAATACAATCACCCTCAACTACACCAAGTACAGCTCTCTCACAGCTACAGGTAATACAATCAACCTCAACTACACCAAGTACAGCTCTCTCAAACCTACAGCTAATACAATCAACCTCAACTACACCAAGTACAGCTCTCTCACAGCTACAGCTAATACAATCAACCTCAACTACACCAAGTACAGCTCTCTCACAGCTACAGCTAATACAATCAACCTCAACTACACCAAGTACAGCTCTCTCACACCTACAGGTAATACAATCAACCTCAACTACACCAACACTAGTTCTACACCAGTAGCAAACCGTGACTGCCAGACCTCAACTCTCTGGTTATTGGGAGCTCTCCACAATATGCACATTGTTATGTGCTAAGCAAACTATTATATTTATACAGAAAATAAAATATATATTATTTTAATGTCATGATCTGTAATTTAGAATAAAAACAGCCTAGTTTAGTGAGACCTCTCCTGAAGTACTGCCACATTTAAGAAACTAAAATAAAAACAATAGTTCAGCCTTAGAAATGCAAACGACACCAAGACAGTTTTTACCTAAACAAAACAGCAGGTTTCTTAAACCAAATGCAAATCCTCACTCTTACTCTCACTCTTATACTCACTCTTACACTCATTCTTACACTCACTCTTATACTCTTATACTCATTCTTACACTCACTCTTATACTCAATCTTACTCTCACTCTTATACTCACTCTTACACTCATTCTTACACTCACTCTTATACTCACTCTTACACTCATTCTTACACTCACTCTTATACTCTTATACTCATTCTTACACTCACTCTTATACTCAATCTTACTCTCACTCTTACACTCACTCTTATACTCACTCTTACACTCACTTTTATACTCACTCTTACACTCATTCTCACAGTCACTCTTATACTCTTATACTCATTCTTACACTCACTCTTATACTCATTCTTATAGTCACTCTTACACTCATTCTTACACTCACTCTTATACTCTTATACTCATTCTTACTCTCACTCTTATACTCATTCTTACACTCACTCTTATACTCACTCTTACTCTCACTCTTATACTCACTCTTACACTCATTCTTACACTCACTCTTATACTCACACTTACACTCATTCTTACACTCACTCTTATACTCACTCTTACACTCACTTTTATACTCACTCATACACTCATTCTTACACTCACTCTTATACTCTTATACTCATTCTTACACTCACTCTTATACTCATTCTTATAGTCACTCTTACACTCATTCTTACACTCACTCTTATACTCTTATACTCATTCTTACTCTCACTCTTATACTCATTCTTACACTCACTCTTATACTCACTCTTACTCTCACTCTTATACTCACTCTTACACTCATTCTTACACTCACTCTTATACTCACTCTTACACTCATTCTTACTCTCACTCTTATACTCACTCTTACACTCATTCTTACACTCACTCTTATACTCACTCTTACACTCATTCTTACACTCACTCTTATACTCACTCTTACACTCACTCTTATACTCACTCTTACACTCATTCTTACACTCACTCTTATACTCACTCTTACTCTCACTCTTATACTCATTCTTACTCTCACTCTTATACTCACTCTTACACTCATTCTTACTCTCACTCTTATACTCTTATACTCATTCTTACTCTCACTCTTACACTCACTCTTACACTCACTCTTACTCTCACTCTTACTCTCACTCTTACTCTCACTCTTATACTCACTCTTACACTCACTCTTACACTCACTCTTACTCTATCTTACACTCATTCTTACTCTCACTCTTATACTCACTCTTACACTCACTCTTACTCTCTCTTACACTCACTCTTACTCTCACTCTTACGCTCACTCTTACTCTCTCTTACACTCACTCTTACTCTCTCTTACACTCACTCTTACTCTCACTCTTATACTCACTCTTACACTCACTCTTACTCTCTCTTACACTCACTCTTACTCTCTCTTACACTCACTCTTACTCTCACTCTTATACTCACTCTTATACTCATTCTTACTCTCACTCTTACACTCACTCTTATACTCACTCTTACACTCACTCTTACTCTCACTCTTACACTCACTCTTATACTCACTCTTACACTCACTCTTACTCTCTCTTACACTCATTCTTACTCTCACTCTTATACTCACTCTTACACTCACTCTTACTCTCACTCTTACACTCACTCTTACTCTCTCTTACACTCACTCTTACTCTCTCTTACACTCACTCTTACTCTCACTCTTATACTCACTCTTATACTCATTCTTACTCTCACTCTTACACTCACTCTTATACTCACTCTTACACTCACTCTTACTCTCACTCTTACACTCACTCTTATACTCACTCTTACACTCATTCTTACACTCACTCTTATACTCACTCTTACACTCACTCTTACTCTCACTCTTACACTCACTCTTATACTCACTCTTACACTCACTCTTATACTCCCTCTTACACTCATTCTTACACTCACTCTTATACTCACTCTTACACTCACTCTTATACTCACTCTTACACTCATTCTTACACTCACTCTTATACTCACTCTTACTCTCACTCTTACACTCACTCTTATACTCACTCTTACACTCACTCTTATACTCACTCTTACTCTCACTCTTATACTCACTCTTATACTCACTCTTACACTCATTCTTACACTCACTCTTATACTCACTCTTACACTCACTCTTATACTCACTCTTACACTCATTCTTACACTCACTCTTATACTCACTCTTACACTCACTCTTATACTCACTCTTACACTCATTCTTACACTCACTCTTATACTCACTCTTACACTCACTCTTATACTCACTCTTACACTTATTCTTACTCTCACTCTTATACTCATTCTTACACTCACTCTTATACTCACTCTTACTCTCACTCTTATACTCACTCTTACACTCATTCTTACACTCATTCTTACACTCACTCTTATACTCACTCTTACTCCCACTCTTACACTCACTCTTACTCTCACTCTTACTCTCACTCTTACTCTCACTCTTATACTCACTCTTACACTCATTCTTACACTCACTCTTATACTCACTCTTACTCTCACTCTTATACTCACTCTTATACTCACTCTTATACTCATTCTTACTCTCACTCTTACACTCACTCTTATACTCACTCTTACACTCACTCTTACTCTCACTCTTACACTCACTCTTATACTCACTCTTACACTCACTCTTACTCTCTCTTACACTCATTCTTACTCTCACTCTTATACTCACTCTTACACTCACTCTTACTCTCTCTTACACTCACTCTTACTCTCACTCTTACACTCACTCTTACTCTCTCTTACACTCACTCTTATACTCACTCTTACACTTATTCTTACTCTCACTCTTATACTCATTCTTACACTCACTCTTATACTCACTCTTACTCTCACTCTTATACTCACTCTTACACTCATTCTTACACTCATTCTTACACTCACTCTTATACTCACTCTTACTCCCACTCTTACACTCACTCTTACTCTCACTCTTACTCTCACTCTTACTCTCACTCTTATACTCACTCTTACACTCATTCTTACACTCACTCTTATACTCACTCTTACTCTCACTCTTATACTCACTCTTATACTCACTCTTATACTCATTCTTACTCTCACTCTTACACTCACTCTTATACTCACTCTTACACTCACTCTTACTCTCACTCTTACACTCACTCTTATACTCACTCTTACACTCACTCTTACTCTCTCTTACACTCATTCTTACTCTCACTCTTATACTCACTCTTACACTCACTCTTACTCTCTCTTACACTCACTCTTACTCTCACTCTTACACTCACTCTTACTCTCTCTTACACTCACTCTTACTCTCTCTTACACTCACTCTTACTCTCACTCTTATACTCACTCTTATACTCATTCTTACTCTCACTCTTACACTCACTCTTATACTCACTCTTACACTCACTCTTACTCTCACTCTTACACTCACTCTTATACTCACTCTTACACTCATTCTTACTCTCACTCTTACACTCACTCTTATACTCACTCTTACACTCACTCTTATACTCACTCTTACTCTCACTCTTATACTCACTCTTATACTCACTCTTACACTCATTCTTACACTCACTCTTATACTCACTCTTACACTCACTCTTATACTCACTCTTACACTCATTCTTACACTCACTCTTATACTCACTCTTACACTCACTCTTATACTCACTCTTACACTTATTCTTACTCTCACTCTCATACTAATTCTTACACTCACTCTTATACTCACTCTTACTCTCACTCTTATACTCACTCTTACACTCATTCTTACACTCACTCTTATACTCACTCTTACACTCACTCTTATACTCACTCTTACACTCATTCTTACACTCACTCTTATACTCACTCTTACTCTCACTCTTATACTCATTCTTACTCTCACTCTTATACTCACTCTTACACTCATTCTTACTCTCACTCTTATACTCTTATACTCATTCTTACTCTCACTCTTACACTCATTCTTACACTCATTCTTACACTCATTCTTACACTCACTCTTATACTCATTCTTACTCCCACTCTTACACTCACTCTTACTCTCACTCTTACTCTCACTCTTACTCTCTTTTACACTCACTCTTACTCTCTCTTACACTCACTCTTACTCTCACTCTTATACTCACTCTTATACTCACTCTTACTCTCACTCTTACACTCACTCTTACTCTCTCTTACTCTGACTCTTACACTCACTCTTGTACTCACTCTTACTCTCACTCTTATACTCACTCTTATACTCATTCTTACTCTCACTCTTATACTCACTCTTACACTCACTCTTACTCTCACTCTTACACTCACTCTTATACTCACTCTTACACTCACTCTTACTCTCTCTTACACTCATTCTTACTCTCACTCTTATACTCACTCTTACACTCACTCTTACTCTCACTCTTACACTCACTCTTACTCTCTCTTACACTCACTCTTACTCTCTCTTACACTCACTCTTACTCTCACTCTTATACTCACTCTTATACTCATTCTTACTCTCACTCTTACACTCACTCTTATACTCACTCTTACACTCACTCTTACTCTCACTCTTACACTCACTCTTATACTCACTCTTACACTCATTCTTACACTCACTCTTATACTCACTCTTACTCTCACTCTTATACTCATTCTTACTCTCACTCTTATACTCACTCTTACACTCATTCTTACTCTCACTCTTATACTCTTATACTCATTCTTACTCTCACTCTTACACTCATTCTTACACTCATTCTTACACTCACTCTTATACTCATTCTTACTCCCACTCTTACACTCACTCTTACTCTCACTCTTACTCTCACTCTTATACTCACTCTTATACTCACTCTTACACTCATTCTTACACTCACTCTTATACTCACTCTTACACTCACTCTTATACTCACTCTTACACTCATTCTTACACTCACTCTTATACTCACTCTTACACTCACTCTTATACTCACTCTTACACTCACTCTTACTCTCACTCTTATACTCATTCTTACACTCACTCTTATACTCACTCTTACTCTCACTCTTATACTCACTCTTACACTCATTCTTACACTCACTCTTATACTCATTCTTACTCTCACTCTTACACTCACTCTTACTCTCACTCTTACTCTCACTCTTATACTCACTCTTATACTCACTCTTACACTCATTCTTACACTCACTCTTATACTCACTCTTACACTCACTCTTACACTCACTCTTACTCTCACTCTTATACTCATTCTTACACTCACTCTTATACTCACTCTTACTCTCACTCTTATACTCACTCTTACACTCATTCTTACACTCACTCTTATACTCACTCTTACACTCACTCTTATACTCACTCTTACACTCACTCTTACTCTCACTCTTATACTCATTCTTACACTCACTCTTATACTCACTCTTACTCTCACTCTTATACTCACTCTTACACTCATTCTTACACTCACTCTTATACTCATTCTTACTCTCACTCTTACACTCACTCTTACTCTCACTCTTACTCTCACTCTTACTCTCACTCTTATACTCACTCTTATACTCACTCTTACACTCATTCTTACACTCACTCTTATACTCACTCTTACACTCACTCTTATACTCACTCTTACACTCATTCTTACACTCACTCTTATACTCACTCTTACACTCACTCTTATACTCACTCTTACACTTATTCTTACACTCACTCTTATACTCACTCCTACTCTCACTCTTATACTCATTCTTACTCTCACTCTTATACTCTTATACTCATTCTTACTCTCACTCTTATACTCACTCTTACACTCATTCTTACACTCACTCTTATACTCTTATACTCATTCTTACTCTCACTCTTACACTCATTCTTACACTCACTCTTACACTCACTCTTACTCTCACTCTTACACTCACTCTTACTCTCACTCTTATACTCACTCTTACTCTCACTCTTACACTCACTCTTTTACTCTCACTCTTACTCTCACTCTTACTCTCTCTTACACTCACTCTTACTCTCACTCTTACTCTCTCTTACACTCATTCTTACTCTCACTCTTATACTCACTCTTATACTCATTCTTACTCTCACTCTTACACTCACTCTTACTCTCTCTTACACTCACTCTTACTCTCACTCTTACACTCACTCTTACTCTCTTTTACACTCACTCTTACTCTCTCTTACACTCACTCTTACTCTCACTCTTATACTCACTCTTATACTCACTCTTACTCTCACTCTTACACTCACTCTTACTCTCTCTTACACTCACTCTTACTCTGACTCTTACACTCACTCTTGTACTCACTCTTACTCTCACTCTTATACTTACTCTTACTCTCTCTTACTCTCTCTTACACTCACTCTTATACTCACTCTTACTCTCACTCTTACACTCACTCGTACTCTCACTCAATTCAATTCAATTCAATTTGCTTTATTGACATGACAAATTTACATATTTGCATTGTCAAAGCTTACATTAGTATATATAAATATTTGAAAAAAGAACAAATATATACATAGAAAAAAAAATGCTAAGAAAATATTCATTATGTAATAAAACAATTGTTCACACAAAGAAAGAGAAAATATTACTGTGTGTGTGTGTGGTGGGTGTGTGATGTGTGTGTGGGTGTGGTGGGTGTGTGATGTGTGTCTGTGGTGGGTGTGTGGTGTATGTGCGGGGGGTGGGGGTTTTATCTGGTGTTTCACTCACTGTCCCGGAGTGTGTGACACTCCTGTACATATCTGGCTGCAGTGGGGGCTGATGGTCCCTCTCCTAATATAATGGCCAGTTTCTCGCTGTCTGTCAGCGTTCTGAAGCCGCTCACCTCTTCTCCAAACTGATCAAAATACTTGTGTCTAATTGTTGTGTATTTTGGGCAGCTTAGAAGGAAGTGCACCTCTGTCTCAACCTCACCTGTCCTGCAGTGACCACACAGTCTCTCCTCTATGGGGATCCAGGACTTTTTTAACCTGCCTCTCTCGATGGCCAGGCTGTGGTCACTCAGTCTGTATTTGGTGAGGATCTGTCTCTGCTTCGTATCTCGGACAGTGAGGAGATACGTGGCCAGGTTGTATTCATGTTTTAGGGTCAGATAGCAGTTTAGTCTGTTTTGGGATTGAGTTTGGGTTCTCCAATGTTCCAGATAAGTGTTTTTGAGGTGTTTGATAATTTGGGTGATTCTGATTGCTGTTTGGGAAGCAGTGCTGGTCAGAGAGTTAGGGTTGTTGTTAGGGTTGAATAGAGGGCTCTGCAGGCCTTCTGTTTCAGTGCATCTACTGCCAGACCGAAGCCTCCTGAGGCGCTGATTTTGAGCCCCAGGTAATCATAAGAAAGGGTGTGGTCTAGGGCGGTGTTTCCTAGATTGAAAGTGTGCCTGCTCTCCTGAGATCTGGCTTTCTTTTGGAAGATCATGATTTTAGATTTATCAGGATTTACTGTCAGGGCCCAGGTCTGACAGAACTTCTCCAGCAGATCCAGATGCTGCTGAAGCCCCTTTTCTGTGGGCGACAGCAGCACCAGGTCATCCGCATAGAGAAGAAATTTAACTTCCGTTTTATTTAGTGTCAGGCCGGAATTTGCAGATTGCTCCAATAACACCGCCAAATCATTGATATAGATATTAAATAGAGTAGGAGACAAGCTGCAACCCTGCCTGACACCACGCCCCTGAGTGAAGACCTCAGTCATTTTATTGCCAATTTTTACTCCACATTTATTATTGACATACATTGATTTAATGATGTCATAGACTTTACCCCCTACACCATTTTGGATAATTTTATAATATAATCCTTCTTGCCAGATTGAATCAAATGCTTTTCTAAAATCTATAAAACATGCAAAAACTTTAGCATGATTTTGTTTGTGTAGATGTTGGTGGATTAGGGTGTGTAGGGTGTAAATATGGTCAGTAGTGCGATGATTTGGTAAAAAGCCGATCTGTCCATTACTCAGGACACTGTGCTCGGTAAGGAAGGCCTGTATCCGGGCGTTAACGATACAGCAGAACACCTTCCCCAGGTTACTGCTCACACAGATGCTTCGGTAGTTGTTGGGGTCGAATTTGTCTCCACTCTTGTAGATTGGGGAAATAAGCCCCCTGTTCCAGATCTCAGGAAAGCAGCCAGACTGGAGAACGATATTGAACAACCTGAGCAGAGCCTGCTGTAGCTGAGGACTGCTGCACTTCAGCATCTCCGTCCTGATGCTGTCAGGTCCGCAGGCTCTTCTGGATTTGAGTTTTTTAATTTGGGTATTCAATTCTTCCTGTGAAATTTGGTGATCAATTGGGTTCTGATAGTTTTTTATGGTAGATTCTAATATATTTAGATTTTCTATGATTTTTTGCTGTTCTGAATTAAAATCGTCTGGTGGTAATTGCTCATATAATTGTTCAAAGTGATTTTTCCAGGTATTTGGATTTTCTATGGCCAGATGATGTGGGTTTTTGTTGCTCAGGTTCTTCCACAGTTCCCAGAATTTATTTTGGTCAATAGAGTTTTCAATTTTTTGTAGATACTGAGTATAATAGATGTGTTTTTTATGTCGTAAAATCTTTTTATATTCTCTTAGAGTTGTGGCATAATTTGATCGAATTTGATGATTGTTTGGTTCTCTGTGTTTTTGGTTTGATAGATGTCTTAATTTCTGCCTGATTATTTTACGGTCTTCATCAAACCATTCTTCCTTTTGTGCTTTTTGGTTTGGTTTGGTGTTTATAAAATTGAGACCTGCAATTTTAGCGGATTTATAATATATTCCATTAATTTGTGAAACAGCTCTATCAACACCTGATGGAGGTTTGTTTAAATATGTATTTGTTACCAGTAGAATCAATGATATCGTTCTTATTGCCTGTTCTGGCATTTAAATCTCCAACAAGCATGACATTCCCCTGGGCCTGAAAATGTCTGATTTCCTGCTGAAGGTTCTCATAGAGACAATCCTGATAGTACGGAGACTCTAGAGTCAGGGTGTAAGCTGCACATATGTACAAGTCATTTTCACATTAAATTATGTTTTTATTTAATTGTAGCTAAATATGTGTTGAATGCCTTTTGGTTTCTGACAAATATGGTGATAAATTGTCCTTATACCATATTATAACCCCCCCGGAGTCTCTACCATGTTTTATATTGCTGTGTTTTATAGAGGGCAGCAGAATTTCCCTGTAATTTGGGGGACAGTGAGTGTTGGTGTTATCTTTACACCATGTTTAAATTAGTATGATAACGTCTTGGCCAGAAATGCATGTTAAAAAAATCCAAATTTGTGGTTTTAAAACCAAATGTTGAGGAATATAGTCCTTGAATGTTCCAGGAAGAGATTGTAAGAGATTTCATTCTAAGTAAACTATTAAATATTGATTATTAGCCATATACAACAGAAAGCAACAGTAATAATTAAGTTAATTAAGTATATTAAGTATATAAATATAAAAAGGATATATTGTTTTGTGTAATTATCCAACAAGTCTGCAGACGAGCTGGAGCAGCTGCCTCACTTCCTCAAGGGCTGGATGGTCTGGTTGTTTAATACCAGATACAACCTGTGCATAGGAGGGTTGTTGGCAGGTTGGTGGTAGAGCCTCTGCTGCAGTGATGTGCCGGGATCTCCTGGATTCTGCAGTGAGATGCTGGGATCTGGTTGGTGCTGCAGTGGGATGCTGGGATCTGGTCGGTGCTGCAGTGAGATGCTGGGATCTGGTCGGTGCTGCAGTGAGATGCTGGGATCTGGTCGATGCTGCAGTGGTACGCTGGGGTTTGGTGGACACTGTGTTGCTGGATGTGGCTCTACTATGTCCTGCATTACTGGGAGTGGCTCTGTTTGGTCTGCCTCTCTTGGGTTGCACTGTACTCGTAGGCCTATGATTTATGTCATGAGGATAAGGCATCATTAACCCTGGGCTTTGTACGGCTCCTCCCAGATCATATGCTAACATCCAGATGTTGTTTTTGTCCACATGTACATGGTCATGTAGGTGTTCTGGAGTTAGCGCTGGGTGATGGGCAATTGTAATGCCCGTGATCTTGGCACATTCTCTGCTGACAGCATCATTAATGTCCTTGATCATCTCACAGGGAATGTCTCGGCGTGGGAGTAAGGTAGAGATGGTGATGTTGGCTTTTGGGAATTCTTTACGAGCTTTTTGAGCCATTTGTACCACCATCAGACTTTTTCCACAAGAGTGAAGCTGGTTTGTTCCTGTGTGTATGATGATGTTATCAGGTGCACCTATCTGTGTATGATGAAGCAGATTATGTGCTGCCTGGGTTGTGGGACACCAGAATTTCCCCACTCTGTGTGTTGGGAACATCTGCCTGTGTCTCAGAAATTTCCCTTTAGAGTCGATGAGAATGGCTGTTTTAGGAGGACAAAGTGAGGCTGAAGATGGGCGGAGCCCCGAATCATTCTGAGCACCGCTGGAGGGGCGGAGCTCTGGTTCTTTTTGTGTAGTGCTGGAGGGGCGGAGCTCAGACTCTTTCTGAGCACCACTGGAGGGGCGGGGCTCTGGCTCATTCTGTGTAGCGCTGGAGGGGCGGAGCTCTGGCTCATTCTGTGTAGCGCTGGAGGGGCGGAGCTCTGGTTCTTTCTGCGCACCGCTGGAGGGGCTGGGCTCTGGCTCATTCTGTGTAGCGCTGGAGGGGCGGAGCTCTGGCTCATTCTGTGTAGCGCTGGAGGGGCGGAGCTCTGGTTCTTTCTGCGCACCACTGGAGGGGCGGGGCTCTGGCTCATTCTGTGTAGCGCTGGAGGGGTGGAGCTCCGGTCCTTTCTGGCTGCTGTTAGGTTTGCTGTTGGCATCTGTGTGGTGTTTTGTAGTCACCTTTAGCAGCTGGTCTGTGAGGGTGGAGATCCGTCTGTCCTTCTGCTCCAGTTCCTCTTTAATTCTCATTAATTCCGTTTTGAGAATCATATTTTCTCTCTGAAGCACATTCACAATTTTTTCTATCTGTCCTATTTTCACATCTGACTCGATTTTGTGTTGGTTCATTTCAGCTTTCAGATGCTGCAGAAGATCCTCCTCATGAAGTTTATTTTCCTTCATCTCTATTAACTCCATCTCTAGGAGTGAGAGGCAGTCCTGAATGCGCTTGACTGTAGCGGGTGATCTGGGTGCTGCAGGGCTGGTGGTAGTTGAGGCTGTGTTGGAACAGGCTGCTAGAGGAGGGCTGGAAGCTGAGTGTGGGGGTGAGGTAGACAGCACAGCACTGGATGTAGGGGGCTGAATGGGTTTGTTTCTTTTAACAAGTGACTTCAGTCTTTGGAAGTCCTTTTCAAAGTTCTGAAGTTGTATTTCAGGTCCCTGGATCATAATGGTTCCAATTTTATAAAAATTTACGTTAAATGTAGGTGTGGTGTCAAGGTACAGCTGTCTAATTGTTTTGTTTCCACACATTTTATAATTCCTCTGGTCAGCTAGAAGAGTAGTGTGCCAGATATCTGGGTGATCAGTGTAGAACACCAGGTCAGATTTAACTTCTCTTCCATTGACCAGAGTGAAATCAGCTCGGAGTGTCTCAGGGTGTTCTCTCAGTATTTCTGCCTTGTATTTTTTCTTTTTACTCTCACTGTTGGCCTCTTCAGGGTAGCTGATAGTTAGAGAGCTGAGGCTGTGCTAAGTTTGCTGGCTCAGTATTGTGTTCATTTTCAAACTGACACAGATTCTAATGGCAGTTGGTGGCAGTTGAAGATTCTGTCTAACTGAGTTACAGCTAACAGTCCTTATAAATGTTTAAAATACACAAAAATATACACAAAAATAAGCTTACCCCCTTTCTTATTAGCCAACTCAGCCTGGTTTGTTGATTGGTTGTTGTTTTCCTGTGATTTTGTTGGTTTTTTCCAGATTTCTCCACTTTTTTCTTCTGTCTGTTAGTCAGTCTCTGTTGTTTTGATTTGACTGAGTGGGCCTGAGTTGATAGTTAAAACTTGTTAGTTGTATTTCTTCTTCTTCTTTATAGTTGATGGATCCAAAAATCGCTCTAAATGTGCCTGATATATTCAGCTAGAGTTTAGATTACTGCTAACCGTCCAAATGCCTAAAAAATCAACAAAAAAGCAAAAAGTTTCAGGAGCTCATATTCCTTGCTGTTGTTTAGAATTCTATTTACTCACTCTCTCTCACTCTCTCTTACTCTCACTCTTACTCAATTCAATTCAATTCAATTCAATTCAATTCAATTTGCTTTATTGACATGACAAATTTACATATTTGTATTGTCAAAGCTTACATTAGTATATATAAATATTTGAAAAAAAGAACAAGTATATACATAGAAAAAAAAAATGGTAATAAAATATTCATTATGTAATTAGACAATTATTCACACAAAAAGAGAGAAAATATTAGTGTGTGTGTGTGTGGTGGGTGTGCGATGTGTGTGGTGTGTGTGTGGTGGGTGTGCGGGGGTGTGTGTGTGTTCGGGGGGTGGGTGGGGATTTTATCTGGTGTTTCACTCACTGTCCCGGAGTGTGTGACACTCCTGTACATATCTGGCTGCAGTGGGGGCTGATGGTCCCTCTCCTAATATAATGGCCAGTTTCTCGCTGTCTGTCAGCGTTCTGAAGCCGCTCACCTCTCTTCCAAACTGATCAAAATATTTGTGTCTAATTGTTGTGTATTTTGGGCAGTTTAGAAGGAAGTGCACCTCTGTCTCAACCTCACCTGTCCTGCAGTGACCACACAGTCTCTCCTCTCTGGGGATCCAGGACTTTTTTAACCTGCCTCTCTCGATGGCCAGGCTGTGGTCACTCAGTCTGTATTTGGTGAGAATGTGTCTCTGCTTCGTATCTCGGACAGTGAGGAGATACGTGGCCAGGTTGTATTCATGTTTTAGGGTCAGATAGCAGTTCAGTCTGTTTTGGGATTGAGTTTGGGTTCTCCAATGTTCCAGATAAGTGTTTTTGAGGTGTTTGATAATTTGGGTGATCCTGATTGGTGTTTGGGAAGCAGTGCTGGTCAGAGAGTTAGGGTTGTTAGGGGTCAGAGTGTTGGGCAGTCTCTGGACCAGCTGACACAGGGGACTCTTTTCAGGGTAGAGCTCTTGGGATAGGAGTGCCTGAAACTGCAGGCTTGTTGTGGGACTGGATTTTAGGTGCATCCAGAATTTAAGGGCTCTTTTTTTAATATTAATAATTAATGGGTATCGGCCTAATTCAGCCCTGCATGCGTTGGTTGGGGTTTTTCTCTGTACATGTAAAATCATTCTTCAGAATTCTGCATGCAGGACTTCAGCGGGATGCTTGTCCCATCTAGTGTAGTCATGATGACTGAGTGGACCCCATACTTCACTACCGTATAGCGCAATGGGCAGGATTATACTATCAAAGATCTTTAACCAGATTCTAATTGGGATGTCAATCTTAATGAATTTGTTTTTAATTGAATAGAGGGCTCTGCAGGCCTTCTGTTTCAGTGCATCCACTGCCAGACCGAAGCCTCCTGAGGCGCTGATTTTGAGCCCCAGGTAATCATAAGAAAGGGTGTGGTCTAGGGCGGTGTCTCCTAGATTGAAAGTGTACCTGCTTTCCTGAGATCTGGCTTTCTTTTGGAAGATCATGATTTTAGATTTATCAGGATTTACTCTCACTCTTACTCTCACTCTTACTCTCACTCTTACTCTCACTCTTATACTCACTCTTACTCTCACTTTCAGTTTTACAGTTGTGTGTAAATCAGTCTCTCATTGAATTACTGTTGCTCGACCTTCTGTAAATTTAGAGCTGGACCACCAACCACAGACATTATTTCCAGCAACAGAAGAGGCAGCGAAATTCTGAACTACAGGCAATGACAGCTTAGTGGTTAAGGTGCTGGACTAGTAATACGAAGGTTGCCGGTTCAGGCCCAGCTGCCAACAAGTTGAGCAAGGCCCTTAAACCCTCAGTTGTTTAAATTGTATTCAGTGATTAGTGTAAGTCGCTTTGGATAAAAGCATCCACTACATGCAGTTCACGCCAACAACAACTACACCCAGTACAGCTCTCTCAAAACCAGAGCTACACCAGTAGTTCCCGAAGTACTTGGGTGTGGAGCTGTTGTGGGGGAAAGGGGCAGCAAGGTAAACAAGGTAAATTCTAATAACTACTAACTCATAATTATTTAGACGCTCTACTTAGACAGAGATTACACCAATTACGTCACCACAATTTTGGCTTACTAAGCTAACACAGTTAGCCTCAGGCTGTTCAAACCACTAGCACACCAGTTAACGTCTCCCTCCATGTACCGAAAACACTTAAACTGTCCCTGACGCCCCAATATACAAATAAACGACGCTTGTATAATTACACCTTTATACAGATTAAACATCAATGAGAATTTATTTATGTTTGAATTGCCATTGCTGGGATTGCCTTCAGCGCTGAGGAGGCGTCGGACGCTCCCTCGTTATTCAGTCAGATCATGACTTCAAAATAAGGCACCTTAGTAGGAGCATTTTAAGGAATCTAAGGATTTAGGCATGCCCTCTTCTCGGGAGTGTAGGATGATGTAAAATGCATCTATGCAGCGAGAGAGCCAGAATTTCAGACAGACCTATTGATTAACTAATTGGTGAAGTCATTGTCTGATTATTTGATTTATTAATTATCGATGGATCAGTGTGTGTATTTAGGGTCAGAGTGGAAGCACACCAACTGATTCATTACTTATAATTGATTATTTGAATTATCAGAGTGTGTATTTTGGGTCAGGATTCCCTTTCTGATTACCAGTCCAGTACCTTAACCACTGAGCTATCACTGTCCTGCCAATCAGCATGCTCTTATTAAGGGGGCAGGTTGGCACAAGCACAAGTAGAAGCTGCAGATTTTCCAGAAAGAGGTAAAAGTGTGCTGCCAATCCACGTCACCGGAAAACCAGACTGGAGGAAGGTCCGGTATTACGGTTCCAGAGAAACAGCAGGTTTCCCAACAGAGGAGCTGTCAAATTTGTGAGGGAGAAACTGTGATAGATGTAGAAACACTTCCACCTGGTGCGAATGAACTCTCGATAAGGTTCAGGTGAACTGTCAGGTAAGAGGGAGGAAGAAGGACGAAGATGCCACAGTCTCTACAGCAGGCTTATTACACTGTTATTATACTGTACACTCCATTGTCATGATCTCAAAACACAATCAATCAACCGATGAATAATCAATAAGTGTGCTCTGATTATACACAGATCTTATTAACAACTTCCTTTCCTGTCTAGAGTAAATCTTCAGGCTCTTTTTGTTTTCTCTGCAGGAGACACAACGAGCAGAGATTACTACAAGAGCTACCCGATCGTGGACTACAGCCACCATCAATCATCTCCTGCCACATTCCAACCCATCAGCTTCCACCCGAAAGAGAAGCCATTCCTTCCTCCACCAGATATCCATGTTCCCCTGGCCATCACCGTCACACCTTCCCCGCTACCCAAAGCCAAAATCTCCAAAACCAACACCAACCCACTGACATCCAGTTCAGCTTTCAAGGCCTGGGACCCAAGTAAAAGTCCAGTCCAACACCATGTTCCTTTCATGGCTCACCCACTGCCACAACCACTTCCACACCCGCTACCGGCACCAGTCCTATCCCAGCCCAACAGCCGGAGCCAAGCTTATTCCAGTAAGCACCAGTTCAGCATAGAGCCTCCAGAACTGTTCTCTCAGCCGATAGGGTACAGACAGTCGCCTCTCATCCTGCCCAAACACAAGAACCTGCACACCAACAGCAGGACAGAGGTGACAGTCTGAAGAGCTCTAGATGTCTGGAAAATGGCTTTGACCATATGCAATAACACATCTCCTAAAAACCTCTTCATGACGTCTTCTCTTGGTTCATCTTCATCACTTCTTGAATTTTTATGAATGCCTGCACACCAAAAGGAAAAGGAAGGTGGTCATTTGAAGAGCCAGATGAAGCGTTTAGGAGGAAAGGGAAACCTCAGGAGTTATTAGGATAATGTACGACTTTGACCAGATGCATGTTTTATTAGATGGACCAGGGTGTTGGTAAGACGATGTTGCTCTATTATTGTTAATTGCTTGAGCTTATTTCCTAAGAACCTCTTAGAACTCTTGGTTGCGTCTCAGTCACCGGTGATTCTTTTTTGAATCTTCAGGACCTTCTACTCATCTCTTTACTCGGATTTCACCCCTGCCACTCAGCTGTCTGATTATGTGTAAACAAATGTGTTGATGATGACGGTCTGGTTGCCAGAGTGAAGAAATTCTCAGGGGTTTAGCATCCCAGAATTCCTTACAGCGTCTAGAATCACTGAGCTGCCAACTTCCAGTAACCTCTGTCTGAGATGCTGAGAGGAATTGTTTTAGACAGATCTGGGACAACAGGCTAATGCTAACGAGCACCAGTTTAGCACTGCCAGGGTCAGTGGGTACAAATCACCATCAAGAAACATCTATGCACACAAAGATGGATGGATTTCGTTTTAGTGACGCCGGACTATCATTGGATTTCTGCTGTTCTGCTGAGATGTGATGCAGCAGTAGTAAAAATTAGAGAACCTGCTGCAATGCAAGAGGTTTCAAGCAGACCAGGGGCCTGGGGGGTGTAAACTGTCTAGACCAGGGGCCTGGGGGGTGTAAACTGTCTACACCAGGGGCCTGGGGGGTGTTAACTGTCTAGACCAGGGGTCACTGATTCTGCATTTGCAAAACCATAAATATAATTAATATATTGGATTTTTTTCTTTTACTATAATGAAACATGCGGACCAAATAGTATGTTGTAGGGAAACAAGACTTGGTGAACAAGTAGTCGTCCCTCAAGCTCAGCCCGATTGGCTTGATGGTCCATATTTTCTACCCTGTACGACATAGAGATCAAATTCTTTCCCCGATTCCTCGTCTCATGTCCTACAAAAAACACTTAGATTTTAAGCTAATTTGCATAAGATGCAAAATCACCCTGAGAACCCAGAGGACTTGGAATTTCTATACAGTCTTGTTATTAGATGCCATTCAAAAACACGGGTGGAGCAGCACCGAGTATATATAGCACACATTTAACCTGCTTTCACCCTGTTCTTCAGTGTGACCAGGGTCCTTCTTCTGTGGAGTTTACTTGTTCCCCTTGCATCCACATGGGTTTCCTCCCTCCTGACTTTCACCCAAAGAATCGGACAGCAATTGGTGACAGATCAGGGTTTCAGAGTAGCACCCACTCCCTCCGACTTGTGAAATCACCGGCTTCTATTTTACACCAGTCAGCAGAGCCGTACTGTGTACTGCATCTCGCTTTGGTCTATGTGTTCCTCAACCAGACATCTGGAAAAAGCCGACACCCAGTTGTGTCTGTTGGGCCTCAACCAGGCCAGTAGCACTGCTAAAGCTTCACTTTAAGAGCTTGAACTCTTAAGGGGAGTGATGGGCTGGTGTATTAGACCACAGCGCCACCCGAGTGCCAGAAAATAAATAACAACTACATATTAAAAATATAGAATTGATATGCGGTCTCAGCTGGTCTTCCACCCTCAGCAGCATCAGAACCCTTTCTAAAACCATCAAAGACTAGAAGAGTTGATTTTATGCCAGGCTAGAATTTATGATTGTCAATAAGGATGGTGAATATGACAATGATGCTAATTTATAACGTAGCAACACTGAAACCTCTTCCTGCACCAGTTCAAACTTCCAGAAGAAACATCACACGATCATATGCAAAGCGGCTTTTTTAATTATAAACACAATAATCAGTGAATTCTGATGTAACAGAACCATGATGGCAACAACGCATCGTGCCAAAACTGCATCAATTCATCTGTGCCTTAGTCCAAAGTACCTATCGTCCAATAATGTGGGTCTGGATCACATATCAGAGTCTGATACAGGGAAGGGCTGATCTAGTTAAGGTTTGTGTGTCCCAGATGTGGCCAAGGCTCTAAAAACTGAATCTGTAAACTGTAAATGTTTTATTTTCCCGTCCACCTCCTGATGAACCAGCAGAGAACTGTTCAGAACCAGAACCAGCCTGAAATCTGACTCTGCAGAACTTTGGTACCTGGACCACGGCGCCCAGACGTCCATCCACCCGACTCATAGTCTGGGAGCACAGAGGAACAAACTGCCAGGTCACTGGGGTTCAGTTCCCCCGGGCCATACGGACATTTCTAGTACTTTGGGTCTTGGGTCTTGGGTCTGTACCACCTCAGCCATGTGACTTTATTACTGCTGCTCATTATGATCCAGGTTCTCGACGGAGATGGTCTCCAGAAGTTGTTCAAGTCTGGGGTTAACGTAGCCAGAACAACCCCAGCACATTAACACCATTTCACGTTTGGGAGGGTCAAACTCAACCCAACGGCTTGGACCAAACCTAATCTACTGACTAGAGCTGGTGACGTGGATCTTCAGAAGACGTCGATCTTTCTCAGAGCTTTGCCCAGCACGAGTGCCATGATGACCAGTATCTTAAAGGTCATCGAACTTTACAAACCCTTTTAGACGAACCGCTTGACTTTTCAGGAACGAAACATGATGTCAAATATCTGAACCTCAGAATCGTGTGTTAATCCGTGATGTCGTTGAATTTTATGCATGAAGGTCTGAAGCCACCTGAGCAGAAACTGTAAACTCGAGTGTTTGTCATGAGAACGTACTTTCATTCCAGCATGCAAAACTCAAGTCCAAGAGACTGTTGGTTTAGATCTTCTATACGAACCTCTTTAGCAATATGTGATGTACATTTCTTTATTTTTTTATTCAGTAGAGTTGTAGCCCAGAAAGCTGAAGTGCTTCCAGAGGATTAGAGATGATGTCGATGTCAGAAACGAATCATGTTTTATATCATCACAACGTATCATGATCACGTGCTTGTACAGATCAGTCATTAGTAGCTGAAAGTTCTGATCTAGCAGAACTTTTCTTTTTGTCGTTTCCCCATCGGGGGGTTTATACACCAGCTCGTCACCAGCTCAGACAGGTCAGGTGAACGCTCTCCTGTTCAGCCTGACCATGTTCACGTCTCACTTTAGTTCGACAGCAGCTTCAGCCGGCACTTCTACTATACGTGGTTCATGAGATCTGATCTTCACGTCAGGTTATCTGTTCATTTGGTTTTCTGAGTAGCTGATGTCCTTCACCATTGAACTGAAAACTGAAGTCAGTCAGATGAAATTGAGTGAGTTGATTTGTGTTGATTCAGTGGGTCAATCTGAATTAATATAGTTGGTCTAGATTGGTTAAATGAGTTGATTTGTATTGATTCAGTGAGTCAGTCTGAATTCATTAGGTTGGTTTGGATTGGTTTAGTCCATAAATTCAGTAGTCATCATTGATTAATTTAATGAATTTGTCTGTTTTAATTGATTCAAGAAGTTACTTGGAATTTATGCCTAGTTCACACTACACGATTTTTCCCTGATTTTCGCTCGCCGACTGGTCAGCGCTAGATTTGCCGACTCAGTTCGCTCTGCGAACGAAACTCGGCTCTCAATCGCTGTCTGTGAACTACTCAACAACTCGATCCGAGCGGCTCGCTGAGTGATTGCCGAGTGTATAAAACAATCCATGCTGGTCGTGTTGCCAAATCCACTCAGATTCATTTATTTTTTTTCTCTTTGATTTTACGCTGCACATCAGCACACAGACTTTGATCTTGTTGACGTGTATTTTTGGACGTGGTATCATTAAACCCCTCGTCACTTCTCACGTGTGTTTTCATGACAGAACGTAGTTTGGGAGAGCAGAGAAGCTCGCCTGAGATTCCAGTCGGTGATAGATGGTGTAGTGTGTGACCCCCTATCACCCATCAGTCGTGTAGTGTGAAATACACACCGACCTGAAAGACTCCCGATTACAAGAGATCCAGTCGTGTAGTGTGAACTTGGCATTAGCGAGCTGGTTTGAATTGATTCAATGAGCCAGACAGTCCGAATTTGTTTAGACAGTTTATGTGGACTGATTCATTTAGTCAAAGTAAGAGAGTCAGTTTGGATTGATTCAGTGAATCAGAGGAAATTAAGTGAGTCGATCTGAATTGGTTTAGTGAGTCGATTCGGGAGTCACTTGCTTTGAATCTGATATTATACATACATTTTAGCACAGAGCCACAGTTCGTTACTGTAAAACCTGTATTTATGCACTAGCGCTACATCCATATAGCATGCTACAGCGCTCATAGCTAGCCAGCATTGTTAATGCATTATGAGCTGTGTACTAAGATAAGCCACTATAATCACGTCCTGAGATGCTGCGGTACAGTTTCCTGTAAAAAAGATTATAAATCTGATACTGGTACGAGTGAGGTCGCTAAAGCTTATCACAGTTAGCTCCAGAAATATTAAACATAGACGGTTAAACAAAAGAGAAATCCAACCTCTCCAATCCAGTCTCAAAATATAAAGGGGTGCCAATATTGTTTTCTTAATAAACTAACTTTAATTAAGTCAAATGATCTGATAAATTCAGTATCAGATTAAGATGATTAATCACAAGGTTTGTTTGATTTTTACTGAAGGGTGCCAAAACTTCTGGAGCTGATTGTGTAGAACGTTTCCACAGGACTGGTACTGAACACTGGGTCTCGTATCTATTAATCATTTCTAACAGGATTTAGATGAGGATGTTAGTCTGATTATCTCGACTGTGTAGTGATGATATGTAACCCTCTGAAGCTGGGTGTCTAAAGTGTGTTCCTCTAAAGCTTCTAGATTCATTTAAGGGAGGAACGAGGAGTAACGGTGCATGAGTATGTCTGTGTTACATTTAATGATGAGATGATGAATCTGATTCTAATATATTTGATTCGTATTACTATCAGATGTAGGTTGGGATTAGTTCTGTTTCAGTAGGACGGATTTCTCTGTCGTGTATAATAGGAACTTTATATAATGGTAATGAATTATAGTAGATATTTAAAATGTTATTAATGTTTGGTGATTTTTACAGCTTGACAAAATGCACGTATTTATAATGTATTCTTTATTATTAATGATAATTATAAGGTGTTTATATAAAGAACATTAATATAAAATCACAATCAGATCACAGTGTGCTCATGTGTGATTCATTTCATTCTCTTTGTTCTTATTATCCATGTTGTGGATTAATCGTGATCCTAAAATATTCAGCCACACAGATCTGATGAGGAACCATTCAGAATGAGAGGATATTAATGATTTTATCTTTTAAAATTAAAGAAGAATATTACAATTCAGGGGCAGTCGTAGCCTAGCGGTTAAGGTACTGGACTAGTAAGCAGAAGGTTGCTGGTTCAAACCCTATCAGGTTGCAACTATTGGGCCCCTAAGCAAGGCCCTTAACCCTCAATTGCTCAGACTGTAATTCGCTTTGGATAAAAGCATCTGCTAAATGCTGAAAATGTAAATTCATTAGCAGCACATAAAGACTAAACTCATAACATTCTGATTCCACTCCAGATCCACTCTGAATTACAAACACACGATTTAAATGAGTGACTATTAAATAAATTATTAAAATAATAAACAATTTAGTAAATAATAAATATGTCTGAAATCTCACATTTGTACCCCTCTAGCACTGCCAGCCATCGTGCCACCTAGAAGTGCAGTAGCCACGCCAGCATTGCATGAGTTTCTTTTGAGTTATTCCACTTCTGACACCAGTTTGGTCTTCTGTTCAGAACAGCATGAATCCATCCAGTTACCATCATGATCTTCTCTAGGCTGGATTATTTATCAGGGTTTAATCTAGAGTTTGTTACAGGATGAACCACAACATTAACACAGTAAATAATTCATTATTTAAGACATACAGGCTTGGTGGTGATTAAATATAGTAACTTATAATGAAGAGCACCGCGACCTTGATCAGGATTAGTAAAGATGAATGAATGAAGGTGGCGTTAATATCGGTTCTCACACTGCTGTCCGTTAGGGGCGCTAATAAACCTGAACGTTGTAGATCAAAGCCCTCAGTTCAAACAACAGGAAGAAGAAGAAGAAGCTGAAGCAGCTGATGTGTTTGTACTAAAGTGAATCGTCTGTAAGTAAAATAGTGATTTATTTGTAAACTAAATAAATACATTCTAATTAATAAGAAAACTAGAGTTAATGATAATATAATCCCACTGTTAGGATTTGAGGAGCTTCTCATTTAACCACACAAACTATTAGCTGCTTCGCTAACTGTTAGCATCACACATGATTCAGTACTGAAGAACCGATTCATTTAAACCGATCCTGCAAATCGGAACTGATTCGGTTTATTCATTATTAAACGTTAACATTTTTATAAAAAATGCGTCAAGTTCTTTTAGCTTTGTTTACATGTTGTTTATCCGTTTATCAGGTCTTTAATAATGCAGTCAGCAGAAGAGAGACACGTCGCTCCTGTAGATCTACAACATGAAGGATTCCAGATAAAAATAATAAAGAAGGAGGAAGATGATGATGGAAGTTACTTCTGTAAGTAAATATGAAACAATATGACACTTTTCCACCAGATAGTATGGTACAGTGCAGTATAGTGTGATACAGTATGGTACAGTACAGTGAGGTATAGTATAGTGTGATACAGTATAATAATAATAATAATAAATTTTATTTTATAAGCGCCTTTCATGAAACCCAAGGACACTTTACAATTCAAATCAAACAAAGGATAAAATTTAAAGTTCGTATAGTAACAGACAGTAACAGTCAGACAAGAGGTACACCACAAAAGTACACCAGATAAAACAAGATAAAATAAAAGTAAAATAAAATAGTATAAAAGTAAATAGATAAGAACAAAATAGCTTATTGGCTTGAAGTTTGAAACGCAATTTCAAACAGGTATGTTTTTAAGTATCTCTTAAAAGTGGTTACTGATGTGCACGTACGGAGATACAGAGGGGTTGAGTTCCATAACTTTGGACCAACAACACTGAATGCTCTTTCACCATACGTGCGTAGTTTGACAGTTGGAACTGAGAGCAAGTGAGCATCAGCTGACCGGAGGGAGCGATTGGGACAGTATCTGGACAGCAGAACTGATAGATATTCAGGTGCCAAACCATGCAAGCATTTAAAAACCAATAGCAGAATCTTGTACTGAATGCGATAATGAACCGGAAGCCAGTGCAATTCTTTTAACTTTGGGGTTATGTGTTTGAATGATCTGGTGCGTGTGAGAACTCTTGCTGCTGCATTCTGAACATACTGGAGCTTTTTTAGACTCTTGGTAGGGAGCCCAATAAGAACCGAGTTGCAGTAGTCAAGTCTAGAAGTAATAAAAGCGTGTATTAGAGTTTCAGCAACAGTGGTAGGAAGAGATGAACGCAGTCTGGCTATATTTTTCAGATGAAAGAAAGCAGTTTTTGTTATGTTATTGATGTGGGCCTCCAACGAGAGTGTGCAGTCTATAATGACACCGAGGTCGCGAACCTGGGCTACAGAGGACTGGATGAAGCCTGGAATAGATATTGAGGGCTGACTGATTTTTTTGAAAGTGGAAGGGGATGCAATGAGGATAGCTTCTGATTTATTATTATTTAATTTGAGAAAGTTATTAGCCATCCATTTCCTGATATCTTCCAAGCAGCTGACCAAGGAGTTAGGAGGCAATGTTTCCGAAGGCTTTGTGCAGATGTAAATTTGTGTGTCGTCCGCATAGCAGTGGAACCGAAGTCCGCATTGCCGGATAATATCACCAAGTGGAAGCAAATAAATTATAAACAGGAGTGGGCCCAGAACTGAGCCCTGGGGGACACAATAAGAAACAAATGAAGTGCTAGATCTAAAATTACCCAAGGATACAAACTGCGGTAATTGTTAAGGTCATCAGGGGCAAGACCTGGCTTCTTCAAGATTGGTGTAATGGATGACAATTTTAAACCTGAAGGAACAGAACCTGTGGTGAGAGAACTATTAATAATATTGACGATTAAATGACAGAGTGATGTCTGACATGCTTTAACTAGGGGGGTGGGCAATGGGTCAAGAACACATGTAGTTGATCTGGCATCCTTAATAAGCTTAGTTACAAATGTGTCATCAACAAGATAGAAGGAGGATAGAAAGTTTGTAACTGTTAGGTAAGACCCTAGAGGTTCTGACGCATTTCCAGACTTGAATTCTGAGTTAATGTTTATTATCTTATCGTTAAAAAACACTAAGAAGTCATTACAAAGAGTAAGTGAAGGGGTCAAAGGAAAGCTATTTGCAGGCTGGAGAAGTTTGTTTATTATGGAAAATAAAGCTCTTGGATTACTTTGACAGTTGGTGATGCTTAAAGAATGAAAGTCTGTCTTTGCTTTGTTAAGAGCAGTTTTATACATTAGGATGTGGTCTTTGTAGGCAACTGCGTGTACTGTCAGCTTAGTTTTCCTGTAGAGGTGCTCAAGCTGACGGCCTTTTGCCTTCATTAACCTAAGCTCAGGAGTAAACCATGGGGCAGGGTGACGAAAGCTCATAACCCGTGTTTTTGAAGGGGCATGCAAGTCCAAGGCATCTGAGACAATGCTGTTGTAATGGTTAACCAGAGCCTGAGGAGATGATACAGACTGTGGAGATGGTGATTGTTCGAGAGTACTCATAAAAGCAGAAGGACTAACATTTCTAAAATTTCTAAAAGTAATGCTACGTGGATTTAGATTTCTTTTAGAGTGACGAGACAGTGGTAGTTCAAATAGAACTGCTCCATGATCAGAAATATGTAAATCAACAATGTGCAGATTAGAAGGAGAAACACATGGAGTGGTACAAACAAGGTCAAGAATATGACCCTTATTATGGGTGGCAGAGGTAACATGTTGGGTGAGATCAAAACACTGTAACAAGTTAAGAAAATCAGCAGAATTAGCACATTTAGTACAGTCGATATGAATATTGAAGTCACCAAGCACTAACAGTGAGGGGGAAAAGGGAGAGAGTGAAGCTAGTATTTCAGAAAATTCAGACAAAAATTCATTCACAGTATTCGACTTAGGCGGACGATAAACCAGTAAGACCAGTGTAGGCTTTGACCCAGCAATTTTAAAAGCAATAGATTCAAATGATGATGAATGAACAGGTACAGAATGAATCTTATAGGTAGAACGATAGATCACAGCAAGTCCACCTCCCCGACCAGTAATACGCGGTTTATCAATATACTGAAAGCCAGGAGGCGTGGCTTCATTCAGTGCCATGTATTCATTTGGCTGCTGCCAAATTTCAGTCATCAGAAGCAAGTCAATGTTGTTATCCGTGATGACTTCGGCTATGAAAGCTGCTTTATTATTAAGGGAGCGAATATTAAATAAAATGAATTTTGTGGGTATATCTGAGGAAGAGTCATATAAGAGAGACAATTCAGAGAGGCGAGGGACTTTTAGCAGTAGTGAATGATCCACTGAGCGCTGTGTCATCAAACGACGGCGATGGTTTCGGCTAAAAATGCGAGGAATAGTTCCAGTGTCAGCTGCAGGATAGTCCAGGGTTGATGCAGTGTGACGAGAGCCACGATGTAGATATCGTGGACGGCGAGCTATGCCCAAGCTTAAGTAGTTTTGGAATACTGCAGGAGGAAGCCTGTAGTTTCTGCTGTTCAGTTTTAATTTCCGAAGTTCATCAACAGTATAAGAGATGGTCATTTTAAATGACTGAAAAGCCTTGGTGTCACAGTTAAAACAGTGATGAGTTTCACTGATAGACACCAGCAACCAGACAACAGTTACAACAGCAAGCACTTTACTAACGCTCATTCTAATACACTACTGACACACAGCCACATTATAAATCACCACGTTAGCCTACAAATCACAACCACGAGAATACATCATGATAAAGTAGTTCTCATCCACTTACCAAGACGTACCAAACGCGTTAACTCTACAACATACGAGGGAGTAGAAACTTACTCGTTTGGAGCAGGTCAATGCCAGGTGGAATGCGAAATGGGAGAGCTCGTGTTAGGCTGGAATCAGTCTATGTGTAGCATTAGTAGTGCAGCAGACAGCAAGCCGACAGTAACAATTATCCAGAGCAGATCTTGCAATTTTACAGTAGCAGCGACAACTAATATTAAAACTAAAAAACAATACCAAAAATAAAATACTTAAAACTAACTAGTAAAGTAACTAAAATAAATTAAATTTAAAAAAACTCCGGAGCAAAGCGGCAGCCAAACGCGCACAGCGTACTTGCAACCCGGAAGCACAGACCTAATAGACCTAACCTAACATAATTATAGTACCAGTGTACCAGTATGGTACAGTACAGTGTGGTACAGTATGGTGTGGTACAGTACAGTATGGTACAGTACAGTATGGTACAGTACAGTGTGGTACAGTACAGTACAGTATGGTACAGTACAGTATGGTACAGTACATTATGGTACAGTACAGTGTGGTACAGTACAGTGTGGTACAGTACAGTATGGTACAGTACAGTGTGGTACAGTATGGTGTGGTACAGTACAGTGTGGTACAGTACAGTATGGTACAGTACAGTGTGGTACAGTACAGTACAGTATGGTACAGTACAGTATGGTACAGTACATTATGGTACAGTACAGTATGGTACAGTACAGTGTGGTACAGTACAGTACAGTATGGTACAGTACAGTATGGTACAGTACATTATGGTACAGTACAGTGTGGTACAGTACAGTGTGGTACAGTACAGTATGGTACAGTACAGTGTGGTACAGTATGGTGTGGTACAGTACAGTGTGGTACAGTACAGTATGGTACAGTACAGTGTGGTACAGTACAGTATGGTACAGTACAGTGTGGTACAGTACAGTATGGTACAGTACAGTGTGGTACAGTACAGTATGGTACAGTACAGTGTGGTACAGTACAGTGTGGTACAGTACAGTGTGGTACAGTACAGTATGGTACAGTACAGTGTGGTACAGTTCAGTATGGTACAGTACAGTATGGTACAGTACAGTATGGTACAGTACAGTGTGGTACAGTACAGTATGGTACAGTACAGTGTGGTACAGTTCAGTATGGTACAGTACAGTATGGTACAGTACAGTATGGTACAGTACAGTGTGGTACAGTACAGTATGGTACAGTACAGTATGGTACAGTACAGTGTGGTACAGTACAGTGTGGTACAGTACAGTATGGTACAGTACAGTATGGTACAGTACAGTGTGGTACAGTACAGTATGGTACAGTACAGTATGGTACAGTACAGTATGGTACAGTACAGTGTGGTACAGTACAGTGTGGTACAGTTCAGTATGGTACAGTACAGTATGGTACAGTACAGTATGGTACAGTACAGTGTGGTACAGTACAGTATGGTACAGTACAGTATGGTACAGTACAGTGTGGTACAGTACAGTATGGTACAGTACAGTATGGTACAGTACAGTGTGGTACAGTACAGTGTGGTACAGTACAGTGTGGTACAGTACAGTATGGTACAGTACAGTGTGGTACAGTACAGTGTGGTACAGTTCAGTATGGTACAGTACAGTATGGTACAGTACAGTGTGGTACAGTACAGTATGGTTAGTATTGGAGTCACTAATCAGTAGAAATAATAAGAGAATGTGGATAGTGGGATTAGAACCTGTACTGTACTGTCCTGTGCTGATACACTCGAGTCTGGATTTGAGTTTTAAATCTTAAACCAAACCCACAACCTTCAGTTTCCTCCAGCTGTTGAGTTTCTTCTTCACATATTGATGGAATTTCAGGTGGAGGATCTTTAATCCCTGTGGACCAACAGTGTGGAGGTTTCCAGATGAAGCCTGTGAAGAAGGAAGAACCTGAAGATAAAGATGAACTCAGTAAGATATTTTTTCTTGACACACAATAACATTTTTCATTTAGTATTTGTTAGAACATCAAGTTCTTTTCAAAGAAAATCTTGCTGCTCAGATCTTGTGTTTTGCTGAATATGAGAAAAGCAGTCCTGAAAATCTTAATTCCCCACTGGGAAGTACTCATCACACACAGACAGTCAGAGTAAAGCTTCCAGTTTATTCTATGAAACGGGCTGGTATGTATAGCTGGTGTAGTACATGAGAAATGTGAGCCTATTTCTAAACTTGGTTACATTGTAATGGTTGGGCATAAACAAAACTATTTATGAGGATAGCAGGGTCCAAATGAAGAATACATAGTATGATTCGCAGAATCGGAATTACGGAGGAGAGGATCAAGGCCTCCGAACAGATTCGTGAACCATTAACCAAGAGTCTTTAGAAAGGACTGGAACAAAAACAGAGTCCTTCATACGTTGAATAATATTGGAAATACTTTGATGATAATCAGGCATTAAAAAACAGCATGAGGTATTAGAGTGGGAGAAGTGGTACATTTGCAGGGAGAGAGCACGTGCGGTGTTACCCTATATCTTTTCAAATGTGGGCTTTTTAAACAGACTCTAAAGGAGTCATTACCCGTGGTTTCATTAATATAGGAAGAGGGTTTAAGCTCTCCTCTGCTTATCCACAAAGCAGGGATGACAATAAGGAAAGTTATCAAGTTATCATTCCAGGGAGTATATAAGGTTAAAAAATCAAAAAAAAAATGAAGTCCAGATAAAAAATAAAGATACAGATAAAACAATCTAAAAATAAAAGAATATACTGTATGTGTGTAGACTGTGTAGGTGAATGTGTTATGTGTATGTACTAAATATGAAATAAATAAAAAAAAAAACTCAGTATTCTTGTCCCTGGTCTCAACAGCGTGCGCAGAACGTCCCGCAGGCTGTGTGGGGGCACTAAGGTGCCGAAGAGTCTTTTGGGCACCACTTGAGACATGCGGCATGTATCCATTGTGGCTGTGAATCAGTCAAGACCCCAGTCAGCAGGGGGTCCAAAAGCAGCTTCTCCAACCTTCCTAGGATTTAGAAACTTCACCAACACTAAATCACCAGGCTGATATGGGTGTGTTGGGTTATCTGATGGAATAGGCAGAGAGACAGAAACGTTAGAGACACCAACGCTGCATAATCAGGTCTGCATGTCCAGGTCACCTGCAGAAAAAACTTTGTTAGTTACTTAGTTTGATAGTTAGTTAAACTAAACTAAAAGAGGGTCTTATCCCTCAATTGCTCAGACTGTTTACTGTAACTGTAGTGTAAGTCGCTTAAGATAAAAGCGTCTGCTAAATGCTAAAAATGTAAACATAAATATTGCTGCCACTACCAGTACTACCACTACCACCACTAGTAATAATACTACTATTAATTTTCAGGGGTGCCAGTAATGTCCACCACAACTGTAGATGTCATTTAAGTACGGCAACTCATCATGTTACTCAGTAGTGTGTTTGGCCCCCATGTGCCTGTATGCACTCCCAGCAACATCTGGGCTTCTGATGAGTGCCTTCGTTGTTCAGGAACTGCCTACACACTCTGGCCGCATGAGGCCGGGCATTATCCTGGACCTGGAGGAACCCAGGACCCACTGCACCAGCATAAGGTCTGACAATGGCTCTAAGGATTTTATCTTGGTACCCAACAGCATTCAGGGTACCATTGGCTATCACATGGAGGTTTGTGTGACCCCCTGCTTTGTAGGGTTGTGGCAGTGCTCCTCCTGTTCCTCCTCGCACAAAGGAGCAGATACCGGTCCTGCTGCTGGGTTGATGCCCATCTACGTCCCTGTTCTGCTCTTCTTGTGTAACAGCTTGTGTCCTGGTATAAATCACAGTGAAACATAAACACCTTTATGACGGTTGGGGGTCTGATGTAGAGTCATGTTGTAAGTGTGAGTGTTTGTACTGAGTTGATCACTTTTATGTAAGTAGAAAATTAATAATGCAGGATGAATTACGTTATAGGACTTTAGCATCGGATCTCAGTTTAACATTTACTAACAATCTTTATTATTTATAATGTTATAAATGTATTTTATTATTTATATTGTTATAAATGTATTTTATTATTTATAATGTTATAAATGTATTTTATTATTTATAATGTTATAAATGTATTTTATTATTTTCTGCTTCAGAACTGAACAAGGATTTCTCCTGCTCCTCGTGTCCACGTTTCTCTACAACCCAAAATCACATCAAGAGCTGCAACCATGATAAATATGATGATGCGCTGGTGAAGATTAAGACTGAACATGAGGATCTGACGCCCACCAGAAGCTCCAGTAATCAGCAAACGTCCTCTGGTACTGTCAGCATTAACACCTCTCTCAGTCCCACACAGGAAGAAGGAAACGTCTGCTCACAGTGTGGGAAGAGCTTCAGGTTCAAGAATGATCTCAAAAAACACCAGCGCATTCACACTGGAGAGAAACCGTATCAGTGCTCACAGTGTGGGAAGTGCTTCAGGTTCCAGAGTGATCTCAGAATACACCAGCGCATTCACACTGGAGAGAAACCGTATCAGTGCTCACAGTGTGGGAAGAGCTTTAGGTTCCAGAGTGATCTCAGAATACACCAGCGCATTCACACTGGAGAGAAACCGTATCAGTGCTCACAGTGTGGGAAGAGTTTTAATCGGCAGAGTGGTCTCAAAAATCACCAGCGTATTCACACTGGAGAGAAACCGTATCAGTGCTCACAGTGTGGAAAGAGTTTTAATTATCAGAGTAATCTCAAAACCCACCAGCGCATTCACACTGGAGAGAAACTGTATAAGTGCTCACAGTGTGGGAGGAGTTTTAACAGTCAGAGTCATTTTAAAGTACACCAGCGCATTCACACCGGAGAGAAGCCGTATCAGTGCTCACAGTGTGGGAAGAGTTTCAGTACTCAAGGTTATCTCAAAATACACCAGCGCATTCACACTGGAGAGAAACCGTATCAGTGCTCACAGTGTGGAAAGAGTTTTAATTATCAGAGTAATCTCAAAACCCACCAGCGCATTCACACTGGAGAGAAACTGTACAAGTGCTCACAGTGTGGAAAGATTTTTAATAAACAGATTCATTTCAAAAATCACCAGCGCATTCACACTGGAGAGAAATTGAGAGGGGCGCAGCTTGTGTCTGAATAGGCATACTTTTGGGAAGTAAGAGGAAAAGGAGGAGAATGAAGAGGAGATGACGAAGGTCTAAAGAACGAAGTTTGAGGAAGTGTGATAGAGACAAAAGGATGCTGGTGGTTATAGAAGATACAGGATGAGGGGATCAACCAGAAGGGGTCATTTCAATTACCAAAAAGGTGTGAGGAGACCGGTTAAGGGGAGCAACTGTCATCTGGTTTCTCTCAGTGTGTCGTCATATGAACTGATGCTGCTCCTTTTCTTTTCTTTCATTAATTTTTGCATTAAATATACAATAGTAATGTCGCAGGTTTATAGTGATTTCATATGATTGTAGTGGTAATAAATTAATGTGATATTTTTTATTTCCAATAAAGAATTATTTGATGTCTTTCAAATATGTTAATGATTTTTTATCACTTCTCTATAAATGTGGCTACAAAATAGTTATTTTTTATTATTATTTTCACTTCAAGTTATTGTGGGAAGATTTTTGGAAATCACACAATTTTAGAAACTCACCACCAACCTCCAGCATTCACGCACCAGAAAAAGTCATCTCCAGCCTGGTGTCAGTCTCTTTTCCTATCCACCCGAGCTTGAGGAATCAAGTCGAGACTGCCGTGCCAACAATGCTGCTCCTGCCGGATGTGACGGTAACCTGGCATGTTTGCACCAAGAATGTCAAGAACTCACTACAGACTTTATCACAGACTGAACTGAATAATGAAAAACTCACATTATTATTGCTATTGTTAGGATTTTCGGAACATAAAAAAACGTAAATTCAATGTGAGAAGTTGTACGGCATTTCCCCACGTGGCTCTTTGTCTGGTAGGTGCATTCAAAATGGCGCCTACCGTGATCCCTTGTTAGGGACCCTCCAGATGTCTGCCGTAGGGGGGGGAGGGGCGGAGCCCTGGGCTTTTTTAGCACATTTCATTGGCTCCACCAGCAGTGAAGGAGGAGGAGCCTAGCTTAGTTTAAAAAAACCGCGCGCTCAGACGCACGGGGTCTTTTTGGCTGGCGATCATCTTGATTGCAGGAGAAAAGGAACGCCGATCGGCTTAGCTCTGACATATATTCACAGATCATTTCTTTCACTTAATAAAGTGTTTTTGAAGAGTACTTTCTGGATTCTCCGACTGCTTCTTCAGAGCCTCTCGACAAAAAGATTCGTCGTAACACTAGTTATAACTTTTAGTTTAATTACTTTTGTGTTTGTATGATTTGTGTAAATCCTATTTATTCGAATTATTCTCCAGGCCACCCAAGAAGGATGTTGTAGAAACAAGGAGGTGGTTTGAATGTTATGGCTGATCGGTGTATATGCATTACTGTGTTGTCACCCCAGTGAAGTATAAGCTCTCTGGGAAAGGAACTTTAGAGAGCTCACTCTGATAGGAGGATAAAATAGCAGCTGTGTGTAAATCACTTTTAACATCAGCTGGTTGCCAACACATGTTTTGCTTTAGAGTAAAAACACATCTGGTGGCTGTGTGAAACCCAAAGTGATAAATATAAGTGTTTCTGTATGTGTTTTGTTTGTTCTCACTTAAGAGACAGTCCAAAAACTATTTGTCCAGATAGTTTGGTATCTCATTCATATTAACTGTATTCCATGCTGTGGTATTTTGAGGTGCTTCTATTAATTCTGCTTGTGTGCATATTCTCAGTTTCTCTAGTGCATGACGATGTTGCTAAAACCCTAGACTGTACATCTGTCTCGCGTGTGTAATCATCTGTAGGTGAAATGTTTATGTTTAATTAAACTTTAACTATTAGCTACATTCTTATTAATAATTAAACCAAAGTTAATAATAAAACATCACTGTGAGGATTTGAGGAGCTTTAACGTCTCATTTAAACACACAGGCTGCTAGCTGCTCCGCTAACTGTTAGCATCACATATGATTCAGTACTGATGAACCGATTCATTTAAACGGATCCTACAAATGAATCAATTGATCGGAACTTATGTGGTTTAAACGTTAACCTTTGAGCTTTGTTTACATGTTGTTTATCCATCCATTTATCAGATGTTTAGTGATGCAGTCAGCAGAAGAGAGACACGTCGCTCCTGTAGCTCTATAGTGTGGTACAGTACAGTATGGTACAGTACAGTGTGGTACAGTACAGTGTGGTACAGTACAGTGAGGTACAGTACAGTATGGTACAGTACAGTGTGGTACAGTACAGTGAGGTACTGTACAGTATGGTACAGTACAGTATGAAAAAAGTTTTAATCATAAATGTCATCTCAAAAGTACACCAGCACATTCACACTGGAGAAAAACCATATCAGTGTTCACAGTGTGGGAAGAGTTTTAATAAACAGAGTTGTCTTGAAAGACACCAGCGCATTCACACTATAGAGAAACCACATCAGTGCTTGCGGTGTGGGAAGAGTTTTAAACAACCGGCTACTCTCAAAACTCACCAGCGCATTCACACTGGGAGGAAACCGCATCAGTGCTCACAGTGTGGAAAAAGTTTTAATAAACAGAGTTGTCTCAAAATACACCATCGCATTCACACTGGAGAGAAACCACATCAGTGCCTACAGTGTGGGAGGAGTTTTAACCGACAGAATTCTCTCAATATCCGCCAGCACATTCACACTGGATAAAAAAATTTATCAGTCTTAAAAAGCACCAGTTCGGGGCAGTTGGGTGGTGCACTGGCAAAACACGATAGCATACCAGTACCTCCCTTACCAACTCACACTCAGGAGTTCTCAGGAATCTGGAAAGAGTTTTACTGGACAGTGTTACGTGCTATGGCACCTGTGTGCTTTCGTGTGTCTCTTCCCTGTGCTCCAGTTTGCCATGGCTGTTTTCCCACTGGTGGACTAAGTACTACTTGGAAGACCAATCTGGAGGACTGACATCAGTGGAAGCTTCGGTTTTAAAACCCTGCCGAGGCAAGATGGAGGTAGTGGCTGACACCACTCAGGACTGTTTGGATGCTGGGGTTCTTTCTTTTGAGATCATGCTAGCTGCAATATACAGTGTATCACAAAAGTGATTACACCCCTCACATTTCTGCAGATATTTAAGTATATCTTTTCATGGGACAACACTGACAAAATGACACTTTGACACAATGAAAAGTAGTCTGTGTGCAGCTTATATAACAGTGTAAATTTATTCTTCCCTCAAAATAACTCAATATACAGCCATTAATGTCTAAACCACCGGCAACAAAAGTGAGTACACCCTTAAGAGACTACACCCCTAAATGTCCAAATTGAGCACTGCTTGTCATTTTCCCTCCAAAATGTCATGTGATTTGTTAGTGTTACTAGGTCTCAGGTGTGCATAGGGAGCAGGTGTGTTCAATTTAGTAGTACAGCTCTCACACTCTCTCATACTGGTCACTGAAAGTTCCAACATGGCACCTCATGGCAAAGAACTCTCAGAGGATCTTAAAAGACGAATTGTTGCGCTACATGAAGATGGCCAAGGCTACAAGAAGATTGCCAACACCCTGAAACTGAGCTGCAGCACAGTGGCCAAGATCATCCAGCGTTTTAAAAGAGCAGGGTCCACTCAGAACAGACCTCGCGTTGGTCTTCCAAAGAAGCTGAGTGCACGTGCTCAGCGTCACATCCAACTGCTGTCTTTGAAAGATAGGCGCAGGAGTGCTGTCAGCATTGCTGCAGAGATTGAAAAGGTGGGGGGTCAGCCTGTCAGTGCTCAGACCATACGCCGCACACTACATCAAATTGGTCTGCATGGCTGTCACCCCAGAAGGAAGCCTCTTCTGAAGTCTCTACACAAGAAAGCCTGCAAACAGTTTGCTGAAGACATGTCAACAAAGGACATGGATTACTGGAACCATGTCCTATGGTCTGATGAGACCAAGATTAATTTGTTTGGTTCAGATGGTCTCAAGCAAGTGTGGCGGCAATCAGGTGAGGAGTACAAAGATAAGTGTGTCATGCCTACAGTCAAGCATGGTGGTGGGAATGCCATGGTCTGGGGCTGCATGAGTGCAGCAGGTGTTGGGGAGTTACATTTCATTGAGGGACACATGAACTCCAATATGTACTGTGAAATACTGAAGCAGAGCATGATCCCCTCCCTCCGGAAACTGGGTCGCAGGGCAGTGTTCCAGCATGATAATGACCCCAAACACACCTCTAAGACGACCACTGCTTTATTGAAGAGGCTGAGGGTAAAGGTGATGGACTGGCCAAGCATGTCTCCAGACCTAAACCCAATAGAACATCTTTGGGGCATCCTCAAGCGGAAGGTGGAGGAGCGCAAAGTCTCGAATATCCGCCAGCTCCGTGATGTCGTCATGGAGGAGTGGAAAAGCATTCCAGTGGCAACCTGTGAAGCTCTGGTAAACTCCATGCCCAGGAGAGTTAAGGCAGTTCTGGGAAATAATGGTGGCCACACAAAATATTGACACTTCAGGAACTTTCACTAAGGGGTGTACTCACTTTTGTTGCCGGTGGTTTAGACATTAATGGCTGTATATTGAGTTATTTTGAGGGAAGAATAAATTTACACTGTTATATAAGCTGCACACAGACTACTTTTCATTGTGTCAAAGTGTCATTTTGTCAGTGTTGTCCCATGAAAAGATATACTTAAATATCTGCAGAAATGTGAGGGGTGTACTCACTTTTGTGATACACTGTAACTGTCCTCTCTTCTACATTTGTTATGTGTCTGTTGTTGTTTTTTTAAAGAGACAGTTAACTGATAGTCTGTTTGATATCAGTGTGAGGTTCATATAATGATTTTTAGACCAACCCTTAGGGCAACAGGCAGGTTAGTTTGGGAACAGTTTCTACATTTCCAACACATAGGAAGGTCTTGGTTAGACGCGCCCGCCCTCTTGCCTCTATGTGCCTCTATGTGCAAGAGGGCGGGCGCTGCTAATGTATTTTTTTTGTTCTTTTAGACTCTCTTGTAGGGATGTAACGATACACTCTACCCACGATGCGATGCGATTCAGGATACGATTTTTCCCAGATTTTTTTAAAACTGAAAGAAGACAAATTATGACAATTATGACAAATTATGATAAGTTTCCTTTTATTATTTCTAATAAAATCCTGTATTTGTTATTATCTTTTATTTATCTAAATAATAAATGTCCTTTTATTTCTGAGGTAGGTACAAACTATGGAAAACCATTTTGAATTAAGCCCAATTTGGCTGAAAAACTTGCTTTCTGGGGTTATATAAAAACCCCTGCTGATCCAATTTTGGATTATTTTGATTGTGAGTCTGTTGTAATTTGTCACCCTATGACAGGAAGCAGTTTCTGCACAGGTAGTGATTTATACGGTCTTACAGGATGAAATATTTATAACTTCAATAGCTTTTAAAATATGCATCAAATTGCTCCAAAACAAGTTGTATTTTATCAAGTGTAACCCACATTACATACTACAACTCTTATACTGACACTTTTACCCTTTATTACATAATAAAATATATTCATAACTTCAATAGCAAATAGTGTCAGTGACGTCATCAAGGCGAGGCGTATATCGCCAGCACCCTCTGCTGTTTAAAGTGAATATCGATTCATTTAACATGTCAAATCGATTTGAATGGTGGAATTTTTGAATCGGTTATTAACTGTATTGTGGAGAATCGTTACATCCCTACTCTCTCTCCACCACACTTTCCACACCTGCCTCATGGTTGCGACTCCAGTTCCCTAGACGTAGCTGAGGGTCGTAACATATGGGGGCTCGTCCGGGATGGATGCTGTTGTTTGTCTGGTTTAGGGTTAGGTTGTATAGATTTGGTTTTGTTTGTTTCTTTTGTTGGTGCCGTCCAGAGCTGTTGTCCCTAGGGAAGCACCAAATTTGGGTTTTTGTGGGAGTTTTTTTTGTTGTTGTTGAATTTGTAACTTGCTTGTGGAATTGTCCCTTTTGGTACGTTTTTTTTTTACTACAATACATGTGATGGTTCATCACAGTTTGGAGTCTCTTGTTGTTCTTGTAGCTCTCTCTCCACCACACCTTCCACACCTGCCTCATGATTGTGACTCCAGTTCCCTAGACGTAGCTGAGGGTCGTAAAATATGGGGGCTCGTCCAGAATCGATGTTGTTGTTTGTTTGGCTGGTGTAGTAAAGTGGGTGTTGGACAGAATGGTTGTTGGTAGTTTAACAGTACGGCTTCTTCATTGTTTCATCTGCAACAGTTTTTGAGTAGTCCTAGCCTTGACCCGCTAGAACTATGTAAGAAAGATGAATTACTTACAATAGCTGCCCACTTCAGTATCCCGGTAACAAGACAGCTGGTACAGAGAGGAATTAAGAAAATAGTGGCTGGTAGGTTGATGGAGTTCTCACAACTCCTGTAGATATGATGACACAGGGTGTTCAGCAGGAGCTGTTTTCTCCAGGTGGAGAAGAAGATGAAGGAGTATGTGAGCATACTGGTCCAGTTGATCCGGAGGTCAAGGCGACATTATCATTAGGGCCAGCTGTAGCCTAGTGGTTAAGATACTGGCCCAGTGATCAGAAGGTTGCTGGTTCAAGCCCCACCATTGCCAGGTTGCTGCTGTTGGGTCCTTGAGCAAGGCCCTTAACCCTCAATTGCTCAGACTGTATACTGTAATTGTTCTGCAAGTCGCTTTGGATAAAGGCGTCTGCTAAATGCTGAAAATGTAAATTACCTCGGTATCACCGAGCTCTGCTGGGTCTCGAGACGAGATTCTTTTAAAAGTGCTTCTGAGCCAAATAACATCTTTTATTTAATAAAGATTAAATGTTGATGATTTGTTTGAATTTGTTGTAGCATTTTTCATTGCCATTAACAGTTCTATATTAGGCACCCAGGTGGCGCAGCAGGATATTTCGCTAGCACACCAGCACAGAGTTTCTGAACGCCCTGGTTCGAAACTCGGTGTTGCCACCAGTCGGCTGGGCGCCATCTAGCAGGCATAATCGGCAGTGCCTGCAGCAGATATTAATTGGCCACCGTAGCTGCAGGGTGGGGGCCGGACTAGGTGTGAGTGGGTGGGTCTTCATACGCTGTGTAAGGACCCTGATTGGTGGAAGAGACGCCTGTGCAGAAAGCAAGGGTGAGAAGAGGAGGGCTGTACACGTGTCGGAGGAGGCATGTACAGCGACGTGCTCTCCTCGGATGCAATCTGGTATCTCTCAGCAGTGAAAGACAAAATTGAGTCGCTAAATCAGGAGGAAAATGGGGGGGAAATGTTATATATATTATTTGTGAAACTGATACAAACGTGTAACTTTATCCTTACTGTCCCTCATTTTAACACAAGGAAAGTTAATTTATTCTTAAAGTCAAATATAAACGCTGTTGTAGTTTCCCCTCCTAAAGTACTTTATAAAAGTTAAGAAATTATAAGTTTATTCTTAGATTATCACTTTAACAAAAAAGAGGGGGGAAAAAAACTAGTGTGTGTGATTCGGGCGGCACGGTGGCTCGGTGGGTAGCACTGTCGCCTCACAGCAAGAAGGTCCTGGGTTCGATCCCCAGGTGGGGCGGTCCGGGTTCTTTCTGTGTGGAGTTTGCATGTTCTCCCCGTATCTGCGTGGGTTTCCTCCGGGTGCTCCGGTTTCCACCCACAGTCCAAAGTGAGGTAAATTGGAGATACTAAATTGTCCATGACTGTGTTTGATATAACCTTGTGAACTGATGAATCTTGTGTAATGAGTAACTACCGTTCCTGTCATGAATGTAACCAAAGTGTAAAACATGACATTAAAATCCTAATAAACAAACAAATCCAACAAATGAGTGAAAATTCTATAGAACCATTTCTTGCTTCTTGAGTGAATCCTGTACAGACCAAGAATTGAATCGAGCAGATCCACTCTACCCATATGCTTCTTATATACATCAACAATTTTAGGGCATTTCATGTGTTCCTTTTGTTTCTTCTTCCTGCACCACCTTCTTACTCTCCTTACAGGTTCTGATCCATCCAAGTCTGAGAGCAATGGTTCCACTAGATCCAATGTCTGGAGTGATTTGGTTGTGAATCTCCTGCCGTGTGTACAGTTCAAAGTTGTATGAGAACCCGCTCACTCCAGCAAGCACATAGAGTTTGGAACAGATTTGTTTATCAACTGGAAAACATTTTCAAACATTGCTGCCTAATGCTTTTAAGCACTGGTCGTACCCTGAAAATGTATCATTTATCATGTCCCTGCTCATGTTTAAGATGTAAGTTCAGTTCCTTGAGAGGCAGAAGAACCACAGTCAGCTGGGTAAAACATCAGTCCATATTTCAGAGACATTCACTTATACACTCACTCACTTATACACTCACTCACTCACTCACTAACACAGAGCCACCTGACGGCAGAGCCTGTGGGTTCATTTAGAAAAAATAACTAAACTAACAACATGATTAGAGAATCATTACAATTACTGTTATGTTAATAAAAACTCTCAGTGACCACTTTGGGAATGCGTTAGTTTATTTGGTACAAGATGACACGTCACAGTTAGGTGTTGATAAAAGCAAAACACTTCCCACAGTATGAGCAGTAAAATGTTTTTTTTTTTTTTTCTAGTGTGAATGCGCTGGTGTATTTTGGGATTACCCAGTATATTAAAACTCTCCCCACACTCTAAGCACTGAACAGTTTCTCTTGTAAATCTTTTATTTTTCTCTTTATCTGGTCGTATCCAATAATCTGGTCATATTTCACCTCTACAGCTGCAGACTGAGGAGGGCTGTAAGTAACACACACCCTCTCAGACACATACACAGCCTGTTTTTTTCATTTCAGGTACAAGGTAGGTTCATATAGGGATCTGTATCATACACCGAGAGTCACTCACTGTTTCTGTACAGGCACCATCAACCAGCCAGAAGAGACCATAAGTGCAGCAGGTATGAGAAATAACTTCGACCCTCATCGCCTACCCAGAATTCCATTGGAAGGAGAGTCGCCGGAGAGGCGAAGCGCTGACGGGAACTCGGTATAAACACGATGGAACTGTGAAGGACTGCTTAATCACACACACACACACACCTAAACCTAAACCTTCTCCCAGACCTAAACCTTCTCCCACACCGAGCACTGATACGGTTTCTCTCCGGTGTGAATGCGCTGGTGGGTTTTCAGATTACCCTGATGATTCTGATGAACTCTTCCCAGACTGAAAACACTGATATGGTTTCTCACCAGTGTGAATGCGCTGGTGTTTTTTAGATTACACTGTTGGGTAAAACTTTTGGACCTTAAAACCTTTAAAAAATGAAAGACTGTTTTTATTTGTTTTTCATGTTTTATTATAAAAAGGACGTGTTATACTTTTCCACACTAATATTGGTCAAGCTCAAGCACACATGCACCTCATATACACGGCGACGTCCAGCCTGTTACGTATTAGGTGGTAACAGGGTGGACATTCTGACATAAAATTAGCCATTAACTAGCGAGTGAGCAAAACCATGCTAGCATAAAAGTGAATTCAGACAAAGAATTCTCAGCTTTTTAGTGTGATTATTTTTAAAATGATCAAATCGTTTTGCTTTTTATCATATATCCCATAACATGGTGGACATGTGATGGTTGACCATATAAGACTTTTAAGATAAAATGTGGAAAAAACAACATTAAAATGAGGAGTTTAATAAGCCGCTCATCTTCCACAGTTGTTTTCCCTCCAGAAAGATCATGTGAGCTCCAGGAAATGATGTAAAACAGCTCTTTATTTTAAGAGACAGTAGTAAGAGATAACAGGGTGGACGGCAACTTGAGGGACGTGTGAAAAACTCTTATAATCAGCAATAACATCAAACTCATAAAGAAAATAAACTGTGTTTAAAATGTATTTACAATGATCAGTACTGGGGACACAAAAGGCACCGGATTAGAGGAATTACCCCGATGGTGGGGCTGAGAAAGGCATTGCCCCACACTGGTGATTTTTAGAGACTGATAAGGTTTCTTTCCAGTGTGAATGTGCTGGTGTATTTTGAGACTACCCTGTTGATTAAAACTCTTTCCACACTGTGAGCACTGATATGGTTTCTCCCCAGTGTGAATGCGCTGGTGTATTTTCAGATTGCTCTGTGTATTAAAACTCTTTTCACAGTGTGGGCACTGATACGGTTTCTCTCCAGTGTGAATGCGCTGGTGTATGTTGAGATGACCCTGTTGATTAAAACTCTTCCCACACTGAGAGCACTGATATGGTTTCTCTCCAGTGTGAATGCGCTGGTGTATCTTGAGATCACTCGGGAACCTGAAGCTCTTCCCACACTGTGAGCAGACGTTTCCTTCTTCCTGTGTGTGACTGAGAGAGGTGTTAATGCTGACAGTACCAGAGGACGTTTGCTGATTACTGGAGCTTCTGGTGGGCGTCAGATTCTCACGTTCAGTCTTAATCTTCACCAGCGCATCATATTTATCATGGTTGCAGCTCCTGATGTGATTGTGGAGGTGATTTTGGGTTGTAAAGGAACGTGGACACGAGGAGCAGGAGAAATCCTTGTTCAGTTCTGAAGCAGAAAATAATCAAATACATTTATAACATTATAAATAATAAACTACATTTATAACATTATAAATAATAAACTACATTTATAACATTATAAATAATAAAATACATTTATAACATTATAAATAATAAAGATTGTTAGTAAATGTTAAACTGAGATCCGATGCTAAAGTCCTGTAACGTGATTCATCCTGCATTCATCATTTCCTGTTCACACTGATCTGCATGAGCACAATACAAGCTTTCACTGTATGATGCTTCATCCCAGGTGCCTCTGATTCTATTCAATACAAATATCTTACTGAGTTCATCTTTATCTTCAGCTTCTTCCTTCTTCACAGGCTTCATCTGGAAACCTCCACACTGTTGGTCCTCTGGGGTGAGATGTTCCTCAGAGGTGACGTGTTCCACAGGGACTGAGGTTCCTTCATCTGAAATTCCATCATCAAAATCAATATGTGAAGAAGAAACTCAACAACTAGAGGAAACTGAAGGTTGTGGGTTTGGTTACCACAAATAAATACTACTTAGATTTAATCCAGACTGGAGTGTATCAACACTTCTCCACAGGACAGTTTGGTTGATAGACAGATTATGAAGATGTCCAAAAACTTTTGGTCACTTGTCCTTACTTCAACTGATGTGACCCATTCTAGCAATAGTTAACCACAGCACCTGTGTAAACAGGTTTTATGTCCCCACCAACCCCAGTACCATAACCATTTGGCTCTAGGCTATCCTCATAAATAATTGTCTTTAAGCCCAACCATTAAAATGTAACCAAGTTTAGAAATAGGCTCACATTTCTCATGTACTACACCAGCTATACATAACAGCCCGTTTCATAGAATAAACTGGAAGTTTTACTCTGACTGTCTGTGTGTGATGAGTACTTCCCAGTGTGGAATTAAGATTTTCAGGACCGCTTTTCTCATATTCAGTAAATGACACTGGAGTAGAAGATCTGAGCAGCAAGAATCATCTTTAAAAAGAACCTGGTGTTCTAACAAATGGTGGAGAATGCGGGCATTTTTTAATTTGTCGATTTAATGCATAAATTTGGCATCACTATTTCCTTTACATTTACATTTTCTGCATTTAGCAGACACTCTTATCCAGAGCCACTTACAGAAGTGCTTCCATAGTAAACATTTCATTTCTCAAGTCAAGTTTTAGTAAACAACAGTCCAAGAACACAAATCTGCTGAAACCTGTTAGAACCAAAGTGTTTTTTTTTTTTTATGGCTTTAATTCTGAGGCTTGTGTTTTCTTTGATTCAGACGATCATCCACAGTCACAGGATGTACAGTGCTCTTATGCTCTTTCTTCTTTTGCTATCCCTGAACTCCTGTCCTCAGTTACTATTTCGTTGTTGGTCACCCACAAGAACAAGGCCTTATTCTGTGTAATCCTTACCAAGCACATCTGAAGACACGGGAGCCTGTCTGCTGATAAGGAGAACGAAATACAACCTTTCGTCTTATCATTGTTAGCTTAGGGCATCATTGATCCCACTGTTTCTGCCCAGTTTTAAAGGCAGATGTAGTCCTAATACTTACATCTACCTGTATATCTGCCTCTTACCAATGGTAAACAGTCGTTGACACACAACCTATATTTGCTTTTACCTTTAAAAAATCCCGAATGCCACAAGGATTCATTGATAGTCCAGCAATTTTCTCTGCTGTGGTCAGACATGCTTTTGAAGTCCTTCTCTCACCTGTGGGCTCTACACTTATCACCTATGCTGACGACCTGCTGGTTGCTGCCAAAGATGAAGACACCTGCCACCGAGAGCATTCCTACTTCTCCTTCAAGAGCTAGCACTAAGTGGATTTAAGGTATCACTGCACAAACTACAGTATCAAAAAGACTCTGTTCAATATCTTGGCTTTACTCTCAACAAAGGCTGTAGAAGTCTCTACAATGCAAGAACGACTTATCAGCAACATCCCTAAGCTAAAGACTGTACGTGCAATGCTCAGTTTTCTGGGACTGGTGAATTACTTTAAGCAGTGAGTTCCTGATGCACATTCTACGTGATGGATGCTTCTCTACTGATCTTTCTGCCAAGGTAGAGTGGACTAGGGGAAGAAACGGCAGCATCCCAGGTTTTTAAGTCAGCTCTCTGCTGTGCTCCAGCTCTGGGATTGCCCAGGTATGATTTCCCTTACCATTTCTATGTATCGAAATATAACTCATCTGCTTCTGTTGTGTTGGCATAAGAACATGGTGGACCAGGTTTGAGACCTGTGACATATCTATCCAAAGTCTTGGATAAAGTGATCCAGGGAATGCCAGCCTGTCTCAGGGCTACTGCGGCTTGTGCTACGGTGGTACAGGACTCACAGGAAATAGTTCTATCCTACCCACTCATTCTGCACACACCATATCAGGTGATTCATATTTTCCAAAACATATGAACACAACATATGACTGCACAACGTAGATCAGGCTATGAAGTTATTCTGTGTAGCACAGAAAATCTTACCATTAAACTGCTGTCCTCTGCCACTTCTCCTGCTCAAATGCTTCAGGACCCCCTGCTCCAGACCCTGACCACAACTGTTTGGCTATTATTCATGAATCTACTAGTATTAGGCCAGAATTGTCATCTACTCCTCTGCAATAGGGAATACACATCTTTGTGGATGGTTCATGTTTTAATGGCTATTGCCTCACTGACCCCATGCTGTTTTTAGTGCCTGATTATCATCAAAATATTTCCGATAATATTTAACATATGAAGGACTGTTCCAGTCCTTGCTGGTGAGTCTTGGTAAAAATGGTTCACTAATCTGTTTGGAGGCTCACTTGATGTTCTAACAATGGTACAGGTTCTAATCCCACTATCCACATTCTCTTATTAGTTTTACTGATTAGTGACCCCAATACTAACCACACTGTACTGTACCATACTGTCTGGTGGAAGAGTGTCATATTGCTCCACATTTACTTACAAAAGTAACTTTCATCTTCTTCCTCCTTTTTTATTAGTTTCTGGAATCCTTCATTTTGTGGATCCATGGGGGCGACGTGTCCCTCTTCTGATGAAATCATTATTAAAAATCTGATAGACAGACAGACAGACATATAAACATAAAGATAGATAGATCAATAGATAGATCGATAGATAGATTATTTTACTCCTCATTAAGGGGAAATTCTTTCAGACTGTTTTAACTGCCTATTTTTTATGCTGTGAGGATGTAAACAGGGTGAAAATGTTGAAACTATTGTGGGACTGAGCAGCATCAGGCAGAAAAAGTTTGATGGAGTTTTGTGGCCCAAAGTTAAATTATTAAGTCGAATTTAAAACTGGTTCAATCAAAGATTTCCAAAATACATGAATCAGCCTAAACATAAGAAATGTGTTTTTGTAACTTGGAAGAAATCACAGATTCTTACGTTTGGATTAATGACAAATTACAGAATCTGTTTACAGAAGTTTAGTTCAGACCTTTCTGACTGCGGTAAAGTTGGTTTCTTATTCGCATATTCGGATTTCTTTCTTTAATAGCTTTTGAACAGTGTGTGCTATAGGCTTAATAATAGCAAATGATTGTTGTTGACATCCAAGACAAGCAGCTACAACTTTAATTTACTTCACAAATGTTTGTCTTCTGAAATCCACACAGCATGTTGTGTTCTACAGTACATGCAGCCGTGAGCACAGTGAGTGCTGAGGGGCCGTCTACAGATTACAATACACAGTAAAAACACAAGTGTAGCTCAAATATGACTTACTAAACCTCTTATCCTGGTGATTTTAACATCTGCAGGCCTGTAATAAAAGACTCTTGTGAAAATTCCAATCTTGTTGGTAATATATTGCTTCAAAACAATATGTATTTAATTCCAACCCCTTATGCTACACCACATATATTGCTTATCTTTTATTTGGTCTTTTCATCAAATGACAGTGTTGCTCCATAATAAGCAGTATAAGAACATCTGCCTTCTACACAACTGGTAGCTTTAACATGAGCTGAATTCTGGTGGTACATTTATTTCTGTGAATTTATTTGAAAAGCTTTTGAATTGCTCTAAAACAAACTGTGTTTTATAAAAATACTCATTTACATACTACAACTCTTATATTGACTGTCATCTTTTATAACAAATTGTATTAAATAATTTAAATAACTTTTAAACGAGTTGTATTTTAACAAGTGTAACCCACATTACATACTACAACTCTTATACTGACACTTTTACCCTTTATTACATAATAAAAACATATTTTTATTTAATAACTTCAATAGCTTTTAAAGTATTCATCATATTAATAACTTCAATAGCTTTTTAAGTATTCATCATATTATTAACTTCCATAGCTTTTAAAATATTCATCAAATTGCTCCAAAACAAGTTGTATTTTATCAAGTGTAACCCACATTACATACTACAACTCTTATACTGACACTGTCACCCTTTATTACATAATAAAAACTGATTTTTATTTTATAACTTCAATAGCTTTTAAAGTATTCGTCGTATTGCTCCAGAATTGCATACTACAACTCTTATACTGACACTCACTGTCGAATGACAGTGACAGTATAAGAGTTGTAGTATGTAATGTCAAGCCGTAGCCTAGTGGTTAAGGCACAGGACTACTAATCCAAAGGTTGCTGGTTCAAGCCCCACCACTGCTAGGTTGCTGCTGTTGGGCCCTTGAGCAAGGCCCTTAACCCTCAGTTGCTCAGACTATATACTGTAACTGTAATGTAAGGCGCTTTGGATAAAGGTGTCTGCTAAATGCTGAAAATGTAACTGTAATGTTGGTTACACTTGATAAAATACAACTTGTTTTACAGCAATATGACGAAAACTTTAAAACCTATTGAAATTATTTCATAAAACTCAGTTTTTACTATGTAGTAAAGGGTGACAGTGTTAATATAGCAGGTGTAGTTTGTCTTCTGGCTTACAATTGAAGTTCAACTTGTGGAGCGTTTTGAAAAACTGTTTGGAAGGTATTGATTTTTTTATTATTAAATTCTGTCAGCTTAATAAGGCAGATATTAAGATGCCAGTTTAAGAGGTAATGTTTGTCATGTTGGTTCCATTTGATTCACTTATTTTTCCGAACACTTATTCAAAAGCCACTGAAACGATTTCATTTTACAAAACCTCACAACAATAAACTAATAACATGTAGTCTGAGAGGTGTACATATTGTGTAAAGCCTGTCTATTTATTCTATCATAATTCTAAGTGATGAGCTGTTAAAAAGCTATTAAAAGTATTTCCTAAAACAATAATAAATGTATTTAGTGCTCAGACCCCTGTGATCTCTATCTGCTGCTGTTTCTGTGTTTAGATTCTCTGAGCTCTCACAGCGGTTACAGCTCACAGTGAAAGTAATGATGTATTGTTTACATGTTTAAGCATCTATTACTGTAGTAAACTGAGATGTAGTTGATTGTCTTGATTACCAACAGTGAGCAGTTACACAGATGAGCCTTTTTGGATTCATCTTTTAAAAGCTGTGGAATTAAGAAATCCGAATATGCGAATATAAAACCAACTTTACAGCAGAACCTTTCTGATGTTAAATCTAGTTTACCATCCACTCCCAATAACAACAGTGCTGTACTAATACTTTTAACTTTAACTATAAACCTGTCAAACAAACCCCCCCCCCCCCCCCCCAATCTCACTCCAAGCAAACTTGAGAGCCCTGATTAAATACATATTTTACTTACAGATGAGGCTCTACAGTATAAACACAGCAGCTTCTTGTTCTTCTGATGATGTTTAATGGCGGTTGGCAGAACAACTTAAGACGCACCAGCGCCACCAACTGGACTGGAGTTGAACAGCAGCTCAGCAGTAATAAACCTCCATTAGCCCTGTATCTCTCAGGTAGCTTTAGAGAGGACTACAGTCAGTCCTAGACGTTCTTCCAAGCAGTTTCTCTATGTCATCATGCTTCTCTAACTCTGTTCTTTCTTTCTTATACCTTTTGCAGTCTGTTCATTTGGGTTTGATTATTTCTTGTGCATTACAGTGTTTACAGACTGTATTGGAACATCAGAATCAGATTTATTCGCCAAGTATTTTTACACACACACGGAATTTGTTTCCGGCTGTTGTTAGCTCTCTACAATATACAAAACAAAACTATATGTAGATAATGTACAAATTTACATGCTCGGCAGAATTTGCATATGTAAAAAATATAAAATTAGCACAAGATAAACAGTAAAGTAAGATAAGATGCAGTTACTGTATTATACAGCATGTATAAAGTGCAGTGTGGCATGTAAACAACAGTAAACACCAGTTCAGTTTTGGTTATTAATAAGTTTGATGAGGGTAGAAGGTTAAAAATGTTATTTCCAGGGTGTAAAAAGCACCGATGATTTTTGCCGCTCTATCCACCACTCTTTGCAGTCTGCATTTGTCCTGTTTTGTAGCTGAACCGAACCACACTGTGATGGACAGATTCAATGACTGCGGTGTAGAACTGTTTCATCAGCTCCTGTGGCAGACCGTGTTTCCTCAGTTGACGCAGAAAGTAGATCCTTTGCTGGGCCTTTTTGAGGATGGAGTTGGTGTCATTGTTATATTAGCAATATGGAATAATTTCTAACCAATGTACCAACAGAACTGAGGTAAATGTTAATATTCTCAATACATCTGAACACAGAATTTCAGTTAGCGATCAATGCTAAACATGTTTTTATTTATCTGAAAAGAGGACAGAAGCTTTCAGGAATCAATAATGAGGCTGAGGATTAAGGTTCAAGATGTAGATATTTTATTAACAAACAAGCAATAACAAGCAAAATACATAAATAACACATAAATGACCATAACAATACTAATCCATGTAACACATAGCAAAAGGAGAAAAACAAGAAGAACCTCACAGATCAGCTCTTCATCATCCTGCCACCTCAAACTGGAGACTAACCAATAATCAAGGAAATAATAATAATAACACCCTACACTAAAACAGTGATGGCATAGTTACCTTGAAAAAGTAATCTGATTACTGATTACTGATTACTCCTTTAAAAAGTAACTAAGTTAGATTACAAGTTACTTTATTAGTTATATAATGCGGTCCGCTAATGTATCCCATAATGCAACTGGAGCTGCGATTGAAGCGGAATAAGAAACAAGAAAGACGGAGTCCTCTGTTCACAAGTGTAAGTAAGATAAATAAAATAACATTTTTAAAGACAAATAAATAACAAAAAGACGATAAATATCCTACATTTTGGCGAGTGGGATTTGTAATGAGTCTGTAACCATGGTGATATTACGTCATCACGTCCCCACGTCATCACTCGGCGTTGGCCGAGTAGTGCACACTTCCTCCAATCTAGTGCACACTCTGTAAGTAACCGATTCCGGACGCAGCCCGTGACTTAACTGTCGCATAGGCCAGATGTCACTCCCCAAGATGCAAGAAGAAAGCAAAAGTATATCTTTTTACTAAGGAAAATGACAAAAATAGTAACGCACAGTAACTTGGATAAGTAACTTTAATCTGATTACTGGATTGGAAATAGTAACGCGTTAGATTACTCCTTACTGAAAAATGCGGTCAGATTAGAGTAACGCGTTCCTGACCTTCACTGCACTAAAAGAACATGATTGTTTGGGTTTACACTGTTTGATAATGTTTTACATCTTTGACATTAATGTCATGTTGCACATTATGGGTTTGGATTGATGCATCACTAAATATTGAGACGTTCACTGTTTCACACTAAGGTGTTTTACATGGAATTGTTCAACTTTCAACTTTTAGCATGTTAGCAAAGTTTTAAAGTATTAAGGTTCAGTTTACTGGAGGGCAGAAAATTCCACAGTTGTCTGGATAAAGCATCGACTCTGATCTTTCATCCCAAGTGATTTTAACTTCTTTTACAGCCTCTCTGGGGGTAAGGGACTGTTATGTTCCAAGGAACTATTTTATTTGCAGTAATGCGGCACTATGTTTTCCTTTTAAGATCGCGGAGTGTTACAGTTTATGAAAATGTGTTGACTGAGTCTGTTAACGAAGAAATAATAATTAAAAAAACCGTATTTGTGTAATGTACTGCATAGTTGTTCATTTGTTTGTGTGTTAAGTGTAGAAAACACAACAGGGACACCAGAGACTGGTACAAGAAGGAACAAACCCCCAATCTACTTTCCCTCTCTGTACATACAAATCAAACATCCTTCACTGTGGAATCCCAAACCTGGACTTTCAAAGACCAAAGATGATTTACTCCCTTCAAACCAAACATACACACACTTATCTGGAATTCCAGTGACCTGAATCTGGGACCATGATCTGTCCAACATAGAAAAGAACTAAGCTAAGTAAACTCTAGCAAAGACAATCCAGCATGTTGTAATGTGTATAAATAAAATCCTCAGACAGACTGTCCCCATAAGTCTATCATTTATCTATCATTTCTATTTTAATACTGTGTTTAACTGGAGATATAGTGTTAGGAATGATGTTATACCAATATCCTGTACACAAGTCTAAAGAACATTTGTACTGCATGCTTAAATCACATATGTACTGATTTCTGTGTATTACAGCTGTTTAATCTATATATCAGTATTTAGATTTAGTTCTGTTATTATGTTACTGATATTTAGAGTTCACGTCTACAATCAGATCAGTTTCCTTTGTGTTTGTCAAAACTAGGGTTAGCACTGTGAGCACTGATACGGTTTAACTCAAGTGTGAATGCGCTGGTGTACTTTGAGATGACTCTGACTATAAAAACTCTTCACACACTGTGAGCACTGATACGGTCTCTCTCCAGTGTGAATGCGCTGGTGTTTTTTCAGAGCACTCTGTTGATTAAAACTCTTTCCACACTGTGAGCACTGATACGGTCTCTCTCCAGTGTGAATGCGCTGGTGTTTTTTCAGAGCACTCTGTTGATTAAAACTCTTTCCACACTGTGAGCACTGATACGGTCTCTCTCCAGTGTGAATGCGCAGGTGTTTTTTCAAATCACTCTGAAAAATAAAACCCTTCCCACACTGTGAGCACTGATACGGTTTCTCTCCAGTGTGAATGCGCTGGTGTAATTTCAGATGACTCTGACTATAAAAACCCTTCCCACACTGTGAGCACTGATATGGTCTCTCTCCAGTGTGAATGCGCTGGTGTTTTTTCAAATCACTCTGATAATTAAAACTCTTCTCACACTGTGAGCACTGATACGGTTTCTCTCCAGTGTGAATGCGCTGGTGTCTTTCAAGATGACACTGATTATAGAAACTCTTCCCACACTGTGAGCACTGATATGATTTCTCTCCAGTGTGAATGCGCTGGTGCATTTTCAAATAACTCTGACAATTAAAACTCTTCTCACACTGTGAGCACTGATATGGTTTCTCTCCAGTGTGAATGCGCTGGTGAATTTTTAGATTACTCTGACAATTAAAACTCTTCCCACACTGTGAGCACTGATATGGTTTCTCTCCAGTGTGAATGCGCTGGTGTTTTTTCAGACTACTCTGACAAATAAAACTCTTCCCACACTGTGAGCACTGATATAGTTTCACTCCAGTGTGAATGTGCTGGTGTCTTTTGAGGGCACTCAATGTGTTAAAACTCTTATCACACTCTGAGCACTGATATGGTTTCTCTCCAGTGTGAATGCGCTGGTGTATTTTGAGATCACTCTGGTACCTAAAACTCTTCCCACATTGTGAGCACTGACATGGTTTCTTTCCGGTGTGAATGCGCTGGTGTCTCTTGAGATCACTCTGGACCATGAAGCTCTTCCCACACTGTGAGCACAGATGTAGTTTCACTCCAGTGTGAATGCGCTGGTGTTCCTTGAGATCTCTCTGTTGACTAAAACTCTTATCACACTGTGAGCACTGATACAAATTCTCTTCAGTGTGAATGCGCTGGTGTCTTTTGAAAGCACTCTGTTGATTAAAACTGTTCCCACACTGTAAGCACTGATATGGTTTCTCTCCAGTGTGAATGCGCTGGTGTACTTTGAGTTTACTCGGGGAAATAAAGCTCTTCCCGCACTGTGAACACCGATGTAGTTTCACTTTAGTGTGAATGTGCTGGTGTTCCTTGTGATCACTCTGTTGACTAAAACTCTTATCACACTGTGAGCACTGATACAAATTCTCACGAGTGTGAATGCGCTGGTGTTTTTTGAGAGAACTCTGTTGCTTAAACCTCTTCCCACACTGTGAGCACTGATACGGTCTCTCTCCAGTGTGAACGCGCTGGTGTCTTTTGAGTTTACTCAAGGAAATAAAGCTCTTCCCGCACTGTGAGCACTGATGTGGTTTCACTTTGATGTGAATGCACTGGTGTTCCTTGAGCTCACTCTGTTGACTAAAGCTGTTCCCACACTGTGAGCACTGATACAAATTCTCTCCAGTGTGAATGCGATAGTGTTTGTTGAGAGCACTCTGTTGATTAAAACTCTTTTCACACTGTGAGCACTGATACGGTTTCTCTCCAGTGTGAATGCGCTGGTGTCGGTTGAGTTTACTCTGGGAAATAAAGCTCTTTCCACACTGTGAACACTGATGTAGTTTCACTCTAGTGTGAATGCGCTGATGTTCCTTGAGATCACTCTGTTGACTAAAACTCTTATCACACTGTGAGCACTGATATAAATTCTCTCCAGTGTGAATGCGATGGTGTTTGTTGAGAGCACTCTGTTGATTAAAACGTTTCCCACACTGTGAGCACTGATATGGTTTCTCTCCAGTGTGAATGCGCTGGTGTATCTTAAGAGCACCCCGGGTACTAAAGCTCTTTCCACACTGAGAGCACTGATACAGTTTCTCTCCAGTGTGAATGCGCTGGTGTATTTTGAGTTTACTCTGGTACTTAAAGCTCTTCCCACAGTGTGAGCAGACGTTTCCTTCTTCCTGTGTGGGACTGAGAGAGGTGTTAATGCTGACAGTACCAGAGGACGTTTGCTGATTACTGGAGCTTCTGGTGGGCGTCAGATCCTCATGTTCAGTCTTAATCTTCACCAGCGCATCATCATATTTATCATGGTTGCAGCTCTTGATGTGATTGTGGAGGTGATTTTGGGTTGTAGAGGAACGTGGACACGAGGAGCAGGAGAAATCCTTGTTCAGTTCTGAAGTAGAAAATAATCAAATACATTTATAACATTATAAATAATAAAATACATTTATAACATTATAAATAATAAATACATTTATAACATTATAAATAATAAAATACATTTATAACATTATAAATAATAAATACATTTATAACATTATGAATAATAAAATACATTTATAACATTATAAATAATAAAATACATTTATAACATTATAAATAATAAAATACATTTATAACATTATAAATAATAAAATACGTTTATAACATTATAAATAATAAAATACATTTATAACATTATAAATAATAAAATACATTTATAACATTATAAATAATAAACTACATTTATAACATTATAAATAATAAATACATTTATAACATTATAAATAATAAACTACATTTATAACATTATAAATAATAAACTACATTTATAACATTATATATAATAAAATACATTTATAACATTATAAATAATAAACTACATTTATAACATAAATAATAAAATACATTTATAACATTATAAATAATAAAATACATTTATAACATTATAAATAATAAAATACATTTATAACATTATAAATAATAAAATACATTTATAACATTATAAATAATAAACTACATTTATAACATTATAAATAATAAAATACATTTATAACATTATAAATAATAAAATACATTTATAACATTATAAATAATAAAATACATTTATAACATTATAAATAATAAAACACATTTATAACATTATAAATAATAAAATACATATATAACATTATAAATAATAAAATATGTTTATAACATTATAAATAATAAAATACATATATAACATTATAAATAATAAAATACATTTATAACATTATAAATAATAAAATACATTTATAACATTATAAATAATAAAATACATTTATAACATTATAAATAATAAAATACATTTATAACATTATAAATAATAAAATACATTTATAACATTATAAATAATAAAATATGTTTATAACATTATAAATAATAAAATACATATATAACATTATAAATAATAAAATACATTTATAACATTATAAATAATAAAATACATTTATAACATTATAAATAATAAAATACATTTATAACATTATAAATAATAAAATACATATATAACATTATAAATAATAAAATACATTTATAACATTATAAATAATAAAATACATTTATAACATTATAAATAATAAAATACATTTATAACATTATAAATAATAAAATATGTTTATAACATTATAAATAATAAAATACATATATAACATTATAAATAATAAAATACATTTATAACATTATAAATAATAAAATACATTTATAACATTATAAATAATAAAATACATTTATAACATTATAAATAATAAAATATGTTTATAACATTATAAATAATAAACTACATTTATAACATTATAAATAATAAACTACATTTATAACATTATAAATAATAAACTACATTTATAACATTATAAATAATAAAATACATTTATAACATTATAAATAATAAACTACATTTATAACATTATAAATAATAAAATACATTTATAACATTATAATTAATAAAATACATTTATAACATTATAAATAATAAAATACATTTATAACATTATAAATAATAAAATACATTTATAACATTATAAATAATAAAATACATTTATAACATTATAAATAATAAACTACATTTATAACATTATAAATAATAAAATACATTTATAACATTATAAATAATAAACTACATTTATAACATTATAAATAATAAAATACATTTATAACATTATAATTAATAAAATACATTTATAACATTATAAATAATAAAATACATTTATAACATTATAAATAATAAACTACATTTATAACATTATAAATAATAAAATACATTTATAACATTATAAATAATAAACTACATTTATAACATTATAAATAATAAAATACATTTATAACATTATAAATAATAAACTACATTTATAACATTATAAATAATAAAATACATTTATAACATTATAAATAATAAACTACATTTATAACATTATAAATAATAAAATACATTTATAACATTATAAATAAAAAAATACATTTATAACATTATAAATAATAAAATACATTTATAACATTATAAATAATAAAACACATTTATAACATTATAAATAATAAATTACATTTATAACATTATAAATAATAAAATACATTTATAACATTATAATTAATAAAATACATTTATAACATTATAAATAATAAACTACATTTATAACATTATAAATAATAAAATACATTTATAACATTATAAATAATAAACTACATTTATAACATTATAAATAATAAATTACATTTATAACATTATAAATAATAAAATACATTTATAACATTATAAATAATAAAATACATTTATAACATTATAAATAATAAATTACATTTATAACATTATAAATAATAAATTACATTTATAACATTATAAATAATAAAATACATTTATAACATTATAAATAATAAACTACATTTATAACATTATAAATAATAAATTACATTTATAACATTATAAATAATAAAATACATTTATAACATTATAAATAATAAAATACATTTATAACATTATAAATAATAAATTACATTTATAACATTATAAATAATAAAATACATTTATAACATTATAAATAATAAAATACATTTATAACATTATAAATAATAAAACACATTTATAACGTTATGAATAATAAACTACATTTATAACATTATAAATAATAAAATACATTTATAACATTATAATTAATAAAATACATTTATAACATTATAAATAATAAATTACATTTATAACATTATAAATAATAAAATACATTTATAACATTATAATTAATAAAATACATTTATAACATTATAAATAATAAACTACATTTATAACATTATAAATAATAAAATACATTTATAACATTATAAATAATAAACTACATTTATAACATTATAAATAATAAAATACATTTATAACATTATAAATAATAAAATACATTTATAACATTATAATTAATAAAATACATTTATAACATTATAAATAATAAAATACATTTATAACATTATAAATAATAAACTACATTTATAACATTATAAATAATAAAATACATTTATAACATTATAAATAATAAACTACATTTATAACATTATAAATAATAAAATACATTTATAACATTATAAATAATAAACTACATTTATAACATTATAAATAATAAACTACATTTATAACATTATAAATAATAAAATACATTTATAACATTATAAATAATAAACTACATTTATAACATTATAAATAATAAAATACATTTATAACATTATAATTAATAAAATACATTTATAACATTATAAATAATAAACTACATTTATAACATTATAAATAATAAACTACATTTATAACATTATAAATAATAAAATACATTTATAACATTATAAATAATAAAATACATTTATAACATTATAAATAATAAAATACATTTATAACATTATAAATAATAAAGATTGTTAGTAAATGTTAAACTGAGATCCGATGCTAAAGTCCTGTAACGTGATTCATCCTGCATTCATCATTTCCTGCTCACACTGATCTGCATGAGCACAATACAAGCTTTCACTGTATGATGCTTCATCCCAGGTGCCTCTGATTCTATTCAATACAAATATCTTACTGAGTTCATCTTCATCTTCAGCTTCTTCCTTCTTCACAGGCTTCATCTGGAAACCTCCACACTGTTGGTCCCCTGGGGTGAGATGTTCCTCAGAGGTGACGAGTTCCACAGGGATTGAAGAGCTTTTATCTGAAATTTCTTTGTTTTGTGAAGATAAAAAATAAGTTTGTTATTGTTGGTAGTAACGAGCAACTTCTTTATTAAGCACTTAAGTTAGAACTAACAGACACGTACTTCTATACTATCTGTCAAAAAAGATGATCTATAAACCTTTGTTCAAACAGGGTTTCAGCAGATTTAATAATAATAATAACAATAATAATAATAATAATAACAATAATAATAATAATAATAATAATAATACAACCCCAAATCACAAAAAGTTTGGACATGACGGAAAATATAAATAATAATAAAAACACAGAGTTTCTTACATTGACTTTAACTTTTATTTGATGTCAGACAGGATGAACCTGAGATATTTCATCTTTTATCTGCTCAACTTCATTTCATTTATTAATAAACATCCATTTTAATCACTGCAGTTTAAGATCTGGACTTCCAAACTTTCATCAGAAGGGGACTAAAAATTTTGGACCAAGTTTACACAAATGTAGCTGATGCCTACAAAGCGACACCCCTCCCCCACCTGGGTCAGTCTGATCACAAGTCTTTGTTCCTGCTCCACAAGTACACCCCAGTCATCAAACATCTGAGACCAACAACAAGGGCATTTAAGATCTGTATATAAGGTGCAGACTCATCTCTCCAGGAACATCAGCACAAACAATCATGTATATATTGAATATATCTGCTTATACCTCATCTATCATCTACCTCATGAACCATTGTACCATCTATTCACCATCATGAACTAACACTTGTCTTTAGTCCTGTCTTCTAATTACTTGTTTAGATTAGGGATAATTAGGAATATCTTTTGTAGTTATTTATTATAGGATTTTTTGTATTATTGTTGTATTTGCACTGTTTTGTATTGTCTTGCACTTTTTGTACCGTGTTACACCGTGATCCTAGAGGAACGCTGTTTCGTTTCAATATGTACTTGTATGTAGCTGAAATGACAATTAAAACCTCTCTGACTCTCTGACTCTTATATACTCGACTTTATTTATTCTCATTCATTACCCAATCATTCAGCCACTTTTATTCACCTCGCATTACTCTGTAATTATATACAGTGGAACCTCGGTATACGTCCTTAATCCGTTCCAGAACCTTGGACTTATACCAAAACAGGACGTATACCAAACAAATTTTCCAATAGGAAATAAAGGGAAAATGATTAATCCGTTCCCATGAAAAAAATCCTATTGTTTTTGCCGTATTATACGTTCATGGAGTTGTATAAAATAATTTATAAAACAGATAGTTCCGGTCCTAAAATCTGATTGGCTGAGCTGCGTTTAAAGCCGTTGTAAAATCCCCGATATATGCGCACCTGTGACCACCTCACATCATTCCATATTAATACACCACTGAAAAGTAAAAGTACAAACTTGGTTGAACACTATTGTAACTCATGTACTATACATGGAAATGTCCAGATTATTATAAACAGTAATCCTAATCATTAAGCGGGTGTTTCGTCCAAGAAATAGTGTAATAGTTTGCGAATGTTATGTTCGCCCTCATTTTGCCTAGCAACACGGAACACCGTTAACGGGACTACAGTACCTGTAGTACAGTACCTGAAAACTATATATAGCGCGTTATAGCTATAGAGTTATAGCGCGGATTGTTTACTGAATGGTAGCAACTGGTGTAATGACGCTCGTGGCTCTGTCTCGCGAGAGATAAACAAGAGTAGTGAGCGGTGTCGTGACTGATTTTGACCCGTACAAGTTCTAGCATGCGAGTCGTATTCCAAACAAAGGTCGTATACCAAGTTGGACTTATACCAAAGCAGACGTATACCGAGGTTCCACTGTACTACTATACACTGTACAGTCAGCATTATCTGTTTAATATTCTTTATCTTCTGTCTCCTCATTTCACTCACCTGCTCACTTATGCACTAAAATCTACAATCTAAACACTAGATCACAAAAATATTACAAGTAATTCAGACACGACCAAATTAGGAGAAATTATTTTATAAAAACGTTTAAAATATCTTACTGAGTTCATCTTCAGCTTCTTCCTTCTTCACAGGCTTCATCTGTAAAACTCCACACTGTTGGTCCTCTGGGGTGAGATGTTCCTCAGAGGTGACCACAGGGATTATGGATCCTTCACCTGAAATTTCTTTGTTTTGTGAAGAAAAAAATAAGGTTGTTATTGTTGGTAGTAACGACCAACTTCTTTATTAAGCACTTAAGTTAGAACTCATCCCAACGGGAAGAGCCCGGCGCCGAGACCATAAACAAAACACGGGTAAACGTGGAGGTTTGCATCCACACCAGCCAGCGCTACCCAGTATCTTCCTGGCCAATATGTGGTGACAAACTAAAAATCTGGACCCTGACACAGAAGAGGCTCATGGACTGCAGCGTCATTATTTTTCCAGAAACATGGCTACACCACAGCGAGGTGGAACTGATGAAGAGCTGATGAAGAGCTTCTGTGGTGGTGTTTGCCTTTATGTGGAAGGTGCCGACTCATCTCTCCAGGACCAGTTCCAACACACAGACTGGAGCCGGTTTGCTCTCCAAGCCACCACAGATTACACTATCTGCATCGACTCCTACACTAACTCTGTCCTGGACAAATCCTAACCAGAAGCCCTGGATGAACAGTGAGGTTCTTCTGCTCAAAGTGAGGAATACTGCCTTCTGGTCTGGAGACCGAGCAGCCTACAGCACAGCCAGAGCCAGTCTGAAGGAAGGTATCTTCAGGGCTAAACACAGTTATAAACAGCACATTGAGGAGCACTTCAATTCCTCCAACCCAATGTGGCAAAGGGATAAAAACAATCACTGACATTAACCCACACAATGCAGCTCCCTATGCTGATGACTCGCTCCCCAATGAGCTCAATAACTTCTACACTTGCTTTGATCAGAGTAACAACATGGTTGCCTTCAAGACAGATCTTCCTCCAGATGAGCAGCCAATCACACTCACCACCAAGGCACCAGCGCATCAGTCTGTAACTGTAACCCTGCTAAACTCTTCCACACCACTTTAAAAGTATCACTGCACTCTGGAACTCTGTACTATTCACAAGTGAACCATCTCACCTGTATATACCATCAGCACAAACAATCATGTATATATTGAATATATCTGCTTATATACTCAACTTTATTTATTCTCATTCATTACCCAATCATTCAGCCACTTTTATTCACCTTGCATTACTCTGTAATTATATACTAATCTATACACTGTACAGTCAGCATTATCTGTTTAATATTCTTTATCTTCTGTCTCCTCATTTAATTTATCTGCTCACTTATGCACTAAAATCTACAATCTAAACACTAGATCACAAAAATATTACAAGTAATTAAGACACGACCAAATTAGGAGAAATTAATTTATAAAAAAGTTATATAAAAATCTTACTGAGTTCATCTTTATCTTCAGCTTCTTCCTTCTTCACAAGCTTCATCTGGAAACCTCCACACTGTTGGTCCTCTGAGAAGAGCAGCTCCACAAAAGGGACGAGTTCCGGAGGGATTAAAGTTACTTCACCTGAAATTCATCAATATGTGAAGAAGAAACTCAACAACTGGAGGAAACTGAAGGTTGTGAGTTTGGTTTTCCAATCACAAATAAATCTTAGTTAGATTAAAACTTAAACCCAGACTGGAGTGTAGCAGCACAGGACAGTACGATACAGTACAGGTTCTAATCCCACTATCCACATTCTCTTATTATTTCTACTTATTAGTGACTCCAATACTAACCACACTGTACTGTACCATACTGTACTGTACCACACTGTACTGTACCATACTGTACTGTACCATACTGTACTGTACCATACTGTACTGTACCACACTGTACTGTACCATACTGTACTGTACCATACTGTACTGTACCATACTGTACTGTACCATACTGTACTGTATCATACTGTACTGTACCATACTGTACTGTACCATACTGTACTGTACCACACTGTACTGTACCATACTGTACTGTACTGTACTGTACTGTATCATACTGTACTGTACCACACTGTACTGTACCATACTGTACTGTACCATACTGTACTGTATCATACTGTACTGTACCATACTGTACTGTACCATACTGTACTGTACCTCACTGTACTGTACCACACTGTACTGTATCATACTGTACTGTACCACACTGTACTGTACCATACTGTACTGTACCTCACTGTACTGTACCATACTGTACTGTACCTCACTGTACTGTACCATACTGTACTGTACCATACTGTACTGTACCACACTGTACTGTACCACACTGTACTGTACCACACTGTACTGTACCATACTGTACTGTACCTCACTGTACTGTACCATACTGTACTGTACCACACTGTACTGTACCATACTGTACTGTACCTCACTGTACTGTACCTCACTGTACTGTACCATACTGTACTGTACCTCACTGTACTGTATCATACTGTACTGTACCACACTGTACTGTACCATACTGTACTGTACCATACTGTACTGTATCATACTGTACTGTACCACACTGTACTGTACCATACTGTACTGTACCTCACTGTACTGTACCTCACTGTACTGTACCATACTGTACTGTATCATACTGTACTGTACCACACTGTACTGTACCATACTGTACTGTACCTCACTGTACTGTACCTCACTGTACTGTACCATACTGTACTGTATCATACTGTACTGTACCATACTGTACTGTACCACACTGTACTGTACCATACTGTACTGTACCACACTGTACTGTACCATACTGTACTGTATCATACTGTACTGTACCACAATGTACTGTACCATACTGTACTGTACCTCACTGTACTGTACCATACTGTACTGTACCACACTGTACTGTACCATACTGTACTGTATCATACTGTACTGTACCACACTGTACTGTACCATACTGTACTGTACCATACTGTACTGTACCTCTACCATACTGTACTGTACCACACTGTACTGTACCATACTGTACCACACTGTACTGTACCACACTGTCTTGTACCATACTGTACTGTACCACACTGTACTGTACCCCACTGTACTGTACCACACTGTACTGTACCATACTGTACTGTACCACACTGTACTGTACCATACTGTACTGTATCATACTGTACTGTACCACACTGTACTGTACCATACTGTACTGTACCATACTGTACTGTACCTCTACCATACTGTACTGTACCACACTGTACTGTACCATACTGTACCACACTGTACTGTACCACACTGTCTTGTACCATACTGTACTGTACCACACTGTACTGTACCCCACTGTACTGTACCACACTGTACTGTACCCCACTGTACTGTACCACACTGTACTGTACCATACTGTACTGTACCTCACTGTACTGTACCATACTGTACTGTACCTCACTGTACTGTACCATACTGTACTGTACCACACTGTACCATACTGTACTGTACCATACTGTACTGTACCACACTGTACTGTACCATACTGTACTGTATCATACTGTACTGTACCTCACTGTACTGTACCATACTGTACCATACTGTACTGTACCTCACTGTACTGTACCTCACTGTACTGTACCATACTGTACCATACTGTACTGTACCACACTGTACTGTAACACACTGTACTGTACCTCACTGTACTGTACCATACTGTACTGTACCTCACTGTACTGTACCATACTGTACTGTACCATACTGTACTGTACCACACTGTACTGTATCATACTGTACTGTACCATACTGTACTGTACCAGACTGTCTGGTGGAATCATGCTCCACATTTACTTACAGAAAAAATCATCATCATCTTCCTCCTTTTTTATTAGTTTCTGCTGGAATCCTTCATGTTGTAGATTCACAGGGGTGACGTGTTCCTCTTCTGCTGACTGCATTATTAAAGATCTAACAGACAGATAAATAAATGAATGTATTTTATTTATTATTAAAGGTAAATTTAGGGAAATTCTGTCAGACTATTTTAACTGGCTGATGTTATTGTTATGAAATGAAGCTACTGTGGCACCAGGCAGCATCGAGAGTACCTGTTGAGTTTGGTACCTGTAAAGGTTTCTTCCTTGTAATAATTACAGAGTTTTAGGGTTATTTGGTCCTGGAATCTGTAAAGATGCTTCACTGTAGAAAAAGTGCTACACAGATACTTTTGTAACAGACTTTTTTTGTGGTGTAGTGTGCTGACCATGGTTGATGGGTAATTCATTGCGGTCACGCCATCTGCACTTCAAAAAAGTTCGGTCGAGCTTCTACACTAAACATTTTACTGCCCGTCTAAAGCATGTACTACGGTCCCCCGATTTAGAAGCATTAAAAAAGGTAAAGCAGCTGTTTAAAGTTTAATAAACATCATCTACAGTGTTCTGATACACAAAATCCAGCACATTCTTGAAGAACATTTACTCTGTTATTAATGAAAAAAATCCAGACATTTTACTGTAGGAATTTGTTGTGATGGGATCTCAAACTTACAGACCACTTTAGAAGTCCAATAAAATTAACAAATCAAATTGTTATCAAAAGCCACCACTATGATCATGAAGAACACTTACTCTAGTACACATGCTGTGATTTTGAGAGTTTTACTGTAGCAATTTCAAATAATTAGATAATTAACTTCATACAGTAAAAGTATCTTAAAATCACTACATGAGTACTAGAGTAAGTGTTCTTTATGATCATAGGGGGGCATTTGATAACAATTTGATTTTCTTATTTATTTGCTCTTCAAAAGTGGTATTAACACAACCGAATAAACTCTTTACATGAGTTTGAGATCCGATCACAACAAATTCCTCCAGTAAAAATGTCTGAAATGTTTTTCATTAATAACAGAGTCGAAGCTCTTCTTGAATTTAGTGGAAATTCAAAGTTCACCTGTAAACAAAGTTAAACTGTAAACAAAGTTAAAAATATAATGTTTACATAAAAATGTAATATTTAATAATGAAGAAACTCAATCAGTTCCGCTCAATTGATTCATTTCGCTGGATAGGTTCAAATGAATCGGTTCATCAGTGCTGAATCATGTGTGTGTGTTTGTATAAAACATTAAAAAACTGTAAACAAAGCTGAAAATGTGATTTATATAAAAATTTTACATTTAATAATGAAGAAACTCTGAATGATCAGCTGATTCATCAGTTCAAATGAATCGGTTCATCAGTACTGAATCATGTGTGATGCTAACAGTTAGCGGAGCAGCTAGCAGTTTGTGTGTTTAAATGAAACTGGAGTTAAATCTCCTCAAATCCTCACAGTGATGTTTTATTATGAACTCTAGTTTTATTATTAATTAGAATGGAGTTATAATTAAATATAAGGGTTATAATTAAATACATATTTTACTTACAGATGAGGCTCTACAGTACAAACACAGCAGCTTCTTGTTCTTCTGATGATGTTTAATGGCGGTTGGCAGAACAACTTAAGACGCACCAGCGCCACCAACTGGACTGGAGTTGAACAGCAGCTTAGCAATAATAAACCTCCATTAGCCCTGTATCTCTCAGGTAGCTTTAGAGAGGACTACAGTCAGTCCTAGACGTTCTTGCAATCAGTTTCTTTAATGTCATGTTTAGTTTTCCAACATGTTTCTTACTATGTTCTTTCTTTCTTATACTCTTATAGAGTTTGACTGTTTCCTGTGTATTACAGTGTTACAGAGTCCAGTGGGGTGATTCCCTATTCTGTATAATGTTTGAATCAGACGCTGATGTTGCTCTGTGTATTGGTATTGTAATATGACTGTAGTGACTTTGACTCATTTGAGAGTTTGACACATACCTGAGCGATTGCTACTGTCTGAGCAAATGGCCACCTGTCATAACATTGTAAACCAGTGAGATATGTCTGTGTTGGGATGGGGGGGGGGTGACTGGCCAGCGTGGTCGTCCTGTTGGTGTGGACATAGATAAGATTGATTTTAAAGATGGACCTTATTATATATAACCCACTGGTTTCATAATTGATTTTGGAAAACTTCTGTCCTGTTTTAGGATTACTTCAGTTAATTTATTTAATATTATTTTTAATAATATTTGATAATTGTCCTCAAGCAAAACACCCTGTATCAAGTATGTCCCATAATTCCATGTTTTGTACATATGATAGTTGTAACCTCTACTTAATGGCACTTGTATATCAACAATTTGATATTTTACTGAGTCATTTGCAAAAAAACTCTATACAGTCTTTTCAGGTTAATTGGTGCCTCTACTGGACTTCCGTCTTAATACTGATATCAACACCACATTCATTGTAACCCTGATCAAGGTTGCAGTGCTCTTTATTATAGTTTACTATATTTAACCATTTACCACTGAATCCTATTCACCAACCCTGTTGATTTATCCTGTAACAAGTTTTACAAATTAAACCCTAATGAATAATCCAGCCTAAAGAAGATCTTGATGCTAGTTGGACAGAGCTGCATTCAGAAGGTTTTAGAAGGTCATTTATTTCCTGCAGATCAGTATTAGATCACATCCTCTCAATATATACACATAAAAACACCCTGGATACAACATTAACCCACCTGAAGACATGACTAACTCACCTGCACACATACAACTGCTCACACACCTGCTCATTAAATCAAACACTAACAATTGAGAGCACGAACGAAGAGCCTGTGGGTTCATTCAGGGAAATAAAAAAAAGGGAAACTGTGACCTGAGCTAAACAGTAATTTCCCCACACTGTCAGCACTGATCCAGTTTTTCTCCAGTGTGAATGCGTTGGTGTGTTTTGAGATAACTCTGTTGATTAAAACTCTTCCCACACTGTGAGCACTGATAGGGTTTCTCTCCAGTGTGAATGCGCTGGTGTATTTTGAGATAACTCTGTTGATTAAAACTCTTCCCACACTGTGAACACAGATACGGTTTCTCTCCAGTGTGAATGCGCTGGTGTTCTTTGAGATGACTGGTGATTAAAACTCTTTGCACATTGTAAGCACTGATATGGTTTCTCTCCAGTGTGAATGCAATGGTGTTTTTTTAGATCACTCTGTTGATTAAAACTCTTTCCACACTGTGAGCACTGATATGGTTTCTCTTCAGTCTGAATGCACTGGTGTTTTTTGAGATTACTCTGTGTACTAAAACTCTTCCCACACTGTGAGCACTGATGTGGTTTCTCTCCGGTGTGAATGCGCTGGTGTTCTTTGAGACCACTCAGGACCCTGAAGCTTTTCCCACACTGTGAGCAGACGTTTCCTTCTTCCTGTGTGGGACTGAGAGACGTGTTAATGCTGACAGTACCAGAGGACGTTTGCTGATTATTGGAGCTTCTGGTGGGCGTCAGATCCTCATGTTCAGTCTTAATCTTCACCAGAGTCTCATATTTATCATGATCTCAAGGGAGCTGGGAGCAGAGAAATGCTGGATATGACCCCAAGAACACCATCCCCACTGGGCATTTCTCTGCCTCCAAACACGGCGAGTGGAGTTGATGCCAAAGAGCTCAATTTTGGTCTCATCTGACCATATCACATTCTCCCAAGCTTTCTCTGAATCATTCAGGTGTTCATTGGCAAACTTCAGACGGGCCTGTTCATGAGCCTTCTTGAGCAAAGGGACTTTGCGGGCACTGCAGGATCTCGATCCATTACAGCGAAGTGTGTTGAGATCATTGACAAGCTCCTCCCGTGTAATTCTGGGCTGACCTCACCTTTCTCAGAATCATTCTTACCCCACCAGGTGAGATCTTGCATGGAGCTCCAGAGTGAGGGTGATTGACTGTGATCTTGTATTTCTTCCATTTTCGAATTATCGCACTAACAGTGGTCTCTTTCTCACCAAGCTTCTTGCTGATGGTCTTGTAGCCCATTCCAGCCTTGTGCAGGTCTACAATCTTGTCCCTGACGTCCTTTGATAGCTCTTTGGTCTTGCCCATGGTGGTCGAGAGATTTGAACGGAAGAAACTGATTCTGTGACAGGAGTCTTTTATACAGGGACAGGACTAATTTGTGTGCCTCATGGGCACATAACCGGTCTGTGGGGGTCAGAATTCTTGCTGGTCGGTAGGGGATCAAATACTTATTTCCCTTAATTAAATTAATTAATTAAATTAATAAATTTATAACTTTTATTTAATGTTTTTTTTCTGGATTTTTTGTTGATATTCTGTCTCTCTCTGTTAAAATAAACCTTCCATAAAAATTATAGACTGTTCAAGTCTTTGTAAGGGGGTAAACTTACAAAATCAGCAGGGGATCAAATACTTATTTCCCCCACTGTATGTGGATCTGTATCACACACAGAGAGTCACTCACCGACCCCCATCATCCCCCGTCTCTGTACAGGCACCATCAACCAGCCAGAAGAGACCATGAGTGCAGCAATTAAGCGAACTTCGACCCTCCCTCCCCCCCCCCCAGACATTATTTTCTGTATAGGCGCCTCACTAGCTGATAGGTCATTCTTGGGATTTGGTACCTTTTGGACCTTAAAACCTTTTAAAAATGAAACACTGTTTTAATTTGCTTTTCATGTTTTATTATAAAAAGGACGTGTTTTACTTTTCCAAACTAATATTGGTCAAGCTCAAGCACACATGCACCTCATATACACTGTGATGTCCAGCCTGTTACGCATTAGACTGTAACAGGGTGGACATTCTGACATAAAATTAGCCATTAGCTAGCGAGTGAGCAAAACCATAAAAGTGAATTCAGACAAAGAATTCTCAGCTTTTTAGTGTGATTATTTTTAAAATGATCAAATCGTTTTGCTTTTTATCATATATCCCACAACATGGTGGACATGTGATGGTTGACCATATAAGACTTTTAAGATAAAATGTGGAAAAAACAACATTAAAATGAGAAGTTTAATAAGCCGCTCATCTTCCACAGTTGTTTTCCCTCCAGAAAGATCATGTTAGCTCCAGGAAATTATGTAAGTATGCAAAACAGCTCTTCATTTTAAGAGACAGTAGTAAGAGATAACAGGGTGGACAGAAACTTAAGGGACGTGTGAAAAACTCTTATAATTAGCAATAACATCAAACTCATAAAGAAAATGAATTCAGGGTTTTAAGGAACTTAATCAAAACATTTTAAACAGTATTCCTGTAACAGTAAACCTATATACAAACCTTATATCATCACTAAATCAGATGTAAAGCACTGGGGATCATGGGAAAACCTCTGCTATCTAACAGATAAAAACAGTGTGTATACAGTCATTTTATTTTGGGGCTGGGGGTAAAAAACACTGTGTTTAGTATCTGAAAGTGTTCATTATTTCAGAAAGATGTTTAAAAATTGTTTAACATTTATTTACAATGATCAGTACTCGGGACACAAAAGGCACCGGATTAGAGGAATTACCCCGATTGTGGGGCTGAGAAAGGCATTGCCCCACACTGGTGATTTTTAGAGACTGATAAGGTTTTTTTCCAGTTTGAATGCGCTGGTGTCTTTGCAGATTACTCAGTGTAGTAAAACTCCTCCCACAATGTGAGCACGGATATGGTTTCTCTCCAGTGTGAATGCGCTGGTGTATTTTGAGACTACCCTGTTGATTAAAACTCTTTCCACATTGTGAGCACTGATACGGTTTCTCTCCAGTGTGAATGCGCTGGTGTATTTTCAGATAGCTCAGTGTATTAAAGCTCTTCCCACACTGTGAGCAGACGTTTCCTTCTTCCTGTGTGGGACTGAGAGAGGTGTTAATGCTGACAGTACCAGAGGACGTTTGCTGATTACTGGAGCTTCTGGTGGGCGTCAGATCCTCATGTTCAGTCTTAATCTTCACCAGCGCATCATCATATTTATCATGGTTGCAGCTCTTGATGTGATTGTGGAGGTGATTTTGGGTTGTAGAGGAACATGGACACGAGGAGCAGGAGAAATCCTTGTTCAGTTCTGAAGCAGAAAATAATAAAATACATTTATAACATTATAAATAATAAACTACATTTATAACATTATAAATAATATAATACATTTATAACATTATAAATAATAAAATACATTTATAACATTATAAATAATAAAATACATTTATAACATTATAAATAATAAAATACATTTATAACATTATAAATAATAAAATACATTTATAACTTTATAAATAATAAAATACATTTATAACATTATAAATAATAAAGATTGTTAGTAAATGTTAGACTGAGATCCGATGCTAAAGTCCTGTAACGTGATTCATCCTGCATTCATCATTTCCTGCTCACACTGATCTGCATGAGCACAATACAAGCTTTCACTGTATGATGCTTCATCCCAGGTGCCTCTGATTCTATTCAATACAAATATCTTACTGAGTTCATCTTTATCTTCAGCTTCTTCCTTCTTCACAGGCTTCATCTGGAAACCTCCACACTGTTGGTCCTCTGGGGTGAGATGTTCCTCAGAGGTGACGTGTTCCACAGGGACTGAGGTTCCTTCATCTGAAATTCCATCACCAAAATCAATATGTGAAGAAGAAACTCAACAACTAGAGGAAACTGAAGGTTGTGGGTTTGGTTACCACAAATAAATACTACTTAGATTTAATCCAGACTGGAGTGTATCAACACTTCTCCACAGGACAGTTTGGTTGATAGACAGAATATGAAGATGTCCATAAACTTTTGGTCACTTGTCCTTACTTTGCCTGATGTGACCCATTCTAGCAATAGTTAACCACAGCACCTGTGTAAACAGGTTTTATGTCCCCACCAACCCCAGTACCCTAACCATTTGGCTCTAGGCTATCCTCATAAATAATTGTCTTTAAGCCCTACTATTAAAATTTAACCAAGTTTAGAAATAGGCTCACATTTCTCATGTACTACACCAGCTATATATAACAGCCCGTTTCATAGAATAAACTGGAAGTTTTACTCTGACTGTCTGTGTGTGATGAGTACTTCCCAGTGTGCACTTAAGATTTTCAGGACCGCTTTTCTCATATTCAGTAAATGACACTGGAATAGAAGAACTGAGCAGCAAGAATCATCTTTAAAAGAGCTTGGTGTTCTAACAAATGGTGGAGAATGTGGGCAATCTCAGTTCAGGTAATTTTACTTATCTGCTGGATTGTCGGTCTCGAGAGGAAACAGTGGGCTGAAACTGGTCAGCATTTAGAGTACGGTTCAGGATAAAGTGTTGATTGAAAGTTCCATACACTTATCTCATGGTCTGAGATCCCTTATGTATTGTTGTTGTTTTAGGTTTCCTCTTTTCTACTCTAGAAGTCTAAGTAGTTATTATTTGGTCAATTATTACTGTTACTCAATTTTTGTGTATTTGAAATTCCCTGTAAGAGAAGGAGTCCTCAAAATCTTTTTGTGTTGTCCTGTTTTTGTGTTTGGAGTGGGTGCCAAAAGTTCTAAAAACAGTCCCAAATTTAATGAAACTCCTAAACAATGGCTTGATAGATTAGGACAAAGTGCTTACACAGGTATATGAATTAATAATTTGTAAGGTTGGACAAAATCCATAGGGTTTAGATCTTTTCCAAGGCAAGGTTCTTTTGAATCTGAATACTTGCAAACTGCTGCATTGTGTATAGTGGATAAATATGGAGACTCTGATTGGGAATATGGATTTATGATTGGGAATATGGATTAGATTTTTGGATGGAACAGAAAGTTATTTGGGATAGGGATGTAACGATACACTCTACCCACGATGCGATGCGATTCACGATACTGGGTTCACAATATGGTTTTTTCCTGATTTTTAAAAAAGAAAAGTCCTTGCTGGTGAATCTTGGTAAAAATGGTTCACTAATCTGTTTGGAGGCTCACTTGATGTTCTAACAATGGTACAGGTTCTAATCCCACTATCCATATTCTCTTATTAGTTTTACTGATTAATGACCCCAATACTAACCACACTGTCTGGTGGAAAAGTGTCGTATTGCTCCATATTTACTTACAGAAGTAACTTTCATCTTCTTCCTCCTTTTTTATTAGTTTCTGGAATCCTTCATTTTGTGGATCCACAGGGGCGACGTTTCCCTCTTCTGCTGAATTCATTATTTTAAGACCTGATAGACAGACAAACACATAAACATATAGATAGATAGATATAGATACAGTGGGGTCAAAAAGTATTTAGTCAGCCACTGATTGTGCAGGTTCTCCTACTTAGAAAGATGAGAGAGGTCTGTAATTTTCATCATAGCTACACTTCAACTATGAGAGACAAAATGAGAAAACAAAATCCAGGAAATCACATTGTAGGATTTTTAAAGAATTTATTCGTAAATTATGGTGGAAAATAAGTATTTGGTCAATAACAAACAAGCAAGATTTCTGGCTCTCACAGACCTGTAACTTCTTCTTTAAGAAGCTCTTCTGTCCTCCACTCGTTACCTGTATTAATGGCACCTGTTTGACCTCGTTATCTGTATAAAAGACACCTGTCCACAGCCTCAAACAGTCAGACTCCAAACTCAACCATGGCCAAGGCCAAAGAAAATTGTAGACCTGCACCAGGCTGGGAAGAGTGAATGTACAATAGGCAAGCAGGTTGGTGTGAATAAATCAACTGTGGGAACAATTGTAAGAAAATGGAAGACATACAAGACCATTGATAATCTCCCTTGGGGTCAGGATCTCATCCCGTGGGGTCAAAATGATCATGAGAACGGTGAGCAAAAATCTCAGAACTACACGGAGGGACCTGATGAATGACCTGCAGAGAGCTGAGACCAAAGTAACAAAGGCTACCATCAGTAACACACTACGCCGAGAGGGACTCAAATCCTGCAGTGCCAGGCGTGTCCCCCTGCTTAAGCCAGTACATGTCCAGGCCCGTCTGAAGTTTGCCAGAGAGCATATGGATGATCCAGAAGAGGATTGGGAGAATATCATGTGGTCAGATGAAACCAAAATGGAACTTTTTGGTAAAAACTCAACTCGTCGTGTTTGGAGGAAGAAGAATGCTGAGTTGCATCCCAAGAACACCATACCTACTGTGAAGCATGGGGGTGGAAACATCATGCTTTGGGGCTGTTTTTCTGCAAAGGGGACAGGACGACTGATCCGTGTTAAGGGAAGAATGAACGGGGCCATGTATCGTGAGATTTTAAGCCAAAACCTCCTTCCATCAGTGAGAGCATTGAAGATGGAACGTGGCTGGGTCTTCCAGCATGACAATGATCCCAAACACACCGCACGGGCAATGAAGGAGTGGCTCCGTAAAAAGCATTTTTAGGTCCTGGAGTGGCCTAGCCAGTCTCCAGACCTCAACCCCATAGAAAATTTGTGGAGTCCGTGTTGCCCAGCGACAGCCCCAAAACATCACTGCTCTAGAGGAGATCTGCATGGAGGAATGGGCCAAAATAGCAGCTACAGTGTGTGCAAACCTGGTGAAGACTTACAGGAAACGTTTGACCTCTTTCATTGCCAACAAAGGTCATGTTACAAAGTATTGAGTTGAACTTTTGTTATTGACCAAATACTTATTTTCCACCATAATTTACAAATAAATTCTTTAAAAATCCTACAATGTGATTTCCTGGATTTTCTTTTCTCATTTTGTCTCTCATAGTTGAAGTGTAGCTATGATGAAAATTACAGACCTCTCTCATCTTTCTAAGTAGGAGAACCTGCACAATCAGTGGCTGACTAAATACTTTTTGACCCCACTGTAGATAGATAGACAGACAGACAGACAGACAGACAGACAGACAGACAGACAGACAGATACATAGATAGATGTACTTTATTCCTCACTAAAGGGAATGAGATTATTTTAACTGCCTATTTTTTATGCTGTGAGGCTGTAAACAGGGTGTAAATGTTGAAACTATTGTGGGACTGAGCAGCATCAGACAGAAAAGACCTCCAATAGAACTTTTTGAGTTTGGTGGAAGCGATTTGTGGCCCAAAGTTAAATTATTAAGTCGACCTTAAAAATGGTTCAATCAAACATTTCCAAAATACATGAATCAGCCTAAACATAAGAAATGTGTTTTTGTAACTTGTAAGTAATCACAGATTCTTACGTTTGGATTAATGATAAATTACAGAATCTGTTTACAGAAGTTTAGTTCAAACCTTTCTGACTGCGGTACAGTTGGTTTCATATTCAGATTTCTTTCTTCAATAGCTTTTAAACTGTGCGTGCTATAGGCAGATGTAGTCACAATACTTACATCTATATCTGCTTTTAACGTTAAAAAATCCCGAATGCCACAAAGATTCATTGATAGTCCAGCAGTTTTCTCTGCAGTGGTCAGACATGCTTTGGAAGACCTTATCTCACCTGCGGGCTCTACACTTATCACCTATGCTGACGACCTGCTGGTTGCTGCCAAAGATGAAGACACCTGCCACCGAGAGCATTCCTACTTCTCTTTCAACAGCTAGCACTAAGTGAATTTAAGGTATCACTGCACAAACTACAGTATTGCAAAGGCTCTGTTCAATATCTTGTCTCTACAATGCAAGAACGACTGTTATCAGCAACATCCCTAAGCTAAAGACTGTACGTGCAATGCTCAGTTTTCTGGGACTGGTGAATTACTTTAAGCAGTGAGTTCCTGATGCACATTCTACGTGATGGATGCTTCTCTACTGATCTTTCTGCCAAGGTAGAGTGGACTAGGGGAAGAAACGACAGCTCTCTGCTGTGCTCCAGCTCTGGGATTGCCCAGGTATGATTTGCCTTTCCATTTCTATGTATCTAAATATAACTCGTCTGTTTCCGTTGTGTTGGCATAAGAACAGGGTGGACCAGGTTTGAGACCTGTGGCATATCTATCCAAAGTCTTGGATAAAGTGGTCCAGGGAATGCCAGCCTGTCTCAGGGCTACTGCAGCTTGTGCTACGGTGGTACAGGACTCACAGGAAATAGTCCTATCCTACCCACTCATTCTGCACACACCACATCAAGTAATTCATATTTTCCAAAACATATGAACACAACATATGACTGCAACGTAGATCAGGCTATGAAGCTATTCTGTGTAGCACAGAAAATCTTACCATTAAACTGCTGTCCTCTGCAACTTCTCCTGCTCGAATGCCTCAGGACCCCCAGCAGCACTCTGGCAATGAAGTGGACCCTGACCACAACTGTTTGGCTATTATTCATGTATCTTCTAGTATTAGACCAGAATTGTCATCTACTACTCTGCAATAGGGAATACACATCTTTATGGATGGTTCATGGTTTAATGGCTACTGCCTCACTGACCCCATGCTGTTTTTGGTGCCTGATTATATATAATGCAAGCTTTCACTGTATGATGGTTCATCCCAGGTGCCTCTGATTCTATTAAATAAAAATATCTTACTGAGTTCATCTTTATCTTCAGCTTCTTCCTTCTTCACAGGCTTCATCTGGAAACCTCCACACTGTTCCACAGGGACTGAGGTTCCTTCATCTGAAATTCCATCACCAAAATCAATATGTGAAGAAGAAACTGAACAACTAGAGGAAACTGAAAGTTGTGGGTTTGGTTACCACAAATAAATACTACTTAGATTTAATCCAGACTGGAGTGTATCAACACTTCTCCACAGGACAGTTTGGTTGATAGACAGAATATGAAGATGTCCATAAACTTTTGGTCACTTGTCCTTACTTTGCCTGATGTGACCCATTCTAGCAATAGTTAACCACAGCACCTGTGTAAACAGGTTTTATGTCCCCACCAACCCCAGTACCGTAACCATTTGGCTCTAGGCTATCCTCATAAATAATTGTCTTTAAGCCCAACCATTAAAATTTAACCAAGTTTAGAAATAGGCTCACATTTCTCATGTACTACACCAGCTATACATAACAGCCCGTTTCATAGAATAAACTGGAAGTTTTACTCTAACTGACTGTATGATGAGTATCTTCCCAGTGTGGAATTAAGATTTTCAGGACCGCTTTTCTCATATTCAGTAAATGACACTGGGATAGAAGATCTGAGTCATTTAGCTCAGAATTTTACTTATCTGCTGGATTGTCATCTCGAGAGGAAACAGTGGGCTGAAACTGGTCAGCATTTAGAGTACGGTTCAGGATAAAGTGTTGATTGAAAGTTCCACTTATCTCATGGTCTGAGATCCCTTATGTATTGTTGTTGTTTTAGGTTTCCTCTCTTCTACTCTAGAAGTCTAAGTAGTTATTATTTGGTCAATTATTACTGTTACTCAATTTTTGTGTATTTGAAATTCCCTGTAAGAGAAGGAGTCCTCAAAATCTTTTTGTGTTGTCCTGTTTTTGTGTTTGAAGTGGGTGCCAAAAGTTCTAAAAACGGTCCCTAAACAATGGCTTGATAGATTAGGACAAAGTGCTTACACAGGTATATTAATTAATAATTTGTAAGGTTGGACAAAATCCATAGGGTTTAGATCTTTTCCAAGGCAAGGTTCTTTTGAATCTGAATACTTGCAAACTGCTGCATTGTGTATAGTGGATAAATATGGAGACTCTGATTGGGAATATGGATTTATGATTGGGAATATGGATTAGATTTTTGGATGGAACAGAAAGTTATTTGGGATAGGGATGTAACGATACACTCTACCCATGATGCGATGCGATTCACGATACTGGGTTCACAATATGGTTTTTTTTCCTGACAAAATGAAATTGAGGACAAATGATGACAAAGTTTCCTTTTATTATTTATCTTAAAAAACACTGTATTTGTGCTTATTTTTCCGAGGTAGGTACAGACTGCAAAACAATGCTGCACATTTCCCTTGCCTTACCATTTCTATGTATCTAAATATAACTCATCTGTTTCCGTTGTGTTGGCATAAGAACATGGTGGACCAGGTTTGAGACCTGTGACATATCTATCCAAAGTCTTGGATAAAGTGGTCCAGGGAATGCCAGCCTGTCTCAGGGCTACTGCGGCTTGTGCTACGGTGGTACAGGACTCACAGGAAATAGTCCTATCCTACCCACTCATTCTGCACACACCATATCAAGTGATTCATATTTTCCAAAACATATGAACACAACATATGACTGCACAACATAAATCAGGCCAAGAAGTTATTCTGTGTAGCACAGAAAATCTTACCATTAAACTGCTGTCCTCTGCCACTTCTCCTGCTCGAATGCCTCAGGATCTCCTGCAGCACTCTGGCAGTGAAGTGGACCCTGACCACAACTGTCTGGCTATTATTCATGAATCTTCTAGTATTAGCCCAGAATTGTCACCTACTCCTCTGCAATAGGGAATACACATCTTTGTGGATGGTTTATGTTTTAATGGCTACTGCCTCACTGACCCCATGCTGTTTTTAGTGCCTGATTATCATCAAAATATTTCCGATATTATTCATATATTTATTTATTTCCAATATTTATTGCTGGTGACTCTTGGTAAAAATGGTTCACTAATCTGTTTGGAGAATCACTTGATGTTCTAACAGTGGTACAGGTTCTAATCCCACTATCCATATTCTCTTATTAATTTTACAGTTTTTTACTGAAAAGTGGCATCATGCTCCACATTTACTTACAGAAGTAACTTCCATCTTCCTCCTTTTTTATTAGTTTCTGGAATCCTTCATTTTGTGGATCCATGGGGGCGACGTGTCCCTCTTCTGCTGAATTCATTATTTTAAGATCTGATAGACAGACATACATATAAACATAAAGATTATACAGTTATACAACTTGTTTTGGAGCAATATGACCATTCGTTCAAAAGTTATTAAATATATTTAATAAAAATCAGTTTTTATTATGTAATAAAGGGTGACTGTCAGTATAAGAGTTGTAGTATGTAATGTCGGTTACACTTGATATAATACAACTTGTTTTAGAGCAATATGACGAATACTTTAAAACCTATTTAAATTATTTTATAAAGCTCAGTTTTTACTATGTAATAAAGGGCAGTGGTGTATAGTAACGAAGTAATAATACTTCGTTACAGTACTTAAGTAGTTTTTTGGAGTATCTGTACTTTACTGGAGTATAAAAAAAATTCGTTAACTTTCACTTTTACTCCACTACATTTCCTAAAGAAATTGTGCACTTTTACTCCGATACATTTCCTAAAGAAATTGTGTACTTTTACTCCGATACATTTGCTGTATGTGAATTCGTTACTCGTTACAAAATACGACGACAAGAATTTTTTAGCTAAATAATGTGAGATGTGTGACAGACTGCAGCAGGTTTGGTGAATCTGCACAAACGTTTTGTAAAAGCGCATCGTTCACTCAGATACGGAATAATCTGCATTTCAGAATCTCCCCGTCCTACACACTGATGTAAGTTAGGAATGATTAACAAAGTAAAGCCACAGCACCATTGTTATTATTATTATTATTATTAGCATTAACATTGTTCAGATATCTAGCTTCCGATTACATTCGAACCACAAAAACGTTTTACTACATTTGTTTGTAATTAATTCAGTGCAGACATGATGTGTCCCATCATTTTTAAAAACTCACCTACAGACAAATATTTCCTCAGATAACTTCTGTATTACACTGACAGAGGAAACATTCATGGTGCTGAGGAACATGCAGCACGTCTTTAACCCTTTAATGCTCTCAACAAGAACTTTTATGGATGATCTTTCAGCTGCTGCTTCAGGTTGACACATAAAATAGAAATGGTGATTTCTTAAAGTAAGAATACCAATATTTTTTAAGTTTAACACATGCCAGTAAGGGAGTAGATACAGCCCAAAAAAGATGATTTAAATACAGCTTATTTTACCCAGCTATTTAGATTTAAACTAATGGTTGAGCAGATCATTAAAGGGTTAAAAGTGCCACACGTTTTGTTAAACTTGCTTGAGTTTTGCTTTTAAATTAATTCTGCCAAAATTCAGTTGTTTTAAGTTATTGGGATATATACAGTATCTATAACTTGAATGTACTACCCAAAAAAATGGAACAGTATAGAAAATGCAAATGAAATAGATGCAGTGTTTTTTACATTTACATCGACTCTTATTCCATCTTTTATGAACCCAAAATATTTCATGTTTTGTCGGGTCAACTTCATTCTTAACATACACATACATGCATTTTAAGCTACAACACATTCTAAGTTGGAACAGGGCAATTTAGTCCTCGTAATAAGGTTAAAAAACAACTAAATAATGACGTGATTTTAAATAGGTGATGTGAACAGCTGATTATAATCATGAATTGGCACAGATCATGTTCAGATGGAAGGAAGAAAAAAGCTTGTTAAGGTGGTTTACAGGCTTAAAAGAACAATCTTATGTTTTTCTAAAGGACCATTTCAGTTTATACTAACAGCATTTACTTTTACTTCTACTTTTAATACTTAAGTACATTTAATATCAAATTACTTTTAATACTTAAGTACATTAAACATCAGATACTTTTAGACTTTTACTCAAGTAATATTCTAAAAGGTGACTTTTACTTCTATCTAAGTAAATTTCTGGTAAGATATTTGTACTTTTACTCAAGTATGGCCTTCAGGTACTTTGTACACCACTGATAAAGGGTGACAGTATTAATATAGCAGGTGTAGTTTGTCCTCTGGCTAACAATTGATTAAGTTCAACTTGTTGTTTGGAAGGTATTGATTTTTTTATTATTAAATTCTGTCAGCTTAATAAGGCAGATATTAAGATGCCAGTTTAAGAGGTGATGTTTGTCATGTTGGTTCCATTTGATTCACTTATTTTTCCGAACACTTATTCAAAAGCCACTGAAACGATTTCATTTTACAAAACCTCACAACAATAAACTAATAACATGTAGTCTGAGAGGTGTACATATTGTGTAAAGCCTGTCTATTTATTCTATCATAATTCTAAGTGATGAGCTGTTAAAAAGCTATTAAAAGTATTTCCTAAAACAATAATAAATGTATTTAGTGCTCAGACCCCTGTGATCTCTATCTGCTGCTGTTTCTGTGTTTAGATTCTCTGAGCTCTCACAGCGGTTACAGCTCACAGTGAAAGTAATGCTGTATTGTTTACATGTTTAAGCATCTATTACTGTAGTAAACTGAGATGTAGTTGATTGTCTTGATTACCAACAGTGAGCAGTTACACAGATGAGCCTTTTTGGATTCATCTTTTAAAAGCTGTGGAATTAAGAAATCCGAATATGCGAATATAAAACCAACTTTACAGCAGAACCTTTCTGATGTTCTTTAAATCTAGTTCACCATCCACTCCCAATAACAACAGTGCTGTACTAATACTTTTAACTTTAACTATAAACCTGTAAAACAACCTGTAAACAAAGCTACAAGACCTCGGTGTGTTTGTATAAAACATTAAAAAACTGTAAACAAAGCTGAAAATGTGATTTATATAAAAATGTTACATTTAATAATGAAGAAACTCTGAATGATCAGCTGATTCATCAGTTCAAATGAATCGGTTCATCAGTACTGAATCATGTGTGATGCTAACAGTTAGCGGAGCAGCTAGCAGTTTGTGTGTTTAAATGAAACTGGAGTTAAATCTCCTCAAATCCTCACAGTGATGTTTTATTATGAACTCTAGTTTTATTATTAATTAGAATGTAGTTATAATTAAATATAAGGGTTATAATTAAATACATATTTTACTTACAGATGAGGCTCTACAGTACAAACACAGCAGCTTCTTGTTCTTCTGATGAGGTTTAATGGCGGTTGGCAGAACAACTTAAGACGCATCAGCGCCACCAACTGGACTGGAGTTGAACAGCAGCTTAGCAGTAATAAACCTCCATTAGTCCTGTATCTCTCAGCTAGCTTTAGAGAGGACTACAGTCAGTCCTAGACGTTCTTCCAAGCAGTTTCTCTAATGTCATGTTTTGTTTTCCAACATGCTTCTCTAACTCTGTTCTTTCTTTCTGATACGTTTTGTAATCTGATAATCTGAGTTTGACTGTTTCCTGTGCAGGTGTTAGGGTCCCAAATTTTTCTCCTAGTTACTAGTTATATATATATATATATATACGTCCCCTTTTTCCCAGACATATCCTCTTTTTCAGACCTAAAAAATGCGTCCGGGATTCGGCTTTTCTAGTCTGCGCTCGCTATTCTGTGTGTATGTTTTTGCAATGGTTTGTTTTTAGGTCTTTTTAGGAGAGCATCTGTTTTGTTAAAATAAGTCTGATTTTTACGTGCACGTACTAACACAGAGGCTCTTGTCAACACCGTGATGGCCCTGCATTCTGTGGAAATTGCTCAGCAAGCACTAGAAGACACATCTTACTGCTGGGTTTCTACTGATGGGAGCAAGTAATTAAAGTGAATCAAATTAAAGTGAAAAACACTCCTAATAAGTCGGCTGATACGATTGTACAATACATCAAAGAAACTAAAAAATAAAGAGATTTTTATTTATAGGTGACGACTGTTTTTTAATTTATTGTTATTATTGTTTAGGGCTTAATGCTGAATGTGAAGGAATAAGATTATCTGACCATAAAGGTCCTTGTTAAAGAGCAGCTGTACATTTATTAAAGTTCAGTAACACAGCTGGATGGTTATTGACTCATTTGTCAACTATTTAAACCTCGACCCCATACACATTACCATGGTGTCACCAACGACATGAAATACCCCCCCCCCCCCCCCTTCCTTTTAAAAACCAAAGTAGGTCACCCTAATATACAGTATATATATATATGTATATATATATATATATATATATATATATATATATATGTATGTATATATATATATATATATATATATATATATATACGTATATATACACACAGTACACCCCTCACATTTCTGCAAATATTTCATTATATCTTTTCATGGGACAACACTATAGACATGAAACTTGGATATAACTTAAGAGTAGTCAGTGTACAGCTTGTATAGCAGTGTAGATTTACTGTCTTCTGAAAATAACTCAACACACAGCCATTAATGTCTAAATGGCTGGCAACATAAGTGAGTACACCCCACAGTGAACATGTCCAAATTGTGCCCAAATGTGTCGTTGTCCCTCCCTGGTGTCATGTGTCAAGGTCCCAGGTGTAAATGGGGAGCAGGGCTGTTAAATCTGGTGTTTTGGGTACAATTCTCTCATACTGGCCACTGGATATTCAACATGGCACCTCATGGCAAAGAACTCTCTGAGGATGTGAGAAATAGAATTGTTGCTCTCCACAAAGATGGCCTGGGCTATAAGAAGATTGCTAACACCCTGAAACTGAGCTACAGCATGGTGGCCAAGGTCATACAGCAGTTTTCCAGGACAGGTTCCACTCGGAACAGGCTTCGCCAGGGTCGACCAAAGAAGTTGAGTCCACGTGTTCGGCGTCATATCCAGAGGTTGGCTTTAAAAAATAGACACATGAGAGCTGCCAGCATTGCTGCAGAGGTTGAAGACGTTGGAGGTCAGCCTGTCAGTGCTCAGACCATACGCCGCACACTGCATCAACTCGGTCTGCATGGTCGTCATCCCAGAAAGAAGCTGACGCACAACAAAGCCAGCAAACAGTTTGCTGAAGACAAGCAGTCCAAGAACATGGATTACTGGAATGCCCTGTGGTCTGACGAGACCAAGATAAACTTGTTTGGCTCAGATGGTGTCCAGCATGTGTGGCGGCGCCCTGGTGAGAAGTACCAAGACAACTGTATCTTGCCTACAGTCAAGCATGGTGGTGGTAGCATCATGGTCTTGGGCTGCATGAGTGTTGCTGGCACTGGGGAGCTGCAGTTCATTGAGGGAAACATGAATTCCAACATGTACTGTGACATTCTGAAACAGAGCATGATCCCCTCCCTTCGAAAACTGGGCCTCATGACAGTTTTCCAACAGGATAACGACCCCAAACACAACCTCCAAGATGACAACTGCCTTGCTGAGGAAGCTGAAGGTAAAGGTGATGGACTAAACCCAATTGAGCACCTGTGGCGCATCCTCAAGTGGAAGGTGGAGGAGTTCAAGGTGTCTAACATCCACCAGCTCTGTGATGTCATCATGGAAGAGTGGAAGAGGATTCCAGTAGCAACCTGTGCAGCTCTGGTGAATTCCATGCCCAGGAGGGTTAAGGCAGTGCTGGATAATAATGGTGGTCACACAAAATATTGACACTTTGGGCACAATTTGGACATGTTCACTGTGGGGTGTACTCACTTATGTTGCCAGCCATTTAGACATTAATGGCTGTGTGTTGAGTTATTTTCAGAAAACAGTAAATCTACACTGCTATACAAGTTGTACACTGACTACTCTAAGTTATATCCAAGTTTTATTTCTATAGTGTTGTCCCACGAAAAGATATAATAAAATATTTGCAGAAATGTGAGGGGTGTACTCACTTTTGTGATACACTGTATGTAAGAATGCTGTTCATCTGACACCGACCCTCTGTAACTAGATACTAGATTTTCTATCTGACCAATCTCAGTCAGTAGGGGTTGGCACTCGAACATCCAGCACAAAGACAATAAACATTGGGACACCTCAAGGCTGCATGCTGAGCCCTCTTCTGTACTCGCTCTTCACATATGACTGTGTGGCCTCCTGTAACACCACCAGTATTATTAAGTTTGCTGATGACACCACAGTCATTGGTCTTATTACTGGGGGGGATGAGACAGCGTACAGGAAGGAGGTAGCAGATCTTGTGGACTGGTGTCAGAACAACACTTCTTTGGCACGGGTACGATGGTGGTCGTCTTGAGGCATGTTGAAACGATGGCCCTGCTCAGGGAGATGTTGAAGATGTCAGTGAATACATCTGCCAGCTGGTCTGCACATCCTTTGAGCACTCAGCCAAGAATGTTGTCTGGTCCAGAAGCCTTCCGTGGGTTGACTCTGTGCAGAGTTCTCCTCACGTCCGCTGTGGTGAGACGAAGCACCTGGTCGTCACAAGGTGGGATCATCTTCCTCGCCAACATGTTGTTCTGCGCCTCGAACCGAGCGTAGAAGTCATTCAGCGCATCTGGAAGGGAGGCATCACTGAAGGGAGGCCTGGTGCCCTGCCACAAGCGCCGTGTGTCACCGCTGTTCTGGAAGTGGCTGTGGATGTGTGCGCGCTTTGCTTCTCGGATCGCCCGGGACAGTCTGGCTCTCGCTGTTCTCAGAGCCGGCTGGTCACCTGCTTTAAAAGCGGAGTCTCGGGCCCTCAGCAGTGCACGCACCTCTGGAGTCATCCACGGCTTCTGGTTGGGTCTGGAAGTGATGGTTCTAGTGGTAGTGACGTCCTCAATGCATTTGCTGATGTAGCAGGTCACTGAAGTCGTGTACTCCTCTAGATCAGTGTAATCGCCGTATGTTGCAGCCTCCCTAAACATGTCCCAGTCAGTGCACTCAAAACAGTCCTGAAGAGCAGAGATGGATCCTTCTGGCCAGGTTTTCACCTGTTTCTGTACAGGTCTGGAGCGCCTGACGAGTGCTCTGTATGCTGGAATTAGCATTACAGAGATGTGGTCTGAGTATCCGAGGTGGGGGCGGGGCTCCGCCCGGTACGCACCGGCAATGTTGGTGTAAACATTATCCAGCGTGTTTGCTCCTCTCGTAGCAAAGTCCACATGCTTATGGAATTTAGGGAGAACAGACTTGAGATTTGCATGATTAAAATCCCCAGCGATGATAAACAGCCCGTCTGGATGAATGTTCTGCAGTTCGCTGATGGCTCTGTAAAGTTCGCTTAATGCTTCCTTCGCGTTCGCGCTGGGCGGAAGATACACCGCGACAATAAGCACGCTGGTGAATTCCCGTGGTAAATAAAAAGGTCTGCATCTAACAATAGCAAATTCCACCATCGGAGAACAGTACGCCACAACAAGCACAGAGTCCTTGCACCATTCGGTGTTAATGTAAACACAAACGCCTCCTCCTCGTGTTTTACCGGACTGAGCTGCATTTCTATCGGCGCGATACGATGCTAGCCCGTCTAGCTGAATGGCACTGTCTGGAATGTTGTCGCTAAGCCATGTTTCAGTGAAAATTAAAACACAACAGTCCCTGTACTCACATTGGGTAGTTCGCTGAAGTCTGATACAGTCCAGTTTATTCTCCAGAGAGCATGCATTTGCGAGGAATAACGATGGTAGAGCCGGCCGGCTTGGGTTAGCTTTTAGCCTAGCACGGACCCCGGCTCGCTTTCCACGCTTCTGCTTCCTCGAGCACCGCTTGCGGTTCCCCCTCCCCCGGTCACCGGGTAGCTCTCTCAGGTAGCTTTAGAGAGGACTACAGTCAGTCCTAGACGTTCTTCCAAGCAGTTTCTCTAATGTCATGTTTTGTTTTTCAACATGCTTCTCTAACTCTGTTCTTTCTTTCTGATACCTTTTGTAATCTGTTAATCTGAGTTTGACTGTTTCCTGTGTATTACAGTGTTATAGAGTCCAGTGGGGTGTTTCCCTATTCTGTGTAATGTTTGAATCCGGAACTGATGTTGCTCTGTGTATTGGAATATAACTGTAGTGACTCTCACCTCATTCTGCCCGCTTAGGAAACTAGTTTTTCTGCTCATTTGAGAGGTCACGATCATCCTGACCCACTTATGAAAACTGTTTTTTACATGTTGACTCAGATGTTACTTATAAAACTTGTTCTTCACATACCTGAGCGGCTGCTACAGTCCGAGCAAATGGTCACCTGTCATAACATTGTAAACCAGTGAGATGTGTCGGGGGGGTGGGGGGGTTGTTTGAAAGGTACCATTAAAAGGTACATGACACAGTGGTCTCTTTTTAAAGATCAAAAAGTACCCCAAACTCTTACTTTATGCCGAGGGAATATTTGGTCTAGGGGAAGCACCAAAAACAGGTCTGCCATGCGTTATATGCTGCTGGAACATGGCTGACACAGATTCTATGTTATTTCTGCACTTAGTTGTTAAAAGTGTGTTTGCAAGGTTTTGCAAAAATAATAATCAATAATATAAAAACAATATGCTGTTTCTGGTAGGTTAACTTTCATCTTCAAGCTGTCCTGAACTTTCTCCTTGGTCACACAAACATCCTGCATGTCCTCCTTTTAACACTATTATTCCGGTACAACGACACAGCAAACTGACTCAAACTGAACTCAGCGTACCAGCCCCCACCTGCCAGTTGATAAGTTTACCTCAGGGACCCAAATCAACAGTACGGGTGCTCCACAGGGTTGTGTACTCTCCTCACTGCTCTTCTCACTGTACACAAATTACTGTATCTCCACTGACACCTCTTTTTACCAACGTACCAACATACCTGAGGTAAATGTTGATATTCTTAATGTAGCTGTATACAGACTTTCAGTTAGTGATCAATGCTAATAGTAATTAATGTTATATTAGCAATCTGAAGTAATTCTTACCAACATACCAACATAACTGAGGTTAATGTTTTCTTATTATAGCTGAGCACAGAAATTCAGTTAGCGATTCATGCTAATAGTAAATACTGTTATATTAGCAGTATGGAGTTTTTTGTTAACAATGTACCAACATACCTGAGGTAAATGTTGATGTTCTCTGTCTGTCTGTCCGAACATCTGAGTCTCTTGCTGTCTTTAAAAAAACGATAAAAAACTCACCTCTTTACTAAGCACTTAAGCTGACTTACTAACACACTTATTCATTTCTTTTTCATTAAAAAAACTAAACACTTTGGTTCTAACAGGTTTTAGCAGATTTGTGTTCTTGGACCGGTGTTTACTTAGACTAGAGTAATGAAATGTTTACTATGGAAGCACTTCTGTAAGTCGCTCTGGATAAGAGTGTCTGCTAAATGCCAAAAATGTAAATGTTGATATTCTCAATGTAGCTGTATACAGAATTTCAGTTAGCGATCAATGCTAATAGGTATTACTGTTATATATGCAATATGAAGTAATTTTTTATTAATGTACCAACATAACTGAGGTAAATGTTGATATTCTCGGTGTAGCTGTATATAGAATTTTAGTTAGCAATCAATGCTAAGTGTAATTAGTGATATATTATCTATATGGAGACTTTTTAAACCAATGTACCAATGAGTGAACCATGCCATGGTGTTGTTCTGTCCTGTTTAAAACGCTCCACATTAATACACATTCCCAAAGAGGCAACCACCACAGCACTAAATGACTACGGACCAGTTGCCTTGACCTCTGGTTCTCAGCCATCTCAAGGAAATTCTCCATCACAATCAAGTAACTACGGTGGCCGAGAAGGGCAAAACAAATTACCATTTTAGAAAAAAAAAAAAAAAAACATATTTACAAGAGCTGAAACACTTTTACCAATGCCGAAACAAATTTACAAACGGCCGATCTGACGGAAAGGGTAGGAACAATACACAGGAAGTGCTCGTTGCTTACCTACCTGCTGTCAATCAAACTGTTTCGCAGGGGTGAAGTGAACGGAGTTTGTGACGGTAACGCTAAACAATGTTTGTCTAGTTTGTGGAAATTATTTTATCCAGTTGGCCACTTTTGTTTTTCTTGTGGGAAGTTCTTAGATTGTTTGTGCAGACGTTTAGACGTCGCCTGTGCATCTCTATCTACCGTCCGCTCTTCTAAACATCTAAAGAATTCCCACAAGAAAACCAAAAGCGGCCAACTGGCTGAAATAATGAACACAAAATGGACAAAACATTGTTTATTAGGGATGGAACATTTGATACCGAGGCTTTGAAGCTTGTTTCACTTTTGTAACACTCGACTCAGTGTATTGGAGCTTGTATTAAACCAGCAGGAATGTGCGGGACTGATTCAAAGCTGTAGTGCTTTTATCTCACTGACTATATTAGAGACAGTCAAACTAGGGTAACCAACCGTCCCGTAAAAAACAGAATTGTTCTTTATTTGGAGACTAAACGCCGCGTTTAGTATTGAACTGATACTGGACGTGCTTTGTTCTGTATTTTTATTAATAGGAGAGAAATGCTGCAGATGAGACAGAGACAATGTCTCACCAATATGACAGGACAATATGTCTGAAACAGAAGGAAACTGCTGCTACCGTGAGAATTAGAAAGCGTTTGGTTATTATATTAAGTAGTATTCACTTTTATTATTAGTAACGCGGTGTGTGTGTGCAGGTTATATCAGCATTATAACCTGTTTAATACACCGCTGTATGAGTAGCGCAGTGGGCAGAGTGCGTTGTTTTGCCTAAAATAAGTTTCTGACTTATTATTATAAAGAATGAAAATAATAAATGTTAAACACCCTAAATAAAACATTTTGATATTGTTCTCATGACGGTGTAAGACCCGTTTTATTTTTATAGGTGCAACCCTAACCGCCCCCCTCCTTCCCCACTCAGGTATTTTCAGCACAATCAGGAAAAAGCTTTAAAAGCTTTAATGAGGCTTCATCTGCACATCACTATTGTTTAGCGTTACCATCACAAACTCTGTTCACTTCACCCCCGAGAAACAGTTTGATTGACAGCAGGTAAGCAACAAGCACTTCCTGTGTATTGTACCGACCTTTTCCGTCAGATCGGCCGTTTGTAAATTTGTTTCAGCATTGGTAAAAGTGTTTCAGCTATAATTTTGTTTTTGTTGTAAATTCTTTTTTTTTTTTTTGTAATTTTGTTTTCTAAAATGTTAATTTGTTTTGCACTTCTCGGCCACCGTATGTAACACTTACGTTGAACATTTACCTAATGTCTCCCTCTAGTGTGTAAACCTGTCACTGCACCTAGACAGGAAGTAGTACCTAAATCTAGTAATGCACTCAGCCCATAACCGCAAATATAACATAAAATAAATTTACTTTTGAATGGTTCCGATTGTAGCAGAATGGGGTTTTGTATTGATTTCATCTAAATTGCTCTCCAGCTGAGAATGATTTGTAGGTACTTTAAATTGCTTGGCGGTCCTTTCGCATGCTATAAGTATGGGCATTGGTTGGCTACCTGTGGTGCACTTCCTGTTGTTTCCTCTTCCGGGGCATCTGACGTCCGTGCCGGCGGCGTTCAGCATGGATTCAGCGTTGTGTCTCCCGGTAAATTGCTTCTTAATGATTAAAAGCCATGTGGGCTTGTGTTTGTAGTACAAGTGCTATGTTGCGGGTTTTCTCTGCATTTCTGTTGGCGTGTTTTGCCTTCAGTAAAGTGATAATAGTGGCCGCGCTGCACTACTGTGACTGCGGTAGCTGCTGTGTCTGCTGGTCTGTACTCTGACTACTCCTGGTCCTTTAGCCCAGATTGTGCTGGCTCGGTTCCAGTTCCCTGAGTGCTGCTGTTTTGCCTAAACTACTGTTTTGCCTGCATTAGTGTTTTGCTGGAGCTACTGTTTTGCTGGAGCTACTGTTTTGCCTGCGGCTACTGTTTTGTCAGACTTTGCCATTTCTGTATTAGTGTTTTGTCTGAGTCATATTTTGATTTATTGTGTTGTATAAATACATTTTGTTTATATTATTGATTGTTTCCATTTATTTTGATTTGTGGTTTATTTTATTGGAGTACTGTTGTATGTGTATTTTCTATTTTTATCTTCTGTTTGTGTGGTGTGAGGGGGGCTGCAAGAGACTAGGGACCCTGTTCTTACCTCATTGAGAGAGAGAAGCAAGAGAGATAGGTGTCCTTTGCCTCTTGAGCTACAAAATTTAGTCAGCCACTGATTGTGCAAGTTCTCCTACTTAGAAAGGTGAGAGAGGTCTGTAATTTTCATCATAGGTACACTTCAACTATAAGAGACAAAATGAGAAAAAAAAATCTAGGAAATCACATTGTAGGATTTTTAAAGAATTTATTTGTAAATTATGGTGGAAAATAAGTATTTGGTCAATAACAAAAGTTCAACTCAATACTTTGTAACATAACCTTTGTTGGCAATGACAGAGGTCGAACGTTTCCTGTAAGTCTTCACCAGGTTTGCACACACTGTAGCTGGTATTTTGGCCCATTCCTCCTTGCAGATCTCCTCTAGAGCAGTGATGTTTTGGGGCTGTCGCTGGGCAACACGGACTTTCAACTCCCTCCACAAATTTTCTATAGGGTTGAGGTCTGGAGACTGGCTAGGCCACTCCAGGACCTTGAAATGCTTTTTACGGAGACACTCCTTCGTTGCCCGAGCGGTGTGTTTGGGATCATTGTCATGCTGGAAGACCCAGCCACGTTCCATCTTCAATGCTCTCACTGATGGAAGAAGGTTTTGGCTTAAAATCTCACGATACATGGCCCCGTTCATTCTTCCCTTAACACGGATCAGTCGTCCTGTCCCCTTTGCAGAAAAACAGCCCCAAAGCATGATGATTCCACCCCCATGCTTCACAGTAGGTATGGTGTTCTTGGGATTTTCTTCTTCCTCCAAACACGACGAGTTGAGTTTTTACCAAAAAGTTCCATTTTGGTTTCATCTGACCACATGATATTCTCCCAATCCTCTTCTGGATCATCCATATGCTCTCTGGCAAACTTCAGACGGGCCTGGACATGTACTGGCTTAAGCAGGGGGACACGCCTGGCACTGCAGGATTTGAGTCCCTCTCGGCGTAGTGTGTTACTGATGGTAGCCTTTTTTACTTTGGTCCCAGCTCTCTGCAGGTCATTCATCAGGTCCCTCCGTGTAGTTCTGGGATTTTTGCTCACCGTTCTCATGATCATTTTGACCCCATGGGATGAGATCTTGCGTGGGGACTCAGATCGAAGGAGATTATCAATGGTCTTTTATGTCTTCCATTTTCTTACAATTATTCCCACAGTTGATTTATTCACACCAACCTGCTTGCCTATTGTAGATTCACTCTTCCCAGCCTGGTGCAGGTCTACAATTTTCTTCCTGGTGTCCTTCGACAGCTCTTTGGTCTTGGCCATGGTTGAGTTTGGAGTCTGACTGTTTGAGGCTGTGGACAGGTGTCTTTTATACAGATAACGAGGTCAAACAGGTGCCATTAATACAGGTAACGAGTGGAGGACAGAAGAGCTTCTTAAAGAAGAAGTTACAGGTCTGTGAGAGCCAGAAATCTTGCTTGTTTGTGGGTGACCAAATACTTATTTTCTACCATAATTTACAAATAAATTCTTAAAAAATCCTACAATGTGATTTCCTGGATTTTTTTCCCCTCATTTTGTCTCTCATAGTTGAAATGTACCTATGATGAAAATTACAGACCTCTCTCATCTTTCTAAGTAGGAGAACTTGCACAATCAGTGGCTGACTAAATACTTTTTGGCACCACCACCACCTGTTGTGTTTATAATTATTTGTTTCTCCTTTTCTCTGGCTGGACAGGAGCTGTGGGCCAAAACGGGAGGCAGACAGACTTTGGAGGTGGAACCCCTTTCACTTGCCCTGCAGTCTAGAGCACGTTGGGTGTTATAAAGGTGTGCGGTGTGATCATGTGTGGTGTGTAGCGTAGGAGATTCCTTTACTTCCATATTTTCTGCTGCCATGGGAAGCCCTCAGCCCTGTTCCTTCCTGCCGTGGTTTTGTCTTTAAATTATAAATAGACCCATAAAGTATTAAGTGTGATGCGCTAATCATTTTATACTAATTGTGTCTGTCTCAGAACGTGGCTTGTCCCGTGTGGAAATTTTTGTAAACAATTGCTAAAAAAATTGACTAAGTGTTGGAAGTATGTCTCTGGTCTCCAAGTGTCTTCGAACCTGGGTGTCTTTCTTTCTGGGCCTTAAGTTCCAGTTATATTTCCTAGGGGTGAAATTCCCCTAGGTGGCGTTGTCGAGCAACTTAAACTACGTACCACTCCGTCACACAACAAGTAATTTTCTAACTCCACTTAAACTAGTTTAAGTCTATTTGTTTAGATTTAAATCAGATCTTACAGACTTCCAGGACACCATTGTATTAATCTATATAATAATCAGAATAGTCTTTATAATCTATAGAATAATAAATAATAAATGTTTATATTATATAGAACCATACCACTCTAATAATCTATAGAATAATAAATAATAAATGTTTATATTATATAGAACCATAACACCACTCTAATAATCTATAGAATAATAAATAATAAATGTTTATATTATATAGAACACTAATATCACTCTATAGAATAATAATGTTTACAAAATATAGAACCATAACACAATGCTAATAATCTACAGTAGTGTTAAAAAAAATAGCAGTGATTTTAAAAAAGTGAATAAAGCACAAAATCATTATAATAACTTTTATTTCCATAAATGCAAATGCACTGAAAATACTACACTTTTAATTCTAAATCAAAATATTAACAACATTTAGCCAGTTTGTGTTCATCATTTACAGAAAGTTAAGAAAAATTTATATTAGGCTGTTCAAAATAATAGCAGTGCCAGCATTTTTCTTTAAAAACTCAAAAAATGTATCTATAAACTGAAAATGTTTGAGGTTTCACTTTACTTTAAATTACTGAACTAATATTTAGTGGCATAACAATTGTTTCCGAGATCTGTGTTGCATGGAGTCCACCAACTTCTGGCACCTCTGAACAGGTATTCCAGTCCAGGATGATTAGACTACATTCCACAGTTCTTCTGCAATTTTGGGTTTTGCCTCAAAAAAACGTGTTTCAGATATCAGCCCACAAGTTTTCTATGGGATTGAAGTCAGGGGATTGGGCTGGCCACTCTATTACCTCAATCTTGTTTGTCTGTAACCAAGATGTTTTGGGTCATTGTCATGTTAAAACACCCATTTTAAGGGCATTTCTTCTTCGACATAGGGCAACATGATCAACTCAAGTATTCTGATATATTTAAACTGATCCATGATCCCTTGTATGTGATAAATAGACGTAACACCATGGTATGAAAAACATCCCCATATCATAGTTTTGTACCACCATGCTTTACTGTCTTCACAGTGTACTGTGGCTCGAATTCAGTGCTTTAGGGTCATCTGACATACTGTCTATGGCCACTTGACTCAAAAAGAACAATTTTGCTTTCACCAGTCCACAAAATGTTGAGCCATTTCTCTTTGGACCAGTCAATGTGTTCTTTGGGAAATTTGAACCCATTCAGGACATGTATTTTTCTTAACAACGGGACTTTGCAAGGAGTTCTTGCTGGTAAATTGGCTTCACTTAATCATCTTCTGTACTCACTGGGAACTTCAGATGTTTCTTGATCTTTCTGGAGGTGATCACTGGCTGAACCTTTGCCATTCTGGCTATTCTTTGATCCATTCAAACAGTAGTTCCACGCTTCCTTCTGCATCTTTCAGGTTTTGGTTGTCACTTTAAGGCATTTGAGATCATTTTAGATAACCAGCCTATCATTTGCTGCACTTCTCTGTATGTTTTTTCCCTCTAAAATCAACTTTTTAATCAAAGTACGCTGTTAATCAGAACAATGTCTGGAACAACCCATTTTACCCAGTATTTCAGAAGGAAATGCGCTATGACCAACATGTGCAACATTTGCCCCCCTCCTACCTTAAATAAGGGCCAAAATTGACACCCATTCTTCTGCAGAATGAATGACTTCACCAATTGAACTCCTCACTGCTATTATTTTGAACAACCCCCTTTCAATCAATGCTTCGATTACTCAGAATGAACGGCATGCATGTCCTAATTGTTGGCTTTGTTTTGTTTTCAATACTCTACTACACTTTCAAGTAAATTTTTTGCTATGTAGAAATAGCATTTCTACTAAAAACATTGATTTATCAAGTTAATGGTGTTGGACTGCTATTTTTTTTGAACACCACTGTATATATCACGCCACTGTTCTATAAAACTGTGCATGTTTTATGCTAGTCTGCTACTGCTCAGGTGAATTTAAAATGGGCAGTTGAAAGGGGGGTCACATTTCCTTAATGATAGTCTGGTCCTGGCCGGGTGAAGTTTCAGAGAGAAAAATGGATGGGGGTTCGGTGGTGATAGGATCTCTGTGTTAGGGTAAATCTGGTAACGTTTCCTTCATGATGGTGTAGTCCTGGCTAGGTGAGGTTTAAGAAGGGGCTGGTGGGTTAGGTGGTGATAAGATCTTTTAACTAGAGTCGATCAGGTGTTGTTTCTCCATTAACTATTTCAAATGTTCTGAATGTTTTTATTATCACTATCCTGAGTTTTGTCCTTGTCTGGAGAAGCAGAAAGTGGGAGATAGATAAATTCTGCTAATTATTAAATAAATTCAAACATTTTTCACTTGATTCATTTTTTGCTGCATTAACATCTTTAATCTTGTGGAACACATCTCCTCCTGGTTGCTCCCTCCATTTCAGTGTGATGTTCTGTTCCACCCCATGTTCCTTCAGTTTCTGCTGGATCTGAGGAACAGAAGATGATTTTATTAGGAACTGATGCAGGATGATAAATTGATGTGATGTGTTTAGACTTAATACTAACTAATAGTATGGACATAGACAAGCTAGTAGTTTTACCACAAAACAACTTGTGTAAAAATGGTAGAAGAACTGAATCCAGCAGCAGATGATGATTACAGTACAGCCTGAGGATCAGAGCTTGATGGACACTGAGGTTCTTGGTGGAATAATGAGAAACTGAACATTATCAGTAGAACCCTGTAGAAAATGAGACCCACCTTCTCCAGGAGAGCTGCCTTCACTGCAGGATCGTTCATGTTCTGATCCGACTGAACCCTAAACTTCAGGATCTGGATCTGACCTGTTATAACTGTTCACACACACAAACACACTCAGTTTATTAAAAAGAATTACAATGAATCTAAATATGAGACTGAAAATAACTTGAACTCACTTCTATAACAGAAGAAAGGTTTGAGGTCTGAGCACCGAGCATCAGCAGCCTGAAAATTAGATAAGCAACGACAATCTTCACCTCCTAGGTAATTATCAGGTTGTCCAGACTTCCAGGTAATGTTGGTCGGGTTGGTCTGATCTAACCACTTCCAGGTGATCCTGGATAGACCAAACCAGGTCCAGCCAGAGACCATTCCAGATAGAAGAGAGTTTTCAGTTGAATCTCTTGCCCTGGCCAAGTCAGTGTGATACAGTCTGCAGTAACTCTGAGCATCAAACCAGGTCTTATAGTTATTGATGTAAACGTACCTGCTGGTACCAGTGTTCCTCTCTGTCAGATTTAAAAACACATTGTTAATCCTCCAGTAGTTCAGTTACACTGAACATCATTTCCAGTCTTTTAATTCAGGTTCTCTTCAATTTGAATTAAGTTAAGGTAAATGTAATTATTCACAAAGAAACAAAACCCTGTAGAACATCTGAAAATCTGTTTAGTCAAAATATACAGATACCAACGTAGGTGATGAACATGGTGATGTAGAAAGTTCTATAATATTTTGTATCATTGCCTTCTTATTTATCATTACTGATTATGATTAAGTAAAGCTGCTGCAGTCTGTGTGTTGGTATAAATAGAGCTAGTTTGACTGCAGTCATTAAAAAGTAAAAAATTACAACAGGAACAGTGGTCTCTCGTCCAGCTCAGGATTTCATGCTGCTTGATCGTTTGTTAACTAAAACATGCCCTCTCTGATGTGTTTTTACATGCACGTGGCAGTTTCATATGGGGCTCGGTCTTGTGTATGGAGAGTCACACATTGATCCCCATTACCCTTTATTACTGTGCAGGCACCACTGATCAGCCAGCAGAGGTCGTAATTGTTTCAGTCATGAGAAATCTCCTCTGGATGAGCCAATAATTTTTGGTGTAGGTGCCCAGCCTGTTGTTGGCAGAACTGAGATTTGAACTCGTAAGCTTGAGATATCAGCTCTGGATTGCTAGCGTGTTTAGCGTGTGCCTGCTGGTTTAATAAGTTTTTCCCTCCATGCAGAATTTCTTTAGCTGTGTGAGGTTTGAGGGGTTTCTTGCATGCACAGCCCATTTCAAATCACCCCACAGCATCTCAATAGGATTAAGATCCGGGCTTTGACTCGGCCATTCCAGAAGTCTCCACTTTTTTCTTTTGATTTATTCCTTGGTGGATTTACTGGACTATTTTGGCTCATTGTCATGTTGCATGGTCCACCTCCGCTTCAGCTTCAGTTTTTGGACATTTCCACCTCCATGCTTCACAGTTGGTATGAGGTTCTTCTGCTCTAATTCTGTATTTGGTTTGAGCCGAACATCTTCTGTTACTGTGCCCAAATAATTCAGCTTTGGAGTCATCTGTCCAGAGCACATTGTTCCCGAAGTCCTGGTCTTTGTCTCAGTGTTACTCTGGTAAACCTGATGTTTCCTCCTCACACACCTCCCATAAAAATGTGCAAACTTGTGCGTCTCTTTATGATGATAGATGCATGAACCTTGACTGTGGCAGGAGCTCCTGTAGGTCCCGTGATGACATTGTAGGATTATTGGAGACTTCCTTACGCATCTTGCGCTCTGCTCTTTGGCTGAACTTGCTAGGACGGCCTGACCTGACCACGTTAGCAGTTTTATTTACATGTTCTCCACTTGTAAATTATTTTTCTGGACACTGGAATGGCTAATTGGAATGGCTGATTTCTAATTGTTCTGAGATCTTTTTAAATCCCTATCTAAATCCCTTCCCATATTCATATTTATTTACAAGCTTCTTTCTGAAGACCTCAGAGAGCTCTTTAGATCTCACCATGGTGATAACACTCACTTCAACAATCAAGAGCAAACCAACTAATGTCTGAGGTTTAAATAAAACTCTAATGTTCTCTAACGATGCTCTAATCATTACAGCTGATGTGGTGACCTGATTGTGGTCCTAACATTTTCTTTACAATCAATTTCCATTTTTGTTCATTACAACTTATGTTTAAATGTTCAAAAAGACACAGGTTCTCATGGGGTGTCCTAGTTTTTTCACGGAATAGAATGTATTTTATCATTATTGTGAAAAAAACCTGATGGTGAGGAAACCATAACCACACACTTACCGTCATAGCACAGAAAGGGACGTGGGTTGGCACAGGCTGAATCCCCCCATTTTTTAAGTGCATTTATAACTGCACACTCTTCTTTGTTTCCCCAATTGTCCGGCTCACCAGGAGTCCAACTGGTAAAAGTTTCCAATGACTCATTCATGTAGGACCAGCACCAGTTATGTGATACTTTATACACTCCAAACCAGGCGTCACCATTGAACTGGTGTATCTGAGCTTCAGCTTGTAGTTTAACCATGTCAGCATCACTGTGGATGGTAGCCAGGTCGATGTGATTATCTCTGCAGTAAGTCTGAGCATCACTCCATGTTTTATTCTGCTGGATCAGGTAGTATTTATACTGGATGAGGGGGATGAAGGTGGTGACTCCTGTGGATGAGATTATGAAATTAATGTAAAAGATTGGTGGTAAGATTTGTTAAGTAAAATAAATCTTCTTCTGTATCAAAAAACTTGGATAAAACATCTAATCATGTACAGTGAGGAAAATAAGTATTTGATACACTGCCGATTTTCCCACCTACAAAGAATGGAGAGGCCTGTAATTTTTATCGTAGGAACACTTCAACTGTGAGAGACAGAATCTAAAAAAAAATCCAGATTATCACAGTGTATGATTTTTAAATAATTAATTTGCATTTTATCGCATTAAATAAGTATTTGATACAATGGAAAAACAGAAGTTAATATTTGGTACAGAAACCTTTACAGAGGTCAGACATTTCCTGTAGTTCTTGACCAAGTTTGCACACACTGCAGCAGGGATTTTGGCCCACTCCTCCATACAGATCTTCTCCAGATCTTTCAGGTTTTGGGGCTGTCGCTGAGCAACATTGAGTTTCAGCTTCCTCCAAAGATTTTCTATTGGGTTCAGGTCTGGAGACTGGCTAGGCCATTCCAGGACCTTGAAATGCTTCTTACGGAGCCACTCCTTCGTTGCCCTGGCTGTGTGTTTCGAGTCATTGTCATGCTGGAAGACCCAGCCATGACCCATCTTCAATGCTCTTACTGAGGGAAGGAGGTTGGCCAAAATCTCGCTATACATGACCCCATCCATCCTCCCTTCAATACGGTGCAGTCGTCCTGTCCCCTTTGCAGAAAAGTACCTCCAAAGTATGATGTTTCCACCCCCATGCTTCATGGTTGGGACGGTTGTACTCATCCTTCTTCTTCCTCCAAACATGGCGAGTGGAGTTGATACCAAAAAGCTCTATTTTGGTCTCATCTGACCACATGACCTTCTCCCATGCCTCCTCTGGATCATCCAGATGGTCATTGGTGATCTTCAAACAGGCCTGGACATGTGCTGGCATGAGCAGGGGGACCTTGCGTTTCCTGCAGGATTTTAATCCATGGCGGCGTAGTGTGTTACTAACGGTAATCTTTGAGACTGTGGTCCCAGCTCTCTTCAGGTCATTGACCAGGTCCTCCCGTGTGGTTCTGGGCTGATTCCTGACCTTTCTCAGGATCATCCTTACCCCACGAGGTGAGATCTTGCATGGAGCAGCAGACCGAGGAAGATCGACGGTCATCTTGTGTTTCTTCCATTTTCTAATAATTGTACCAACAGTTGTTGCCTTCTCACCAAGCTGCTTGCTGTTGTCCTGTAGCCCATCTCAGCCTTGTGCAGGTCTACAATTTTGTCCCTGGTGTCCTTAGACAGCTCTTTGGTCTTGGCCATGGTGGAGAGGTTTGAGTGTGATTGATTGAGTGTGTGGACAGGTGTCTTTTATACAGGTTATGAGTTCAAACAGGTGCAATAAATACAGGTAATGAGTGCAGAATAGGAGGAGCTTCTTAAAGAAAAACTAACAGGTCTGTGAGAGCCAGAATTCTTGCTGGTTGGTAGGTGATCAAATACTTATTTCATGCAATAAAATGCCAATTAATTATTTAAAAATCATACAATGTGATTATCTGGATTTTTTTTAGATTCTGTCTCTCACAGTTGAAGAGTCCCTACGATAAAAATTACAGGCCTCTCCATTCTTTGTAGGTGGGAAAACTAGCAAAATTGGCAGTGTATCAAATACTTATTTTCCCCACTGTACCATGACACACCCTGGTACTGACACACCCCCATACCATGACAGACCCTGGTACTGATACACCCCCATACCATGACACACCCTGGTACTGACACACCCCCATACCATGACAGACCCTGGTACTGATACACCCCCATACCATGACAGACCCTGGTACTGACACACCCCCATACCATGACAGACCCTGGTACTGACACACCCCCATACCATGACAGACCCTGGTACTGACACACCCCCATACCATGACAGACCCTGGTACTGATACACCCCCATGCCATGACAGACCCTGGTACTGACACACTCCCATACCATGACACACCCTGGTACTGACACACCCCCTTACCATTCCATTCAGAAGCGCTTCACATCTACAAAGACTAAGACTGGGTGCCCCAGCATCTGGTACAGCATTAGTCCAACATTAATTTGACAGTTCTGTTAACAAATGTCTTCTTTTGACTCCAGAGGAACAATCTCTTGAGGATCTTAAAAGACGAATTGTTGCGCTACATGAAGATGGCCAAGGCTACAAGAAGATTGCCAACACCCTGAAACTGAGCTGCAGCACAGTGGCCAAGATCATCCAGCGTTTTAAAAGAGCAGGGTCCACTCAGAACAGACCTCGCGTTGGTCGTCCAAAGAAGCTGAGTGCACGTGCTCAGCGTCACATCCAACTGCTGTCTTTGAAAGATAGGCGCAGGAGTGCTGTCAGCATTGCTGCAGAGATTGAAAAGGTGGGGGGTCAGCCTGTCAGTGCTCAGACCATACGCCGCACACTACATCCAATTGGTCTGCATGGCCGTCACCCCAGAAGGAAGCCTCTTCTGAAGTCTCTACACAAGAAAGCCCGCAAACAGTTTGCTGAAGACATGTCAACAAAGGACATGAATTACTGGAACCATGTCCTATGGTCTGATGAGACCAAGATTGATTTGTTTGATTCAGATGGTCTCAAGCATGTGTGGCGGCAATCAGGTGAGGAGTACAAAGATAAGTGTGTCATGCCTACAATCCCAATACTCTTGTCTGAATAGTGTGCAATTTGCAATCTGTCTACATATACAATTAACTATAATTCATTTCTTCATCCATTAAAGACATCATCTACAACACATTCCTTCACTCACTCATCAATCTACTTTACACTATCACCACCAATAGGTCCACACCTCATCATCATACTTTTGATCATGTAGTTATAAATGTATTAATCAGTGGAACCAGGTGATTTTATTTTTCTCAGAGTAAAAACTAACACACCTACCTGTAAGAAACAAGAGGAGGATCAGAACCTGCTTCATCACTGAAAAGTTACTGGAGAACTGAAGAACCGCAGGCGTTTTACTGAACGTTACAGCTGAAATAAAATTACATTAAAAAGGCAATGTGAATAATCCCACCTTATACAAAATATCAGTAGGTAGTGAAGGGTAGAGATAGATAAAGTGTTAATGTATATATAATAATAGTACAAGGTAAACGGTAGAGATAGATAAAATGTTAATGTGTATGAAAATATTAGTAGGTAGTAAACAGTGGAGATATATTAAGTATTAATGTGTATATAATATCAGTAGGTAGTGAACGGTAGAGATAGATAAAATGTTAATGTGTATATAATATCAGTAGATAGTGAACGGTAGAGATAGACAAAGTGTTAATGTGTATAAAATATTAGTAGGTAGTGAACGGTAGAGATAGATTAAGTGTTAATGTGTATAAAATATTAGTAGGTAGTGAACGGTAGAGATAGATAAAGTGTTAAAGTGTATATAAAATCAGTAGGTAGTGCATGGTAGAGATAAATAAAGTGTTAATGTGTATATAATATTAGAAATATATGAAAAAAAGTGTTAATGTTTCAGATGTGTAGGTTAGAACTAGTTTCTATACCCAGATTACCTTAGATAAAGTGTTAATGTGTATAAAATATCAGTAGGTAGTGAACGGTAGAGATAGATAAAGTGATAATGTGTATAAAATATTAGTAGGTAGTGAACGGTAGAAATAGATTAAGTGTTAATGTGCATAAAATATCAGTAGGTAGTGAACGGTAGAGATAGATTAAGTGTTAATGTGTATAAAATATTAGTAGGTAGTGAACGGTAGAGATGAATAAAGTTTTAATGTGTATATATTATTAGTAGGAAGTGAACGGTAGAGATAGATAAAGTGTTAATGTGATTATAATATCAGTGGGTACTGAACGGTAGAGATAGATGAAATGTTAATGTGTATATAATATCAGTAGGTAGTGAACGGTAGAGATAAATGAAGTGTTAATGTGTATATAATATTAGAAATATATAAAAAAAGAAAGTGTTAATGTTTCAGATGTGTAGGTTAGAACTAGTTTCTATACCCAGATTACCCTAGATAAAGTGTTAAAGTGTATAAATTATTAGTAGGTAGTGAATGGTAGAGATAGATAAAGTGTTAAAGTGTATATAAAATCAGTAGGTAGTGCACGGTAGAGATAAATAAAGTGTTAATGTGTATATAATATTATATATATATAAAAAAAGTGTTAATGTTTCAGATGTGTAGGTTAGAACTAGTTTATATACCCAGATTACCCTAGATAAAGTGTTAATGTGTATAAAATATCAGTAGGTAGTGAACGGTAGAGATAGATAAAGTGATAATGTGTATAAAATATTAGTAGGTAGTGAACGGTAGAGATAGATTAAGTGTTAATGTGCATAAAATATCAGTAGGTAGTGAACGGTAGAGATAGATTAAGTGTTAATGTGTATAAAATATTAGTAGGTAGTGAACGGTAGAGATGGATAAAGTTTTAATGTGTATATATTATTAGTAGGAAGTGAACGGTAGAGATAGATAAAGTGTTAATGTGATTATAATATCAGTAGGTACTGAACGGTAGAGATAGATGAAATGTTAATGTGTATATAATATCAGTAGGTAGTGAACGGTAGAGATAAATGAAGTGTTAATGTGTATAAAATATTAGTAGGTAGTGAACGGTAGAGATAGATAAAGTGTTAAAGTGTATATAAAATCAGTAGGTAGTGCATGGTAGAGATAAATAAAGTGTTAATGTGTATATAATATTAGAAATATATAAAAAAAAGTGTTAATGTTTCAGATGTGTAGGTTAGAACTAGTTTCTATACCCAGATTACCTTAGATAAAGTGTTAATGTGTATAAAATATCAGTAGGTAGTGAACGGTAGAGATAGATAAAGTGATAATGTGTATAAAATATTAGTAGGTAGTGAACGGTAGAAATAGATTAAGTGTTAATGTGCATAAAATATCAGTAGGTAGTGAACGGTAGAGATAGATTAAGTGTTAATGTGTATAAAATATTAGTAGGTAGTGAACGGTAGAGATGGATAAAGTTTTAATGTGTATATATTTTTAGTAGGAAGTGAACGGTAGAGATAGATAAAGTGTTAATGTGATTATAATATCAGTGGGTACTGAACGGTAGAGATAGATGAAATGTTAATGTGTATATAATATCAGTAGGTAGTGAACGGTAGAGATAAATGAAGTGTTAATGTGTATATAATATTAGAAATATATAAAAAAAGAAAGTGTTAATGTTTCAGATGTGTAGGTTAGAACTAGTTTCTATACCCAGATTACCCTAGATAAAGTGTTAAAGTGTATAAATTATTAGTAGGTAGTGAACGGTAGAGATCGATAAAGTGTTAAAGTGTATATAAAATCAGTAGGTAGTGCACGGTAATAATAAATAAAGTGTTAATGTGTATATAATATTATAAATATATAAAAAAAGTGTTAATGTTTCAGATGTGTAGGTTAGAACTAGTTTATATACCCAGATTACCCTAGATAAAGTGTTAATGTGTATAAAATATCAGTAGGTAGTGAACGGTAGAGATAGATAAAGTGATAATGTGTATAAAATATTAGTAGGTAGTGAACGGTAGAGATAGATTAAGTGTTAATGTGCATAAAATATCAGTAGGTAGTGAACGGTAGAGATAGATTAAGTGTTAATGTGTATAAAATATTAGTAGGTAGTGAACGGTAGAGATGGATAAAGTTTTAATGTGTATATATTATTAGTAGGAAGTGAACGGTAGAGATAGATAAAGTGTTAATGTGATTATAATATCAGTAGGTACTGAACGGTAGAGATAGATGAAATGTTAATGTGTATATAATATCAGTAGGTAGTGAACGGTAGAGATAAATGAAGTGTTAATGTGTATATAATATTAGAAATATATAAAAAAAGAAAGTGTTAATGTTTCAGATGTGTAGGTTAGAACTAGTTTCTATACCCAGATTACCCTAGATAAAGTTTTAATGTGTAAAAATATTAGTAGGTAGTGAACGGTAGAGATCGAGAAAGTGTTAATGTGTATATAATATCAGTAGAAAGTGAACGGTAGAAATAGATAAAGTGTTAATGTGTATGAAATATCAGTAGAAAGTGAACGGTAGAGATAGATAAAGTGTTAATGTGTAAAAATATTAGTAGGTAGTGAACGGTAGAGATAGATGAAGTGTTAATGTGTATAAAATATTAGTAGGTAGTGAACGGTAGAGATAGATTAAGTGTTAATGTGCATAAAATATCAGTAGGAAGTGAATTGTAGAGATAGATTAAGTGTTAATGTGTATAAAATATTGGTAGGTAGTGAACGGTAGAGATAGATTAAGTGTTAATGTGTATAAAATATTAGTAGGTAGTGAATAGTAGAGATAGATAAAGTGTTATTGTGTATATAATATCAGTAGGTATTGAACGGTAGAGATAGATTAAGTGTTAATGTGTATAAAATATTGGTAGGTAGTGAACGGTAGAGATAGATTAAGTGTTAATGTGTATAAAATATTAGTAGGTAGTGAATGGTAGAGATAGATTAAGTGTTAATGTGTATATAATATTAGAAATATATATAAAAATAAAGTGTTAATGTTTCAGATGTGTAGGTTAGAACTAGTTTCTATACCCATATTACTCTAGATAAAGTGTTAATGTGTAAAAATATCAGTAGGTAGTGAACGGTAGAGATAGATTAAGTGTTAATGTGTATAAAATATTAGTAGGTAGTGAACGGTAGAGATGGATAAAGTTTTAATGTGTATATATTATTAGTAGGAAGTGAACGGTAGAGATAGATAAAGTGTTAATGTGATTATAATATCAGTAGGTACTGAACGGTAGAGATAGATGAAATGTTAATGTGTATATAATATCAGTAGGTAGTGAACGGTAGAGATAAATGAAGTGTTAATGTGTATATAATATTAGAAATATATAAAAAAAGAAAGTGTTAATGTTTCAGATGTGTAGGTTAGAACTACTTTCTATACCCAGATTACCCTAGATAAAGTTTTAATGTGTAAAAATATTAGTAGGTAGTGAACGGTAGAGATCGAGAAAGTGTTAATGTGTATATAATATCAGTAGAAAGTGAACGGTAGAAATAGATAAAGTGTTAATGTGTATGAAATATCAGTATAAAGTGAACGGTAGAGATAGATAAAGTGTTAATGTGTATAAAATATTAGTAGGTAGAGAACGGTAGAGATAGATTAAGTGTTAATGTGCATAAAATATCAGTAGGTAGTGAACGGTAGAGATAGATAAAGTGTTAATGTGTATAAAATATTAGTAGGTAGTGAATGGTAGAGATATATAAAGTGTTTTTGTGTATATAATATCAGTAGGTATTGAACGGTAGAGATAGATTAAGTGTTAATGTGTATATAATATTAGAAATATATAAAAAATAAAGTGTTAATGTTTCAGATGTGTAGGTTAGAACTAGTTTCTATACCCATATTACTCTAGATAAAGTGTTAATGTGTAAAAATATTAGTAGGTAGTGAACGGTAGAGATAGATAAAGTGTTAATGTGTATAAAATATTAGTAGGTAGTGAACGGTAGAGATAGATTAAGTGTTAATGTGCATAAAATATCAGTAGGAAGTGAATTGTAGAGATAGATTAAGTGTTAATGTGTATAAAATATTGGTAGGTATTGAACGGTAGAGATAGATTAAGTGTTAATGTGTATATAATATTAGAAATATATAAAAAATAAAGTGTTAATGTTTCAGATGTGTAGGTTAGAACTAGTTTCTATACCCATATTACTCTAGATAAAGTGTTAATGTGTAAAAATATCAGTAGGTAGTGAACGGTAGAGATAGATTAAGTGTTAATGTGTATAAAATATTAGTAGGTAGTGAACGGTAGAGATGGATAAAGTTTTAATGTGTATATATTATTAGTAGGAAGTGAACGGTAGAGATAGATAAAGTGTTAATGTGATTATAATATCAGTAGGTACTGAACGGTAGAGATAGATGAAATGTTAATGTGTATATAATATCAGTAGGTAGTGAACGGTAGAGATAAATGAAGTGTTAATGTGTATATAATATTAGAAATATATAAAAAAAGAAAGTGTTAATGTTTCAGATGTGTAGGTTAGAACTACTTTCTATACCCAGATTACCCTAGATAAAGTTTTAATGTGTAAAAATATTAGTAGGTAGTGAACGGTAGAGATCGAGAAAGTGTTAATGTGTATATAATATCAGTAGAAAGTGAACGGTAGAAATAGATAAAGTGTTAATGTGTATGAAATATCAGTATAAAGTGAACGGTAGAGATAGATAAAGTGTTAATGTGTATAAAATATTAGTAGGTAGAGAACGGTAGAGATAGATTAAGTGTTAATGTGCATAAAATATCAGTAGGTAGTGAACGGTAGAGATAGATAAAGTGTTAATGTGTATAAAATATTAGTAGGTAGTGAATGGTAGAGATATATAAAGTGTTTTTGTGTATATAATATCAGTAGGTATTGAACGGTAGAGATAGATTAAGTGTTAATGTGTATATAATATTAGAAATATATAAAAAATAAAGTGTTAATGTTTCAGATGTGTAGGTTAGAACTAGTTTCTATACCCATATTACTCTAGATAAAGTGTTAATGTGTAAAAATATTAGTAGGTAGTGAACGGTAGAGATAGATAAAGTGTTAATGTGTATAAAATATTAGTAGGTAGTGAACGGTAGAGATAGATTAAGTGTTAATGTGCATAAAATATCAGTAGGAAGTGAATTGTAGAGATAGATTAAGTGTTAATGTGTATAAAATATTGGTAGGTAGTGAACGGTAGAGATAGATTAAGTGTTAATGTGTATAAAATATTAGTAGGTAGTGAATGGTAGAGATAGATAAAGTGTTATTGTGTATATAATATCAGTAGGTATTGAACGGTAGAGATAGATTAAGTGTTAATGTGTATATAATATTAGAAATATATAAAAAATAAAGTGTTAATGTTTCAGATGTGTAGGTTAGAACTAGTTTCTATACCCATATTACTCTAGATAAAGTGTTAATGTGTAAAAATATTAGTAGGTAGTGAACGGTAGAGATAGATAAAGTGTTAATGTGTATAAAATATTAGTAGGTAGTGAACGGTAGAGATAGATTAAGTGTTAATGTGCATAAAATATCAGTAGGAAGTGAATTGTAGAGATAGATAAAGTGTTAATGTGCATAAAATATCAGTAGGTAGTGAACGGTAGAGATAGATTAAGTGTTAATGTGTATAAAATATCAGTAGGTACTGAACGGTAGAGATAGATTGTGTTAATGTGTATAAAATATTAGTGGGTAGTGAATGGTAGAGATAGATAAAGTGTTAATGTGCATAAAATATCAGTAGGTAGTGAACGGTAGAGATAGATTGTGTTAATGTGTATAAAATATTAGTAGGTAGAGAACGGTAGAGATAGATTGTGTTAATGTGTATAAAATATTAGTAGGTAGTGAACGATAGAGATAGATAAAGTGTTAATGTGCATAAAATATCAGTGGGTAGTGAACGGTAGAGATAGATTAAGTGTTAATGTGTATAAAATATTAGTAGGTATAGAACGGTAGAGATAGATTGTGTTAATGTGTATAAAATATTAGTAGGTAGTGAACGGTAGAGATAGATTAAGTGTTAATGTGCATAAAATATCAGTAGGTAGTGAACGGTAGAGATAGATTAAGTGTTAATGCGTATAAAATATTAGTAGGTAGAGAACGGTAGAGATAGATTGTGTTAATGTGTACAAAATATTAGTAGGTAGTGAACAGTAGATTTAGATAAAGTGTTAATGTGCATAAACAATCAGTAGGTAGTTAACGGTAGAGATAGATTAAGTGTTAATGTGTATAAAATATTAGTAGGTAGAGAACGGTAGAGATAGATTGTGTTAATGTGTATAAAATATTAGTAGGTAGTGAACGGTAAAGATAGATTAAGTGTTAATGTGCATAAAATATCAGTAGGTAGTGAACGGTAGAGATAGATTAAGTGTTAATGTGTATAAAATATTAGTAGGTAGAGAACGGTAAAGATAGATTGTGTTAATGTGTATAAAATATTAGTAGGTAGTGAACGGTAGAGATAGATAAAGTGTTAATGTGCATAAAATATCAGTATTTAGTGAACGGTAGAGATACATTAAGTGTTAGGGTGTATAAAATATTAGTAGGTAGAGAACGGCAGAGATATAATGTGTTAATGTGTATAAAATATTAGTAGGTAGTGAACGGTAGAGAGAGATTAAGTGTTAATGTGTATAAAATATTAGTAGGTAGAGAACGGTAGAGATAGATTGTGTTAATGTGTATAAAATATTAGTAGGTAGTGAACGGCAGAGATAGATTAAGTGTTAATGTGTATAAAATATCAGTAGGTAGTGAACGGTAGAGATAGATAAAATGTTAATGTGTATGTAATATAAGTACGTAGTGAACGGTAGAGATAGATAAAATGTTTATGTGTATAAAATATCAGTAGGTAGTGAACCGTAGAGATAGATAAAGTGTTAAAGTGTTAATGTGTATATAATATCAATATGTAGTGAACGGTAGAGATAGATAAAGTGTTAATGTGTATAAAATATTAGTAGGTAGAGAACGGTAGAGATAGATAAAGTGTTAATGTGTATAAAATATTAGTAGGTAGAGAACGGTAGAGATAGATTGTGTTAATGTGTATAAAATATTAGTAGGTAGTGAACGGTAGAGATAGATTAAGTGTTAAAGTGTATAAAATATTAGTAGGTAGAGAACGGTAGAGATAGATTGTGTTAATGTGTATAAAATATTAGTAGGTAGTGAATGGTAGAGATAGATAAAGTTTTAATGTGCATAAAATATCAGTAGGTAGTGAACGGTAGAGATATATAAAGTGATAATGTGTATAAAATTTTGGTAGGTAGAGAACGGTAGAGATAGATTGTGTTAATGTGTATAAAATATTAGTAGGTAGTGGACAGTAAAGATAGATTAAGTGTTAATGTGCATAAAATATCAGTAGGTAGTGAACGGTAGAGATAGATTAAGTGTTAATGTGTATAAAATATTAGTAGGTAGAGAACAGCAGAGATAGATTGTGTTAATGTGTATAAAATATTAGTAGGTAGAGAACAAAAGAGATAGATAAAGTGTTAATGTGTATATAATATTAGTAGGTAGTGAACGGTAGAGATAGATAAAGTGTTAATGTGTATAAAATATCAGTAGGTAGTGAACGGTAGAGATAGATAAAGTGTTAATGTGTATAAAATATCAGTAGGTAGTGAACGGTAGAGATAAATAAAGTGTTTATGTGTATAAAATATCAGTAGGTAGTGAACGGTAGAGATAGATAAAGTGTTAAAGTGTTAATGTGTATATAATATCAATATGTAGTGAACGGTAGAGATTGATTAAGTGTTAATGTGTATATAATATCAGTAGGTAGTGAACGGTAGAGATAGATAAAGTGTTAAAGTGTATAAAATATCAGTAGGTAGTGAACGGTGGAGATAGATAAAGTGTTTATGTGTATAAAATATCAGTAGGTAGTGAACGGTAGAGATAGATAAAGTGTTAAAGTGTTAATGTGTATATAATATCAATATGTAGTGAACGGTAGAGATAGATAAAGTGTTAATGTGTATATAATATCAGTAGGTAGTGAACGGTAGAGATAGATAAAGTGTTAATGTGTATAAAATATCAGTAGGTAGTGAACGGTAGAGATAGATAAAGTGTTAATGTGTATAAAATATTAGTAGGTAGTGAATGGTAGAGATATATAAAGTGTTTTTGTGTATATAATATCAGTAGGTATTGAACGGTAGAGATAGATTAAGTGTTAATGTGTATATAATATTAGAAATATATAAAAAATAAAGTGTTAATGTTTCAGATGTGTAGGTTAGAACTAGTTTCTATACCCATATTACTCTAGATAAAGTGTTAATGTGTAAAAATATTAGTAGGTAGTGAACGGTAGAGATAGATAAAGTGTTAATGTGTATAAAATATTAGTAGGTAGTGAACGGTAGAGATAGATTAAGTGTTAATGTGCATAAAATATCAGTAGGAAGTGAATTGTAGAGATAGATTAAGTGTTAATGTGTATAAAATATTGGTAGGTAGTGAACGGTAGAGATAGATTAAGTGTTAATGTGTATAAAATATTAGTAGGTAGTGAATGGTAGAGATAGATAAAGTGTTATTGTGTATATAATATCAGTAGGTATTGAACGGTAGAGATAGATTAAGTGTTAATGTGTATATAATATTAGAAATATATAAAAAATAAAGTGTTAATGTTTCAGATGTGTAGGTTAGAACTAGTTTCTATACCCATATTACTCTAGATAAAGTGTTAATGTGTAAAAATATTAGTAGGTAGTGAACGGTAGAGATAGATAAAGTGTTAATGTGTATAAAATATTAGTAGGTAGTGAACGGTAGAGATAGATTAAGTGTTAATGTGCATAAAATATCAGTAGGAAGTGAATTGTAGAGATAGATAAAGTGTTAATGTGCATAAAATATCAGTAGGTAGTGAACGGTAGAGATAGATTAAGTGTTAATGTGTATAAAATATCAGTAGGTACTGAACGGTAGAGATAGATTGTGTTAATGTGTATAAAATATTAGTGGGTAGTGAATGGTAGAGATAGATAAAGTGTTAATGTGCATAAAATATCAGTAGGTAGTGAACGGTAGAGATAGATTGTGTTAATGTGTATAAAATATTAGTAGGTAGAGAACGGTAGAGATAGATTGTGTTAATGTGTATAAAATATTAGTAGGTAGTGAACGATAGAGATAGATAAAGTGTTAATGTGCATAAAATATCAGTGGGTAGTGAATGGTAGAGATAGATTAAGTGTTAATGTGTATAAAATATTAGTAGGTATAGAACGGTAGAGATAGATTGTGTTAATGTGTATAAAATATTAGTAGGTAGTGAACGGTAGAGATAGATTAAGTGTTAATGTGCATAAAATATCAGTAGGTAGTGAACGGTAGAGATAGATTAAGTGTTAATGCGTATAAAATATTAGTAGGTAGAGAACGGTAGAGATAGATTGTGTTAATGTGTACAAAATATTAGTAGGTAGTGAACAGTAGATTTAGATAAAGTGTTAATGTGCATAAACAATCAGTAGGTAGTTAACGGTAGAGATAGATTAAGTGTTAATGTGTATAAAATATTAGTAGGTAGAGAACGGTAGAGATAGATTGTGTTAATGTGTATAAAATATTAGTAGGTAGTGAACGGTAAAGATAGATTAAGTGTTAATGTGCATAAAATATCAGTAGGTAGTGAACGGTAGAGATAGATTAAGTGTTAATGTGTATAAAATATTAGTAGGTAGAGAACGGTAAAGATAGATTGTGTTAATGTGTATAAAATATTAGTAGGTAGTGAACGGTAGAGATAGATAAAGTGTTAATGTGCATAAAATATCAGTATTTAGTGAACGGTAGAGATACATTAAGTGTTAGGGTGTATAAAATATTAGTAGGTAGAGAACGGCAGAGATATAATGTGTTAATGTGTATAAAATATTAGTAGGTAGTGAACGGTAGAGAGAGATTAAGTGTTAATGTGTATAAAATATTAGTAGGTAGAGAACGGTAGAGATAGATTGTGTTAATGTGTATAAAATATTAGTAGGTAGTGAACGGCAGAGATAGATTAAGTGTTAATGTGTATAAAATATCAGTAGGTAGTGAACGGTAGAGATAGATAAAATGTTAATGTGTATGTAATATAAGTAGGTAGTGAACGGTAGAGATAGATAAAATGTTTATGTGTATAAAATATCAGTAGGTAGTGAACCGTAGAGATAGATAAAGTGTTAAAGTGTTAATGTGTATATAATATCAATATGTAGTGAACGGTAGAGATAGATAAAGTGTTAATGTGTATAAAATATTAGTAGGTAGAGAACGGTAGAGATAGATAAAGTGTTAATGTGTATAAAATATTAGTAGGTAGAGAACGGTAGAGATAGATTGTGTTAATGTGTATAAAATATTAGTAGGTAGTGAACGGTAGAGATAGATTAAGTGTTAAAGTGTATAAAATATTAGTAGGTAGAGAACGGTAGAGATAGATTGTGTTAATGTGTATAAAATATTAGTAGGTAGTGAATGGTAGAGATAGATAAAGTTTTAATGTGCATAAAATATCAGTAGGTAGTGAACGGTAGAGATATATAAAGTGATAATGTGTATAAAATTTTGGTAGGTAGAGAACGGTAGAGATAGATTGTGTTAATGTGTATAAAATATTAGTAGGTAGTGGACAGTAAAGATAGATTAAGTGTTAATGTGCATAAAATATCAGTAGGTAGTGAACGGTAGAGATAGATTAAGTGTTAATGTGTATAAAATATTAGTAGGTAGAGAACAGCAGAGATAGATTGTGTTAATGTGTATAAAATATTAGTAGGTAGAGAACAAAAGAGATAGATAAAGTGTTAATGTGTATATAATATTAGTAGGTAGTGAACGGTAGAGATAGATAAAGTGTTAATGTGTATAAAATATCAGTAGGTAGTGAACGGTAGAGATAGATAAAGTGTTAATGTGTATAAAATATCAGTAGGTAGTGAACGGTGGAGATAGATAAAGTGTTTATGTGTATAAAATATCAGTAGGTAGTGAACGGTAGAGATAGATAAAGTGTTAAAGTGTTAATGTGTATATAATATCAATATGTAGTGAACGGTAGAGATAGATAAAGTGTTAATGTGTATATAATATCAGTAGGTAGTGAACGGTAGAGATAGATAAAGTGTTAATGTGTATAAAATATCAGTAGGTAGTGAACGGTAGAGATAGATAAAGTGTTAATGTGTATAAAATATCAGTAGGTAGTGAACGGTAGAGATAGATAAAATTTATCTTTTGACCTCATCTTCAACAACAGTCCTTCAACACACAAAGCAGGTAATCTTCTGGATCTGGTCTTTAGCTGACCATCCTCTTCTCTTGACCTCAGTATCACCCCATTTCCCAACTCCCCACAACACCCCACTTCCCCATCTCCCAACGCCTCCTGTTTCCAACCCCACATACACTCTTCCTACTGGCCAAAATCTTCACTCCTTATCTCCTCCATCTCTGATCTCTGACATCTTAACTTTCCTGCCAGACCCTGATGTGTTCGCTGCCCCCTCACTCAAATGAGGAAAACCCTCCCACCCGGGTCCTTAACTTTCAGATGCATATCAGTAGGTAATGAACAGTAGAAATAGATAGTGTTAGTGTCTATAAATTATAATATAATGTATTACTTTTATGCAACATCACCCTTTCTCAGTACATTACTTCATTACATGATGCTGATTGGACGGCACTGATATCTTTCTTTTTTAATGCATTTTCTCCCAATTTTCCACGTCCACAACCCCTTCTCTTCTCGCCCCTGCTTTCTGCACAGGTGTCTCTTCTGCCAATCAGGGTCCTTACACAGCGTATGAAGACCCACCCACCCACCCACACATAGTCCGGCCCCCACCCTGCAGACACGGTGGCTAATTAGTATCTGCTGCAGGCACTGCCAATTATGCATGCTAGATGGTGCCCAGTTGACCGGAGGGAACACCGAGAACTGATTTCTTTTTCCATTTCCATCGTCCTCCTCAGCAATTCAAATCAGCTGGTCGTGGCTGTAGTGGTAGATCATTAGGTTCTTTACTCAGTTTCCTTTTTTTAGGACTCCATACAGAGTCCAACCTCATATCACCACACCTTCAAATCATATCCAACATCACCGTTCCATCCCCACATTTAAATCTATTATCCTAGTGTCACCAAATCAGATTTAAAATCACATTACACCAGTGGTGTCCAAACTTTTTTCAAAGAGGGCCAGGTTTGATAATGTGAAAGTGCCCGAGGGCCAACAGTCCCTGATGACATAAAATATGCATATAATATTATTAATTTTACTTCCACACAGCAAACAACAAAGTAAGCAAATGTAAACATTCAGATGAACAAATCAGAAGATACTGAACAAGCTACTGAACTTCTAACAGTAATTTAAACCTTTCAGATCTGAGGACTGGATTCTAGTACGCAGGGCAAGTTTGGTTCAAGACGTAGGTGGGAACCACTTTAAAATGATTATTGTGAGAACAGGTTCACGTGGCTTTATGTACTAAAAGAACGACACAGGAACACAAGTTTCTCCAAATTACAACCCCTGGCAAAAAGTATGGAATCACCACTCTTGGAAGATGTTCTTTCAATTGTTTAATTTTGTAGAAAAAAAATAAATCACAGACATGCCACAAAATTATCATTTCTCAAACTGTCAACCCTCTGGCATTAAGAAACAATAAAAAAAGAAACAAATATAATATTAGTAGGTAGTGAACGGTAGAAATAGATTAAGTGTTAATGTGCATAAAATATCAGTAGGTAGTGAACGGTAGAGATAGATTAAGTGTTAATGTGTATAAAATATCAGTAGGTAGTGAACGGTAGAGATAGATAAAGTGTTAATGTGTATATAATATCAATATGTAGTGAACGGTAGAGATAGATAAAGTGTTAATGTGTATATAATATCAGTAGGTAGTGAACGGTAGAGATAGATTAAGTGTTAATGTGTATAAAATATCAGTAGGTAGTGAACGGTAGAGATAGATAAAATTTATCTTTTGACCTCATCTTCAACAACAGTCCTTCAACACACAAAGCAGGTAATCTTCTGGATCTGGTCTTTAGCTGACCATCCTCTTCTCTTGACCTCAGTATCACCCCATTTCCCAACTCCCCACAACACCCCACTTCCCCATCTCCCAACGCCTCCTGTTTCCAACCCCACATACACTCTTCCTACTGGCCAAAATCTTCACTCCTTATCTCCTCCATCTCTGATCTCTGACATCTTAACTTTCCTGCCAGACCCTGATGTGTTCGCTGCCCCCTCACTCAAATGAGGAAAACCCTCCCACCCGGGTCCTTAACTTTCAGATGCATATCAGTAGGTAATGAACAGTAGAAATAGATAGTGTTAGTGTCTATAAATTATAATATAATGTATTACTTTTATGCAACATCACCCTTTCTCAGTACATTACTTCATTACATGATGCTGATTGGACGGCACTGATATCTTTCTTTTTTAATGCATTTTCTCCCAATTTTCCACGTCCACAACCCCTTCTCTTCTCGCCCCTGCTTTCTGCACAGGTGTCTCTTCTGCCAATCAGGGTCCTTACACAGCGTATGAAGACCCACCCACCCACCCACACATAGTCTGGCCCCCACCCTGCAGACACGGTGGCTAATTAGTATCTGCTGCAGGCACTGCCAATTATGCATGCTAGATGGTGCCCAGTTGACCGGAGGGAACACCGAGAACTGATTTCTTTTTCCATTTCCATCGTCCTCCTCAGCAATTCAAATCAGCTGGTCGTGGCTGTAGTGGTAGATCATTAGGTTCTTTACTCAGTTTCCTTTTTTTAGGACTCCATACAGAGTCCAACCTCATATCACCACACCTTCAAATCATATCCAACATCACCGTTCCATCCCCACATTTAAATCTATTATCCTAGTGTCACCAAATCAGATTTAAAATCACATTACACCAGTGGTGTCCAAACTTTTTTCAAAGAGGGCCAGGTTTGATAATGTGAAAGTGCCCGAGGGCCAACAGTCCCTGATGACATAAAATATGCATATAATATTATTAATTTTACTTCCACACAGCAAACAACAAAGTAAACAAATGTAAACATTCAGATGAACAAATCAGAAGATACTGAACAAGCTACTGAACTTCTAACAGTAATTTAAACCTTTCAGATCTGAGGACTGGATTCTAGTACGCAGGGCAAGTTTGGTTCAAGACGTAGGTGGGAACCACTTTAAAACGATTATTGTGAGAACAGGTTCACGTGGCTTTATGTACTAAAAGAACGACACAGGAACACAAGTTTCTCCAAATTACAACCCCTGGCAAAAATTATGGAATCACCACTCTTGGAAGATGTTCTTTCAATTGTTTAATTTTGTAGAAAAAAAATAAATCACAGACATGCCACAAAACTATCATTTCTCAAACTGTCAACCCTCTGGCATTAAGAAACAATAAAAAAAGAAACAAATATAATAGTTTGGTCAGTCACAATTGCTTTTTTTAGATCAAGTAGAGGAAAAAAATATGGAATCACTGAAATCTGAGGAAAAAATTATGGAATCATTAGAAAACACTGCACCATTATTACTTTGTTGCACCACCTCTGGCTTTTATAATGGTTTAAACTCTCTGAGGCATGGAGTTAACTAATGACAAACAGTATTCTTCATCAATCTGCCTTCAACTGTCTCTTATTGCTGTTGCCAAATCAGCTTTGCAGGTTGGAACCTTGTCATTGACCATTTTCTTCAATTTCCACCAGAGATTTTCAAATGGATTGAGATCCGGACTAATTGCAGGCCATGCCATTGACATTATATGTTTTCTTGAAGGAAAGTTTTCACGTCCTTTGCCCTATGGCAAGATGCATTATCATCTTGAAAAATGAAGTCATCATCACCAAACATCCTTTCAACTGATGGAATAAGAAAAGCGTCCAAAATTTCAATGTGGACTTTGGCATTTATTGAAGACCATCTCCCCTGTGCCTTTACCCGACATGCAGGCCCATATCATCAACAACTGTGGAAATTAACATGTTTTCTTTAGCAGGGCTCTAGACTAACGTTTTGCACTGGTTGCACTGGTGCACCTAACTTTTTTTCTTAGGTGCACCAGCACAAAAGTTAGGTGCACCCAAATTTTCGACCGCATCGCATTTAACACCGCAGTTTTACAGGTTCACTTTTTTTTTTTTTTTTTTTAATCACTGTCCATACATGCAATATTGACTTGGAAATAACTAACAATCTGGTCAACATGGCCTCGTCTGATGATCTGTTTGCTGCTGCCTGACAATGAAGGGCAGTGGGGAGAGGGGACACTTGGACAGTGCATTTATCGCGGCATGTAATGTGTTTTATAGATGCATTGGGCTTTTTCAGCCTTTCAATTCGAAATGTATTAGAACCAGTCACAAATATACTATTGCCGGCCACTGTCTTCTTTACAGTTAATTATAGTATTACAGACTAATTATAGCACACTTATAAAAATTATAAAAATAATAGAGTAAATGTGTATGTATGTGTGTATATCTATTTATGTATGTGTGTGTATATTTAAAATTATATGTATATGTTTGTGTGTGTGTTAGAGTGTAATCTTAAATGCAGTGCATTATATTATCAGCTTTACTGAATCTTTTACACAGATTCCCAAAATCGCTTGCGGTGCACTCACTGCGTATTTTGACTACATGTATTGTAATATATTTTGGTCTTTTAGTTATTTTTATATTTTACTTAACGAAAATATTGTCGTGTTTTTACTTTCACTATCGCGGCACTTTACCGCTAGCATTAGCCCCTTGCTACTGTAGAGGCTCGGCTCACCTAGCCGCTGTCCGGTGGGGATGCTGCGGGTCTTTTGCTGTGCGGTGGTGGAGGTGTGGGAATAAAGGCACACGACAGGGTAGAGTCACTTTAACTGTTTAGTCAGGACTTAAGTGAGCGTTACAACACTTTACACCGCCGAGCTCCAGAACCCGAACTTCCATTCTGGGGACATCCGGCGAGTCTCATATACAAAACTGTTAAACTTACGGCAGAACGTATAAACCTGGTGCTGCATTCTGATTGGCTGAGCTGAATGTCGCTCACATATCACCGCTACAATATTGTCCCGCCCTTCGCTATCTCTGATTGGTTTAGACCATGTTATTGGCCTAATGTGTGTCTGTTGTTTTTTTTTTTCCCTCGGACGCCTGGTCGCACCGGTGCGACCTGAGATTTTTTTTAGTCGCACCATTGAGAAATTAGGTCGCATGTGCGACCAAATTGGTCGCACTCTAGAGCCCTGTTTAGGCAGTTATCTTCATAAATTTCATTGGACAGACACCAAACAAAAGTTCCAGCATCATCACCTTGCCCAATGCAGATTCGCGATTCATCACTGAAGATCACTTTTATCCAGTCACCCACAGTCCACGATTGCTTTTCTTTAGCCTACTTTAACCTTGTTCTTTTCTTTTTAGGTGTTAATGATGGCTTTTGTTTGGCTTTTCTGTATGTAAATCCCATTTCTTTTAGGTGATTTCTTACAGTTCAGTCACAGACATTGACTCCACTTTCCGGCCACTTGTTTCTCATTTGTTTTGTTGTGCATTTTCTGTTTTCAAGACATATTGCTTTAAGTTTTCTATCTTGATGCTTTGATGTCTTACTTGGTCTACCAGTATACTTCTCTTTTACAACCTTCCCATTTTGTTTGTACTTGGTCCAGATTTTAAACACAGCTTACTGGGAACAACCAACATCTTTTGCGACATTCCACAATGATTTATCTTCTTGAAGGAGTTTTATAATCCTCTCATTTGTTTCAACTGACATATCTTGTGTTGGAACCATGATTCATGACAATCTGCTTTGTGCAACAGCTCTCCGAGGTGTAAGCACTCTTTTTAAACTGAAGAATAATTAGCAAATCTAATCTGCTGCAGATGTTTTGGTTTTAAACTGCAAATTACAGAGTGATTCCATAATTTTTTCCTCAGATTTGAGTGATTCCATATTTTTTTCCTCTACTTGATCTAAAAAAGCTATTGTGACTGACCACAACTATTATATTTGTCTCTTTTTTTTATTGTTTCTTAATGCCAGAAGGTTGACATTTTGAAAAATGATAGTTTTGTGGCATGTCTGTGATTAATTTTTTTTCTACAAAATTAAACAATTGACAGAACATCTTCCAAGAGTGGTGATTCCATAATTTTTGCCAGGGGTTGTATTACTGGTCATAAGTTCTCTCTACCACTGAACTTCTTAGCTTGTTGTTTTAGTACTTTACGTCACGATAAATTTTGTTCACGTTAACCGTTATTTAACAGTTTCTCTTCATTTTCCCTCATTTGCTTTTCATTGGCTCACTTGCATTTCTCTATAGCCGTGATGTCAGAATACATAAAAGATTCAAGTTTGTACTAAACGTTACCTGTATGTTGAAGAAGAGAAGAAGGACGTCTCGAGTCCTCAGAGGTTCTTCTGATCTTTGACCACTTTAGTTCCTCGTTCTTTAAATAAATGTCTTTAACGTACAATCACTCTTCCTCATTACATCACCCCATTACACGATGCTGATTGGACAGCACTGATTTCTATTTACATTTTCTTTACTCTCCTCAGCCATTCAAATCAGCTGTAATGGTCAATTTTGTACCGGATCTTTCACTCCATTTAACATCATACAACATCAAACCACATATCTATTCAAATCCAAGAATCTGTCATTATATCTCCAAATCCAAATCTCATCACCCCAGATGATAAAGATGAAGTAGATTAACATTTATAACATTTAGTAGATGCTTCTATCCAAAGTGACTTACAACTGTGACTGAATAAAGTGCAACTGAGGATAAAGGTTTATTTTATTTTGGTTCAAGAAAAGTTTAGTAAAACGGAATAAAAAGAAGAATGTGTGATGTGTTCATTCTCTTAAATCTTCATTTAACTAAGAAAAGAAAAGATTTCTAATGTTTTCACTGATCATTGAAGAATTTAAATAGAAGTACGTTTAGAATTTGATGATTTATACGTGATAAATCTCTTCAGCTGAAAGGTTTAGATCACCGTTTCTCTCCGTCTTCTCTCACCAGCTATTTGGTGGCACACTTACATTTCTCTATAGCCGTGATTTCAGATCCTTCAATCCGGTTTGTTTTTCTGCTGATTAGGACAACAGCATTCAGTCTATTTCTGGGAACTCGCCCCGGTGTCGGGCCATGTTGAGAGTGTCCATTACACTCTACCAATGTAAACAAGATGCCATGTTGTTGCCTGAGGTGCACCCTGTCTGCTCGGGGTGGCCAGGGGCACGGTCTTCCCAGAGGGCAGAACGAGTGGACAGAAAAGTAATTTATTCCTGCAGAAAACACATCAATGACTGTAATCAGTAGAGAAGGAATCAATTCATGTGTGTTGATCTGTGTAACTTTATGTGATTATCATTGTCATGTAAATGTACATAGTTGGTGTTACTACCCAGTTCTGCATGTGTTACATCAACCTCGAGAAAAACTAGTGTAGGATGTTCTCCTGTCCACTGATTCATATCTGCGAACGAGTCAATTTTAAAAACTACTGATGATTAGGGGCTGTGGTTCATGTTGACGTGTTTACTGAGGTGAAAGAAAGTGCAGTCGAACCCAGACGTTTATTTGGTAGGACAATGAGTTACTCTGCTCTGGTCATTTGTTTAAACACTTTGCATTGTGGCTTTTTTTGCAGGGCAGAACATCTTAAAATGATGGTTTAAATACCACCGCTGGTACCTGAAGTGCTTCCACATGGTTCTCAAACAGTGGATCCAATCAGTGTAGGTTTTATTATTTCTTTCAGAATCAAGTCTTGTATAAAGGAAAGATACTCTGTAAGCTACACAGACACCATCGTACTTCACTATGATCATGGGTTATGCTCTTCATTTCTTTATCTCCAGACTCATCTTAGATAAAATCCAGCCTGCTGACATGGCTGGTACTGGACTAGTAATCAGAAGGTTGCTGCTTTAAGCCCCACCACCACCAAGTTGCCACTGTTGAGCCCCCAATTATTCAGTCATAATCGTAAGTCACTTTGAATAAAAGCGTCTGCTAAATGCTAAAATTGTGCCTAAAATTGAACATTAAATAGGATGTCTGACAAGCTGCTTTAAGGTAGTGGTACCTACTGAACTAGTAATCAGAAGGTTGCTGGTTCAGGCCCCACCATGACCAAGCTGCCACTCTACAGGCCCTCAACCCTAACCTGTATTCAGTTGTAACTGTAAGTCACTTTGGATGAAAAGGTCTCTGCTAAATGCTGCACATGTAACTAAATCACACAGACATGTTGAATAAGGAGGATTAGGCGTCAGCCATAAATACACCATCTCATTATTGAGCAGTATTATTGGAGTTTAACTGTGGGGATTTATGTAACGTTTGGTGCAGTTTATAAATATTAAACCTGAACTGATTGGATCTGCTGTGATGTACGAATTATTTACATTATTATGATTATTTACACCTAGAAGCACTTCAGGTACCAGCGGTGGGATTTAAACCATCATTTTAAGATGTTCTGCCCTTAAAAAAAAGTCACAATGCAAAGTGTTTAAACAAATCACCAGAGCAGAGTAACTCATCACCCTACCAAATACACGTCAGGGTTCGACTGCACTTTCTTTTACTTCACTTAACAAGTTAATAACTGTGTGTATATATAAAATAAGTTGCATTCATATAGATCCTTTCTAATACCCAAGAAAATACACAACCCCAAATCAGTAAAAGTTGGGACAGTGTGGAAAATGTAAATAAAATAAAAACACAGAGTTTCTTACATTGACTTTTATTTGATGTCAGGATGAAGCTGAGATATTTCATCATTATCTGCTCAACTTCATTTCATTTATTAATAAACATCCATTCCTGCATTTCAGACCTGCAACACATTCCAAAAAAAGTTGGGACAGTAAAGCATTTACCGCTTTGTAATGTTGTTGTTCCTTTTCACCACTTAAAAAAGGTTTTGGCACCGAGGAGAGCGAGTGATTTAGTGTTTCAGCTTTTATTTTGTCTCGTTCTTCAGCTTTTATTTTGTCTCATTTAAAATCCACCACACATTCTTTATTGGGGACAGATCAGGACTGCAGGCAGGCCAGAACCCGTACCCTCTTCTTCCACAGCCACGCCTTTGTAATGTGTGCAGCAGGTGATCTACGAGTTGATTGCACAGTGCACGCTAGTGGATCGTGCCTCGTTCTAAAATGTTGCCATGGTTTCTTTAATTTACAGCTTGTTACCGTTGCGGCACCTCCCCTAGTGGACATTTCGAAAATGCAATTTATTACAGGTCAGAATGAACTGGTGCACTGGTACTCCACGTCTTTGTGGCTTTTCTCCGGGTTTAAAAACATGCCAGTAGGTGTAGTTGCTGCTCTAAATTGCACCTGTACGTGTGAGTGAGTGGATAAATGAGTGTGTGATGTTTGCGATGGTTTGACGCGCCCTGTCCAGGGTGTAATTTTGTCTTGTGCCCAGTGTTTGTGACATCCAGACCAAAAAATCTGACCACAAGTGGTTAACCTGCATGGTGGGCAGCACCTATTTCATCATGGGATCTTAAAGAAAGTTAATCTCCTGCATCTTCTGAACTTTACCACCGGTCGAGGCGTTACACAGCGTGTGCTGACCTTTGTGGGTATGTAGACCTTTTCCAGTAATGGTTTTACCTACAGACACTTTTATTATTACTATTTCCTTGTATAATTGCCATTTTATGTGTTGTGGTATTTTAATGATTCAGAATATAGCGCTGTGAGTTTGATTCCCTGAGTGAGAGAAATAATCGACCTAACAAACTGATCTGTTATGAATCTGGATTTCCTGGTTAACTGAGCAAAGCAGTTCCCACATTGTGAGCATCATTTCTGTAAAATGTGAATGTGCTGGTGGGTTTTTAAAACACTTCCCACACTGTAATCACTGATACGGTTTCTCTCCAGTGTGAATGTGCTGGTGTCTTTTAAGAGCACTCTGTGTATTAAAACAATTTCCACACTGTGACCACTGATACGGTTTCTCTCCAGTGTAAATGCGCTGGTGTCTTTTGAGAGCACTCTGTTCATTAAAACTCTTCCCACACTGTGAGCACTGATGGGGTTTCTCTCTGGTGTGAATGCGCTGGTGTATTTTGAGATAACTCTGGAAACTGAAGCTCTTCCCACACTGTGAGCACTGATATGGTTTCTCTGCTGTGTGAATGCGCTGGTGTTCTTTGAGATGACTCAGGAACCTGAAGCTCTTCCCACACTGTGAGCAGACGTTTCCTTCTTCCTGTGTGGGACTGAGAGAGGTGTTAATGCTGACAGTACCAGAGGACGTTTGCTGATTACTGGAGCTTCTGGTGGGCGTCAGATCCTCATGTTCAGTCTTAATCTTCACCAGCGCATCATATTTATCATGGTTGCAGCTCTTGATGTGATTGTGGAGGTGATTTTGGGTTGTAGAGGAACGTGGACACGAGGAGCAGGAGAAATCCTTGTTTAGTTCTTAAGCAGAAAATAATCAAATACATTTATAACATTATAAATAAAAAACTACATTTATAACATTATAAATAATAAAATACATTTATAACATTATAAATAATAAAATACATTTATAACATTATAAATAATAAAACATATTTATAACATTATAAATAATAAAATAAATTTATAACATTATAAATAATAAAAAACATTTATAACATTATAAATAATAAAATACATTTATAACATTATAAATAATAAATATTGTAAGTAAATGTTAAACTGAGATCCGATGCTAAAGTCCTGTAACGTGATTCATCCTGCATTCATCATTTCCTGCTCACACTGATCTGCATGAGCACAATACAAGCTTTCACTGTATGATGCTTCATCCCAGGTGCCTCTGATTCTATTCAATACAAATATCTTACTGAGTTCATCTTCATCTTCAGGTTCTTCCTTCTTCACAGGCTTCATCTGGAAACCTCCACACTGTAGTGTACCGCACTGTACTGTACCACACTGTACTGTACCATACTGTACTGTACCATACTGTACTGTACCACACTGTACTGTACCATACTGTACTGTACCATACTGTACTGTACCATACCACACTGTACTGTACCATACTGTACTGTACCACACTGTACTGTACCATACTGTACTGTACCATACTGTACTGTACCATACCACACTGTAGTGTACCATACTGTACTGTACTGCACTGTACCGTACCAAACTGTACTGTACTGTACCATACTGTACTGTACTGCACTGTACCGTACCAAACTGTACTGTACTGTACCATACTGTACTGTACTGCACTGTACCGTACCAAACTGTACTGTACTGTACCATACTGTACTGTACCATACTTTACTGTACCACACTGTACTGTACCACACTGTACTGTACCATACTTTACTGTACCATACTGTACTGTACCATACTGTACTGTACCAAACTGTACTGTACCACACTCTCTGGTGGAAAAGTGGCTTCATGCTTTATATTTACTTACAGAAGAAATCATCATCATCTTCATCCTCTTCCTTTTTAATTATTTTCTTCTGGAATTCTTCATATTGTAGATCCACAAAGGTGACGTGTCCCTCTTCTGCTGACTGCATTATTAAAGCTCTAGTAGACAGATGGATAGATGGACGTATTTTATTCCTCATTAAAGGGAAATTCAGGAAAAGTCTTTCAGACTCTTTTAACTGCCTGTTTAGGCTGTGAGGCTGTAAACAGGGTGAAAATGTTAAAACTATTGTGGTGCCAAGCAGCATCAGACAGAAAATATCTCTAATAGAACTTCTTAATGAAGAGTTCATTCATATAGAAGCTTTTATACACCGCGGTTATTCAGAGTGATTTACAGATGAGATCAAACAAAGGTCATAATTAGGATTGAAATAAATAAAAGAGAATCTAAAATAATAAAAGAGTAATAAAAAGTGATTGATTACAATGAGGTAAATCAATTAATGAATGAAGGAATAAACTATAGTAACATAATATTCATGTGTTGTAATAAAATCATTAAGAACACACTCACACACACACCCACACCCACACACCAACAATACACTGCACTACTCAGTGACTATTATCTACAACAGCATATCAAGGCCACTTTTTTAAGTTTTTAGGTTTCGATTTTGAGATTAAAGTCAAAATATTTTGAGAATAAAGTGGAAATGATGATGAGAATAAAGTGACAATATTATGACAATTAAGTGGAAATATTATGAGAATAAAGTGGAAATTATGATAAGAATAAAGTTGAAATGATTATGAGAATAAAGTAGAAATATGAGAATAAGGTGGAAATGATGATGAGAATAAAGTGGAAATATTATGAAAATAAAGTGGAAATATGAAAATAAAGTGGAAATATGACAATTAAGTGGAAATTATGATAAGAATAAAGTTGAAATGATTATGAGATAAAGTAGAAATATTATGAGAATAAAGTGGAAATGATTATGAGAATAAAGTGGAAATATTATGAGAATAAAGTGGAAATATTATGAAAATAAAGTGGAAATATTGGAATAAAGTGGAAATATTATTGGAATAAAGTGGAAATATTATGAAAATAAAGTGGAAATATTATAAGAATAAAGTGGAAATATTATGACAATTAAGTTGAAATGATTATGAGAATAAAATGAAAATGATTATGAGAATAAAGTGGAAATGATGAGAATAAAGTGGAAATATTATGAAAATAAAGTGGAAATATTATAAGAATAAAGGGGAAATATGATGGGTAAACAGTGTGCAGTCGTCGTAGGCTAGTCAGTTTAGAGAAGCTCGGGTCTCAGTACATGGATCAGCACACATGCGCCAAGGGCCGTTTACAATGAGTGTTACTGTGGTTATCCAGTAACCTGCGATTACTTTGGGTGGTTGTTTGTATTGTACACTTCCATCCACATGACATGAAGACTATGTCAACTATACATGCAATCATTTATAGCGATGCCGTACGGCTTTAGTTTATCGTACGTGTCCATATGGCTCGGCTGAGGTACTGGTGACGACGCAGACGTCAAGTGCACCGGTGGCACAGGTTCTTCTAATAAGCCCAGTTAAGAGCAAAGCCGTTTCAGCGTCCTTATACTAATAACACGCTGGTGCTGATGTTACAGGAGGAGGATCGAGGATTTCTTTATTTGTGAAACTGATATTAAAGTATAACAAATCATAAACATCCCTCATTTTAACACAAGGAGGTTGCTATGGCTATAATATTTTGACTTTAATCTCATAATTATTTTGACTTTAATCTCGTTATTATTTTGACTTTAATCTTTATTGTTTGCCAAGTAGCAGATGTACAAGGAATTTCTCTTGGTGCAGGTGTCAACAAACATACATAAAATAATAAAACAGAAACAATACAAAAAGAATACTATATATAAGCAAAGTTTGTTTGTTTATTAGGATTCTAACGTCATGTTTTAAAATTTTTGGTTACATTCATGACAGGAAACCCTAGTTTATCTTCACACAAAATTCTTCAGTTCACAAGGTTATACTGAACACAGCAATGGACAACTTTGTATCTCCAATTCACCTCACTTGCTTGTTTTTGGACTGTGGGAGGAAACCGGAACACCCGGTGGAAACGCAGGCACGGGGAGAACATGCAAACTCCACACAGAAAGGACCCGGACCGGCCCACCTGGGGATCGAACTCAGGACCTTCTTGCTGTGAGGCGACAGTGCTACCCACTTAGCCACCGTGCCGCCCATATAAGCATAGAATAAAATACAAAAAATAAATAAATAAAAAATGTGGCAGTGGCATGAACAGCAACAGATCTATACAGAGATATATAGGACTTTAAAGAAAATCGTGCAATAAAAATGATTTACAGTAAATAAGGTGCATGTGCAATCTCATAATATTTTGACTTTAATCTCGAAATCGAAACTTATGACTTTATTCTCAAAATTAAAACGTCATTTTTTAAAAGTGGTCCCAATATGCTGTCGTAATTATCAGCTGCATCTCTGCACAATATTGCACTTTTGCACATTATTCTTTAATATCACTGCTGCTATAGACCATTTCAAATTAATATTCATGAGTCCAGGAAGTGACGTAACTGTTCCTAAGATGCTTCCGGTTGGCGGTAAACAGCGCTCAGAACAATAGCGTTTGACCACAACTGCTTTAATTCTTTTGCGTTAGTTCAGGTCTGATTTATTGACAGTATGTCTAAATTAAAGTTAGGACCATGTTGTTCGGTTGTCGGATGTTCTCTCAGGCCAGGTACAAACTTGCTTTCAGACATTAAAGTGTACAGATTTCCAAAAGACCACGCACAGCGAAACGCTTGGATTGCTGCTGTAAAGAGAGACGACTGGATACCCACCATCTCACTGTTAGAGGAAATAGTTCTTGTATTTATTGTAAGTCACTGTATTTACTACACTGTTGTTTATCTGCACTGTGTTTATTCTATTGTTCTGTGCTGCACCCTGGTCCTGGTCCCGGTCCTGGAGGAGCTTTGTTTGGTTTCTATATGTACTTGTATTGAGCTAAAATGATAATAAAGCTTTTCTTAAATCCTAAATGGGGGCGGCATGGTGGCTAAGTGGGTAGCACTGTCGCCTCACAGCAAGAAGGTCCTGGGTTCGATCCCCAGGTGGGGCGGTCCTCAGAGGTGACGTGTTCCACAGGGATTGAGGATCCTTCACCTGAAATTTCTTAATAAAAAAATAAAAAATTTGTTAAAAAAATAAAATTGTTATTGTTGGTAGTAACGACCAACTTCTTTATTAAGCACTTAAGTTAGAACTAACAGACACATACTTCTGTCAAAAAAGACGATCTATAAACCTTTGTTCAAACAGGGTTTCAGCAGATTTCAGCAAAATTTATAACATTTAGTAGATGCTTTTATCCAAAGTGACTTACAACTGTGACTGAATAAAGTGCAACTGAGGATAAAGGTTTATTTTATTTTGGTTCAAGAAAAGTTTAGCAAAACGGAATAAAAAGAAGAATGTGTGATGTGTTCATTCTCTTAAATCTTCATTTAACTAAGAAAAGAAAATATTTCTAATGTTTTCACTGATCATTGAAGAATTTAAATAGAAGTACGTTTAGAATTTGACAATTTATACGTGATAAATCTCTTCAGCTGAAAGGTTTAGATCACCGTTTCTCTCCGTCTTCTCTCACCAGCTATTTGGTGGCACACTTACATTTCTCTATAGCCGTGATTCAGATCCTTCAATCCGGTTTGTTTTTCTGCTGATTAGGACAACAGCATTCAGTCTATTTCTGGGAACTCGCCCCGGTGTCGGGCCATGTTGAGAGTGTCCATTACACTCTACCAATGTAAACAAGATGCCATGTTGTTGCCTGAGGTGCACCCTGTCTGCTCGGGGTGGCCAGGGGCACGGTCTTCCCAGAGGGCAGAACGAGTGGACAGAAAAGTAATTTATTCCTGCAGAAAACACATCAATGACTGTAATCAGTAGAGAAGGAATCAATTCATGTGTGTTGATCTGTGTAACTTTATGTGATTATCATTGTCATGTAAATGTACATAGTTGGTGTTACTACCCAGTTCTGCATGTGTTACATCAACCTCGAGAAAAACTAGTGTAGGATGTTCTCCTGTCCACTGATTCATATCTGCGAACGAGTCAATTTTAAAAACTACTGATGATTAGGGGCTGTGGTTCATGTTGACGTGTTTACTGAGGTGAAAGAAAGTGCAGTCGAACCCAGACGTTTATTTGGTAGGACAATGAGTTACTCTGCTCTGGTCATTTGTTTAAACACTTTGCATTGTGGCTTTTTTTGCAGGGCAGAACATCTTAAAATGATGGTTTAAATACCACCGCTGGTACCTGAAGTGCTTCCACATGGTTCTCAAACAGTGGATCCAATCAGTGTAGGTTTTATTATTTCTTTCAGAATCAAGTCTTGTATAAAGGAAAGATACTCTGTAAGCTACACAGACACCATCGTACTTCACTATGATCATGGGTTATGCTCTTCATTTCTTTATCTCCAGACTCATCTTAGATAAAATCCAGCCTGCTGACATGGCTGGTACTGGACTAGTAATCAGAAGGTTGCTGCTTTAAGCCCCACCACCACCAAGTTGCCACTGTTGAGCCCCCAATTATTCAGTCATAATCGTAAGTCACTTTGAATAAAAGCGTCTGCTAAATGCTAAAATTGTGCCTACAATTGAACATTAAATAGGATGTCTGACAAGCTGCTTTAAGGTAGTGGTACCTACTGAACTAGTAATCAGAAGGTTGCTGGTTCAGGCCCCACCATGACCAAGCTGCCACTCTACAGGCCCTCAACCCTAACCTGTATTCAGTTGTAACTGTAAGTCACTTTGGATGAAAAGGTCTCTGCTAAATGCTGCACATGTAACTAAATCACACAGACATGTTGAATAAGGAGGATTAGGCGTCAGCCATAAATACACCATCTCATTATTGAGCAGTATTATTGGAGTTTAACTGTGGGGATTTATGTAACGTTTGGTGCAGTTTATAAATATTAAACCTGAACTGATTGGATCTGCTGTGATGTACGAATTATTTACATTATTATGATTATTTACACCTAGAAGCACTTCAGGTACCAGCGGTGGGATTTAAACCATCATTTTAAGATGTTCTGCCCTTAAAAAAAAGTCACAATGCAAAGTGTTTAAACAAATCACCAGAGCAGAGTAACTCATCACCCTACCAAATACACGTCAGGGTTCGACTGCACTTTCTTTTACTTCACTTAACAAGTTAATAACTGTGTGTATATATAAAATAAGTTGCATTCATATAGATCCTTTCTAATACCCAAGAAAATACACAACCCCAAATCAGTAAAAGTTGGGACAGTGTGGAAAATGTAAATAAAATAAAAACACAGTTTCTTACATTGACTTTTATTTGATGTCAGGATGAAGCTGAGATATTTCATCATTATCTGCTCAACTTCATTTCATTTATTAATAAACATCCATTCCTGCATTTCAGACCTGCAACACATTCCAAAAAAAGTTGGGACAGTAAAGCATTTACCGCTTTGTAATGTTGTTGTTCCTTTTCACCACTTAAAAAAGGTTTTGGCACCGAGGAGAGCGAGTGATTTAGTGTTTCAGCTTTTATTTTGTCTCGTTCTTCAGCTTTTATTTTGTCTCATTCAAAATCCTCCACACATTCTTTATTGGGGACAGATCAGGACTGCAGGCAGGCCAGAACCCGTACCCTCTTCTTCCACAGCCACGCCTTTGTAATGTGTGCAGCAGGTGATCTACGAGTTGATTGCACAGTGCACGCTAGTGGATCGTGCCTCGTTCTAAAATGTTGCCATGGTTTCTTTAATTTACAGCTTGTTACCGTTGCGGCACCTCCCCTAGTGGACATTTCGAAAATGCAATTTATTACAGGTCAGAATGAACTGGTGCACTGGTACTCCACGTCTTTGTGGCTTTTCTCCGGGTTTAAAAACATGCCAGTAGGTGTAGTTGCTGCTCTAAATTGCACCTGTACGTGTGAGTGAGTGGATAAATGAGTGTGTGATGTTTGCGATGGTTTGACGCGCCCTGTCCAGGGTGTAATTTTGTCTTGTGCCCAGTGTTTGTGACATCCAGACCAAAAAATCTGACCACAAGTGGTTAACCTGCATGGTGGGCAGCACCTATTTCATCATGGGATCTTAAAGAAAGTTAATCTCCTGCATCTTCTGAACTTTACCACCGGTCGAGGCGTTACACAGCGCGTGCTGACCTTTGTGGGTATGTAGACCTTTTCCAGTAATAGTTTTACCTACAGACACTTTTATTATTACTATTTCCTTGTATAATTGCCATTTTATGTGTTGTGGTATTTTAATGATTCAGAATATAGCGCTGTGAGTTTGATTCCCTGAGTGAGAGAAATAATCGACCTAACAAACTGATCTGTTATGAATCTGGATTTCCTGGTTAACTGAGCAAAGCAGTTCCCACATTGTGAGCATCATTTCTGTAAAATGTGAATGTGCTGGTGGGTTTTTAAAACACTTCCCACACTGTAATCACTGATACGGTTTCTCTCCAGTGTGAATGTGCTGGTGTCTTTTAAGAGCACTCTGTGTATTAAAACAATTTCCACACTGTGACCACTGATACGGTTTCTCTCCAGTGTAAATGCGCTGGTGTCTTTTGAGATAACTCTGGAAACTGAAGCTCTTCCCACACTGTGAGCACTGATATGGTTTATCTCCTATGTGAATGCGCTGGTGTTCTTTGAGATTACTATGATGTTAGACACCTTGAACTCCTCCACCTTCCACTTGAGGATGCGCCACAGGTGCTCAATTGGGTTTAGTCCATCACCTTTACCTTCAGCTTCCTCAGCAAGGCAGTTGTCATCTTGGAGGCTGTGTTTGGGGTCGTTATCCTGTTGGAAAACTGCCATGAGGCCCAGTTTTCGAAGGGAGGGGATCATGCTCTGTTTCAGAATGTCACAGTACATGTTGGAATTCATGTTTCCCTCAATGAACTGCAGCTCCCCAGTGCCAGCAACACTCATGCAGCCCAAGACCATGATGCTACCACCACCATGCTTGACTGTAGGCAAGATACAGTTGTCTTGGTACTTCTCACCAGGGCGCCGCCACACATGCTGGACACCATCTGAGCCAAACAAGTTCATCTTGGTCTCGTCAGACCACAGGGCATTCCAGTAATCCATGTTCTTGGACTGCTTGTCTTCAGCAAACTGTTTGCGGGCTTTCTTGTGCGTCAGCTTCCTTCTGGGATGACGACCATGCAGACCGAGTTGATGCAGTGTGCGGCGTATGGTCTGAGCACTGACAGGCTGACCTCCCACGTCTTCAACCTCTGCAGCAATGCTGGCAGCACTCATGTGTCTATTTTTTAAAGCAAACCTCTGGATATGACGCCGAACACGAGGACTCAACTTCTTTGGTCGACCCTGGCGAAGCCTGTTCCGAGTGGAACCTGTCCTGGAAAACCGCTGTATGACCTTGGCCACCATGCTGTAGCTCAGTTTCAGGGTGTTAGCAATCTTCTTATAGCCCAGGCCATCTTTGTGGAGAGCAACAATTCTATTTCTCACATCCTCAGAGAGTTCTTTGCCATGAGGTGCCATGTTGAATATCCAGTGGCCAGTATGAAAGAATTGTACCCAAAACACCAAATTTAACAGCCCTGCTCCCCATTTACACCTGGGACCTTGACACATGACACCAGGGAGGGACAACGACACATTTGGGCACAATTTGGACATGTTCACTGTGGGGTGTACTCACTTATGTTGCCAGCTATTTAGACATTAATGGCTGTGTGTTGAGTTATTTTCAGAAGACAGTAAATCTACACTGCTATACAAGCTGTACACTGACTACTCTAAGTTATATCCAAGTTTCATGTCTATAGTGTTGTCCCATGAAAAGATATAATGAAATATTTGCAGAAATGTGAGGGGTGTACTCACTTTTGTGATACACTGTATACACTGCTCAAAAAAATAAAGGGAACACTAAAATAACACATCCTAGATCTCAATTAATGAAATATTGCAGTTGAAAATCTTTATTCATCACATAGTGGAATGCGTTGAGAACAAAATAACATAAAATTTATCAATGTAAATAAAATTATTATCCCATGGAGGTCTGGATTTGGAATCATACTCAAAATCAAAGTGGAAAATCCAATTATAGGCTGATCCAACTTCAGTGGAAATTCCTCAAGACAAGTTAAAATGAGGCTCAGTAGATTGTGTGGCCTCCACATGCTAGAGGTAGCATGAGACGGTGTCTACAACCCACAGAAGTTGCTCAGGTAGTGCAGCTCATCCAGGATGGCACATCAATGCGAGCTGTGGCAAAGAAGGTTTGCTGTGTCTGTCAGCACAGTGTCCAGAGCATGAAGCAGATACCAGGAGACAGGCAATACACCAGGAGACATGGAGGGGGCCATAGGAGGGCAACAATCCAGCAGCAGGACCGCTACCTCCTCCTTTGTACCAGGAGGAACAGGAGGAGCAGTGTCAGAGCCCTGCAAAATGACCTCCAGCAGGCCACTAATATCCATGTTTCTGCTCAAACTGTCAGAAACAGACTCCATGAAGGTGGTATGAGGGCCCGACGTCCACAACTGGGGCTTGTGCTTACAGCCCAACACCGTGCAGGGCGATTGGCATTTGGCAGAAAACACCAAGATTGGCAGAGTCGCCATTGGTGCCCTGTGCTTTTGATGGATGAGAACAGGTTCACAGTGAGCACGTGACAGACTTGACAGAGTCTGGAGACGCTGTGGAGAACATTCTGCTGCCTGCAACATCCTCCAGCATGACCGGTTTGGCAGTGGGTCAGTAATGGTGTGGGGAGGCATTTCGTTGGAGGGCCACACAGCCCTCCATGGGCTAACCAGGGGTACCCTAACTGCTATTAGGTACCGGGATAAGATCCTCAGACCCATTGTGAGACCATATGCTGGTGCAGTGGGCCCTGGGTTTCTTCTGATGCATGACAATGCTAGGCCTCATGTGGCTGAAGTGTGTCAGCAGTTCCTGCATGATGAAGGCATTGAAGCTATGTACTGGCCTGCCCGTTCCCTAGACCTGAATCCAATCGAGCACATCTGGGACATCATCCATCAATGCCACGTTGACAGATTTTCAACTGGAATATTTCAATATTTGATATCTAGGATGTGTTATTTTAGTGTTCCCTTTATTTTTTTGAGCAGTGTATATACAGGGGTTGGACAAAATAACTGAAACACCTGTCATTTTAGTGTGGGAGGTTTCATGGCTAAATTGGACCAGTCTGGTGGCCAATCTTCATTAATTGCACATTGCACCAGTAAGAGCAGAGTGTGAAGGTTCAATTAGCAGGGTAAGAGCACAGTTTTGCTCAAAATATTGCAATGCACACAACATTATGGGTGACATACCAGAGTTCAAAAGAGGACAAATTGTTGGTGCACGTCTTGCTGGCGCATCTGTGACCAAGACAGCAAGTCTTAGTGATGTATCAAGAGCCACGGTATCCAGGGTAATGTCAGCATACCACCAAGAAGGACAAACCACATCCAACAGGATTAACTGTGGACGCAAGAGGAAGCTGTCTGAAAGGGATGTTCGGGTGCTAACCCGGATTGTATCCAAAAAACATAAAACCACGGCTGCCCAAATGACGGCAGAATTAAATGTGCACCTCAACTCTCCTGTTTCCACCAGAACTGTCCGTCGGGAGCTCCACAGGGTCAATATACACGGCCGGGCTGCTATAGCCAAACCTTTGGTCACTCGTGCCAATGACAAACGTCGGTTTCAATGGTGCAAGGAGCGCAAATCTTGGGCTGTGGACAATGTGAAACATGTATTGTTCTCTGATGAGTCCACCTTTACTGTTTTCCCCACATCCGGGAGAGTTACGGTGTGGAGAAGCCCCAAAGAAGCGTACCACCCAGACTGTTGCATGCCCAGAGTGAAGCATGGGGGTGGATCAGTGATGGTTTGGGCTGCCATATCATGGCATTCCCTTGGCCCAATACTTGTGCTAGATGGGCGCGTCACTGCCACGGACTACCGAACCATTCTGGAGGACCATGTGCATCCAATGGCGGTGCCGTGTATCAGGATGATAATGCACCAATACAGACAGCAAGACTGGTGAAAGATTGGTTTGATGAACATGAAACTGAAGTTGAACATCTCCCATGGCCTGCACAGTCACCAGATCTAAATATTATTGAGCCACTTTGGGGTGTTTTGGAGAAGCGAGTCAGGAAACGTTTTCCTCCACCAGCATCATGTAGTGACCTGGCCACTATCCTGCAAGAAGAATGGCTTAAAATCCCTCTGACCACTGTGCAGGACTTGTATATGTCATTTCCAAGACGAATTGACGCTGTATTGGCCGCAAAAGGAGGCCCTACACCATACTAATAAATTATTGTGGTCTAAAACCAGGTGTTTCAGTTATTTTGTCCAACCCCTGTATATACAACCCCTGGCAAAAATTATGGAATCACCAGTCTCTGAGGATGTTCCTTCAGTTGTTTAATTTTGTAGAAAAAAAGCAGATCACAGACATGACAAAAAACTAAAGGCATTTCAAATGGCAACTTTCTGGCTTTAAGAAACACTAAAAGAAATCAAGAAAAATAATTGTGGTAGCCAGTAACAGTTAGATTTTTAGAACAAGCACAGGTAATAAATTATGGAATCACTCAATTCTGAGGAAAAAATTATGGAATCACCCTGCAAATTTTCATTACAAACACTAACACCTGCATCAGATTAAAGCTGCTCGTTAGTATGCAGGTAAAAAGGAGTGATCACAGCTTGGAGAGCTGTTGCAACAAGTGGACTGACATGAATCATGGCTCCAACACCAGAGATGTCAATTTAAACAAAGGAGAGGATTACCAAACTCCTTAAAGAGGGTAAATCATCACGCAGTGTTGCACAAGATGTTGGTTGTTCACAGTCAGCTGTGTCTAAAACCTGGACCAAGTACAAACAACATGGGAAGGTGGTTAAAGGCAAGCATACTGGTAGACCAAGGAAGACATCAAAGCGTCAAGACAGAAAACTTAAAGCAATATGCCTTGAGAACAGAAAATGTACAACAAAACAAATGAGGAACAAATGGGAGGAAACTGGAGTCAACGTCTGTGACCGAACTGTAAGAAACCGCCTAAAGGAAATGGGATTTACATACAGAAAAGCTAAAAGCAGGCATCACTAACACCTAAACAGAAAAAAAACAAGGTTACAATGGGCTAAGGAAAGGCAATCGTGGACTGTGGATGACTGGATGAAAGTCATATTCAGTGATGAATCTCGAATCTGCATTGGGCAAGGTGATGATGCTGGAACTTTTGTTTGGTGCCGTTCCAATGAGATTTATGCAGACGACTGTCTGAAGAAAACATGCAAATTTCATTGATGATATGGGGCTGCATGTCAGGTAAAGGCACTGGGGAGATGGCTGTCATTACATCTTCAATAAATGCACAGGTTTACATTGACATTTTGGACACTTTTCTTATCCCATCTATCGAAAGGATGATGAAATCATTTTTCAAGATGATAATGCATCTTGCCATAGAGCAAAATCTGTGAAAACATTCCTTGAAGAAAGACACATATGGTCAATGTCATGGCCTGCAAACAGTCCGGATCTCAATCCAATTGAAAATCTGTGGTGGAAGTGAAAGAAAATGGTCCATGACAAGGCTCCAACCTGCAAAGCTGATCTGGCAACAGCAATCAGAGAAAGCTGGAGCCAGATTGATGAAGAGTACTGTTTGTCACTCATTAAGTCAATGCCTCAGAGACTGCAAGCAGTTATAAAAGCCAGAGGTGGTGCAACAAAGTACTAGTGATGTGTTGAAGTGTTATTTTGTTTGTCATGATTCCATATTTTTTTCCTCAGAATTGAGTGATTCCATAATTTATTCCCTGTGCTTGTTCTAAAAATCTAACTCTTACTGGCTACCACAATTATTTTTCTTGATTTCTTTTAGTGTTTCTTAAAGCCAGAAAGTTGCCATTTGAAATGCCTTTAGTTTTTTGTCATGTCTGTGATCTGCTTTTATTCTACAAAATTAAACAACTGAAGGGACATCCTCAGAGACTGGTGATTCCATAATTTTTGCCAGGGGTTGTATACTGTGTGCACAATTATTAGGCAAGTGAGTATTTTGACCATATCATCATTTTCCGTACCATCATATTTCATATTTTCCAACTTCAAGCTATATAAACTTGAATGCTTATTGGATTTAAGCATATCAGGTGATGTGTATTTGTGTAATGAGGGAGGGTGTGGCCTAAGGGGAACAACACCCTATATCAAGGAGTGCATAATTATTAGGCAGCTTCTTTTCCTCAGGCAAAATGGGCCTGAAAAAAGATTTAACTGACTCTGAAAAGTAAAAAATTTTACAAATTATTTCAGAGGGATGCAGCACACTTGAAATTGCTAAAATATTGGGGCGTGATCACAGAACCATCAAATGTTTTGTTGCAAATAGTCAACAGGGTCGCAAGAAACGTGTTGAGAAAAGAAGACGCAAGTTAACGGCAAAGATTTGAGAAGAATCAAACGTGAAGCTACCAGGAACCCATTATCTTCCAGTGGTGTCATTTTCCAGAACTGCAACCTACCTGGAGTGCCCAGAAGTACAAGATGTTCAGTGCTCAGAGACATGGCCAAGGTAAGGAAGACTGAAACCCGACCACCACTGAACAAGACACATAAGTTAAAACATCAGATTTTTCAAATGGACTGATGAGATGAGAGTGACTCTGGACGGACCAGATGGACGGGCCCGTGGCTGGATCAGTAAAGGCCACAGAGCTCATCTTCGACTCAGACGCCAGCAAGATGGAGGTGGGGTACTCCTATGGGCTGGGATTATTAAAAATGGCTTTTTGGACCTTTTTGTGTTGAACATGGACTCAGAATCAACTCCCAAACCTACTGCCAGATTTTAGAAGACACTTTCTTCAAGCAGTGGTACAGGAAAAGGTATGCATCTTTCAAGAAGACCATGATTTTTATGCTCAATCACATGCATTGAAGTACTCCACTGCGTGGCTAGCCAGTAAAGGCCTAAAAGATGAAAGAATAATGACATGGCCCCCTTCCTCACCTGACCTAAACCCTATTAAGAACTTGTGGGCCCTTCTTAAACGGGAGATTTACAGTGAAGAAACTGACAGTGACTGAATGGAGGGCTTATGGCTGTCATTGAAAAGAAGGGTGGCAATATTTGGTTTAACTTCCTTTATAAATACTGTTTATATTTTTGTAATTTTTACATATTCTTACTATTTAGTATATGTGTACATACATGTAAACATTTTGTAATTTTCTATTTTTTGTATTCTTGAAAGCTGCTGTAACACTACAAATTTCCCCCTGTGGGATAATAAAAGGCTATCTTATCTTATCTTATCTTAAATTCAGTTCCTTAGGGGGCAGAGAAGACAAAAAGTCCTGGCTTACTTTACCACCACATTTAGCTGAATAGAGCGTCAGTTCATATGAAGACGTCACTCACTAACCGTCCCACTCACTCAGCTCACTCACTTTCACAGACTTCCTCATTCACAAACACTTTTTTTTACAAAGCATCTCTTACCACACTGTGAGCACTAATATGGTTTCTCTCCAGTTTGAATGCGCTGGTGTTTTTTTTTAGATTACTTATTTTTGTAGATTAAAACTCTTTCCACACTGTGAGCACTGATATGGTTTCTCTCCAGTGTAAATACGTTGGTATTTTTTGAGATCCTTCTGCGAATTAAAACTCTTTCCACAATGTAAGCAGAGATACGGTTTTTCTCCAGTGTGAATGCGCTGGTGTTCTTTGAGATTACTCTGTTTATTAAAACTCTTCCCACACTGTGAGCACTGATACGGCTTCTCTCCAGTGTGAATGCGCTGGTGGATTTTGAGATCCTTCTGTGTATTAAAACTCTTCCCACACTGTGAGCACTGATACGGCTTCTCTCCAGTGTGAATGCGCTGGTGTATTTTGAGATCACTCAGGAACCCGAAGCTCTTCCCACACTGTGAGCACTGATACGGTTTCTCTCCAGTGTGAATGCACTGGTGTATCTTGAGAGCACTCAGGAACCTGAAGCTCTTCCCACACTGTGAGCACTGATACGGCTTCTCTCCAGTGTGAATGCGCTGGTGTATTTTGAGATCACTCAGGAACCCGAAGCTCTTCCCACACTGTGAGCACTGATACGGTTTATCTCCAGTGTGAACGCGCTGGTGTTGATTGAGATGACTCTGTTGATTAAAACTCCTCTCATACTGTGAGCGCGGATACGGTTTTTCTCCAGTGTGAATGTGCTGGCTTTTTTTAGTTCACTCTGGTACCTGAAGCTCTTCCCACACTGTGAGCAGACGTTTCCTTCTTCCTGTGTGGGACTGAGAGAGGTGTTAATGCTGACAGTACCAGAGGACGTTTGCTGATTACTGGAGCTTCTGGTGGGCGTCAGATCCTCATGTTCAGTCTTAATCTTCACCAGAGTCTCATATTTATTATGGTTGTAGCTCTTGATGTGATTGTGGAGGTGATTTTGGGTTGTAGAGGAACGTGGACACGAGGAGCAGGAGAAATCCTTGTTCAGTTCTGAAGCAGAAAATAATAAAATACATTTATAACATTATAAATAATAAAAATTGTTAGTAAATGCTTCTCTAACTCTGTTCTTTCTTTCTGATACCTTTTGCAATCTGTTAATCTGAGTTTGACTGTTTCCTGTGAATTACAGTGTTTACAGAGTCCAGTGAGGTGATTCCCTATTCTGTTTAATGTTTAAATTCGGCACTGATGTTGCCCTGTGTATTGGAATATGACTGCAGTGACTCTCACCTCATCCTCCAACCCACTTAGGAGACTTGTTCAGCTGCTTATTTGAGAGGTCACGATCATCCTGACCCACTTATGAAAACTGTTTTTCACATGTTGACTCAGATGTTACTTATAAAACTTGTTCTTCACATACCTGAGCGGTTGCTACAGTCTGAGCAAATGGTCACCTGTCATAACATTGTAAACCAGTGAGATATGTCTGTGTTGGAATGGAGGGGGGGGGGGTACTGGCCTGTGTGGCTGTCCTGCTGGTGTTGACACAGATAAAATGTATTTAAAAGGTGGACCGTATTATATATAACCTACTGGTTTCATAATTGATTCCAGAAAACTTCTGTCCTGTTTTAAATATTTGATAATTGTCTTGTTCAAGCAAGACACCCTGTATCGATTATTTCCCATAATTCCATGTTTTGTACATAAGATAGCTGTAACCTCTACTTAATGGCACTTGTATATCAACAACTTGATATTTTACTGAGTCATTTGCAAAAAAGAAAAAAAAAATTCTATACAGTCTTTTCAGGTTAATTGGTGCCTCTACTGGACTGCAGTCTAAGTACTGATATAAACATCACATTCATTCATTCAGCATAACCCTGATCAAGGTTGCAGTGCTCTTTATTACAGTTTACTATATTTAACCATTTACCACTGCATCCTATTTATCAACGCTGTTGATTTATCCTGTAACAAGTTCTACAGATTAAACCTTGATGAATAATCCAGCCTAAAGAAGATCTTGATGCATTCAGAAGATTTTAGAAGGTTTTTAGAAAGCACCAAATAATACTAGGTTTTCAGCCCAAACCGTGACGCCAGTTGTGGGCAGGCCAAGTTGTAGAGGGTTCAGAACTGATCCTAGAGCAGGTAACAGGATGGTCAATACGAGACAACAAAGTGATTCATTTATTTATTTTCAGTAACCACTTCCTGCAAATCAGTATTAGATCACATCCTGTCAGTAGTTTCACATAAACACACCCTGGATACAACATTAACCCACCTCAAGATTAAGACTTACTCACCTGCACATACACATACAACTGCTCACACACTTGCTCGTTTAATCAAACACTAATGATTGGGAGCACGAGTGAGGGTGTGAGAGTGTTTTAGTGAGCAGACGAATGAAGAGCCCATGGGTCCAATTAGGGAAAAAAAGAGGAAAGTTGTGATCTGAGCACATACTGAACAACAATCTCCCCACACTGTCAGCACTGATCCGGTTTCTCTCCAGTGTGAATGAGCTGGTGTTTTTTTAAAAGCACTCTGTTGATTAAAACTTTTTCCACTCTGAGCACTGATAAGGTTTCTCTCCAGTGTGAATGCGCTGGTGTTTCTTGAGATCACTCTGTTGATTAAAACTCTTTCCACACTGTGAGCACTGATATGGTTTCTCTTCGGTGTGAATGCGCTGATGTTCTTTGAAATTACTCTGGCGATTAAAACTCCTCCCACACTGTGAGCACTGATATGGTTTCTCTCCAGTGTGAATACGCTGGTGTTCTTTGAGATGACTCTGGCGATAAAAACTCCTCCCACACTGTGAGCACTGATACGGTTTCTCTCCAGTGTGAATGCGCTGGTGTTCTTTGAGATGACTCTGGCGATTAAAACTCCTCCCACACTGTGAGCACTGATGTGGTTTCTCTCCCGTGTGAATGCGCTGGTGTATTTTAAGAACACTCTGTGTACTAAAACTCTTCTCACACTGTAAGCACTGATAAGGTTTCTCTCCAGTGTGAATGCGCTGGTGTATTTTGAGATCACTTTGTGTACTAAAACTCTTCTCACACTGTGAGCACTGATACGGTTTCTCTCCAGTGTGAAAGCGCTGGTGTTTTTTTAGATAACTCAGGAACCTGAAGCTCTTCCCACACTGTGAGCAGACGTTTCCTTCTTTCTGTGTGGGACTGAGAGAGGTGTTAATGCTGACAGTACCAGAGGACGTTTGCTGATTACTGGAGCTTCTGGTGGGCGTCAGATCCTCATGTTCAGTCTTAATCTTCACCAGCGCATCATATTTATCATGGTTGCAGCTCTTGATGTGATTGTGGAGGTGATTTTGGGTTGTAGAGGAACGTGGACACGAGGAGCAGGAGAAATCCTTTTTCAGTTCTGAAACAGAAAATAATAAAATACATTCATAACATTATAAATAATAAAATACATTTATAACATTATAAATAATAAAATACATTTATAACATTATAAATAATAAAATACATTTACAACATTATAAATGATAAAATACATTTATAACATTATAAATGATAAAATACATTTATAACATTATAAATAATAAAATACATTTATAACATTATAAATAATAAAATACATTTATAACATTATAAATAATAAAATACATTTATAACATTATAAATAATAAAATACACTTATAACATTATAAATAATAAAATACATTTATAACATAATAAATAATAAAATACATTTATAACATTATAAATAATAAAATACATTTATAACATTATAAATAATAAAATACATTTATAACATTATAAATAATAAAATACACTTATAACATTATAAATAATAAAATACATTTATAACATAATAAATAATAAAATACATTTATAACATTATAAATAATAAAATACATTTATAACATTATAAATAATAAAATACATTTATAACATTATAAATAATAAAATACATTTATAACATTATAAATAATAAAGATTGTTAGTAAATGTTAAACTGAGATCCGATGCTAAAGTCCTGTAACGTGATTCATCCTGCATTCATCATTTCCTGCTCACACTGATCTGCATGAGCACAATACAAGCTTTCACTGTATGATGCTTCATCCCAGGTGCCTCTGATTCTATTCAATACAAACATCTTACTGAGTTCATCTTTATCTTCAGCTTCTTCCTTCTTCACAGGCTTCATCTGGAAACTTCCACACTGTTGGTCCTCTGGGGTGAGATGTTCCTCAGAGGTGACATGTTCCGCAGGGATTGAGGTTCCTTCACCTGAAATTCCATCAATATGTAAAAAGAAAGTCAACAACTGGAGGAAACTGAAGGTTGTGGGTTTGGTTACCACAAATAAATACAACTTCGATTTACTCCAGACTGGAGTGTAGCAGCACAGGACAGTACGGTACAGTACAGGTTCTAATCCCACAATCCACGTTCTCTTATTATTTCTACTAATTAGAGACTCCAATACTAACCATACTGCACTGTACCATACTGTACTGTACCACACTGTACTGTACCATACTGTACTGTACCATACTGTACTGTACCACACTGTACTGTACCACACTGTACTGTACCACACTGTACTGTACCATACTGTACTGTACCATACTGTACTGTACCACACTGTACTGTACCACACTGTACTGTACCATACTGTACTGTACCACACTGTACTGTACCACACTGTACTGTACCACACTGTACCATACTGTACTGTACCACACTGTACTGTACCATACTGTACTGTACCATACTGTACTGTACCACACTGTACTGTACCATACTGTACCACACTGTACTGTACCACACTGTACTGTACCACACTGTACCATACTGTACTGTACCTCACTGTATTGTACCACACTGTACTGTACCCCACTGTACTGTACCACACTGTACTATACCATACTGTACTGTACCTCACTGTACCATACTGTACTGTACCACACTGTACTGTACCTCACTGTACTGTACCATACTGTACTGTACCACACTGTACTATACCATACTGTACTGTACCATACTGTACTGTACCTCACTGTACTGTACCATACTGTACCACACTGTACTGTACCTCACTGTACTGTACCACACTGTACTATACCATACTGTACTGTACCTCACTGTACCATACTGTACTGTACCTCACTGTACTGTACCATACTGTACCACACTGTACTGTACCTTACTGTACTGTATCTCACTGTACTGTACCTCACTGTACTGTACTGTACCATACTGTACTGTACCATACTGTACTGTACCTCACTGTACCATACTGTACTGTACCACACTGTACTATACCATACTGTACTGTACCTCACTGTACCATACTGTACTGTAAAACACTGTACTGTACCTCACTGTACTGTACCATACTGTACCTCACTGTACTGTACCACACTGTAGTGTACCTCACTGTATTGTACCACACTGTACTGTACCATACTGTACTGTACCACACTGTACTGTACCATACTGTACTGTACCTCACTGTACCTCACTGTACTGTACCATACTGTATTGTACCTCACTGTACTGTACCTCACTGTACTGTACCATACTGTACTGTACCTCACTGTACTGTACCATACTGTACTGTACCTCACTGTACTGTACCATACTGTACTGTACCACACTGTACTGCACCCTACTGTACTGTACCATACTGTACTGTACCATACTGTACTGTACCTCACTGTACTGTACCATACTGTACCTCACTGTACTGTACCATACTGTACTGTACCATACTGTACCTCACTGTACTGTACCATACTGTACCATACTGTACTGTACCACACTGTACTGTACCTCACTGTACTGTACCATACTGTACTGTACCATACTGTACTGTACCACACTGTACTGTACCATACTGTACCACACTGTACTGTACCACACTGTACTGTACCACACTGTACCATACTGTACTGTACCTCACTGTATTGTACCACACTGTACTGTACCCCACTGTACTGTACCACACTGTACTATACCATACTGTACTGTACCTCACTGTACCATACTGTACTGTACCACACTGTACTGTACCTCACTGTACTGTACCATACTGTACTGTACCACACTGTACTATACCATACTGTACTGTACCATACTGTACTGTACCTCACTGTACTGTACCATACTGTACCACACTGTACTGTACCTCACTGTACTGTACCACACTGTACTATACCATACTGTACTGTACCTCACTGTACCATACTGTACTGTACCTCACTGTACTGTACCATACTGTACCACACTGTACTGTACCTTACTGTACTGTATCTCACTGTACTGTACCTCACTGTACTGTACTGTACCATACTGTACTGTACCATACTGTACTGTACCTCACTGTACCATACTGTACTGTACCACACTGTACTATACCATACTGTACTGTACCTCACTGTACCATACTGTACTGTAAAACACTGTACTGTACCTCACTGTACTGTACCATACTGTACCTCACTGTACTGTACCACACTGTAGTGTACCTCACTGTATTGTACCACACTGTACTGTACCATACTGTACTGTACCACACTGTACTGTACCATACTGTACTGTACCTCACTGTACTGTACCATACTGTATTGTACCTCACTGTACTGTACCACACTGTACTGTACCTCACTGTACTGTACCATACTGTACTGTACCTCACTGTACTGTACCATACTGTACTGTACCTCACTGTACTGTACCATACTGTACTGTACCACACTGTACTGCACCCTACTGTACTGTACCATACTGTACTGTACCATACTGTACTGTACCTCACTGTACTGTACCATACTGTACCTCACTGTACTGTACCATACTGTACTGTACCATACTGTACCTCACTGTACTGTACCATACTGTACCATACTGTACTGTACCACACTGTACTGTACCTCACTGTACTGTACCATACTGTACTGTACCACACTGTACTGTACCTCACTGTCTGGTGGAAAAGTGGCATCATGCTCCATATTTACTTACAAAAGTAACTTCCATCTTCTTCTTTTATTATTATTTTTTGAAATCCTTCATGTTGTAGATCCACAGGAGTGACGTGTCCCTCTTCTGCTGACTGCATTATTAAATATCTGATAGACAGAGAGACATATAAACATATATACAGATTAGATAGATAGAAGTTAAGTTCAAACCTTTCTGACGTTCTTTAAATCAAAGCTGCATCCGGAATCACATACTTATAGAGTACGTACTAGATAAATACTTTCAGTACAGAAGTATGCAGTATGCACACAACACCGCTACATACTACATCCGCCATCTTACCAACGTCAAGTGATGACGTGAGGATGTGATGACGTAATATCACCATAGTTACAGACTCATTACAAACCCCACTCGCCAAAATTTTTGATATTTAGTCTTTAACATTTTTATTGTATTTATCTTACTTACACTTGAACGGAAGACTCCACTATCATTCTTGTTTCTTCTTTCGCTTCGATCGCCTACGCAGCTTCAGTTGCATTATGGGATACATTAGCGGACCGCAAGTGCGCATCGCTTGCATACTCAAAGATGGCTGCCCAAGAAGTAGGTCATCCGGGTACTTCTCGCGTACCTTTTTATGTGTATTAGCTGCATCCGGAATCGCATACTTCCATACTCAATAGTACGCGAAATGAGGACGCTAGAGCGGTTAGCATGTCCGAATATATAGTATACACAAAGAGGTACGCGAGAAGTACCCGGATGACCTACTTATTGGGCAGCCATGTTTGAGTATGCAAGCGATGCACACTTGTGGTCCGTTAATGTATCCCATAATGCAACTGGAGCTGCGTAGGCGTTCGAAGCGGAATAAGAAACAAGAAAGATGGCGGAAAACGGATTCCTCTGTTTACAAGTGTGAGTAAGATAAATAAAATAAAACATTTAAAGACGAATAAATAACAAAAAGATGATAAATATCCAAAATTTTGGCGATGGGGTTTGTAATGAGTCTGTAACTATGGTGATATTACGTCATCACAAAAAAAACTGTAAACAAAGCTGAAAATGTGACGCGTTTATATAAAAATGTTACATTTAATAATGAAGAAACTCTGAACCCGTTACGATTTATTGATTCCTCGGTTCAAATGAATCGGTTCATCAGTGCTGAATCATGTGTGATGCTAACAGTTAGCGGAGCAGCTAGCAGTTCGTGTTTTTAAATGAAACTGGAGTTAAATCTCCTCAAATCCTCACAGTGATGTTTTATTATGAACTCTAGTTTTATTATTAATTAGAATGTAGTAATAATTAAATATAAGGGTTATAATTAAATACATGTTTTACTTACAGATGAGGCTCTACAGTACAAACACAGCAGCTTCTTGTTCTTCTGATGATGTTTAATGGCGGTTGGCAGAACAACTTAAGACGCACCAGCGCCACCAACTGGACTGGAGTTGAACAGCAGCTTAGCAGTAATAAACCTCCATTAGCCCTGTATCTCTCAGCTAGCTTTAGAGAGGACTACAGTCAGTCCTAGACGTTCTTCCAAGCAGTTTCTCTAATGTCATGTTTTGTTTTTCAACATGCTTCTCTAACTCTGTTCTTTCTTTCTCATAACTTTTGTAATCTGTTAATCTGAGTTTGACTGTTTCTTGTGTATTACAGTGTTACAGAGTCCAGTGGGGTGATTCCCTATTCTGTATAATGTTTGAATCAGATGCTGATGTTGCCCTGTGTATTGGAATATGACTGTAGTGACTTCTATGCTCATTATATCATCATCAACAACAACTTGATATTTTACTGAGTCATTTGCCAAAAACTCTATACAGTATTTTCAGGTTAATTGGTGCCTCTACTGGACTGCAGTCTAAGTACTGATATCAACACCACATTCATTGTAACCCTGATCAAGGTTGCAGTGCTCTTTATTATATTTTACTGTTTTTAACCATTTACCACTGAATCCTATTCACCAACCCTGTTGATTTATCTTGTAACAAGTTCTACAAATTAAACCCTGATGAATAATCCAGCCTAAAGAAGATCTTGTACACTGTACTGTACCATACTGTACTGTACCATACTGTACTGTACCATACTGTACTGTACCATACTGTACTGTACCATACTGTACTGTACCACACTGTACTGTACCATACTGTTCTGTACCATACTGTACTGTACCATACTGTACTGTACCATACTGTACTGTACCACACTGTACTGTACCATACTGTACTGTACCTCACTGTACTGTACCACACTGTACTGTACCTCACTGTACTGTACCACACTGTACTGTACCACACTGTACCACACTGTACTGTACTATACTGTACTGTACCACACTGTACTGTACTATACTGTACTGTACCATACTGTACTGTACTATACTGTACTGTACCACACTGTACCACACTGTACTGTACTGTACTATACTGTACTGTACCATACTGTACTGTACTATACTGTACTGTACCACACTGTACTGTACTATACTGTACCACACTGTACTGTACCTCACTGTACTGTACCACACTGTACTGTACCACACTGTACCACACTGTACTGTACTATACTGTACTGTACCACACTGTACTGTACTATACTGTACTGTACCACACTGTACTGTACTATACTGTACTGTACCACACTGTACTGTACTATACTGTACTGTACCATACTGTACTGTACCACACTGTACTGTACTATACTGTACTGTACCACACTGTACCACACTGTACTGTACCATACTGTACTGTACCTCACTGTACTGTACCATACTGTACTGTACTATACTACACTGTACTGTACCACACTGCCTGGTGTATTAGTTTCTTCTGGAATCCTTCATGTAGTAGATCTACAGGAGTGACGTGTCCCTCTTCTGCTGACTGCATTATTAAAGATCTGATAGACAGACAAACAGATACACTTTATTTCTCCTTATAGGGAAATTTGGAGAAAATCTTTTAGACTGTTTTAACTGGCTTTGCCAGATCATGGTTTAAATACAAATGGCCAAGTGTTTAGGAGAACTATGCAGTACTCCCTCAATAATCTTCCGTTTCCTTTACTTGATGCTTGGAAAGCCCCCATTTGCTATTTAACTATTTAACTTCTAACACATTTACTTCATTCTGATGACACAGTTCCCACTATCACAGGGCTACTTAAACTTTTCTTCTAAAAGCTTAAGTGTGGTGAAAAATGGCTGCAAATCTAAACGAGTGTCTGACTAAATCAAATCTCCCTGAGTGTCATCTGACCATGGGTTCCACTAGATAGGATCGGACTAGGAAATCTGACCTTTTGTACATGGTCACTCTCACAAATGTGCTTCCTTCTTTCTCAGTAATGCCAAACATTGTAATAAATACCAGATATCATTTTATTTTAAATACTCTCACCCCCTCCAGTCTGTGAAATTATATGTTATATTAAGCCGGTCTTTGGTGCAAAAAAGGTCTGGGGACCGCTGGTCTAGTGGATGAAAGAGGGGCTGAGCTGGATGTGGATAAGGTGCCACCTGGAGTCAATCCTGTTAATAACAGTTTCAACCCATTGGCTCTACACAAATTCCCCAAAACCATTTCCTGGATGATGGTATCTAGTTTATTATTAATTAGAATGTAGTTAAATAAAGTGTAATAAATAAATAAACATCCTACTCACAGATGATCATCAGCTTCTTCTTGAGTTTTTTGTCTGATTGTGAAGTAGCTGAAGGAGCTGCGATCTTGACCTGTTCCACTGGAGGATGAATTGCTGTTGTTTACCTGATCTATAGATTGTGATTGTTCTTGTACCGGTTGTTAATCCATGTTGTGTTAGTTTTGTATCTGCAGCATCATAAGAGAATGAACTCTGACCACATCCACCACTCGAGTTTACTTTCACTTCATCAACATGTTGAATTAATGATATAATCAATTTAAATCTTGTATGATTGGATGAATTCATGTCAAACTATTTTTACACAGACACATCAATGTTTCTCACCTACTACACACACCTTAGTTTTTGAAATTACATAGTATTTATTTTACATTATACTTAAATAAAGATAATTAAATCTGTAATAAATGTATATTTCAAATATACAAATGATATTTCCAAAAATACAAATCATACAATATTTAAATGGATTTATTAGTCTGGATAAGTGCATGTTTCCTACGTTTCTCAGTTAGTTTTATGACGGTCCCTAACTCATTAGATGAAGTGGGAGCTGGATAAACGGTTTCATTATAACCTTTCTTTAGAAATAGACGTAATCTTAAAATTTATATAAAATTGTTTGTGTAGTGTGTTGACTATTTTCATTCGTGTAAGAAATCATAAAATAAGATGGTCTTATGTGTTTTTTCAAGCACTTATTTAGATCGGAATGCCGAATGTCAGACAGATGTTGAATAATAAGTTTAGACATTGTTGATCCTAAAGGAGAATCTTGATCGGCATGTCGAGCTGCAGGTTACACAAGTTACAGCATCATGCATGTGTGCAAACTGTCTCGCCATCAGCAGATATGCTTCAGTCAGCTATGCAGCATTTAAGGTAATGAACTTTTCTCGTTATAACATCCTTTTCTCATTATAACGACATCTTTTCTCATTATAACAACATACTTTCTCATTATAACGACATACTTTCTCGTTATATTGACATCCTTTTCTCGTTTTAACGACATACTGACGGTATTTTTCTTTACGTGTGGCAGCAATACGCTTCCGTATGGTGCCCCCTGGTGTCGAAATATTTATATTTAAATCTACAGTAGACCCTTGACTTAACGAATTTAATTGGTTATGAAGGGCTGTTTGTTCTTAAGTCAAAATGTTCGTTAGTTAAACCTATTTTTCCCATAAGAAATAATGTAAACAGAATTAATCCGTGCCAGACCTCCCTAAACCCCCCTTTACCTAACCTTTCTAATGCCTTAAATGCTCTTTTTTGGTATAAATAAAAGTATATTTTCCCTTAAATCTTAAATTATGGAATAGATAATACTGTAATAAACAATAATAAACAACAATACACAGTAGTACTGTACATAAACACACACCACATTTCAGTACAGTATGTGTGCTGCACCATACACCATAATACATTTCCTTCTTTTATATAAAATGTATCTACCAGAAACAACAATAACTCTCATATTTCTCTATTATTTCCTTCTTTATTTCAGTAGCGTTGTATTTTGTAGGTGTAAGAACACTTTACTGAGCCGAATTCCTTCTTCTCTCTCACTCACTGTTCCCGCTGTCTGATACACAGTGACACCTACTGGCAGGATTAATTATACAACAACAAATGTAATAGATTCTTTCATTTTCTCAGCTCTGCGCTTTCTCTGCACCTTGTTTGGGGACATTTTAATACAGAATTTTACAAACTATAAAGAAAACACCGGAAAAACACCGTCTGCTGTCTGAATGTTTGCTTACTGTATATATATATATATATATATCTATATCTATATCTATCTATCTATCTATCTATCTATCTATCTATCTATCTATCTATCTATCTATCTATAAATCTATCTATCTATCTATCTATCTATCTATCTATCTATCTATCTATCTATCTATCTATATCTACAGGTCCTTCTAAAAAAATTAGCATATTGTGATAAAGTTCATTATTTTCCATAATGTAATGATAAAAATTTAACTTTCATATATTTTAGATTCATTGCACACCAACTGAAATATTTCAGGTCTTTTATTGTTTTAATACTGATGATTTTGGCATACAGCTCATGAAAACCCAAAATTCCTATCTCAAAAAATTAGCATATCATGAAAAGGTTCTCTAAACGAGCTATTAACCTAATCATCTGAATCAACGAATTAACTCTAAACACCTGCAAAAGATTCCTGAGGCTTTTAAAAACTCCCAGCCTGGTTCATTACTCAAAACTGCAATCATGGGTAAGACTGTCGACCTGACTGCTGTCCAGAAGGCCATCATTGACACCCTCAAGCAAGAGGGTAAGACACAGAAAGAAATTTCTGAACGAATAGGCTGTTCCCAGAGTGCTGTATCAAGGCACCTCAGTGGGAAGTCTGTGGGAAGGAAAAAGTGTGGCAGAAAACGCTGCACAACGAGAAGAGGTGACCGGACCCTGAGGAAGATTGTGGAGAAGGGCCGATTCCAGACCTTGGGGGACCTGCGGAAGCAGTGGACTGAGTCTGGAGTAGAAACATCCAGAGCCACCGTGCACAGGCGTGTGCAGAAAATGGGCTACAGGTGCCGCATTCCCCAGGTCAAGCCACTTTTGAACCAGAAACAGCGGCAGAAGCGCCTGACCTGGGCTACAGAGAAGCAGCACTGGACTGTTGCTCAGTGGTCCAAAGTACTGTTTTCGGAAATCAAGGTGCCAGAGTCTGGAGGAAGACTGGGGAGAAGGAAATGCCAAAATGCCTGAAGTCCAGTGTCAAGTACCCACAGTCAGTGATGGTCTGGGGTGCCATGTCAGCTGCTGGTGTTGGTCCACTGTGTTTTATCAAGGGCAGGGTCAATGCAGATTTTGGAGCACTTCATGCTTCCATCTGCTGAAAAGCTTTATGGAGATGAAGATTTCATTTTTCAGCACGACCTGGCACCTGCTCACAGTGCCAAAACCACTGGTGAATGGTTTACTGACCATGGTATTACTGTGCTCAATTGGCCTGCCAACTCTCCTGACCTGAACCCCATAGAGAATCTGTGGAATATTGTGAAGAGAAAGTTAGACACAAGACCCAACACTCTGGATGAGCTTAAGGCCGCTATCGAAGCATCCTGGGCCTCCATAACACCTCAGCAGTGCCACAGGCTGATTGCCTCCATGCCACGCCGCATTGAAGCAGTCATTTCTGCAAAAGGATTCCCGACCAAGTATTGAGTGCATAACTGAACATAATTATTTGAAGGTTGACTTTTTTGTATTAAAAACACTTTTCTTTTATTGGTCGGATGAAATATGCTAATTTTTTGAGATAGGAATTTTGGGTTTTCATGAGCTGTATGCCAAAATCATCAGTATTAAAACAATAAAAGACCTTAAATATTTCAGTTGGTGTGCAATGAATCTAAAATATATGAAAGTTTAATTTTTATCATTACATTATGGAAAATAATGAACTTTATCACAATATGCTAATTTTTTGAGAAGGACCTGTATATCTATATCTATATCTATATATATATATATATATATACAGTGTATCACAAAAATGAGTACACCCCTCACATTTCTGCAGATATTTAAGTATATCTTTTCATGGGACAACACTGACAAAATGACACTTTGACACAATGAAAAGTAGTCTGTGTGCAGCTTATATAACAGTGTAAATTTATTCTTCCCTCAAAATAACTCAATATACAGCCATTAATGTCTAAACCACCGGCAACAAAAGTGAGTACACCCCTTAGTGAAAGTTCCTGAAGTGTCAATATTTTGTGTGGCCAAAATTATTTCCCAGAACTGCCTTAACTCTCCTGGGCATGGAGTTTACCAGAGCTTCACAGGTTGCCACTGGAATTCTTTTCCACTCCTCCATGACGACATCACGGAGCTGGCGGATATTCGAGACTTTGCGCTCCTCCACCTTCCGCTTGAGGATGCCCCAAAGATGTTCTATTGGGTTTAGGTCTGGAGACATGCTTGGCCAGTCCATCACCTTTACCCTCAGCCTCTTCAATAAAGCAGTGGTCGTCTTAGAGGTGTGTTTGGGGTCATTATCATGCTGGAACACTGCCCTGTGACCCAGTTTCCGGAGGGAGGGGATCATTCTCTGCTTCAGTATTTCACAGTACATATTGGAGTTCATGTGTCCTTCAATGAAATGTAACTCCCCAACACCTGCTGCACTCATGCAGCCCCAGACCATGGCATTCCCACCACCATGCTTGACTGTAGGCATGACACACTTATCTTTGTACTCCTCACCTGATTGCCGCCACACATGCTTGAGACCATCTGAACCAAACAAATTAATCTTGGTCTCATCAGACCATCGGACATGGTTCCAGTTATCCATGTCCTTTGTTGACATGTCTTCAGCAAACTGTTTGCGGGCTTTCTTGTGTAGAGACTTCAGAAGAGGCTTCCTTCTGGGGTGACAGCCATGCAGACCAATTTGATGTAGTGTGCGGCGTATGGTCTGAGCACTGACAGGCTGACCCCCCACCTTTTCAATCTCTGCAGCAATGCTGACAGCACTCCTGCGCCTATCTTTCAAAGATGTGACGCTGAGCACGTGCACTCAGCTTCTTTGGACGACCAACGCGAGGTCTGTTCTGAGTGGACCCTGCTCTTTTAAAACGCTGGATGATCTTGGCCACTGTGCTGCAGCTCAGTTTCAGGGTGTTGGCAATCTTCTTGTAGCCTTGGCTATCTTCATGTAGCGCAACAATTCGTCTTTTAAGATCCTCAGAGAGTTCTTTGCCATGAGGTGCCATGTTGGAACTTTCAGTGACCAGTATGAGAGCGTGTGAGAGCTGTACTACTAAATTGAACACACCTGCTCCCTATGCACACCTGAGACCTAGTAACACTAACGAGTCACATGACATTTTGGAGGGAAAATGACAAGCAGTGCTCAATTTTGACATTTAGGGGTGTAGTCTCTTAGGGGTGTACTCACTTTTGTTGCCGGTGGTTTAGACATTAATGGTTGTATATTGAGTTATTTTGAGGGAAGAATAAATTTACACTGTTATATAAGCTGCACACAGACTACTTTTCATTGTGTCAAAGTGTCATTTTGTCAGTGTTGTCCCATGAAAAGATATACTTAAATATCTGCAGAAATGTGAGGGGTGTACTCACAGTATATATATATATATATATATATATATAATCCATTTTATTTATGGCGCCTTTCAAAACACTCAAGGACACCTTACAAAAGCAAGAAAGTAACAGACATCAGTAAACCATTAAAATCAAATAGAAAAAATCAATAAAGATAAATACAATAAAATCAATACAATCTCTAAACAGTCAAGTGTAATCACTATTAAACAAATATTGGGGTAGTAGTACCAATCAAGTTTGAAAGATTAGTAGTAGGCTAGCTTGAAGAGGTGAGTTTTAAGTTGGGATTTAAAAGTAGAGAAACAATCGATAGTACGAATATGGATTGGGAGGGTGTTCCAGAGAGAAGGGGCAGAGTGGCTAAAAGCCCTCGCACCCATAGTCGACAGGCGGACAGAAGGAATAGAAAGCTGGAAGGCTGAGGAAGACCTAAGAGTGCGGGTGGGATTGTAGAATTGGAGTAAATCGGAGATGTAAGAGGGTGAAAGACCATGTAGAGCTTTGAATGTGAATAACAAGATCTTAAAGTGTATGCGATAATTTATGGGGAGCCAGTGAAGCTGTCTGAGTGATGTGATTAGTTGAGGGTGAGCTAGAGATAATCCGTGCAGCGGAGTTTTGGACTAGTTGGAGTTTTTGTAATGATTTATGAGGTAAGCCGAATAGGATTGAATTACAGTAGTCAATTCGGGATGTTACCAGCGCATGGACGAGAATGGCAGTACTTGTTTGACTGAGGAACGGGCGTAGGCGGTTGATATTCCTTAGGTGGAAGTAGGCAGATCTTGTAATGTTATTGATGTGTGCTTTGAAAGAAAGATGACTGTCAAGAACAACACCCAGGCTTTTAACCTGGGAAGAAGGCGAAATGACGGAGTTTTCAAAGTTCAAAGTAAACGATTTGGTTTTGGCGAGAGTGGTCTTAGTTCCTACAAGGAGAATTTGGGTTTTATCTGTATTAACCATCAGGAAGTTTTTAGAGAACCAGTTTTTAGTATATATACACTGTATATACTAATATATATTTATATATATATATATATATATATATATATATATATATATATATATATATACATACATAGAGAGAGAGAGAGAGAGAGAGAGAGAGAGAGAGAGAGATGGTCGGAGTCAACTTGTTTGTGACGTCACGTGTTTCGCGAATTTCGGTTCGTAATCAGAAATTTGTTCGTACTTTAAGTTGAAACAGATCGTTCGTAACCCGAAATGTTTGTACAGTAAACTCAGGGAACTTAGTTATCCTAATACTTATGGCTTTATTTGGTTATCCCAATGTTTATGACTGAGTGGCATTGTGTGTCAAATCATGGCAAGGATTAACATGTTGGCTCTGTCAAGACAGCATATTAAAAAAGGTAAAAGTTTGAATAAGGTTGACTTGACCAGTGCAGCGACTGGATTGGATTTGTGATGTTTTTATTATTTATGACTCAGGTGTATTTGAGTCTTAAATTTCACCACCACAACTGTTTCATAACCACATTTATAGAGAAGTGATACTAATAACAGCAAATCATTTTCTATTATAAAATACAACGTATCATTAAATAATCATTTATTAAAAATAATAATCATACTGATTTATTACCATTACAATGATATGAATCATTACCGCAGCATTACTGATGTAAATTTAATATAAAAACATGATAAAAAATCATTGTGATCACAAAACGTTTTACATTCTTTTACAGGTACAAGACGAGTTCATATGTGGATCTGTATCACACACAGAGAGTCACTCACCGACCCCCATCATCCCCCGTCTCTGTACAGGCACCATCAACCAGCCAGAAGAGACCACGAGTGCAGCAGTTAAGCGAACTTCGACCCTCCCTCCCCGGACAAGCTGATTATTTTCTGTATAGGCGCCTCGCTAGCTGATAGCAGAGCTGAGATTCAAACTCATGAACTAGAAAGGCATCGCCCCACACTGGTGATTTTTAGAGATTGATACAGATTCTCTCAGCTGTGAATGTGCTGGTGTCTTCTGAGATCACTCTGTTGAATAAAACTCTTCTTACACTGTGAGCACTGATACGGTTTCTCTCCAGTGTGAATGCGCTGGTGTCTTTTGAGATCACTGAGTTGATTAAAATTGTTTCCACAGTGAAAACACGTATATGGTTTCTCTCCAGTGTGAATGTGCTGGTGTCTTCTGAGATGACTCTGTCGATTAAAACTGTTCCCACACTCTGAGCACTGATATGGTTTCTCTCCAGTGTGAATGCGCTGGTGTCTTTTGAGATGACTCTGTTGATTAAAACTCTTCCCACACTGTGTACACTGACACGGTTTCTCTCCAGTGTGAATGCGCTGGTGTTTTTTGAGAGAACTCTGATGATTAAATCTTTTTCCACACTGTGAGCATTGATACGGTTTCTCACCAGTGTGAATGTGCTGGTGTTCTTTTAGAGAACTCTGATGATTAAATCTTTTTCCACACTGTGAGCACTGATACGGTTTCTCTCCAGTGTGAATGTGCTGGTGTCTTTTGAGAGCACTCTGATTATTAAAACCCGTTTCACACTGTGAGCACTGATACGGTTTCTTTCCACTGTGAATGCGCTGGTGTATTTCAAGATGAATCTCTGTAATAAAGCTCTTTCCACACAGTGAGCACTGATACGGTTTCTCTCCAGAGTGATTGCGCTGGTGTCTTTTAAGATGACTCTGTTGATTAAAACTCTTCCCACACTGTGAACACTGATGCGGTTTCTCTCCAGTGTGAATGTGCTGGTGTCTTCTGAGATTTCTCTGTTGATTAAAACTTTTCCCACAATGTAAGCACTGGTAAGGTTTTTCTCCAGTGTGAATGCGCTGGTGTACTTTAAGATTACTCAGTGTAATAAAGCTCTTCCCACACTCTGAGCACTGATACAGTTTCTCTCCAGTGTGAATGCGCTGGTGTACTTTAAGACCACTCAGGAACCTAAAGCTCTTCCCACACTGTGAGCAGACGTTTCCTTCTTCCTGTGTGTGACTGAGAGAGGTGTTAATGCTGACAGTACCAGAGGACGTTTGCTGATTACTGGAGCTTCTGGTGGGCGTCAGATCCTCATGTTCAGTCTTAATCTTCACCAGCGCATCATATTTATCATGGTTGCAGCTCTTGATGTGATTGTGGAGGTGATTTTGGGTTGTAGAGGAACGTGGACACGAGGAGCAGGAGAAATCCTTGTTCAGTTCTGAAGCAGAAAATAATAAAATACATTTATAACATTATAAATAATAAAATACATTTATAACATTATAAATAATAAATTACATTTATAACATTATAAATAATAAAATACATTTATAACAAATTATAAATAATAAAATACATTTATAACATTATAAATAATAAAATACATTTATAACATTATAAATAATAAAATACATTTATAACATTATAAATAATAAAATACATTTATAACATTATAAATAATAAACTACATTTATAACATTATAAATAATAAAATACATTTATAACATTATAAATAATAAAACACATTTATAACATTATAAATAATAAAATACATTTATAACATTATAAATAATAAACTACATTTATAACATTATAAATAATAAAACACATTTATAACATAAATAATAAAATACATTTATAACATTATAAATAATAAACTACATTTATAACATTATAAATAATAAAACACATTTATAACATAAATAATAAAATACATTTATAACATTATAAATAATAAAACACATTTATAACATTATAAATAATAAACTACATTTATAACATTATAAATAATAAACTACATTTATAACATTATAAATAATAAAACACATTTATAACATTATAAATAATAAGATACATTTATAACATTATAAATATTAAAATACATTTATAACATTATAAATAATAAAATACATTTATAACATTATAAATAATAAAATACATTTATAACATTATAAATAATAAAATACATTTATAACATTATAAATAATAAACTACATTTATAACATTATAAATAATAAACTACATTTATAACATTATAAATAATAAACTACATTTATAACATTATAAATAATAAACTACATTTATAACATTATAAATAATAAAATACATTTATAACATTATAAATAATAAAATACATTTATAACATTATAAATAATAAAATACATTTATAACATTATAAATAATAAAATACATTTATAACATTATAAATAATAAAATACATTTATAACATTATAAATAATAAAATACATTTATAACATTATAAATAATAAACTACATTTATAACATTATAAATAATAAAATACATTTATAACATTATAAATAATAAAACACATTTATAACATTATAAATAATAAAATACATTTATAACATAAATAATAAAATACATTTATAACAAATTATAAATAATAAAATACATTTATAACAAATTATAAATAATAAAAGACATTTATAACATTATAAATAATAAAAGACATTTATAACATTGTAAATAATAAAATACATTTATAACATTATAAATAATAAAATACATTTATAACATTATAAATAATAAACTACATTTATAACATTATAAATAATAAAATACATTTATAACATCATAAATAATAAACTACATTTATAACATTATAAATAATAAAACACATTTATAACATTATAAATAATAAAATACATTTATAACATAAATAATAAAATACATTTATAACATTATAAATAATAAAACACATTTATAACATTATAAATAATAAAACATATTTATAACATTATAAATAATAAAATACATTTATAACATTATAAATAATAAACTACATTTATAACATTATAAATAATAAACTACATTTATAACATTATAAATAATAAACTACATTTATAACATTATAAATAATAAACTACATTTATAACATTATAAATAATAAAATACATTTATAACATTATAAATAATAAAATACATTTATAACATTATAAATAATAAACTACATTTATAACATTATAAATAATAAAATACATTTATAACATTATAAATAATAAAATACATTTATAACATTATAAATAATAAAATACATTTATAACATTATAAATAATAAAATACATTTATAACATTATAAATAATAAAATACATTTATAACATTATAAATAATAAAATACATTTATAACATTATAAATAATAAAATACATTTATAACATTATAAATAATAAACTACATTTATGACATTATAAATAATAAACTACATTTATAACATTATAAATAATAAAATACATTTATAACATTATAAATAATAAAATACATTTATAACATTATAAATAATAAACTACATTTATAACATTATAAATAATAAACTACATTTATAACATTATAAATAATAAACTACATTTATAACATTATAAATAATAAACTACATTTATAACATTATAAATAATAAAACACATTTATAACATTATAAATAATAAAATACATTTATAACATAAATAATAAAATACATTTATAACATTATAAATAATAAAACACATTTATAACATTATAAATAATAAAACATATTTATAACATTATAAATAATAAAATACATTTATAACATTATAAATAATAAACTACATTTATAACATTATAAATAATAAACTACATTTATAACATTATAAATAATAAACTACATTTATAACATTATAAATAATAAACTACATTTATAACATTATAAATAATAAAATACATTTATAACATTATAAATAATAAAATACATTTATAACATTATAAATAATAAACTACATTTATAACATTATAAATAATAAAATAAATTTATAACATTATAAATAATAAAATACATTTATAACATTATAAATAATAAACTACATTTATAACATTATAAATAATAAACTACATTTATAACATTATAAATAATAAACTACATTTATAACATTATAAATAATAAACTACATTTATAACATTATAAATAATAAACTACATTTATAACATTATAAATAATAAAACACATTTATAACATTATAAATAATAAAATACATTTATAACATAAATAATAAAATACATTTATAACATTATAAATAATAAAACACATTTATAACATTATAAATAATAAAACATATTTATAACATTATAAATAATAAAATACATTTATAACATTATAAATAATAAACTACATTTATAACATTATAAATAATAAACTACATTTATAACATTATAAATAATAAACTACATTTATAACATTATAAATAATAAACTACATTTATAACATTATAAATAATAAAATACATTTATAACATTATAAATAATAAAATACATTTATAACATTATAAATAATAAACTACATTTATAACATTATAAATAATAAAATACATTTATAACATTATAAATAATAAAATACATTTATAACATTATAAATAATAAACTACATTTATAACATTATAAATAATAAACTACATTTATAACATTATAAATAATAAACTACATTTATAACATTATAAATAATAAACTACATTTATAACATTATAAATAATAAACTACATTTATAACATTATAAATAATAAAACACATTTATAACATTATAAATAATAAAATACATTTATAACATAAATAATAAAATACATTTATAACATTATAAATAATAAAACACATTTATAACATTATAAATAATAAAACATATTTATAACATTATAAATAATAAAATAAATTTATAACATTATAAATAATAAACTACATTTATAACATTATAAATAATAAACTACATTTATAACATTATAAATAATAAACTACATTTATAACATTATAAATAATAAACTACATTTATAACATTATAAATAATAAAATACATTTATAACATTATAAATAATAAAATACATTTATAACATTATAAATAATAAACTACATTTATAACATTATAAATAATAAAATAAATTTATAACATTATAAATAATGAAATACATTTATAACATTATAAATAATAAACTACATTTATAACATTATAAATAATAAAATAAATTTATAACATTATAAATAATAAAATACATTTATAACATTATAAATAATAAAATACATTTATAACATTATAAATAATAAACTACATTTATGACATTATAAATAATAAACTACATTTATAACATTATAAATAATAAAATACATTTATAACATTATAAATAATAAAATACATTTATAACATTATAAATAATAAACTACATTTATAACATTATAAATAATAAAACACATTTATAACATTATAAATAATAAAATACATTTATAACATAAATAATAAAATACATTTATAACATTATAAATAATAAAACACATTTATAACATTATAAATAATAAAACATATTTATAACATTATAAATAATAAAATACATTTATAACATTATAAATAATAAAATACATTTATAACATTATAAATAATAAACTACATTTATAACATTATAAATAATAAAATACATTTATAACATTATAAATAATAAACTACATTTATAACATTATAAATAATAAAACACATTTATAACATAAATAATAAAATACATTTATAACATTATAAATAATAAAACACATTTATAACATTATAAATAATAAAATACATTTATAACATTATAAATAATAAAATACATTTATAACATTATAAATAATAAAATACATTTATAACATTATAAATAATAAACTACATTTATAACATTATAAATAATAAACTACATTTATAACATTATAAATAATAAAACACATTTATAACATTATAAATAATAAGATAAATTTATAACATTATAAATAATAAAATACATTTATAACATTATAAATAATAAAATACATTTATAACATTATAAATAATAAACTACATTTATAACATTATAAATAATAAACTACATTTATAACATTATAAATAATAAACTACATTTATAACATTATAAATAATAAAATACATTTATAACATTATAAATAATAAACTACATTTATAACATTATAAATAATAAAATACATTTATAACATTATAAATAATAAACTACATTTACAACATTATAAATAATAAAACACATTTATACATTATAAATAATAAACTACATTTATAACATTATAAATAATAAACTACATTTATAACATTATAAATAATAAACTACATTTATAACATTATAAATAATAAAATACATTTATAACATTATAAATAATAAAATACATTTATAACATTATAAATAATAAACTACATTTATAACATTATAAATAATAAACTACATTTATAACATTATAAATAATAAAATACATTTATAACATTATAAATAATAAAATACATTTATAACATTATAAATAATAAACTACATTTATAACATTATAAATAATAAAATACATTTATAACATTATAAATAATAAAATACATTTATAACATTATAAATAATAAACTACATTTATAACATTATAAATAATAAACTACATTTATAACATTATAAATAATAAACTACATTTATAACATTATAAATAATAAACTACATTTATAACATTATAAATAATAAAACACATTTATAACATTATAAATAATAAAATACATTTATAACATAAATAATAAAATACATTTATAACATTATAAATAATAAAACACATTTATAACATTATAAATAATAAAACATATTTATAACATTATAAATAATAAAATAAATTTATAACATTATAAATAATAAACTACATTTATAACATTATAAATAATAAACTACATTTATAACATTATAAATAATAAACTACATTTATAACATTATAAATAATAAACTACATTTATAACATTATAAATAATAAAATACATTTATAACATTATAAATAATAAAATACATTTATAACATTATAAATAATAAACTACATTTATAACATTATAAATAATAAAATAAATTTATAACATTATAAATAATAAAATACATTTATAACATTATAAATAATAAACTACATTTATAACATTATAAATAATAAAATAAATTTATAACATTATAAATAATAAAATACATTTATAACATTATAAATAATAAAATACATTTATAACATTATAAATAATAAACTACATTTATGACATTATAAATAATAAACTACATTTATAACATTATAAATAATAAAATACATTTATAACATTATAAATAATAAAATACATTTATAACATTATAAATAATAAACTACATTTATAACATTATAAATAATAAAACACATTTATAACATTATAAATAATAAAATACATTTATAACATAAATAATAAAATACATTTATAACATTATAAATAATAAAACACATTTATAACATTATAAATAATAAAACATATTTATAACATTATAAATAATAAAATACATTTATAACATTATAAATAATAAAATACATTTATAACATTATAAATAATAAACTACATTTATAACATTATAAATAATAAACTACATTTATAACATTATAAATAATAAACTACATTTATAACATTATAAATAATAAAACACATTTATAACATTATAAATAATAAAATACATTTATAACATAAATAATAAAATACATTTATAACATTATAAATAATAAAACACATTTATAACATTATAAATAATAAAACATATTTATAACATTATAAATAATAAAATAAATTTATAACATTATAAATAATAAACTACATTTATAACATTATAAATAATAAACTACATTTATAACATTATAAATAATAAACTACATTTATAACATTATAAATAATAAACTACATTTATAACATTATAAATAATAAAATACATTTATAACATTATAAATAATAAAATACATTTATAACATTATAAATAATAAACTACATTTATAACATTATAAATAATAAAATAAATTTATAACATTATAAATAATAAAATACATTTATAACATTATAAATAATAAACTACATTTATAACATTATAAATAATAAAATAAATTTATAACATTATAAATAATAAAATACATTTATAACATTATAAATAATAAAATACATTTATAACATTATAAATAATAAACTACATTTATGACATTATAAATAATAAACTACATTTATAACATTATAAATAATAAAATACATTTATAACATTATAAATAATAAAATACATTTATAACATTATAAATAATAAACTACATTTATAACATTATAAATAATAAAACACATTTATAACATTATAAATAATAAAATACATTTATAACATAAATAATAAAATACATTTATAACATTATAAATAATAAAACACATTTATAACATTATAAATAATAAAACATATTTATAACATTATAAATAATAAAATACATTTATAACATTATAAATAATAAAATACATTTATAACATTATAAATAATAAACTACATTTATAACATTATAAATAATAAAATACATTTATAACATTATAAATAATAAACTACATTTATAACATTATAAATAATAAAACACATTTATAACATAAATAATAAAATACATTTATAACATTATAAATAATAAAACACATTTATAACATTATAAATAATAAAATACATTTATAACATTATAAATAATAAAATACATTTATAACATTATAAATAATAAAATACATTTATAACATTATAAATAATAAACTACATTTATAACATTATAAATAATAAACTACATTTATAACATTATAAATAATAAAACACATTTATAACATTATAAATAATAAGATAAATTTATAACATTATAAATAATAAAATACATTTATAACATTATAAATAATAAAATACATTTATAACATTATAAATAATAAACTACATTTATAACATTATAAATAATAAACTACATTTATAACATTATAAATAATAAACTACATTTATAACATTATAAATAATAAAATACATTTATAACATTATGAATAATAAAATACATTTATAACATTATAAATAATAAAATACATTTATAACATTATAAATAATAAAATACATTTATAACATTATAAATAATAAAATACATTTATAACATTATAAATAATAAAATACATTTATAACATTATAAATAATAAAATACATTTATAACATTATAAATAATAAAATACATTTATAACATTATAAATAATAAAATACATTTATAACATTATAAATAATAAAATACATTTATAACATTATAAATAATAAACTACATTTACAACATTATAAATAATAAAACACATTTATACATTATAAATAATAAACTACATTTATAACATTATAAATAATAAAATACATTTATAACATTATAAATAATAAACTACATTTATAACATTATAAATAATAAAACACATTTATAACATAAATAATAAAATACATTTATAACATTATAAATAATAAAACACATTTATAACATTATAAATAATAAAATACATTTATAACATTATAAATAATAAAATACATTTATAACATTATAAATAATAAAATACATTTATAACATTATAAATAATAAACTACATTTATAACATTATAAATAATAAACTACATTTATAACATTATAAATAATAAAACACATTTATAACATTATAAATAATAAGATAAATTTATAACATTATAAATAATAAAATACATTTATAACATTATAAATAATAAAAGACATTTATAACATTATAAATAATAAAATACATTTATAACATTATAAATAATAAAATACATTTATAACATTATAAATAATAAACTACATTTATAACATTATAAATAATAAAATACATTTATAACATTATAAATAATAAACTACATTTATAACATTATAAATAATAAAACACATTTATAACATTATAAATAATAAAATACATTTATAACATAAATAATAAAATACATTTATAACATTATAAAAAATAAAACACATTTATAACATTATAAATAATAAAACATATTTATAACATTATAAATAATAAAATACATTTATAACATTATAAATAATAAAATACATTTATAACATTATAAATAATAAAATACATTTATAACATTATAAATAATAAACTACATTTATAACATTATAAATAATAAAACACATTTATAACATTATAAATAATAAGATACATTTATAACATTATAAATAATAAAATACATTTATAACATTATAAATAATAAAGTACATTTATAACATTATAAATAATAAAATACATTTATAACATTATAAATAATAAAATACATTTATAACATTATAAATAATAAATTACATTTATAACATTATAAATAATAAAATACATTTATAACATTATAAATAATAAAATACATTTATAACATTATAAATAATAAAGTACATTTATAACATTATAAATAATAAAATACATTTATAACATTATAAATAATAAAACACATTTATAACATTATAAATAATAAAATACATTTATAACATTATAAATAATAAAACACATTTATAACATTATAAATAATAAAATACATTTATAACATTATAAATAATAAAACACATTTATAACATTATAAATAATAAAATACATTTATAACATTATAAATAATAAACTACATTTATAACATTATAAATAATAAACTACATTTATAACATTATAAATAATAAAACACATTTATAACATTATAAATAATAAAACACATTTATAACATTATAAATAATAAAATACATTTATAACATTATAAATAATAAAACACATTTATAACATTATAAATAATAAAATACATTTATAACATTATAAATAATAAAATACATTTATAACATTATAAATAATAAAATACATTTATAAGATTATAAATAATAAAATACATTTATAACATTATAAATAATAAAATACATTTATAACATTATAAATAATAAAATACATTTATAACATTATAAATAATAAAACACATTTATAACATTATAAATAATAAAATACATTTATAAATAATAAAATACATTTATAACATTATAAATAATAAAATACATTTATAACATTATAAATAATAAAATACATGTATAACATTATAAATAATAAATATTGTTAGTAAATGTTAAACTGAGATCCGATGCTAAAGTCCTGTAACGTGATTCATCCTGCATTCATCATTTCCTGCTCACACTGATCTGCATGAGCACAATACAAGCTTTCACTGTATGATGCTTCATCCCAGGTGCCTCTGATTCTATTCAATACAAATATCTTACTGAGTTCATCTTTATCTTCAGCTTCTTCCTTCTTCACAGGCTTCATCTGGAAACCTCCACACTGTTGGTCCTCTGGGGTGAGATGTTCCTCAGAGGTGACGAGTTCCACAGGGATTGAGGTTCCTTTACCTGAAATTCCATCAATATGTGAAAAGAAAGTCAACAACTGGAGGAAACTGAAGGTTGTGGGTTTGGTTAACACAAATAAATACGACTTAAATTTAATCCAGACTGGAGTGTAGCAGCACCACACTGTACTGTACCACACTGTCTGGAGAAAATGTGTCATATTGCTCCATATTTACTTACAGAAGTAACTTCCATCATCATCTTCCTCCTTTTTTATTATTTTCATCTGGAATCCTTCATGTTGTAGATCTACAGGAGTGACGTGTCCCTCTTCTGCTGACTGCATTATTACAGATCTGATAAACAGACAGATAAATAAACTTTATTTCTCCTTATATGGAAATTTGGGGAAATTCCTTTACACTGTTTTAACTGGCTTTGTCAGATCATGGTTTAAATATAAATGATCCAGTTTAGTGTTGAAGAGAACCAGGCAGTTCTCCCTCAGAAACACTGGGGTTATAGATGTAAACATGAATGTGGTGGGGTAAAATAACTGAGAACAAAGCTAAAATAACTCAGTGGTAACTCAGTACTTAAAGTACTAAACTAGTATTCAGAAGGGTACTGGTTCTGTCTTGAACCCTCCAGTGCTCGCTTGTATTCAGACATAACTGTAAGTTGATATAGATAAACGCGTCCACTAACTATCATAAATGTAAATATAAATATAGATAAATTACTTTATTAATAAAAAAAGGGAAAATCAGGCGATATAACTCGATGTGTTTCTGTACAAAAGTTACATTTAATAATAAAGAAACTCTGAATCGATTCATGAATCGGTTCATCAGTACTGAATCATGTGTGATGCTAACAGTTAGCGGAGCAGCTAGCAGTCTGTGTGTTTAAATGAAACTGGAGTTAAAGCTCCTCAAATCCTCACAGTGATGTTTTATTATAAACTCTAGTTTTATCATTAATTAGAATGTAGTTAAATAAAGTGTAATAAATAAATAAACATCCTACTTACAGATGATTCACTTTAATACAAACACATCAGCTGGTCCTGCTGCTTCTTCTTCGTGAGTTTGCTGTCTGGTTTAGAGCTGCGCGGTTCCTGAATCACCCGGGTTAATGATTCGAATCTTTGTACTGAATCAGGAATCACGACTCACCGAAACACCGCGGAATCAGATGATTCGGCTGAACCGACTCCAGTCCGTGAATCTCAGTAATAAGTTAAATATTCCAATAAACAAGCGGTGACTTTATGCACATTTTATTATTATTATTATTATTATTACCCATCTGATCATGGGCGGCTCGTTCATTAGAGCGATCGGGCGACGCCAAAGGGCAAAAGGGAAGAAATTTTATGCACATGCTATTTATTATTATTATTATTATTATTATTATTATTATTATCAGTAGAGGTATAGATTAGTAATGCAGCATATTTTCTTGTAAGCAAAACAACACAATATAGTTTCATTATTATTAATATTATTATTATTACTATTATAATTATTATTAAAATGCACATGCTTACAGGCTACTTTAGTACTTAAGGAGTATCATAGCCCCCATGGTCATTTTAAACCCGTGACCCATTAATATTAGTTCATTAGGGCGATGCACCACCAAAGGGCAAAAGGGAAGAAATTTTTCTATCGCATTAAACCAGCATTAAACTAGCTGTGACTGTTCTGGAGTCTGTCTTGTCTTTGAATATCGTCCAATCAGCGTGGAGTTGTGTTCCGTACAGTACCGATTTCAGTCTGATTGAAAATCGCCCTGGATCGCTCTGATAGACTCTCATGTTAAGGCCCTTCTTTTCGAACTGCAGGCGCTGCAATACATTCTGAATTGGTTCTGGGAGGACTCGCACGTACATGCTTGCGTCACACGTAACGTCGCAAGTAACACGGCCCTCACCATCGAACCACTGAAGGAGGTTCCAACCACAGAGAGCACACAGGACGCATCACTCATTGTGTCTGTGATGGAGGTGCGCAGGGCGCTTCTGAGAATAAACCCAAAGAAGGCAACTGGTCCAGACAGCATTCCCGGACGTGCACTACAGGTTTGCTCATCAGAGTTGGCGGATGTGTTTGCAGACATATTCAACCTGTCTCTTATGCAAGCCTCTGTTCCTTCCTGCTTTAAGACCACCACCATTGTTCCACTCCCAAAGACAAACACAATAACCTGCTTAAATGACTATCGTCCCATTGCGCTCACACCTATCGTAATAAAGTGCTTTGAAAGCACTCACACCTGGAAGGCAAGGACACGTATGTAAGAATGCTGTTTATCGACTACAGCTCGACGTTCAACACAGTCATCCCACACAGACTCACCAAAAAGCTCCAAACCCTCGGACTGGCACTGTCCCTCTGTAACTGGATACTAAATTTTCTATCTGACCGATCTCAGTCAGTCAAGATTGGCACTCGAACATCCAGCACAAAGACCATAAACATTGGGACACCTCAAGGCTGCGTGCTGAGCCCTCTTCTGTACTCGCTCTTCACACATGACTGTGTGGCCTCTTAAAACACCACCAGTATTATTAAATTTGCTGATGATACCACAGTCATTGGTCTTATTACTGGGGAGGATGAGACGGCGTACAGGAAGGAGGTAGCAGATCTTGTGGACTGGTGTCAGAACAACAATCTTTCATTAAATATAAACAAAACAAAGAAACTGATTGTGGACCCCAGGAGGAGAGGAGAACAGCATACACCACTGTATATAGGTGGAACAGTGGTGGAGAAGGTGAAAACCTTCAAATTCTTGGGTGTGCACATCAGTGAGGATCTCACCTGGTCCTGCAACACACGCCACATCATCAAGAAGTCTCAACAGAGACTGTACTTCCTAAGAAGGCTAAGGAAATTTGGCATGTCAACCAAAATCCTCAGCAACTTCTACCGATGTACGGTGGAAAGTGTCCTTACCAGCTCCATCACAGTCTGGTATGGAAACTGCACTGCAGAGGACAGGAAGGCACTCCAGCGTGTAATAAAAACTGCACAGAGAATCTCTGGAACATCCTTCCCTGCACTACAAGACATTTATCAGACCAGGGTGGTCAGGAGAGCCCACAACATAATTGAGGACAGCACACACCCCCAAAACAACCTCTTCACTCTTCTGCCATCAGACAAACGTTTCAGAAGCCTAAAGGCCAGAACAACAAGACTGACCATCAGTTTTTACCCACAGACAGTCAGGATTGTGAACAAACAGGGACTGTCACATACACAACCTACCTCATGAACACTGAACCTCATCTACAGTGCACTATTGCACATTAATATGTTCCCTACACAGTGCACTAGATTGTATATCAGATAACACATTCATGTTCACTACATAGTGCACTAGACAGTAAATTAGACAATTGGTTATGTTCCCTACATAGTGCGCTAGATTGTATATCAGATAACGCATTCATGTTCACTACATAGTGCACTAGACAGTATATTAGACAATTGGTTATGTTCCCTACACAGTGCGCTAGATTGTATATCAGATAACGCATTCATGTTCACTACATAGTGCACTAGACAGTATATTAACTTTATCTTTATCTTTATTGTCACTATAAATTGCACGAGTACAATTACAGCGAAATTGGCCATCAGCCCGTCCAGAACATTCAATATGACAAGGGGGGGACAGGACAGGAAGACAGGATTGGGAAAGTAGGAAAGTACACATTGGGAAAGTAGGAGATAAAAAAAAACCCAGCAACCAGACTGTGTTCCCCAAGGAGCACATTATGGTAACATGAAAAAAAAGCCCCTTACAGCACACAAACACATATGAACATAACATAACATAATCACACAACAAGCCACGGGTAGGGATGTGGGGATGATGAAAAGTAACCACTATGGTAGGCAGCCATCTGGCAATTCGCAGCTATAACAGCGCGCGCTACAGACCCGTCCAACCATAGTGGTGGGATGAAGCTAAGAGTGGAGACGTTGGTTTGGGTAAGGAAAGAGTTCTGTCAGTTCCCATTCTGCAGCAAGAAGGAAAGTCTGTACAAAGTTCGCGATGAAATGGCTGTTTTACAGCTCTTACTGGCCAGAATGAAAAACAGTCAGTGAGGGGAGGGGGGGGGGGGGTAGGTATGTAGCAGCAGATCTTCCGGAGGTATTTACTTATCACAAGGCCGTTGCTGATAACAGGGGAGCCAAAAGCAGAAATGACTTCTTATTTTGTCTGAGAAAAAATTTAACACAGACTGTCAGAATTTATGCATCTCTGGTTCATCTCATTTCGCAGAGCCGCTATTCTTTCCAAGATGGAATCCATACTCCGATTCAAATTCACAGTCTGAGTTCCCACGGCTCTACCCACCATCTCAATCAGGTTGGGCAGTTTATGGGGACCTTTGACAACTGACCCAACTCTTTTAATTTCCCGATACAGCAGGGTACCGCCTAATCCAATCAGCACAAACCCCACGATCAAAGTTCCGAATAGATAAACATCCTCGATGTCCTCCAACGAAAGAGGTGCCAAGCACACGACTCCCCACTTCCCCCACGAGTCCATCGCGTATCCTGCCATCTGCGTCCCGTCGGGGCATGTGGGTTCCCCCGAACCCGAACTTCTCGATGAGAAGATGGTGTCAATAGCATTCAGAGACCATTTAACCAATTCCATAATTTGTTCTTTGAAGAGCAGTGCTAAGAAAAATCTCTGTAGAGCAGAGTGACGAGACAAGACAATACAGGAGAAGCCAAGCAGGGTAGATAAGGGAGGAGGAGGGAAAAGTGCGTCCTGTCTCCACGAGAGCTAAAAGAAGACAATTGGTTATGTTCCCTACATAGTGCGCTAGATTGTATATCAGATAACACATTCATGTTCACTACATAGTGCACTAGACAGTATATTAGACAATTGGTTATGTTCCCTACATAGTGCGCTAGATTGTATATCAGATAACGCATTCATGTTCACTACATAGTGCGCTAGATTGAATATCAGATAACACATTCATGTTCACTACATAGTGCACTAGACAATATATTAGACAATTGATTTAAGTTCACTACACAGTGCGCTAGATTGTATATCAAATAACGCATTCATGTTCGCTACATAGTGCACTAGACAGTAAATTAGACAATTGGTTATGTTCCCTACATAGTGCGTTAGATTGTATATCAGATAACGCATTCATGTTCACTACATAGTGCACTAGACAGTATATTAGACAATTGGTTATGTTCCCTACACAGTGCGCTAGATTGTATATCAGATAACGCATTCATGTTCACTACATAGTGCACTAGACAGTAAATTAGACAATTGGTTATGTTCCCTACATAGTGCGCCAGATTGTATATCAGATAACGCATTCATGTTCACTACATAGTGCACTAGATTGTATATCAGATAACACATTCATGTTCACTACATAGTGCACTAGACAGTATATTAGACAACTGGTTATGTTCCCTACATAGTGCGCTAGATTGTATATCAGATAACGCATTCATGTTCACTACATAGTGCACTAGACAGTATATTAGACAATTGGTTATGTTCCCTACACAGTGCACTAGATTGTATATCAGATAACGCATTCGTGTTCACTACATAGTGCACTAGATTGTATATCAGATAACGGATTTAAAATGCGACCGGGGAAAAAAAGTCGGTGTCGCTGCGTGTGCATTTGTGTGCATGAAGCTCATCGTTAATGGCAACGCGTCAGCGGAGTAATACCATTGTGGTGTGAAAAGGCCGTGCTGTTATCACCAATATCAGCACAGTTAGAACGCTTCTCACCCAATCAGATTGTAAGATCGGAACTAACTGTTGTATAATATGCTTTATTCACTTTTTTTAAATCACTGCTATTTTTTTTTAACACTACTGTGCATGGTGTGACTAGCAGACGCCTTGTTTATTTATATTTCTGTCTCGATCATCGACGCCTTGTTTATTTATATTTCTGTCTCGATCATCGACGCCTTGTTTATTTATATTTCTGTCTCGATCATCGACGCCTTGTTTATTTATGTTTCTGTCTCAATCATCGACGCCTTGTTTATTTATATTTCTGTCTCAATCATCGACGCCTTGTTTATTTATATTTCTGTCTCAATCATCGACGCCTTGTTTATTTATATTTCTGTCTCAATCATCGACGCCTTGTTTATTTATATTTCTGTCTCAATCATCGACGCCTTGTTTATTTATATTTCTGTCTCAATCATCGACGCCTTGTTTATTTATGTTTCTGTCTCAATCATCGACGCCTTGTTTATTTATATTTCTGTCTCAATCATCGACGCCTTGTTTATTTATGTTTCTGTCTCAATCATCGACGCCTTGTTTATTTATATTTCTGTCTCAATCATCGACGCCTTGTTTATTTATATTTCTGTCTCAATCATCGACGCCTTGTTTACCTGCCTGATTGTAAATGTGTATTTGTTTTTTCTTTTTGTTTGTTTTTTTGTTGTTGTTATTTTCTTCTTGTTTGCTGAATACCATCTTCATGTCAAAAACCTAATACAAATTTTAATTCTAAAAAAAAAAGAAAAAAGAAATGCTGTGCTTAGTGGAGAAGTGTTTTTTTTTCTGCTAGCTTTGTGGATTATTGCTAATAAAGTAAACATCGTATTACATTTACAACCCCAAATCAGAAAAAGTTGGGACTGTGTGGAAAATGTAATTAATAAAAACACAGAGTTCCTTACATTTACATTTTCAGCATTTATCAATGAGCTGAACACGATGAGCAATTGAGGGTTAAGGGCCTCGCTCAGGGACCCAACAGTGGCAACTTGGTGGTGGGGGGCTTGAACCGGCAACCTTCTGTTTACTAGTCCAGTACCTTAACCACTAAGCTATTACTGGCATTGACTTTTATTTGATGTCAGACAGGATGAACCTGAGATACAGTCGAATCCGGTTAATTGGACCACCGGTTAATCGGACCAGCCGCTTATTCGGACTGAATCCTAAAGTACCGAAACAAATCCTATTATGTACGTGTAATGTTATTCGCTTATTTGGACCAAAATTCCGTTTAATCGGACCAAAGAACGTGAGAGCGAATAAGAAAAAGAAGCCGCAAGTCGCCACTTAGAGCGGATGCAAAGCGGGTCAGCGAGATATGGGAGGATTCCTGGGCTCCCTGGGAGAATTGATGCTTTTATCAAAGGTCAGGAGGGAAATGAAGGCAGTCCCATTGCTGCGTTAGATGTTTGTGGTGATTTTGTTCAAGTGCAGTCCGTCAAGAGAACGCGTCAGATCACACTGGATAAGTTCTTCAAACGTTGACTGGAATTTAGTAAGAACTTTTTTTGTTATTATGCTTTGCATGCTGAGTACCTACACATTGTGTTTTAGATCGTTTCGAAAAACTTGTTTGCCAATTTATTTTTCAATGAACAAAGCTCGTAAGCAACAGTATTTCTTGTTTGTACGTTCGCTATACGTGTACAGTATATCGCACAATAAAGGTTTAATAAACATTTAATATGTTACATAAATTATAGCACGTCCCGTCTTGTAACATAGGGCATGTGTAACGGGTCTCTGCTTGTTCTTAATGATTAATCACCCATGTAATGGTCTTCACTGAATTAATACAATCAAGAGACGAACACAATGATTCATCTCTCTGTCTTTATTGCACATGCTTACCTGCATAAACACACATACAATCCTTTAATTCAGACTGTATTCTGCAACTGCACAAGCTCTCCAGCCATGTACAAAGCGCCACTCGAAAGATAAGTTCACATGAACAATCTTTTCGGTAATTATATTGTTTCTTTCAAGAAGGAAAATAATAATAAAAACAATACAACAATACATTGACAACTGTTTGTGATCGTATAGTGGATAAAGATCTTTGACTAGTAGAGAGAGTTTTTTTTTTTTTTTTCTCGAAACTTCACTGAACAGATTTACATTTTATAACATGTTTAGGACAAATGACAACATACCTGCATAAACACACATACAATCCTTTAATTCAGACTGTATTCTGCAACTGCACAAGCTCTATAAAGATCATAAGAAAGATGAGATTAAGCGCAATTTGTCCAGTGTAACGCGATTGGCGCCAAAAAAAAAAATCTGGAACTAAAGTTACAAACTATTAAATATGCGCTAATATTGGACAAAAATCACATCAATCAAGTTACATGACCGATATTACAGATCATGTTTGCAGTAATTGACTTTACAGGTACATATGTCCCTTTTAAAGTATGAAATAGCTCACGGAGCTTTTTAACACTGCTCACCTCCAGCCATGTACAAAGCGCCACTGGAGTAAGGAAAGCGCTGAGCAGTGTTGCCAACTCCTCAGTAAGGAAAGTAGCTATTGGCTGTCCTAAAAGTCGCTAGAAGTCGCTAAATGACGTCATTGCCTAATTTGCATATGATCCATTTGCATGTAGTTGACGCTGTAGAAGAGGAATAACATCGTGGGAAAGACAAAAAGTGGGTAAAAAAAACCACCCTAAATATGTTTAGAACTACAAATGAACATTCTTCTGTTAATTCGTGGTTTGTTTTTGTTTTTTAAGAAAACACTGAGCTACTCTGGGCAGGGTTGCCAGATTGCGACAGTAATTTTCAGCCAAAATGCATGAAAAAACGCCCAAAACACAGGATAAGCAGATGGTGTTTAGCATTTCACAAATAATAAACCAGTTAAACCATCATGACCTACAAATTAATATCTTAAAATGTACAGATCACTAATTATACATTATAAAGGACAAATTTTTTTTTGCTTGCATGTCTTTAAAGTAGCCTGCCAAGTTTGTAAAATGCATTATTTGTTAGGACACACAACCCTTTGCATGTAAATAAAAATAAACTTGCAAGCAATGAAAGTTCAACCTCTCGTACATATGAGACTTGCTTACCTTCATATTCAACTCAAATCACTTGTCTAACATATGAATCAGTGTACTGATGGGCGTGGCAACAGTGTCTTGGACTGGAAAGAATACCCTGTCAATCAAACTTTTGACAACGGGTTGGATGTGGTGGGAGAAGGTAGGGAGATGGGAGACCTATTTATATTCCACCTGCTTTAGCAATAGCTTTTTTTATTTATATTTTAAGCTGCCAAAATAATTACAAACCAGCCCAAATTTTGTCCACCTGCCAAAGTGTGTTTTTCCCTGCCAATTTCCAACAAAATCCGCTCATTTTGGTGGAAACCCGCCCAATCTGGCAACACTGACTGTGATACTGACCGCCCGTGCTTGAGGACAGTAACTGCAGAACAATGTGTGTTTTCACGTTCGAGTCTCCAAAAGTCTCCAATAACACCAGAAAAAGTCGCTAGATTTGTCGCTAGTCGCTTTTTTGAAAAAAAGTCGCTAGAGGGGTCTGAAAAGTCGCTAAATATAGCGACAAAGTCGCTAAGTTGGAAACACTGGCGCTGAGGGACAATTATAGGAGCTTTGCAGTTGCGCATGTGTGAAGCAGGGAATTGTAGTCCATTAAAACACATTGAACATATACAACATATGAACAATACATTATTTTTAGAAAATACAAAAACTAATAGTAATGGTGTATTATAATAGTATAGTTAGTATAATATAATAGTATAATATAATATAATAGTACAATAGTATAGTATGATAACGAATTAACTGTTAACAAATAATTTTTCTAGAATTCACAAAAATAAGGGTATTAATATTATAACTTTTTAACTCCGTTACACCCGTTCGTGTAATCGGACCAGCCGGTTATTAGGACCAAAACGATCGCCTTTTATCCTCCAGGTTATCATCAACAACGTCTCTGTACTGAGCTGCATTCATCTTTCCCTCTCTATCAGGACCAGTCGCCCCGGTCCAGCTGCTGAAGAACATCCCCACATCACGATGCTACCACCACCATGCTTCACTGTAGGGATGGCATTAGCCAGGTGATGAGCGGTGCCTGGTTTCCTCCAGACATGACGCTTGGTTTTCGAGTTCATTTTTTGGTTTCATCAGACCAGAGAATCTTGTTCCTCATGGTCTGAGAGTCCTCCAGACGAGCCGTCACGTGTCCCTCTACCATACAGGCCTGATTTGTGAGGGTGCTGCCTGGATGGTTGATCTTCTGATCAAGGTTCTCCTATCTCCACAGGGTCACGCTGGAGCTCTGTCAGTGTGACCATCAGGTTCTTGGTCACCTCCCTGACTAAGACCCGTCTTCCCTGATTGCTCGGCTAGAGTCCTGCTGGTTCCAAACTTCTTCCATTTATGGATGATGGAGGCCACTGTGCTCATTGGGACCTTCAGTGCTGCAGAAATGTTTCTGTACCTTCTCCAGATCTTGTCTCTGAGGTCTACAGACGATTCCTTGTACCTCATGGTTTGGTTTGTGCTCTGACATGCACCATCTACTCTGGGATCTTATATAAACGGGTGTGAGCCTTTCCAAATCAAGCTGTAGAAACATCTGAAGGATGATCAGTGGAAACAGGATGCACCTAAAGCTAAATACTCCCTCATCCCAAACTACCCCATCAGCTAAATACTGCCTCATCTCAAACTACCCCATCAGCTAAATACTCCCTCATCTCAAACTACCCCATCAGCTAAATACTCCCTCATCCCAAACTACCCCATCAGCTAAATACTCCCTCATCTCAAACTACTCCATCAGCTAAATACTCCCTCATCTCAAACTACTCCATCAGCTAAATACTCCCTCATCTCAAACTACCCCCTCAGCTAAATACTCCCTCAACTCAAACTACCCCATCAGCTAAATACTCCCTCATCTCAAACTACCCCATCAGCTAAATACTCCCTCATCCCAAACTACCCCATCAGCTAAATACTCCCTCATCTCAAACTACCCCCTCAGCTAAATACTCCCTCATCCCAAACTACCCCATCAGCTAAATACTCCCTCATCCCAAACTACCCCATCAGCTAAATACTCCCTCATCCCAAACTACCCCATCAGCTAAATACTCCCTCATCCCAAACTACACCATTAGCTAAATACTCCCTCAGCCCAAACTACCCCATTAGCCAAATTGCAATTAACGACTAACCCCAAAAATATATATAAATACTTAACAACTACCCCAATAACTCTCAACAACGTCCCCATTAGCCTAATAGTCGTCCACCAACTGCCCAAACAACTAAACAGTCTTATCCTCAACTACCCCACAGCCAATAAGCTCTCAGCCTAATAGCCATCAACCTACACTGCCCCAACAGCTAAATAACCCCTTAGCTTCAACTACTCCACAGCCAATTACCCCAACAGCTAAATAACCCCTTAGCTTCAACTACTCCACAGCCAATTACCCCAACAGCTAAATAACCCTCAGCCTCAACTACCCTGCAGCCAAGTAATCTAACCTAATAGCCTAATAACCTAATAGTCTTCAACCAAAAGCACCCCAACAGCAAAACATCCCCTCAGCTTCAATTGCCCCACAGCCAATTACCCCAACCCTAATTACCCCAACAGCTGAACATCCCCTTATCCTCAACTACCCTAAAATCAATTACCCTTAAACCTTAATTAAACCAACAGCTCTAGGCCTCAACTACCCCACAGTAAGTTACCCCTTAAACCTTATTATCCAAACAGCTAAATATCCCCTCAGCAACCACATAGGAATACCTTAGCAACCATCCCCTATATCTCATTTATTCAGCTTACTCATTTAGCACCAGAACCTAAACTGACTGCTAGTAAGAACAGTAAATAATAAAACAGAAAGTTCTCTGTACATAATTATATCAATAACATGAATGTATTGAACCGTGGAGAGTACAGATACTTCAGTTCTTCTTCACTGAGGTGAATCAAAGTGAAAACGTGACATGCAAACACACCTGAACACTATTTGTTAGGATAATGAGTAAATAGCATCAGAGTTTTTGTTTAAACACTTTGCATGTTGGTGGTGGAAAATCTTGAACCCACAACAGAGAAAATATGAAGAGTATAAATAGTTTAAATATCTACCTCCACCCCAGCTGGTAGATTTGGTCCCCCCAGCGATGGTCTTGTTTGGTTAAGAAAAAGAATTCTGATTACTGAAACATATACAGGTGTGCATTGTACGGCACCGCTGGAGCCAAGAGGGTTAAGGGTTTTGATCAAGGGGCCAACAGTGGCTTGAATTCAAACTCTCAACTTTTTAATTAATAACTCAAAGCTCTACCCACTAGACTACCACTGTCCCCATACCCTGGTGTTCCTGTTATTATTATTTTCACCTTAAACAGAGCAAAACACATTATAATAATTATATTACACCCTGTCATAAGAGGCTCTGTGGTAGTTTCTAAAGGGGGGGGGGTCTGTTTACTGTTTACTAAACTTGAAGTAGAATGCTGGTAAACTACTCAAATGAAATAAGTTTTAAGTTGGGTTGTTTTGTTTGTATATGTGTATAATTGCTGTTAAAGCAAAATGTCCCAACTTTTCTGGAGCTACAAGTGTGTTGACACTGGATTTAAGGTTAAAAACGTGATGTAATAGATTTGAGTTGATAGTAAACTGAACAAAGTGGAAGTGGAAGATCTAGCATTACAGCACACCTAGCTGATTTGAGTAATTGAGGTCCTTAGAATGGAAATAAAAATGACCGCCGTCCAATCAGCTTCATGCGCTGATGTGATGTAATGCAGGAGAGGGAGGATGTACAAAATATTTATTTATAGGAGGAGCAGCTAAAATAGTTCAAGATCAGAAGAACCTCTGGGGAGTCGAGACATCCTTCTTCAACATCCAGGTAACACATTAACACTTTATCTATCTCTGCCGTTCACTACCTACTAATATTATATACACATTAACACTTTATCTATCTCTACCGTTCACTACCTACTAATATTATATACACATTAACACTTTATCTATCTCTGCCGTTCACTACCTGCTAATATTATATTCACATTAACACTTTATATTCTGTCCTCAGTGTGTGTGTCTGTACACAAATTGACAGACAGCTAACAAAGTTCCAAGAAAAAGTCAGAAGCTGGAGTAAAGTTAAATGCTCAGTTTTAATTTGTAAAACTGAAATAATACAGAAAGAAAGCACCGGTTAGAAATACCATATTCAAATTATATGCAAATATCAACATTTCCATGTAAATGTAAATATAAAAGTAAATATTTAAATGTAACATATTAACAGCATTACACTAGCACTTGTGTAATATTATATTAAATGTAAACGTAAATGTAACTCACAAGCGATACTTTTCCAAGGCACAAACAACAAGCAATAACTGGAGCTGTAAGCTGACCACATGAGATGTAACCTCTAATGGTTTTCCTGATCACACCATGAACTATAACCTAGCCATGTCATGTGAACAAACTAACCAATCAACACAAAGGCTAGAATTACACAAGGAAACAATAAATCACTATAAAACACCAGTAGAGGGAGGAAAAGTACCATAAATAAAGAAAAAACTCTTTAAGGACATGACACTCCCCGCCTGGTATTGTCCAAATACCACTAACTTAATAACCTGTCTGAACAATAGAGGGAGCTAAATTACACCGTGCCTTCAGTACTCTTAAGAAGGATTGTCTCAGAGACAGGCCTATGAAAAGTCTTTGCTGACCCAGATCTTGTAACCTTGAGTTCGACCTTCCTGACCCTTCCATCTTGGTCAGGGAACGTTTTTGTGACCAGAGCCATGGGCCACTCATTCCGCTTCGCCTGACTATCTTTAAGCAAGACCAAGTCACCTTCCTGAAGGTTAGGACGCACATCCTGCCACTTACTACGACTCTGAAGTGTCGGCAGGTACTCACGTTTCCATCGGTTCCAAAAGGTATTGGCCAGATGCTGCACCTGTCTCCACTGCTGACGGTGGAGGTCTTTGCTGTCCCGGACGAGGAGGGTAAGTACACACCTTTTGTGTCAAAAGTATAGCAGGAGTCAAAGGAAAGGGTGACTCTGGGTCTGAAGAGATAGGCACGAGTGGCCTGGCATTAATGATAGCCGTGACCTCCGCCATGAAGGTTAACAACACCTCTCTTGTGTTGAGCGACGAGTGGGTGAGCCTACCTCCTATTCTCAGAAGGCAATTTTCGTCCACGCAAGGGTTCAACTTTCTTAGAGAACTGTCCTTCGAGACGACTTTCCCAGCGGCCAGGCAAGAGAAATCTTTGCTATAGGTCTCTCTCTGCACACACCTAATGATGAGAGTTCCTGCTTTTAATAGTTCTTCTGCTGTGTGAGGCCTTTTGCGCTGATGCCAGCCACTACAGCCCTCATCCTTGGCTTTAGCTGCACTTCTCTGGGACTGAGTGATGTGCGTCAAGGATGCTATGGCTCGCACCAGAGACTTCCAGGATGAGAAACGTTCAAAGCGATGACATCCTAGATTGGCTGAAGGAATAGAGAGCGTGGTAGCAAGAGAACGTACCTCAATGTCATAATCTGGAGCGATGAGTTCATATAACTCCTCATCTGAAGTGGACACTCCTTCAGGTGAGGACAGGAAAGGCGGCCCTGTGAGCCATGGAGTACTAGCAAGCTCGGCTGCAAGTACAGATCGAGTAGCATGATCTGCCAGATTCTGAGTGGTGCAGATGTAATGCCACTGCTCAGGTTTGCTGAACTTTCTGATTCGCTGTACTCTGTTTGAAACATACACATAAAACCGACTGGTCTGGTTATATATGTATCCCAAGACAACTTTACTGTCCGTGTAGAACTGCAATGTGTCTACACTGATGTCCAACTCCAATTCCGCCACTTCCACTGCCAAACCAGCGGCACCCAGCTCCAACTTTGGGATAGTGTGGACAGCTGTGGGAGCTAGTTTTGCCTTTCCTAGGACAAATCCTACATGACACTCTCCATCACTATCGGTCACCTTCAAGTAAGCTACTGCAGCAATAGCCTTCACAGAGGCATCTAAGAAGATGTGGAGTTCTTTCCTGCAAGCTGTAGTAAGGGTGGTAGGAGTGAATCTTGAATTCACTCAGACTTTGTAAGGAGTCTTTCCATGTTCTCCATTCGGCTTCCTTTTCATGAGGAAGAGGGCTATCCCAGTCAAGAACCTTGCTGCTGGTGAGTTCTCGTAGTATGAACTTCCCTTGAATGATGATTGGTGCGACAAGTCCGAGGGGATCAAAGATACTGTTCACCGTGGCTAGAACACCTCTGTGAGTGAAGGGTTTCTCTGTAGATGTCACTCTGAAAGCAAATAGATCATGTTTGAGGTCCCAGCTGAGCCCCAAGCTACATTGGATGAGGTCCAAGTTGTCATCAAAGTCCAGGTTCTGCAGGCCCTTCGCATGGTCCTCTGGCAGGAAGGCCTCCAAGACCTCAGATTTGTTCGATGCTATCTTATGAAGCCGCAAGTTAGACAAAGCAAGCATCTCCTGTACTCTTTTGAGTAGGTCGATGGCATGGGCAACGGATTGGAATGATTTGAGGCCATCATCAACGTAGAAGTCCCACTCTACAAAGTGTTTGGCATCTAAGCCGTATTCACTTGCTCCATGTTGTGCTGCAAGACGAAGACCATAGATGGCTTCCGCTGGAGATGGACTGTTGCCAAATACGTGGACTTTCATCCTGTACTCCACAATCTCTTTGCTGGGTTTGTTGTCCTTAAACCAAAGGAACCGAAGAAAGTCTTGATGATCTTCTCTGACAATGAAGCTGTAAAACATCTGTTCAATGTCTGCTATCACTGCCACTGGCTCTCTTCGGAAACGCAGCAAGACTCCGAGTAAGCTATTATTCAAATCCGGGCCGGTGAGTAGCACATCATTCAGAGAGACGCCATGGTGTTGAGCACTGGAGTAAAAGACGACTCTGATTTGATTTGGCTTACGTGGATGGTACACGCCGAAGATGGGTAGATACCATCTCTCTTCTCCCTCTGGCAGCGATGGCGCCAACTCGGCTTGGTCGTTATCAAAGATTTTTTGCATGAAGTTCACAAAGTGAGTTTTCATCTCAGGCTTTCATTCTAGGGTGTGTCGGAGAGAGGTAAGGCGACTAACAGCCTGTTCTCGATTGTTTGGGAGTTGTCGTTGTGGAGATCGAAATGGCAGGGGTGCCACCCAGCTGTTGGTATCGTCCATAAACATCTCTTTGTCCATGAGTTCCAGAAAAAGCTTGTGTTCGATGGAGACACCCACTTTGTAATCATCCTTGGTTGTTTCAAAGATTGTGCTGCCAAGGCTGAAGTCATCATGGACTGGGGTGCCTCGCGCGAGGCTGTGAAGAGAGACGTGATGCTGCTCTTTAGTGCCAAACTTTTCTTTTACCTTGCGGTGTTTGGGGCATGGAGAGAGAAGAGACGGACGGCCATTTTCAAGCACGTTGGTCCGAAAGGAAGTCACAGCCTCAGGATGTCTCTGAGCATAGGGGGCATTAGGAGGACCATTGCGATGCTCTCTGACCTTATGCACCTGAAGGATGTCACGTCCTAGAAGTAGGAATATCTGAGCCTCAGGATCTAGGTGTGGGATCTTGTGAGCAATAGACCTCAGGTGAGCATGGTGCTGTGCAGCTGCAGGAGTTGAAATTTCCGACCGGTCAACTGGCATGTGATTGCACTCGATGAGTGTTGGAAGCGTCACTGTTATCGCTCCATCCAATGACTCCACCATGAACCCTGTGGCTCTTCTCCCAGATGTTTGAGTGACTCCTGCACACGTGCGGAGGGTGTATGGTGAGTCTGACCCTCTAATATGGAAGAGATCAAAGAATTCTGACCTGGCTAACGACCTGTTGCTGTGGTCGTCCAGAATAGCATAGACCTTGGTGGCTTTGTCTGGACGTGCCTTGGGATAGACTTTCACCAGGCAGATCTTAGAACAGGACCTAGGCTCCTTACTCCTGTCACATACTTCTGTGCACCTGTGGACCTGAGCATTGCGATGCAACTTTGGTCTTGTGAGCTGATACATGACCTTTGACATATCCTGATCTCCTTTCCACTTGTTCAGGCTTTGACAGACCTGAGGAGAATTTGTGGAAACTGTTCGATGAAACTGTAGGGACTGTTGAGATGGTGAAACTAGGATCGTTTCTTTTGCGTGCTTCATTACATATGAAGTCTGTGAAGAATGCAAACGGAGGGAAAGAGACGTTGTTCTGCTCCTTGTATTGAGAGCCCTGCGCTAACCACTTCTCTTAAAGAGAGCTCTCTCAATTACTTCAGGGGAGCCGTAGCACTCCTCCAAGCGATCCCAGGCCATTCTTAGGCCAGTGGCAGGGCTGGCTACATGCACAGAATGGACCCTTATGACGTTCTCTGAAGACTGATGGCCTAACCACTTTGTCAAGAGGTCAAGCTCTTCGCTGGCACTTAAGTTTAGTCCTCTAATGGCATTGCGGAATGAGGACTTCCATGCCCAATAGTGTTCTGGGCGATCATTGAACTTGATAAGACCGGAGTTGACAAGCTCACCTCAAGCTAAGTACCTTGCAATGTCACTCATACCAGTCCTGTCATCAGTAGGCGGCGATAATGAGGTTCTGTTGAAAGAGAAGGTGTCCGGCTGAACGAAGGGGAGGTTAACAGAGGGCTGGTGATGAACTGCTGGTGTTGGCCTTTCGGGTTGCTGTGCCTCGTGGTTGTCGTTGTCCCCCGTGGCGCGTTGACGAACCAATGGCGTTGCCCTCTCAGGCTGCTGAACTGCAGGAACATCACTTTTATCTAAGATGTGAGAAGCACCGATGTCGAGTCTAAGGATGTGCTCCTTAGTGTCTGTTTGGTCATCAGTTTTGATAACCGGCAACGAGGATGGCGTATATGGGAGAAGTTCTGGAGGCTCTGCATCACAAGAATGTCACTTGGAGTGCCGTTCGACATAGTCACAAGTGCGCTGTTTGGCAACGTGAACTGTCTCTCTACTTTCATCCTCTGCTGCTGCCTCAAGGACTTCAGCTTCTGCTGCCTCCTTCTCATGCTGTAAAGCTGATAACTCAGCAGCTAAACGAGCTTCTGCTATTTTTAATTCAGCTTCTAGTTGTACAAAAGGGGTGCGAGCACGTGCAGCTTCAACTTTAGCACGAGCCCTGGCTGCTGCCCTGCTAGCTGAGGAGGATTTCGAGGAAGTGGACAAAGTCGAAGACTGTGACTTTGTTTCTTGTGCAGCGTCCTTCTCTTTGACACCATGATCCATTTTTTCGTGCATGGAGTTTGTGTGCACGATGCTTTGTTCCACCTGATGCTGTAGTGCCCGTTGTGAAGACGCTTTTTTACTATTCTGTCCTCAGTGTGTGTGTCTGTACACAAATTGACAGATAGCTAACAAAGTTCCAAGAAAAAGTCAGAAGCTGGAGTAAAGTAAAATGCTCAGTTTTAATTTGTAAAACTGAAATAATACAGAAAGAAAGTATGTAAAATGTAAATGTAAATGTAAATATAAAAATAAATATTTAAATGTAACATATTAACAGCATTACACTAGCACTTCTGTAATATTATATTAAATGTAAACGTAAATGTAACTCACAAGCGATACTTTTCCAAGGCACAAACAACAGAAGGGATAGAAGCAATAACTGGAGCTGTAAGCTGACCACATGGCATGTAACCTCTAATGGTTTTCCTGATCACACCATGAACTATAACCTGGCCATGTCATGTGAACAAACTAACCAATCAACACAAAGGCTAGAATTACACAAGGAAACAATAAATCACTATAAAACACCAGTAGAGGGAGGAAAAGTGCGATGAAAAAACTCTTTAAGGACATGAAACTTTATCCATCTCTACCGTTCACTACCTGCTAATATTATATACACATTAACACTTTATCTATCTCTACCATTCACTACCTGCTAATATTATATACACATTAACACTTTATCTATCTCTACCGTTCACTACCTACTAATATTATATACACATTAACACTGTATCCATCTCTACCGTTCACTAACTGCTAATATTATATACACATTAACACTATCTATATCTACCGTTCACTACCTGCTAATATTATATACACATTAACACTTTATCTATCTCTACCGTTCACTACCTGCTAATATTATATACACATTAACACTTTATCTATCTCTACCATTCACTACCTGCTAATATTATATACACATTAACACTTTATCTATCTCTACCGTTCACTACCTACTAATATTATATACACATTAACACTGTATCCATCTCTACCGTTCACTAACTGCTAATATTATATACACATTAACACTATCTATATCTACCGTTCACTACCTGCTAATATTATATACACATTAACACTTTATCTATCTCTACCGTTCACTACCTGCTAATATTATATACACATTAACACTTTATCTATCTCTACCGTTCACCACCTACTAATATTATATACACATTAACACTTTATCCATCTCTACCGTTCACTACCTGCTAATATTATATACACATTAACACTATCTATATCTACCGTTCACTACCTGCTAATATTATATACACATTAACACTTTATCTATCTCTACCGTTCACTACCTACTAATATTATATACACAATACCACTTTATCTATCTCTACCGTTCACTACCTACCCCTATTATATACACATTAACACTTTATCTATCTCTACCGTTCACTACCTGCTAATATTATATTCACATTACCACTTTATCATCATTTGGCATTAGCACAACTATACGTATTTACCGATAAACTTTTCTACGAGCCACAAATTAACACCAGTACAACGGCGAATATTCCACACTTCACTAACAGTATCATTACAACCTCTCAGTGATGCACTACAACAATCTACACAGTTGAGAAAATTATTACACCAAATGGATGTAAATGTGTTGCAGCATCATGTAAACACTGTTATGCAAAGTGTACAAATAGCACATGTAGGAAGTAAAGTTGCTCATTATGCAGTAAATGATTGATGGAATGTCAACGGGATAATCAGACCAAGCTAAGCTTATATTTAACAATATGTTACATCCAATAATTGTTTTACTTATTGTGTGTATATTAACATTTTGGTTATTAATGTATTTGCTAATAATTAAGGACTGATCATTTAGTTAGATGTAATAGGAGAGCGTTAGGAGAGATGTTACTCATGAAACACACTTGAGCGGTTGCTACAGTCTGGCCAAATGACCTGTTATAACATTGTAAATCAGGGGAGATGTGTCTGCACCAGATTGGTGGGGCAACTGACCAGCACTCTGTCCTACTGGCATAAATTTAATTTTAATTTTATTTCAGGTACAACTTACATAAAAACTTCAGTAACGTATTAGTGATGAAGCAGGTTCTGATTGTTCTCCTGTTTCTTACAGGTAGGTGTGTTAGTTTTTATTCTGAGAAGAATAAAGATGGATGGATGAATTAATAAGTAAACTGAAGAATAAATAAAAATTTATAAATTATTGTATAGCTGAAGTTTTGGATGAATAAATAAATACATGTATACTGTATGAATAGTGAATGAATGAATGAATGAATTAATATGTTGATCATTAGATTAACAGTGTGCTACATGTACTGTATATATATTAATGTATGAGTAATGTTTTGGATGGATGAATGTATTACTGAATGAATTAATACATAGTAGAGGAAATTTATAAATGACTATATAAATAAAATTATTAACAAAATAAAAATAGTACTGTGTAATACATGTAAAGAGAATTGTAATAAAATATTGGATGAATGTATGAATGAGTAAAACATAAATAATAAATACATACATAAATAAAGGTTTGGATGAACAGATAATTTAATAAATAAACACAATCAAATAAAGGTATAAATAAATAAATGAATCTGATTCACAGGAGTCGTCTCTCTCGACCAGTATAAATACTATCTGGTCAAGCAGGGGAAAACATGGAGTGATGCTCAGACCTACTGCAAAGCTACTCACGTTGACCTGGCTATCATCCACAGTGCTGCTGACATGGTTAAACTACAAGCTGAAGCTCAGATACACCAGTTCACTGCTGATGCCTGGTTTGGACTCTACAAAATATCACATAACTGGTGCTGGTCCTACAGAAATGAGTCTCTAACTTGGAGAAACTGGGGACCTAATCAGCCAAATAATATCTACAAAGAAGAGTGCGTTGAGTTAAAACCTGATAGAACTTGGTATGATGTACCCTGTGTAGAACCACATCCCTTTCTGTGCTATGATGGTAAGTGGGCTCATCATGAAGAATTATAAAAACGTTTCCTCACCAGCAGCATTTTTCACAACACTGATTAAAATACATTTAACTTGAACAATTTATTATTAATCTGGTGGTGTAGAAAGTTGTCCATATCACTATTAAACTATATGGAACAGTGGTCTCTTAAACCCTAAACGGTCATGACATGCTGAGAGGAAATTTTTTCTTATGATTAAGTGTAATAGCTCACTTGACTGTGGACAGTATCAATTCGCACAGCTTCGTTTTTGTCAGACCTGTTATATAGGATTACATATGACCATCCTACAAATCTTTCTATTAGAATAAAATAAAAATGTATATTTTAATATTGAGCTTAGCTACAGGTTACTGTTCCATGTACTGCTTAATGACTGAAGCCAAACGAGCCCAAATTTATCATTTATTCATTCATTGTCTGTTTTACCACCAAAAAGGGCAAAAAGGCAGAAAACCTGGTCACCAGTCCAACACGGGGCAGACAGACCCAGACACTCACCCTGTCTTTGGTAGCTCCAATTAACCTGACAGCATGTCTTCAGACCCAGAGGAAACCCAGACAGACACTGGAGTAACATGTTAACTCTAAACAAAAATAATTTTAGCTCTCGGCTGGGGAATCGAACCCGAACCCTGCTTGCAGCAATCCGATAATCATAATTAGTAATTAGATTTTGAGAGGCCCTGGAACAACTTTTTATATATATATACAGTGGGGCCAAAAAGTATTTAGTCAGCCACTGATTAGAAAGATGAGAGAGGCCTGTAATTTTCATCATAGGTACACTTCAACTATGAGAAAAAATGAGAAAAAAAATCCAGGAAATCACATTGTAGGATTTTTAAAGAATTTATTTGTAAATTATGGTGGAAAATAAGTATTTGGTCACCCACAAACAAACAAGATTTCTGTAAGGTTCTGTAAGACCTGTAACTTCTTCTTTAAGAAGCTCTTCTGTCCTCCACCTGTTACCTATATTAATGGCACCTGTTTGACCTCGTTATCTGTATAAAAGACACCTGTCCACAGCCTCAAACAGTCAACAAACTCAACCATGGCCAAGACCAAAGAGCTGTCGAAGGACACCAGGAAGAAAATTGTAGACCTGCACCAGGCTGGGAAGAGTGAATCTACAATAGGCAAGCAGGTTGGTGTGAATAAATCAACTGTGGGAGCAATTGTAAGAAAATGGAAGACATACAAGACCATTGATAATCTCCCTCGATCTGGGGCCCCACGCAAGATCTCATCCCGTGGGGTCAAAATGATCATGAGAACGGTGAGCAAAAATCCCAGAACTACACGGAGGGACCTGATGAATGACCTGCAGAGAGCTGGGACCAAAGTAACAAAGGCTACCATCAGTAACACACTACGCCGAGAGGGACTCAAATCCTGCAGTGCCAGGCGTGTCCCCCTGCTTAAGCCAGTACATGTCCAGGCCCATCTGAAGTTTGCCAGAGAGCATATGGATGATCCAGAAGAGGATTGGGAGAATATCATGTGGTCAGATGAAACCAAAACAGAACTTTTTGGTAAAAACTGAACTCGTCGTGTTTGGAGGAAGAAGAAAAACCCAAGAACACCATACCTACTGTGAAGCATGGGGGTGGAAACATCATGCTTTGGGGCTGTTTTTCTGCAAAGGGGACAGGACGACTGATCCGTGTTAAGGGAAGAATGAACGGGGCCATGTATTGTGAGATTTTAAGCCAAAACCTCCTTCCATCAGTGAGAGCATTGAAGATGGAACGTGACTGGGTCTTCCAGCATGACAATGATCCCAAACACACCGCTCGGGCAACGAAGGAGTGGCTCCGTAAAAAGCATTTCAAGGTCCTGGAGTGGCCTAGCCAGTCTCCAGACCTCAACCCCATAGAACATTTGTGGAGGGAGTTGAAAGTCTGTGTTGCCCAGCGACAGCCCCAAAACATCACTGCTCTAGAGGAGATCTGCATGGAGGAATGGGCCAAAATAGCAGCTACAGTGTGTGCAAACCTGGTGAAGACTTACAGGAAACGTTTCACCTCTGTCATTGCCAACAAAGGTTATGTTACAAAGTATTGAGTTGAACTTTTGTTATTGACCAAATACTTATTTTCCACCATAATTTACAAATAAATTCTTTAAAAATCCTACAATGTGATTTCCTGGATTTTTTTTTGGACAACCTGATAATAACAAACCACTTGAAGATTTTGGTTTTTTATCTAATTTTCAGGCTGCTGATGATAAGTGCTCACAAATCAAACCTTTCTTCTGTTATAGAAGTGAGTTAAAGTTGTTTTCAGTCTCATATTTAGATTCATTTTAATTATCTTTAATAATATTTAATTTAATTTGGTTCTGTTTGTATGTGTGTACAGTTATAACAGGTCAGATCCAGATCCTGAACATCAAGGTTCAGTCGGATCAGAACATGAACGATCCTGCAGTAAAGGCAGCACTCCTGGAGAAGGTGGGTCTCTACACTCTCTACAAGGTTCTACTAATAATGTTTAGTTCCTCATTATTCCAGCAGCATGAACCTCAATGTCCATCAAGCTCTGATCCTCAGGCTGTACTGTAACCATCATTTCAGTTCTTCTACCATCAGATTTATCATCCTGCATGAGTTACTAATAAAATCATCTTCTGTTCTTCAGATCCTGCAGAAACTGAAGGAACATGGGGTGGAACAGAACATCACATTGAAATGGAGAGAGCAACCAGGGGGAGAGGTGTTCCACAAGATTGAAGATGTTGATGCAGCAGAAAATTAAATAAGTGAAAATAGTGAGATGAAAAATATTTCAGTTTAATTATTTTCATGCTGTGATATACAGATTAGCAGAATTCATCTAAGATTTAGATCACAAATGATTGCATTTTTAAACAGATGTAAATATATGAAACAGTGCCAGATTCACTCTAACCAACAGTTTTTATTGTTGAGTTGAAACGTGCCTGCATGTGTGTGTGTGTGTGTCCACATGGAGCTCTCTGTACATAATACGGCTCTGTGTGGAAACCCAACACTGGCAGTGTCGGAGGGGGCGTGTGGTGATCTGGCTCTCCTTGATCAGATCAGTGGTTTTGGAAATGGCAGCTGACTCACAATCGGGAATTGGAAATGACTAAATATGTATTTTATATATGAAGGTGGTCTGGTAGCTTAGAGATTAAGGTAATCAGAACATTGCCGGGGCCAGTAATCGGAACATTGCCAGTCCAAAACCCGCCACTGCCAAGCTGCCTCTGTTGGGCCCCTGAGCAAGGCCCCTAACACTCGGTTTCTTAAATTATATTTGGTAATAACAATAAGTCACTTTGAATAAAAGTGTGTAATAATTCATCATTTCTGCAACTGTGCTTTATATGATTATATAATTAAATATACGGGTCAATATTGATGTACATATTTTAAAGATTATTAGAACGTATTTATGGTTCTGTATAACATAAGCGTTTATTATTTATTATTCTGTAGATCATTAGAATGTATTTATGGTTCTGTATAACAAACGTTTATTATTTATTATTCATTATTCTGTAGATTATTAGAACGTATTTATGGTTCTGTATAACAAACATTTATTATTTATTATTCTGTAGATTATTAGAACGTATTTATGGTTCTGTATAACATAACTGTTTATTATTTATTATTCTGTAGATTATTAGAACGTATTTAT